>NW_028133386.1:600000-1196596 GCF_964374135.1 Grampus griseus
CGTGTTAGTGTCAGCGTACGGGTTGGGATTAGGGGACGGGTGAGGGTCAGGCTTCGGGGAAGGGTTAGGGTTAGGGTTCGGGCTGGGGTTAGGGTTAGGGGACGGGGACGGTTTAGGGTCCAGGTGAGGGTACGACAACGCTTTAGGGGGAGCATAGTTGTGATGGCGCGGGTTAGTGTCAGCGTATGGATTAGGATTAGGGGAGGGGCGAGGGTCAGGCTTCGGGGAAGGGTTAGGGTTAGGTTTCGGGCTAGGGTTAGGGTTAGGGGACGGGGACGGTTTAGGGTCCAGGTGAGGGTACGACAACGCTTTAGGGGGAGCGTACGTGTGAGGGCGCGGGTTAGTGTCAGCGTACGGGTTAGGATTAGGGACGGGTGAGGGTCAGGCTTCGGGGAAGTGTTAGGGTTAGGGTTCGGGCTAGGGTTAGGGTTAGGGGACGGGGACGGTTTAGGGTCCAGGTGAGGGTACGACAACGCTTTAGGGGGAGCGTACGTGTGAGGGCGCGGGTTAGTGTCAGCGTACGGGTCAGGATTAGGGGACGTGAGAGGGTCAGGCTTCGGAGAAGGGTTAGGTTTAGGGTTCGGCCTAGGGTTAGGGTTAGGGGACGGGGACGGTTTAGGGTCCATGTGAGGGTACGACAACGCTTTAGGGGGAGCGTACGTGTGAGGGCGCGGGTTAGTGTCAGCGTACGGGTTAGGATTAGGGGCCGGGTGAGGGTCAGGCTTCGGGGAAGGGTTAGGGTTAGGGTTCGGGCTAGGGTTAGGGTTAGGGGACGGGGACGGTTTAGGGTCCAGGTGAGGGTACGACAACGCTTTAGGGGGAGCGTACGTGTGAGGGCGCGGGTTAGTGTCAGCGTACGGGTTAGGATTAGGGGACGGGTGAGGGTCAGGCTTCGGGGAAGGGTTAGGGTTAGGGTTCGGGCTAGGGTTAGGGTTAGGGGACGGGGACGGTTTAGGGTCCAGGTGAGGGTACGACAACGCTTTAGGGGGAGCGTACGTGTGAGGGCGTGGGTTAGTGTCAGCGTACGGGTTAGGATTAGGGGACGGGTGAGGGTCAGGCTTCGGGGAAGTGTTAGGGTTAGGGTTCGGGCTAGGGTTAGGTTTAGGGGACGGGGACGGTTTAGGGTCCAGGTGAGGGTACGACAACGCTTTAGGGGGAGCGTACGTGTGAGGGCGCGGGTTAGTGTCAGCGTACGGGTCAGGATTAGGGGACGTGTGAGGGTCAGGCTTCGGAGAAGGGTTAGGTTTAGGGTTCGGCCTAGGGTTAGGGTTAGGGGACGGGGACGGTTTAGGGTCCAGGTGAGGGTACGACAACGCTTTAGGGGGAGCGTACGTGTGAGGGCGCGGGTTAGTGTCAGCGTACGGGTTAGGATTAGGGGACGGGTGAGGGTCAGGCTTCGGGGAAGGGTTAGGGTTAGGGTTAAGGGCTAGAGTTAGGGTTAGGGGACGGGGACGGTTTAGGGCCCAGGTGAGGGTATGACAACGCTTTAGGGGGTGCGTACGTGTGAGGGCGCTGGTTAGTGTCAGCGTACGGGTTAGGATTAGGGGACGGGTGAGGGTCAGGCTTCGGGGAAGTGTTAGGGTTAGGGTTCGGGCTAGGGTTAGGGTTAGGGGACGGGGACGGTTTAGGGTCCAGGTGAGGGTACGACAACGCTTTAGGGGGAGCGTACGTGTGAGGGCGCGGCTTAGTGTCAGCGTACGGGTTAGGATTAGGGGACGGTTGAGGGTCAGGCTTCGGGGAAGGGTTAGGGTTAGGGTTCGGGCTAGGGTTAGGGTTAGGGGACAGGGACTGTTTAGAGTCCAGGTGAGGGTACGACAACGCTTTAGGGGGAGCGTACGTGTGAGGGCGCGGGTTAGTGTCAGCGTACGGGTTAGGATTAGGGGCCGGGTGAGGGTCAGGCTTCGGGGAAGGGTTAGGGTTAGGGTTCGGGCTAGGGTTAGGGTTAGGGGACGGGGACGGTTTAGGGTCCCAGGTGATGGTACGACAACGCTTTAGGGGGAGCATACGTGTGAGGACGCGGGTTAGTGTCAGCGTACGGGTTAGGATTAGGGGACGGGTGAGGGTCAGGCTTCGGGGAAGGGTTAGTGTTAGGGTTCGGGCTAGGGTTAGGGTTAGGGGACGGGGACGGTTTAGGGTCCAGATGAGGGTACGACAATGCTTTAGGGGGAGCATAGGTGTGAGGGCGCGAGTTAGTGTCAGCGTATGGATTAGGATTAGGGGACGGGTGAGGGTCAGGCTTCGGGGAAGGGTTAGGGTTAGGGTTCGGGCTAGGGTTAGGGTTAGGCGACGGGGACGGTTTAGGGTCCAGGTGAGGGTACGACAACGCTTTAGGGGGAGCGTACGTGTGAGGGCGCGGGTTAGTGTCAGCGTACGGGTTAGGATTAGGGGACGGGTGAGGGTCAGGCTTCGGGGAAGTGTTAGGGTTAGGGTTCGGGCTAGGGTTAGGTTTAGGGGACCTGGACGGTTTAGGGTCCAGGTGAGGGTACGACAACGCTTTAGGGGGAGCGTACGTGTGAGGGCGCGGGTTAGTGTCAGCGTACGGGTTAGGATTAGGGGACGGGTGAGGGTCAGGCTTCGGGAAAGGGTTAGGGTTAGGGTTCGGGCTAGGGTTAAGGTTCGTGGACGGGGACGTTTAGGGTCCAGGTGAGGGTACGACAACGCTTTAGGGGGAGCGTACGTGTGAGGGCGCGGGTTAGTGTCAGCGTATGGGTTAGGATTAGGGGACGGGTGAGGGTCAGGCTTCGGGGAAGGGTTAGGGTTAGGGTTTGGGCTAGGGTTAGGGTTAGGGGACGGGGACGGTTTAGGGTCCAGGTGAGGATACGACAACGCTTTAGGGGGAGCGTAAGTGTGAGGGCGCGGGTTAGTGTCAGCGTACGGGTTAGGATTAGGGGACGGGTGAGGGTGAGGCTTCGGGGAAGGGTTAGGGTTAGGGTTCGGGCTAGGGTTAGAGTTAGGGGACGGGGACGGTTTAGGGTCCAGGTAAGGGTACGACAACGCTTTAGGGGTGCGTACGTGTGAGGGCGCGGGTTAGTGTCAGCGTACGGGTTAGGATTAGGGGACGGGTGAGGGTCAGGCTTCGGGGAAGGGTTAGGGTTAGGGTTCGGGCTAGGGTTAGGGTTAGGGGACGGGGACGGTTTAGGGTCCAGGTGAGGGTACGACAACGCTTTAGGGGGAGCGTACGTGTGAGGGCGCGGGTTAGTGTCAGCGTACGGGTTAGGATTAGGGGACGGGTGAGGGTCAGGCTTCGGGGAAGTGTTAGGGTTAGGGTTCGGGCTAGGGTTAGGGTTAGGGGACGGGGACTGTTTAGGGTCCAGGTGAGGGTACGACAACGCTTTAGGGGGAGCGTACGTGTGAGGACGCGGGTTAGTGTCAGCGTACGGGTTAGGATTAGGGGACGGGTGAGGGTCAGGCTTCGGGGAAGGGTTAGGGTTAGGGTTCGGGCTAGGGTTAGGGTTAGGGGACGGGGACGGTTTAGGGTCCAGGTGAGGGTACGACAACGCTTTAGGGGGAGCGTACGTGTGAGGGCGCGGGTTAGTGTCAGCGTACGGGTTAGGATTAGGGGACGGGTGAGGGTCAGGCTTCGGGGAAGGGTTAGGGTTAGGGTTCGGGCTAGGGTTAGGGTTAGGGGACGGGGACGGTTTAGGGTCCAGGTGAGGGTACGACAACGCTTTAGGGGGAGCGTACGTGTGAGGGCGCGGGTTAGTGTCAGCGTACGGGTTAGGATTAGGGGACGGGTGAGGGTCAGGCTTCGGGGAAGTGTTAGGGTTAGGGTTCGGGCTAGGGTTAGGGTTAGGGGACGGGGACTGTTTAGGGTCCAGGTGAGGGTACGACAACGCTTTAGGGGGAGCGTACGTGTGAGGACGCGGGTTAGTGTCAGCGTACGGGTTAGGATTAGGGGACGGGTGAGGGTCAGGCTTCGGGGAAGGGTTAGGGTTAGGGTTCGGGCTAGGGTTAGGGTTAGGGGACGGGGACGGTTTAGGGTCCAGGTGAGGGTACGACAACGCTTTAGGGGGAGCGTACGTGTGAGGGCGCGGGTTAGTGTCAGCGTACGGGTTAGGATTAGGGGACGGGTGAGGGTCAGGCTTCGGGGAAGTGTTAGGGTTAGGGTTCGGGCTAGGGTTAGGGTTAGGGGACGGGGACGGTTTAGGGTCCAGGTGATGGTACGACAACGCTTTAGGGGGAGCGTACGTGTGAGGACGCGGGTTAGTGTCAGCGTACGGGTTAGGATTAGGGGACGGGTGAGGGTCAGGCTTCGGGGAAGGGTTAGGGTTAGGGTTCGGGCTAGGGTTAGGGTTAGGGGACGGGGACGGTTTAGGGTCCAGATGAGGGTACGACAACGCTTTAGGGGGAGCATAGGTGTGAGGGCACGAGTTAGTGTCAGCGTATGGATTAGGATTAGGGGACGGGTGAGGGTCAGGCTTCGGGGAAGGGTTAGGGTTAGGGTTCGGGCTAGGGTTAAGGTTCGTGGACGGGGACGTTTAGGGTCCAGGTGAGGGTACGACAACGCTTTAGGGGGAGCGTACGTGTGAGGGCGCGGGTTAGTGTCAGCGTACGGGTTAGGATTAGGGGACGGGTGAGGGTCAGGCTTCGGGGAAGGGTTAGGGTTAGGGTTTGGGCTAGGGTTAGGGTTAGGGGACAGGGACGGTTTAGGGTCCAGGTGAGGATACGACAACGCTTTAGGGGGAGCGTAAGTGTGAGGGCGCGGGTTAGTGTCAGCGTACGGGTTAGGATTAGGGGACGGGTGAGGGTGAGGCTTCGGGGAAGGGTTAGGGTTAGGGTTCGGGCTAGGGTTAGGGTTAGGGGACGGGGACGGTTTAGGGTCCAGGTAAGGGTACGACAACGCTTTAGGGGTGCGTACGTGTGAGGGCGCGGGTTAGTGTCAGCGTACGGGTTAGGATTAGGGGACGGGTGAGGGTCAGGCTTCGGGGAACTGTTAGGGTTAGGGTTCGGGCTAGGGTTAGGGTTAGGGGACGGGGACGGTTTAGGTTCTAGGTGAGGGTACGACAACGCTTTAGGGGGAGTGTACGTGTGAGGGCGCGGGTTAGTGTCAGCGTACGGGTTAGGATTAGGGGACGGGTGAGGGTCAGGCTTCGGGGAAGGGTTAGGGTTAGGGTTCGGGCTAGGGTTAGGGTTAGGGGACGGGGACTCTTTAGGGTCCAGGTGAGGGTACGACAACGCTTTAGGGGGAGCGTACGTGTGAGGGCGCGGGTTAGTGTCAGCGTACGGGTTAGGATTAGGGGCCGGGTGAGGGTCAGGCTTCGGGGAAGGGTTAGGGTTAGGGTTCGGGCTAGGGTTAGGGTTAGGGGACGGGGACGGTTTAGGGTCCAGGTGAGGGTACGACAACGCTTTAGGGGGAGCGTACGTGTGAGGTCGCGGGTTAGTGTCAGCGTACGGGTTAGGATTAGGGGACGGGTGAGTGTCAGGCTTCGGGGAAGGGTTAGGGTTAGGGTTCGGGCTAGGGTTAGGGTTAGGGGACGGGGACGGTTTAGGGTCCAGGTGATGGTACGACAACGCTTTAGGGGGAGCGTACGTGTGAGGACGCGGGTTAGTGTCAGCGTACGGGTTAGGAATAGGGGACGGGTGAGGGTCAGGCTTCGGGGAAGGGTTAGGGTTAGGGTTCGGGCTAGGGTTAGGGTTAGGGGACGGGGACGGTTTAGAGTCCAGATGAGGGTACGACAACGCTTTAGGGGGAGCATAGGTGTGAGGGCGCGAGTTAGTGTCAGCGTATGGATTAGGATTAGGGGACGGGTGAGGGTCAGGCTTTGGGGAAGGGTTAGGGTTAGGGTTCGGGCTAGGGTTAGGGTTACGCGACGGGGACGGTTTAGGGTCCAGGTGAGGGTACGACAACGCTTTAGAGGGAGCGTACGTGTGAGGGCGCGGGTTAGTGTCAGCGTACGGGTTAGGATTAGGGTACGGGTGAGGGTCAGGCTTCGGGGAAGGGTTAGGGTTAGGGTTCGGGCTAGGGTTAGGGTTAGGGGACGGGGACGGTTTAGGGTCCAGGTGATGGTACGACAACGCTTTAGGTGGAGCGTACGTGTGAGGGCGCGGGTTAGTGTCAGCGTACGGGTTAGGATTAGGGGACGGTTGAGGGTCAGGCTTCGGGGAAGGGTTAGGGTTAGGGTTCGGGCTAGGGTTAGGGTTAGGGGACGGGGACGGTTTAGGGTCCAGGTGAGGGTACGACAACGCTTTAGGGGGAGCGTACGTGTGAGGGCGCGGGTTAGTGTCAGCGTACGGGTTAGGATTAGGGGACGGGTGAGGGTCAGGCTTCGGGGAAGGGTTAGGGTTAGGGTTCGGGCTAGGGTTAGGGTTAGGGGACGGGGACGGTTTAGGGTCCAGGTGAGGGTACGACAACGCTTTAGGGGGAGCATACGTGTGAGGGCGCGGGTTAGTGTCAGCATACGGGTTAGGATTAGGGGACGGGTGAGTGTCAGGCTTCGGGGAAGGGTTAGGGTTAGGGTTCGGGCTAGGGTTAGGGTTAGGGGACGGGGACGGTTTAGGGTCCAGGTGATGGTACGACAACGCTTTAGGGGGAGCGTACGTGTGAGGGCGCGGGTTAGTGTCAGCGTACGGGTTGGGATTAGGGGACGGGTGAGGGTCAGGCTTCGGGGAAGGGTTAGGGTTAGGGTTCGGGCTGGGGTTAGGGTTAGGGGACGGGGACGGTTTAGGGTCCAGGTGAGGGTACGACAACGCATTAGGGGGAGCATAGTTGTGAGGGCGCGGGTTAGTGTCAGCTTATGGATTAGGATTAGGGGACGGGTGAGGGTCAGGCTTCGGGGAAGCGTTAGGGTTAGGTTTCGGGCTAGGGATAGGGTTAGGGGACGGGGACGGTTTAGGGTCCAGGTGAGGGTACGACAACGCTTTAGGGGGAGCGTACGTGTGAGGGCGCGGGTTAGTGTCAGCGTACGGGTTAGGATTAGGGGACGGGTGAGGGTCAGGCTTCGGGGAAGTGTTAGGGTTAGGGTTCGGGCTAGGGTTAGGGTTAGGGGACGGGGACGGTTTAGGTTCTAGGTGAGGGTACGACAACGCTTTAGGGGGAGTGTACGTGTGAGGGCGCGTGTTAGTGTCAGCGTACGGGTTAGGATTATGGGACGGGTGAGGGTCAGGCTTCGGGGAAGGGTTAGGGTTAGGGTTCGGGCTAGGGTTAGGGTTAGGGGACGGGGACTGTTTAGGGTCCAGGTGAGGGTACGACAACGCTTTAGGGGGAGCGTACGTGTGAGGGCGCGGGTTAGTGTCAGCGTACGGGTTAGGATTAGGGGCCGGGTGAGGGTCAGGCTTCGGGGAAGGGTTAGGGTTAGGGTTCGGGCTAGGGTTAGGGTTAGGGGACGGGGACGGTTTAGGGTCCAGGTGAGGGTACGACAACGCTTTAGGGGGAGCGTACGTGTGAGGTCGCAGGTTAGTGTCAGCGTACGGGTTAGGATTAGGGGACGGGTGAGGGTCAGGCTTCGGGGAAGGGTTAGGGTTAGGGTTCGGGCTAGGGTTAGGGTTAGGGGACGGGGACGGTTTAGGGTCCAGGTGATGGTACGACAACGCTTTAGGGGGAGCGTACGTGTGAGGACGCGGGTTAGTGTCAGCGTACGGGTTAGGAATAGGGGACGGGTGAGGGTCAGGCTTCGGGGAAGGGTTAGGGTTAGGGTTCGGGCTAGGGTTAGGGTTAGGGGACGGGGACGGTTTAGAGTCCAGATGAGGGTACGACAACGCTTTAGGGGGAGAATAGGTGTGAGGGCGCGAGTTAGTGTCAGCGTATGGATTAGGATTAGGGGACGGGTGAGGGTCAGGCTTTGGGGAAGGGTTAGGGTTAGGGTTCGGGCTAGGGTTAGGGTTACGCGACGGGGACGGTTTAGGGTCCAGGTGAGGGTACGACAACGCTTTAGGGGGAGCGTACGTGTGAGGGCGCGGGTTAGTGTCAGCGTACGGGTTAGGATTAGGGGACGGGTGAGGGTCAGGCTTCGGGGAAGGGTTAGGGTTAGGGTTCGGGCTAGGGTTAGGGTTAGGGGACGGGGACGGTTTAGGGTCCAGGTGAGGGTACAACAACGCTTTAGGTGGAGCGTACGTGTGAGGGCGCGGGTTAGTGTCAGCGTACGGGTTCGGATTAGGGGACGGTTGAGGGTCAGGCTTCGGGGAAGGGTTAGGGTTAGGATTCGGGCTAGGGTTAGTTTTAGGGGACGGGGACGGATTAGGGTCCAGGTGAGGGTACGACAACGCTTTAGGGGGAGCGTACGTGTGAGGGCGCGGGTTAGTGTCAGCGTACGGGTTAGGATTAGGGGACGGGTGAGGGTCAGGCTTCGGGGAAGGGTTAGGGTTAGGGTTCGGGCTAGGGTTAGGGTTAGGGGACGGGGACGGTTTAGGGTCCAGGTGAGGGTACGACAACGCTTTAGGGGGAGCATACGTGTGAGGGCGCGGGTTAGTGTCAGCATACGGGTTAGGATTAGGGGACGGGTGAGGGTCAGGCTTCGGGGAAGGGTTAGGGTTAGGGTTCGGGCTAGGGTTAGGGTTAGGGGACGGGGACGGTTTAGGGTCCAGGTGATGGTACGACAACGCTTTAGGGGGAGCGTACGTGTGAGGGCGCGTGTTAGTGTCAGCGTACGGGTTGGGATTAGGGGACGGGTGAGGGTCAGGCTTCGGGGAAGGGTTAGGGTTAGGGTTCGGGCTGGGGTTAGGGTTAGGGGACGGGGACGGTTTAGGGTCCAGGTGAGGGTACGACAACGCTTTAGGGGGAGCATAGTTGTGATGGCGCGGGTTAGTGTCAGCGTATGGATTAGGATTAGGGGAGGGGCGAGGGTCAGGCTTCGGGGAAGGGTTAGGGTTAGGTTTCGGGCTAGGGTTAGGGTTAGGGGACGGGGACGGTTTAGGGTCCAGGTGAGGGTACGACAACGCTTTAGGGGGAGCGTACGTGTGAGGGCGCGGGTTAGTGTCAGCGTACGGGTTAGGATTAGGGACGGGTGAGGGTCAGGCTTCGGGGAAGTGTTAGGGTTAGGGTTCGGGCTAGGGTTAGGGTTAGGGGACGGGGACGGTTTAGGGTCCAGGTGAGGGTACGACAACGCTTTAGGGGGAGCGTACGTGTGAGGGCGCGGGTTAGTGTCAGCGTACGGGTCAGGATTAGGGGACGTGAGAGGGTCAGGCTTCGGAGAAGGGTTAGGTTTAGGGTTCGGCCTAGGGTTAGGGTTAGGGGACGGGGACGGTTTAGGGTCCATGTGAGGGTACGACAACGCTTTAGGGGGAGCGTACGTGTGAGGGCGCGGGTTAGTGTCAGCGTACGGGTTAGGATTAGGGGCCGGGTGAGGGTCAGGCTTCGGGGAAGGGTTAGGGTTAGGGTTCGGGCTAGGGTTAGGGTTAGGGGACGGGGACGGTTTAGGGTCCAGGTGAGGGTACGACAACGCTTTAGGGGGAGCGTACGTGTGAGGGCGCGGGTTAGTGTCAGCGTACGGGTTAGGATTAGGGGACGGGTGAGGGTCAGGCTTCGGGGAAGGGTTAGGGTTAGGGTTCGGGCTAGGGTTAGGGTTAGGGGACGGGGACGGTTTAGGGTCCAGGTGAGGGTACGACAACGCTTTAGGGGGAGCGTACGTGTGAGGGCGTGGGTTAGTGTCAGCGTACGGGTTAGGATTAGGGGACGGGTGAGGGTCAGGCTTCGGGGAAGTGTTAGGGTTAGGGTTCGGGCTAGGGTTAGGTTTAGGGGACGGGGACGGTTTAGGGTCCAGGTGAGGGTACGACAACGCTTTAGGGGGAGCGTACGTGTGAGGGCGCGGGTTAGTGTCAGCGTACGGGTCAGGATTAGGGGACGTGTGAGGGTCAGGCTTCGGAGAAGGGTTAGGTTTAGGGTTCGGCCTAGGGTTAGGGTTAGGGGACGGGGACGGTTTAGGGTCCAGGTGAGGGTACGACAACGCTTTAGGGGGAGCGTACGTGTGAGGGCGCGGGTTAGTGTCAGCGTACGGGTTAGGATTAGGGGACGGGTGAGGGTCAGGCTTCGGGGAAGGGTTAGGGTTAGGGTTCGGGCTAGAGTTAGGGTTAGGGGACGGGGACGGTTTAGGGCCCAGGTGAGGGTATGACAACGCTTTAGGGGGTGCGTACGTGTGAGGGCGCTGGTTAGTGTCAGCGTACGGGTTAGGATTAGGGGACGGGTGAGGGTCAGGCTTCGGGGAAGTGTTAGGGTTAGGGTTCGGGCTAGGGTTAGGGTTAGGGGACGGGGACGGTTTAGGGTCCAGGTGAGGGTACGACAACGCTTTAGGGGGAGCGTACGTGTGAGGGCGCGGCTTAGTGTCAGCGTACGGGTTAGGATTAGGGGACGGTTGAGGGTCAGGCTTCGGGGAAGGGTTAGGGTTAGGGTTCGGGCTAGGGTTAGGGTTAGGGGACAGGGACTGTTTAGAGTCCAGGTGAGGGTACGACAACGCTTTAGGGGGAGCGTACGTGTGAGGGCGCGGGTTAGTGTCAGCGTACGGGTTAGGATTAGGGGCCGGGTGAGGGTCAGGCTTCGGGGAAGGGTTAGGGTTAGGGTTCGGGCTAGGGTTAGGGTTAGGGGACGGGGACGGTTTAGGGTCCAGGTGATGGTACGACAACGCTTTAGGGGGAGCATACGTGTGAGGACGCGGGTTAGTGTCAGCGTACGGGTTAGGATTAGGGGACGGGTGAGGGTCAGGCTTCGGGGAAGGGTTAGGGTTAGGGTTCGGGCTAGGGTTAGGGTTAGGGGACGGGGACGGTTTAGGGTCCAGATGAGGGTACGACAATGCTTTAGGGGGAGCATAGGTGTGAGGGCGCGAGTTAGTGTCAGCGTATGGATTAGGATTAGGGGACGGGTGAGGGTCAGGCTTCGGGGAAGGGTTAGGGTTAGGGTTCGGGCTAGGGTTAGGGTTAGGCGACGGGGACGGTTTAGGGTCCAGGTGAGGGTACGACAACGCTTTAGGGGGAGCGTACGTGTGAGGGCGCGGGTTAGTGTCAGCGTACGGGTTAGGATTAGGGGACGGGTGAGGGTCAGGCTTCGGGGAAGGGTTAGGGTTAGGGTTCGGGCTAGGGTTAGGTTTAGGGGACCTGGACGGTTTAGGGTCCAGGTGAGGGTACGACAACGCTTTAGGGGGAGCGTACGTGTGAGGGCGCGGGTTAGTGTCAGCGTACGGGTTAGGATTAGGGGACGGGTGAGGGTCAGGCTTCGGGAAAGGGTTAGGGTTAGGGTTCGGGCTAGGGTTAAGGTTCGTGGACGGGGACGTTTAGGGTCCAGGTGAGGGTACGACAACGCTTTAGGGGGAGCGTACGTGTGAGGGCGCGGGTTAGTGTCAGCGTACGGGTTAGGATTAGGGGACGGGTGAGGGTCAGGCTTCGGGGAAGGGTTAGGGTTAGGGTTTGGGCTAGGGTTAGGGTTAGGGGACGGGGACGGTTTAGGGTCCAGGTGAGGATACGACAACGCTTTAGGGGGAGCGTAAGTGTGAGGGCGCGGGTTAGTGTCAGCGTACGGGTTAGGATTAGGGGACGGGTGAGGGTGAGGCTTCGGGGAAGGGTTAGGGTTAGGGTTCGGGCTAGGGTTAGGGTTAGGGGACGGGGACGGTTTAGGGTCCAGGTGAGGATACGACAACGCTTTAGGGGGAGCGTACGTGTGAGGGCGCGGGTTAGTGTCAGCGTACGGGTTAGGATTAGGGGACGGGTGAGGGTCAGGCTTCGGGGAAGGGTTAGGGTTAGGGTTCGGGCTAGGGTTAGGGTTAGGGGACGGGGACGGTTTAGGGTCCAGGTGAGGGTACGACAACGCTTTAGGGGGAGCGTACGTGTGAGGGCGTGGGTTAGTGTCAGCGTACGGGTTAGGATTAGGGGACGGGTGAGGGTCAGGCTTCGGGGAAGTGTTAGGGTTAGGGTTCGGGCTAGGGTTAGGTTTAGGGGACGGGGACGGTTTAGGGTCCAGGTGAGGGTACGACAACGCTTTAGGGGGAGCGTACGTGTGAGGGCGCGGGTTAGTGTCAGCGTACGGGTCAGGATTAGGGGACGTGTGAGGGTCAGGCTTCGGAGAAGGGTTAGGTTTAGGGTTCGGCCTAGGGTTAGGGTTAGGGGACGGGGACGGTTTAGGGTCCAGGTGAGGGTACGACAACGCTTTAGGGGGAGCGTACGTGTGAGGGCGCGGGTTAGTGTCAGCGTACGGGTTAGGATTAGGGGACGGGTGAGGGTCAGGCTTCGGGGAAGGGTTAGGGTTAGGGTTCGGGCTAGAGTTAGGGTTAGGGGACGGGGACGGTTTAGGGCCCAGGTGAGGGTATGACAACGCTTTAGGGGGTCCGTACGTGTGAGGGCGCTGGTTAGTGTCAGCGTACGGGTTAGGATTAGGGGACGGGTGAGGGTCAGGCTTCGGGGAAGTGTTAGGGTTAGGGTTCGGGCTAGGGTTAGGGTTAGGGGACGGGGACGGTTTAGGGTCCAGGTGAGGGTACGACAACGCTTTAGGGGGAGCGTACGTGTGAGGGCGCGGCTTAGTGTCAGCGTACGGGTTAGGATTAGGGGACGGTTGAGGGTCAGGCTTCGGGGAAGGGTTAGGGTTAGGGTTCGGGCTAGGGTTAGGGTTAGGGGACAGGGACTGTTTAGAGTCCAGGTGAGGGTACGACAACGCTTTAGGGGGAGCGTACGTGTGAGGGCGCGGGTTAGTGTCAGCGTACGGGTTAGGATTAGGGGCCGGGTGAGGGTCAGGCTTCGGGGAAGGGTTAGGGTTAGGGTTCGGGCTAGGGTTAGGGTTAGGGGACGGGGACGGTTTAGGGTCCAGGTGATGGTACGACAACGCTTTAGGGGGAGCATACGTGTGAGGACGCGGGTTAGTGTCAGCGTACGGGTTAGGATTAGGGGACGGGTGAGGGTCAGGCTTCGGGGAAGGGTTAGGGTTAGGGTTCGGGCTAGGGTTAGGGTTAGGGGACGGGGACGGTTTAGGGTCCAGATGAGGGTACGACAATGCTTTAGGGGGAGCATAGGTGTGAGGGCGCGAGTTAGTGTCAGCGTATGGATTAGGATTAGGGGACGGGTGAGGGTCAGGCTTCGGGGAAGGGTTAGGGTTAGGGTTCGGGCTAGGGTTAGGGTTAGGCGACGGGGACGGTTTAGGGTCCAGGTGAGGGTACGACAACGCTTTAGGGGGAGCGTACGTGTGAGGGCGCGGGTTAGTGTCAGCGTACGGGTTAGGATTAGGGGACGGGTGAGGGTCAGGCTTCGGGGAAGTGTTAGGGTTAGGGTTCGGGCTAGGGTTAGGTTTAGGGGACCTGGACGGTTTAGGGTCCAGGTGAGGGTACGACAACGCTTTAGGGGGAGCGTACGTGTGAGGGCGCGGGTTAGTGTCAGCGTACGGGTTAGGATTAGGGGACGGGTGAGGGTCAGGCTTCAGGAAAGGGTTAGGGTTAGGGTTCGGGCTAGGGTTAAGGTTCGTGGACGGGGACGTTTAGGGTCCAGGTGAGGGTACGACAACGCTTTAGGGGGAGCGTACGTGTGAGGGCGCGGGTTAGTGTCAGCGTACGGGTTAGGATTAGGGGACGGGTGAGGGTCAGGCTTCGGGGAAGGGTTAGGGTTAGGGTTTGGGCTAGGGTTAGGGTTAGGGGACGGGGACGGTTTAGGGTCCAGGTGAGGATACGACAACGCTTTAGGGGGAGCGTAAGTGTGAGGGCGCGGGTTAGTGTCAGCGTACGGGTTAGGATTAGGGGACGGGTGAGGGTGAGGCTTCGGGGAAGGGTTAGGGTTAGGGTTCGGGCTAGGGTTAGAGTTAGGGGACGGGGACGGTTTAGGGTCCAGGTAAGGGTACGACAACGCTTTAGGGGTGCGTACGTGTGAGGGCGCGGGTTAGTGTCAGCGTACGGGTTAGGATTAGGGGACGGGTGAGGGTCAGGCTTCGGGGAAGGGTTAGGGTTAGGGTTCGGGCTAGGGTTAGGGTTAGGGGACGGGGACGGTTTAGGGTCCAGGTGAGGGTACGACAACGCTTTAGGGGGAGCGTACGTGTGAGGGCGCGGGTTAGTGTCAGCGTACGGGTTAGGATTAGGGGACGGGTGAGGGTCAGGCTTCGGGGAAGTGTTAGGGTTAGGGTTCGGGCTAGGGTTAGGGTTAGGGGACGGGGACTGTTTAGGGTCCAGGTGAGGGTACGACAACGCTTTAGGGGGAGCGTACGTGTGAGGACGCGGGTTAGTGTCAGCGTACGGGTTAGGATTAGGGGACGGGTGAGGGTCAGGCTTCGGGGAAGGGTTAGGGTTAGGGTTCGGGCTAGGGTTAGGGTTAGGGGACGGGGACGGTTTAGGGTCCAGGTGAGGGTACGACAACGCTTTAGGGGGAGCGTACGTGTGAGGGCGCGGGTTAGTGTCAGCGTACGGGTTAGGATTAGGGGACGGGTGAGGGTCAGGCTTCGGGGAAGGGTTAGGGTTAGGGTTCGGGCTAGGGTTAGGGTTAGGGGACGGGGACGGGTTAGGGTCCAGGTGAGGGTACGACAACGCTTTAGGGGGAGCGTACGTGTGAGGGCGCGGGTTAGTGTCAGCGTACGGGTTAGGATTAGGGGACGGGTGAGGGTCAGGCTTCGGGGAAGTGTTAGGGTTAGGGTTCAGGCTAGGGTTAGGGTTAGGGGACGGGGACTGTTTAGGGTCCAGGTGAGGGTACGACAACGCTTTAGGGGGAGCGTACGTGTGAGGACGCGGGTTAGTGTCAGCGTACGGGTTAGGATTAGGGGACGGGTGAGGGTCAGGCTTCGGGGAAGGGTTAGGGTTAGGGTTCGGGCTAGGGTTAGGGTTAGGGGACGGGGACGGTTTAGGGTCCAGGTGAGGGTACGACAACGCTTTAGGGGGAGCGTACGTGTGAGGGCGCGGGTTAGTGTCAGCGTACGGGTTAGGATTAGGGGACGGGTGAGGGTCAGGCTTCGGGGAAGTGTTAGGGTTAGGGTTCGGGCTAGGGTTAGGGTTAGGGGACGGGGACGGTTTAGGGTCCAGGTGATGGTACGACAACGCTTTAGGGGGAGCGTACGTGTGAGGACGCGGGTTAGTGTCAGCGTACGGGTTAGGATTAGGGGACGGGTGAGGGTCAGGCTTCGGGGAAGGGTTAGGGTTAGGGTTCGGGCTAGGGTTAGGGTTAGGGGACGGGGACGGTTTAGGGTCCAGATGAGGGTACGACAACGCTTTAGGGGGAGCATAGGTGTGAGGGCACGAGTTAGTGTCAGCGTATGGATTAGGATTAGGGGACGGGTGAGGGTCAGGCTTCGGGGAAGGGTTAGGGTTAGGGTTCGGGCTAGGGTTAAGGTTCGTGGACGGGGACGTTTAGGGTCCAGGTGAGGGTACGACAACGCTTTAGGGGGAGCGTACGTGTGAGGGCGCGGGTTAGTGTCAGCGTACGGGTTAGGATTAGGGGACGGGTGAGGGTCAGGCTTCGGGGAAGGGTTAGGGTTAGGGTTTGGGCTAGGGTTAGGGTTAGGGGACAGGGACGGTTTAGGGTCCAGGTGAGGATACGACAACGCTTTAGGGGGAGCGTAAGTGTGAGGGCGCGGGTTAGTGTCAGCGTACGGGTTAGGATTAGGGGACGGGTGAGGGTGAGGCTTCGGGGAAGGGTTAGGGTTAGGGTTCGGGCTAGGGTTAGGGTTAGGGGACGGGGACGGTTTAGGGTCCAGGTAAGGGTACGACAACGCTTTAGGGGTGCGTACGTGTGAGGGCGCGGGTTAGTGTCAGCGTACGGGTTAGGATTAGGGGACGGGTGAGGGTCAGGCTTCGGGGAACTGTTAGGGTTAGGGTTCGGGCTAGGGTTAGGTTAGGGGACGGGGACGGTTTAGGTTCTAGGTGAGGGTACGACAACGCTTTAGGGGGAGTGTACGTGTGAGGGCGCGGGTTAGTGTCAGCGTACGGGTTAGGATTAGGGGACGGGTGAGGGTCAGGCTTCGGGGAAGGGTTAGGGTTAGGGTTCGGGCTAGGGTTAGGGTTAGGGGACGGGGACTCTTTAGGGTCCAGGTGAGGTTACGACAACGCTTTAGGGGGAGCGTACGTGTGAGGGCGCGGGTTAGTGTCAGCGTACGGGTTAGGATTAGGGGCCGGGTGAGGGTCAGGCTTCGGGGAAGGGTTAGGGTTAGGGTTCGGGCTAGGGTTAGGGTTAGGGGACGGGGACGGTTTAGGGTCCAGGTGAGGGTACGACAACGCTTTAGGGGGAGCGTACGTGTGAGGTCGCGGGTTAGTGTCAGCGTACGGGTTAGGATTAGGGGACGGGTGAGTGTCAGGCTTCGGGGAAGGGTTAGGGTTAGGGTTCGGGCTAGGGTTAGGGTTAGGGGACGGGGACGGTTTAGGGTCCAGGTGATGGTACGACAACGCTTTAGGGGGAGCGTACGTGTGAGGACGCGGGTTAGTGTCAGCGTACGGGTTAGGAATAGGGGACGGGTGAGGGTCAGGCTTCGGGGAAGGGTTAGGGTTAGGGTTCGGGCTAGGGTTAGGGTTAGGGGACGGGGACGGTTTAGAGTCCAGATGAGGGTACGACAACGCTTTAGGGGGAGCATAGGTGTGAGGGCGCGAGTTAGTGTCAGCGTATGGATTAGGATTAGGGGACGGGTGAGGGTCAGGCTTTGGGGAAGGGTTAGGGTTAGGGTTCGGGCTAGGGTTAGGGTTACGCGACGGGGACGGTTTAGGGTCCAGGTGAGGGTACGACAACGCTTTAGAGGGAGCGTACGTGTGAGGGCGCGGGTTAGTGTCAGCGTACGGGTTAGGATTAGGGTACGGGTGAGGGTCAGGCTTCGGGGAAGGGTTAGGGTTAGGGTTCGGGCTAGGGTTAGGGTTAGGGGACGGGGACGGTTTAGGGTCCAGGTGATGGTACGACAACGCTTTAGGTGGAGCGTACGTGTGAGGGCGCGGGTTAGTGTCAGCGTACGGGTTAGGATTAGGGGACGGTTGAGGGTCAGGCTTCGGGGAAGGGTTAGGGTTCGGGTTCGGGCTAGGGTTAGGGTTAGGGGACGGGGACGGTTTAGGGTCCAGGTGAGGGTACGACAACGCTTTAGGGGGAGCGTACGTGTGAGGGCGCGGGTTAGTGTCAGCGTACGGGTTAGGATTAGGGGACGGGTGAGGGTCAGGCTTCGGGGAAGGGTTAGGGTTAGGGTTCGGGCTAGGGTTAGGGTTAGGGGACGGGGACGGTTTAGGGTCCAGGTGAGGGTACGACAACGCTTTAGGGGGAGCATACGTGTGAGGGCGCGGGTTAGTGTCAGCATACGGGTTAGGATTAGGGGACGGGTGAGTGTCAGGCTTCGGGGAAGGGTTAGGGTTAGGGTTCGGGCTAGGGTTAGGGTTAGGGGACGGGGACGGTTTAGGGTCCAGGTGATGGTACGACAACGCTTTAGGGGGAGCGTACGTGTGAGGGCGCGGGTTAGTGTCAGCGTACGGGTTGGGATTAGGGGACGGGTGAGGGTCAGGCTTCGGGGAAGGGTTAGGGTTAGGGTTCGGGCTGGGGTTAGGGTTAGGGGACGGGGACGGTTTAGGGTCCAGGTGAGGGTACGACAACGCTTTAGGGGGAGCATAGTTGTGAGGGCGCGGGTTAGTGTCAGCTTATGGATTAGGATTAGGGGACGGGTGAGGGTCAGGCTTCGGGGAAGCGTTAGGGTTAGGTTTCGGGCTAGGGATAGGGTTAGGGGACGGGGACGGTTTAGGGTCCAGGTGAGGGTACGACAACGCTTTAGGGGGAGCGTACGTGTGAGGGCGCGGGTTAGTGTCAGCGTACGGGTTAGGATTAGGGGACGGGTGAGGGTCAGGCTTCGGGGAAGTGTTAGGGTTAGGGTTCGGGCTAGGGTTAGGGTTAGGGGACGGGGAAGGTTTAGGGTCCAGGTGAGGGTACGACAACGCTTTAGGGGGAGCGTACGTGTGAGGGCGCGGGTTAGTGTCAGCGTACGGGTTAGGATTAGGGGACGTGTGAGGGTCAGGCTTCGGAGAAGGCTTAGGTTTAGGGTTCGGCCTAGGGTTAGGGTTAGGGGACGGGGACGGTTTAGGGTCCAGGTGAGGGTACGACAACGCTTTAGGGGGAGCGTACGTGTGAGGGCGCGGTTTAGTGTCAGCGTACGGGTTAGGATTAGGGGACGGGTGAGGGTCAGGCTTCAGGGAAGGGTTAGGGTTAGGGTTCGGGCTAGGGTTAGGGTTAGGGGACGGGGACGGTTTAGGGTCCAGGTGAGGGTACGACAAAGCTTTAGGGGGAGCGTACGTGTGAGGGCGCGGGTTAGTGTCAGCGTACGGGTTAGGATTAGGGGACGGGTGAGGATCAGGCTTCGGGGAAGGGTTAGGGTTAGGGTTCGGGCTAGGGTTAGGGTTAGGGGACTGGGACGGTTTAGGGTCCAGGTGAGGGTACGACAACGCTTTAGGTGGAGCGTACGTGTGAGGGCGCGGTTTAGTGTCAGCGTACGGGTTAGGATTAGGGGACGGTTGAGGGTCAGGCTTCGGGGAAGGGTTAGGGTTAGGATTCGGGCTAGGGTTAGGTTTAGGGGACGGGGACGGTTTAGGGTCCAGGTGAGGGTACGACAACGCTTTAGGGGGAGCGTACGTGTGAGGGCGCGGGTTAGTGTCAGCGTACGGGTTAGGATTAGGGGACGGGTGAGGGTCAGGCTTCGGGGAAGGGTTAGGGTTAGGGTTCGGGCTAGGGTTAGGGTTAGGGGACGGGGACGGTTTAGGGTCCAGGTGAGGGTACGACAACGCTTTAGGGGGAGCATACGTGTGAGGGCGCGGGTTAGTGTCAGCATACGGGTTAGGATTAGGGGACGGGTGAGTGTCAGGTTTCGGGGAAGGGTTAGGGTTAGGGTTCGGGCTAGGGTTAGGGTTAGGGGACGGGGACGGTTTAGGGTCCAGGTGATGGTACGACAACGCTTTAGGGGAGCGTACGTGTGAGGGCGCGGGTTAGTGTCAGCGTACGGGTTGGGATTAGGGGACGGGTGAGGGTCAGGCTTCGGGGAAGGGTTAGGGTTAGGGTTCGGGCTAGGGTTAGGGTTAGGGGACAGGGACGGTTTAGGGTCCAGGTGAGGGTACGACAACGCTTTAGGGGGAGCGTACGTGTGAGGGCACGGGTTAGTGTCAGCGTACGGGTTAGGATTAGGGGACGGGTGAGGGTCAGGCTTCAGGGAAGGGTTAGGGTTAGGGTTCGGGCTAGGGTTAGGGTTAGGGTACGGGGACGGTTTAGGGTCCAGGTGAGGGTACGACAACGCTTTAGGGGGAGCGTACGTGTGAGGGCGCGGGTTAGTGTCAGCGTACGGGTTAGGATTAGGGGACGGGTGAGGGTCAGGCTTCGGGGAAGGGTTAGGGTTAGGGTTTGGGCTAGGGTTAGGGTTAGGGGACGGGGACGGTTTAGGGTCCAGGTGAGGATACGACAACGCTTTAGGGGGAGCGTACGTGTGAGGGCGCGGGTTAGTGTCAGCGTACGGGTTAGGATTAGGGGACGGGTGAGGGTGAGCCTTCGGAGAAGGCTTAGGTTTAGGGTTCGGGCTAGGGTTAGGGTTAGGGGACGGGGACTGTTTAGGGTCCAGGTAAGGGTACGACAACGCTTTAGGGGTGCGTACGTGTGAGGGCGCGGGTTAGTGTCAGCGTACGGGTTAGGATTAGGGGACGGGTGAGGGTCAGGCTTCGGGGAAGGGTTAGGGTTAGGGTTCGGGCTAGGGTTAGGGTTAGGGGACGGGGACGGTTTAGGGTCCAGGTGAGGGTACGACAACGCTTTAGGGGGAGCGTACGTGTGAGGTCGCGGGTTAGTGTCAGCGTACGGGTTAGGATTAGGGGACGGGTGAGTGTCAGGCTTCGGGGAAGGGTTAGGGTTAGGGTTCGGGCTAGGGTTAGGGTTAGGGGACGGGGACGGTTTAGGGTCCAGGTGATGGTACGACAACGCTTTAGGGGGAGCGTACGTGTGAGGACGCGGGTTAGTGTCAGCGTACGGGTTAGGAATAGGGGACGGGTGAGGGTCAGACTTCGGGGAAGGGTTAGGGTTAGGGTTCGGGCTAGGGTTAGGGTTAGGGGACGGGGACGGTTTAGAGTCCAGATGAGGGTACGACAACGCTTTAGGGGGAGCATAGGTGTGAGGGCGCGAGTTAGTGTCAGCGTATGGATTAGGATTAGGGGACGGGTGAGGGTCAGGCTTTGGGGAAGGGTTAGGGTTAGGGTTCGGGCTAGGGTTAGGGTTACGCGACGGGGACGGTTTAGGGTCCAGGTGAGGGTACGACAACGCTTTAGAGGGAGCGTACGTGTGAGGGCGCGGGTTAGTGTCAGCGTACGGGTTAGGATTAGGGTACGGGTGAGGGTCAGGCTTCGGGGAAGGGTTAGGGTTAGGGTTCGGGCTAGGGTTAGGGTTAGGGGACGGGGACGGTTTAGGGTCCAGGTGATGGTACGACAACGCTTTAGGTGGAGCGTACGTGTGAGGGCGCGGGTTAGTGTCAGCGTACGGGTTAGGATTAGGGGACGGTTGAGGGTCAGGCTTCGGGGAAGGGTTAGGGTTAGGGTTCGGGCTAGGGTTAGGGTTAGGGGACGGGGACGGTTTAGGGTCCAGGTGATGGTACGACAACGCTTTAGGGGGAGCGTACGTGTGAGGACGCGGGTTAGTGTCAGCGTACGGGTTAGGATTAGGGGACGGGTGAGGGTCAGGCTTCGGGGAAGGGTTAGGGTTAGGGTTCGGGCTAGGGTTAGGGTTAGGGGACGGGGACGGTTTAGAGTCCAGATGAGGGTACGACAACGCTTTAGGGGGAGCATAGGTGTGAGGGCGCGAGTTAGTGTCAGCGTATGGATTAGGATTAGGGGACGGGTGAGGGTCAGGCTTTGGGGAAGGGTTAGGGTTAGGGTTCGGGCTAGGGTTAGGGTTACGCGACGGGGACGGTTTAGGGTCCAGGTGAGGGTACGACAACGCTTTAGAGGGAGCGTACGTGTGAGGGCGCGGGTTAGTGTCAGCGTACGGGTTAGGATTAGGGTACGGGTGAGGGTCAGGCTTCGGGGAAGGGTTAGGGTTAGGGTTCGGGCTAGGGTTAGGGTTAGGGGACGGGGACGGTTTAGGGTCCAGGTGATGGTACGACAACGCTTTAGGTGGAGCGTACGTGTGAGGGCGCGGGTTAGTGTCAGCGTACGGGTTAGGATTAGGGGACGGTTGAGGGTCAGGCTTCGGGGAAGGGTTAGGGTTAGGGTTCGGGCTAGGGTTAGGGTTAGGGGACGGGGACGGTTTAGGGTCCAGGTGAGGGTACGACAACGCTTTAGGGGGAGCGTACGTGTGAGGGCGCGGGTTAGTGTCAGCGTACGGGTTAGGATTAGGGGACGGGTGAGGGTCAGGCTTCGGGGAAGGGTTAGGGTTAGGGTTCGGGCTAGGGTTAGGGTTAGGGGACGGGGACGGTTTAGGGTCCAGGTGAGGGTACGACAACGCTTTAGGGGGAGCATACGTGTGAGGGCGCGGGTTAGTGTCAGCATACGGGTTAGGATTAGGGGACGGGTGAGTGTCAGGCTTCGGGGAAGGGTTAGGGTTAGGGTTCGGGCTAGGGTTAGGGTTAGGGGACGGGGACGGTTTAGGGTCCAGGTGATGGTACGACAACGCTTTAGGGGGAGCGTACGTGTGAGGGCGCGGGTTAGTGTCAGCGTACGGGTTGGGATTAGGGGACGGGTGAGGGTCAGGCTTCGGGGAAGGGTTAGGGTTAGGGTTCGGGCTAGGGTTAGGGTTAGGGGACGGGGACGGTTTAGGGTCCAGGTGAGGGTACGACAATGCTTTAGGGGGAGCGTACGTGTGAGGGCGCGGGTTAGTGTCAGCGTACGGGTTGGGATTAGGGGACGGGTGAGGGTCAGGCTTCGGGGAAGGGTTAGGGTTAGGGTTCGGGCTAGGGTTAGGGTTAGGGGACAGGGACGGTTTAGGGTCCAGGTGAGGGTACGACAACGCTTTAGGGGGAGCGTACGTGTGAGGGCGCGGGTTAGTGTCAGCGTACGGGTTGGGATTAGGGGACGGGTGAGGGTCAGGCTTCGGGGAAGGGTTAGGGTTAGGGTTCGGGCTAGGGTTAGGGTTAGGGGACAGGGACGGTTTAGGGTCCAGGTGAGGGTACGACAACGCTTTAGGGGGAGCGTACGTGTGAGGGCACGGGTTAGTGTCAGCGTACGGGTTAGGATTAGGGGACGGGTGAGGGTCAGGCTTCAGGGAAGGGTTAGGGTTAGGGTTCGGGCTAGGGTTAGGGTTAGGGTACGGGGACGGTTTAGGGTCCAGGTGAGGGTACGACAACGCTTTAGGGGGAGCGTACGTGTGAGGGCGCGGGTTAGTGTCAGCGTACGGGTTAGGATTAGGGGACGGGTGAGGGTCAGGCTTCGGGGAAGGGTTAGGGTTAGGGTTTGGGCTAGGGTTAGGGTTAGGGGACGGGGACGGTTTAGGGTCCAGGTGAGGATACGACAACGCTTTAGGGGGAGCGTACGTGTGAGGGCGCGGGTTAGTGTCAGCGTACGGGTTAGGATTAGGGGACGGGTGAGGGTGAGGCTTCGGAGAAGGCTTAGGTTTAGGGTTCGGGCTAGGGTTAGGGTTAGGGGACGGGGACTGTTTAGGGTCCAGGTAAGGGTACGACAACGCTTTAGGGGTGCGTACGTGTGAGGGCGCGGGTTAGTGTCAGCGTACGGGTTAGGATTAGGGGACGGGTGAGGGTCAGGCTTCGGGGAAGGGTTAGGGTTAGGGTTCGGGCTAGGGTTAGGGTTAGGGGACGGGGACGGTTTAGGGTCCAGGTGAGGGTACGACAACGCTTTAGGGGGAGCGTACGTGTGAGGGCGCGAGTTAGTGTCAGCGTACGGGTTAGGATTAGGGGACGGTTGAGGGTCAGGCTTCGGGGAAGGGTTAGGGTTAGGGTTCGGGCTAGGGTTAGGGTTAGGGAACGGGGACTGTTTAGGGTCCAGGTGAGGGTACGACAACGCTTTAGGGGGAGCGTACGTGTGAGGGCGCGGGTTAGTGTCAGCATACGGGTTAGGATTAGGGGCCGGGTGAGGGTCAGGCTTCGGGGAAGGGTTAGGGTTAGGGTTCGGGCTAGGGTTAGGGTTAGGGGACGGGGACGGTTTAGGGTCCAGGTGAGGGTACGACAACGCTTTAGGGGGAGCGTACGTGTGAGGGCGCGGGTTAGTGTCAGCGTACGGGTTAGGATTAGGGGACGGGTGAGGGTCAGGCTTCGGGGAAGGGTTAGGGTTAGAGTTCGGGCTAGGGTTAGGGTTAGGGGACGGGGACGGTTTAGGTCCCAGGTGAGGGTACGACAACGCTTTAGGGGGAGCGTACGTGTGAGGACGCGGGTTAGTGTCAGCGTACGGGTTAGGATTAGGGGACGGGTGAGGGTCAGGCTTCGGGGAAGGGTTAGGGTTAGGGTTCGGGCTAGGGTTAGGGTTAGGGGACGGGGACGGTTTAGGGTCCAGATGAGGGTACGACAACGCTTTAGGGGGAGCATAGGTGTGAGGGCGCGAGTTAGTGTCAGCGTATGGATTAGGATTAGGGGACGGGTGAGGGTCAGGCTTCGGGGAAGGGTTAGGGTTAGGGTTCGGGCTAGGGTTAGGGTTAGGGGACGGGGACGGTTTAGGGTCCAGGTGAGGGTACGACAACGCTTTAGGGGGAGCGTACGTGTGAGAGCGCGGGTTAGTGTCAGCGTACGGGTTGGGATTAGGGGACGGGTGAGTGTCAGGCTTCGGGGAAGGGTTAGGGTTAGGGTTCGGGCTAGGGTTAGGGTTAGGGGCCGGGGACGGTTTAGGGTCCAGGTGAGGGTACGACAACGCTTTAGGGGGAGCGTACGTGTGAGGGCGCGGGTTAGTGTCAGCGTACGGGTTGGGATTTTGGGACGGGTGAGGGTCAGGCTTCGGGGAAGGTTTAGGGTTAGGGTTCGGGCTAGGGTTAGGGTTAGGGGACGGGGACGGTTTAGGGTCCAGGTGAGGGTACGACAACGCTTTAGGGGGAGCGTACGTGTGAGGGCAAGGGTTAGTGTCAGCGTACGGTTTCGGACTAGGGGACGGGTGAGGGTCAGGCTCCGGGGAAGGGTTAGGGTTAGGGTTCGGGCTAGGGTTAGGGTTAGGGGACGGGGACGGTTTAGGGTCCAGGTGAGTGTACGACAACGCTTTAGGGGGAGCATACGTGTGAGGGCGCGGGTTAGTGTCAGCATACGGGTTAGGATTAGGGGACGGGTGAGTGTCAGGCTTCGGGGAAGGGTTAGGGTTAGGGTTCGGGCTAGGGTTAGGGTTAGGGGACGGGGACGGTTTAGGGTCCAGGTGAGGGTACGACAACGCTTTAGGGGGAGCGTACGTGTGAGGGCAAGGGTTAGTGTCAGCGTACGGTTTCGGATTAGGGGACGGGTGAGGGTCAGGCTTCGGGGAAGGGTTAGGGTTAGGGTTCGGGCTAGGGTTAGGGTTAGGGGACGGGGACGGTTTAGGGTCCAGGTGAGGGTACGACAACGCTTTAGGGGGAGCGTACGTGTGAGGGCGCGGGTTAGTGTCAGCGTACGGGTTAGGATTAGGGGACGGGTGAGGGTCAGACTTCGGGGAAGGGTTAGGGTTAGGGTTCGGGCTAGGGTTAGGGTTAGGGGACGGGGACGGTTTAGGGTCCAGGTGAGGGTACGACAACGCTTTAGGGGGAGCGTACGTGTGAGGGCGCGGGTTAGTGTCAGCGTACGGGTTAGGATTAGGGGACGGGTGAGGGTCAGGCTTCGGGGAAGGGTTAGGGTTAGGGTTCGGGCTAGGGTTAGGGTTAGGGGACGGGGACGGTTTAGGGTCCAGGTGAGGGTACGACAACGCTTTAGGGGGAGCGTACGTGTGAGGGCGCTGGTTAGTGTCAGCGTACGGTTTCGGATTAGGGGACGGGTGAGGGTCAGGCTTCGGGGAAGGGTTAGGGTTAGGGTTCGGGCTAGGGTTAGGGTTAGGGGACGGGGACGGTTTAGGGTCCAGGTGAGGGTACGACAACGCTTTAGGGGGAGCGTACGTGTGAGGGCGCGGGTTAGTGTCAGCGTACGGGTTAGGATTAGGGGACGGGTGAGGGTCAGGCTTCGGGGAAGGGTTAGGGTTAGGGTTCGGGCTAGGGTTAGGGTTAGGGGACGGGGACGGTTTAGGGTCCAGGTGAGGGTACGACAACGCTTTAGGGGGAGCGTACGTGTGAGGGCGCGGGTTAGTGTCAGCGTACGGGTTAGGATTAGGGGACGGGAGAGGGTCAGGCTTCGGGGAAGGGTTAGTGTTAGGGTTCGGGCTAGGGTTAGGGTTAGGGGACGGGGACGGTTTAGGGTCCAGGTGAGGGTACGACAACGCTTTAGGTGGAGCGTACGTGTGAGGGCGCGGGTTAGTGTCAGCGTACGGGTTAGGATTAGGGGACGGTTGAGGGTCAGGCTTCGGGGAAGGGTTAGGGTTAGGGTTCGGGCTAGGGTTAGGGTTAGGGGACGGGGACGGTTTAGGGTCCAGGTGATGGTACGACAACGCTTTAGGGGGAGCGTACGTGTGAGGACGCGGGTTAGTGTCAGCGTACGGGTTAGGATTAGGGGACGGGTGAGGGTCAGGCTTCGGGGAAGGGTTAGGGTTAGGGTTCGGGCTAGGGTTAGGGTTAGGGGACGGGGACGGTTTAGAGTCCAGATGAGGGTACGACAACGCTTTAGGGGGAGCATAGGTGTGAGGGCGCGAGTTAGTGTCAGCGTATGGATTAGGATTAGGGGACGGGTGAGGGTCAGGCTTTGGGGAAGGGTTAGGGTTAGGGTTCGGGCTAGGGTTAGGGTTACGCGACGGGGACGGTTTAGGGTCCAGGTGAGGGTACGACAACGCTTTAGAGGGAGCGTACGTGTGAGGGCGCGGGTTAGTGTCAGCGTACGGGTTAGGATTAGGGTACGGGTGAGGGTCAGGCTTCGGGGAAGGGTTAGGGTTAGGGTTCGGGCTAGGGTTAGGGTTAGGGGACGGGGACGGTTTAGGGTCCAGGTGATGGTACGACAACGCTTTAGGTGGAGCGTACATGTGAGGGCGCGGGTTAGTGTCAGCGTACGGGTTAGGATTAGGGGACGGTTGAGGGTCAGGCTTCGGGGAAGGGTTAGGGTTAGGGTTCGGGCTAGGGTTAGGGTTAGGGGACGGGGACGGTTTAGGGTCCAGGTGAGGGTACGACAACGCTTTAGGGGGAGCGTACGTGTGAGGGCGCGGGTTAGTGTCAGCGTACGGGTTAGGATTAGGGGACGGGTGAGGGTCAGGCTTCGGGGAAGGGTTAGGGTTAGGGTTCGGGCTAGGGTTAGGGTTAGGGGACGGGGACGGTTTAGGGTCCAGGTGAGGGTACGACAACGCTTTAGGGGGAGCATACGTGTGAGGGCGCGGGTTAGTGTCAGCATACGGGTTAGGATTAGGGGACGGGTGAGTGTCAGGCTTCGGGGAAGGGTTAGGGTTAGGGTTCGGGCTAGGGTTAGGGTTAGGGGACGGGGACGGTTTAGGGTCCAGGTGAGGGTACGACAACGCTTTAGGGGGAGCGTACGTGTGAGGGCGCGGGTTAGTGTCAGCGTACGGGTTAGGATTAGGGGACGGGTGAGGGTCAGACTTCGGGGAAGGGTTAGGGTTAGGGTTCGGGCTAGGGTTAGGGTTAGGGGACGGGGACGGTTTAGGGTCCAGGTGATGGTACGACAACGCTTTAGGGGGAGCGTACGTGTGAGGGCGCGGGTTAGTGTCAGCGTACGGGTTGGGATTAGGGGACGGGTGAGGGTCAGGCTTCGGGGAAGGGTTAGGGTTAGGGTTCGGGCTAGGGTTAGGGTTAGGGGACGGGGACGGTTTAGGGTCCAGGTGAGGGTACGACAATGCTTTAGGGGGAGCGTACGTGTGAGGGCGCGGGTTAGTGTCAGCGTACGGGTTGGGATTAGGGGACGGGTGAGGGTCAGGCTTCGGGGAAGGGTTAGGGTTAGGGTTCGGGCTAGGGTTAGGGTTAGGGGACAGGGACGGTTTAGGGTCCAGGTGAGGGTACGACAACGCTTTAGGGGGAGCGTACGTGTGAGGGCGCGGGTTAGTGTCAGCGTACGGGTTGGGATTAGGGGACGGGTGAGGGTCAGGCTTCGGGGAAGGGTTAGGGTTAGGGTTCGGGCTAGGGTTAGGGTTAGGGGACAGGGACGGTTTAGGGTCCAGGTGAGGGTACGACAACGCTTTAGGGGGAGCGTACGTGTGAGGGCACGGGTTAGTGTCAGCGTACGGGTTAGGATTAGGGGACGGGTGAGGGTCAGGCTTCAGGGAAGGGTTAGGGTTAGGGTTCGGGCTAGGGTTAGGGTTAGGGTACGGGGACGGTTTAGGGTCCAGGTGAGGGTACGACAACGCTTTAGGGGGAGCGTACGTGTGAGGGCGCGGGTTAGTGTCAGCGTACGGGTTAGGATTAGGGGACGGGTGAGGGTCAGGCTTCGGGGAAGGGTTAGGGTTAGGGTTTGGGCTAGGGTTAGGGTTAGGGGACGGGGACGGTTTAGGGTCCAGGTGAGGATACGACAACGCTTTAGGGGGAGCGTACGTGTGAGGGCGCGGGTTAGTGTCAGCGTACGGGTTAGGATTAGGGGACGGGTGAGGGTGAGGCTTCGGAGAAGGCTTAGGTTTAGGGTTCGGGCTAGGGTTAGGGTTAGGGGACGGGGACTGTTTAGGGTCCAGGTAAGGGTACGACAACGCTTTAGGGGTGCGTACGTGTGAGGGCGCGGGTTAGTGTCAGCGTACGGGTTAGGATTAGGGGACGGGTGAGGGTCAGGCTTCGGGGAAGGGTTAGGGTTAGGGTTCGGGCTAGGGTTAGGGTTAGGGGACGGGGACGGTTTAGGGTCCAGGTGAGGGTACGACAACGCTTTAGGGGGAGCGTACGTGTGAGGGCGCGGGTTAGTGTCAGCGTACGGGTTAGGATTAGGTGACGGGTGAGGGTCAGGCTTCGGGGAAGGGTTAGGGTTAGAGTTCGGGCTAGGGTTAGGGTTAGGGGACGGGGACGGTTTAGGTCCCAGGTGAGGGTACGACAACGCTTTAGGGGGAGCGTACGTGTGAGGACGCGGGTTAGTGTCAGCGTACGGGTTAGGATTAGGGGACGGGTGAGGGTCAGGCTTCGGGGAAGGGTTAGGGTTAGGGTTCGGGCTAGGGTTAGGGTTAGGGGACGGGGACGGTTTAGGGTCCAGATGAGGGTACGACAACGCTTTAGGGGGAGCATAGGTGTGAGGGCGCGAGTTAGTGTCAGCGTATGGATTAGGATTAGGGGACGGGTGAGGGTCAGGCTTCGGGGAAGGGTTAGGGTTAGGGTTCGGGCTAGGGTTAGGGTTAGGGGACGGGGACGGTTTAGGGTCCAGGTGAGGGTACGACAACGCTTTAGGGGGAGCGTACGTGTGAGAGCGCGGGTTAGTGTCAGCGTACGGGTTGGGATTAGGGGACGGGTGAGGGTCAGGCTTCGGGGAAGGGTTAGGGTTAGGGTTCGGGCTAGGGTTAGGGTTAGGCGCCGGGGACGGTTTAGGGTCCAGGTGAGGGTACGACAACGCTTTAGGGGGAGCGTACGTGTGAGGGCGCGGGTTAGTGTCAGCGTACGGGTTGGGATTTTGGGACGGGTGAGGGTCAGGCTTCGGGGAAGGTTTAGGGTTAGGGTTCGGGCTAGGGTTAGGGTTAGGGGACGGGGACGGTTTAGGGTCCAGGTGAGGGTACGACAACGCTTTAGGGGGAGCGTACGTGTGAGGGCAAGGGTTAGTGTCAGCGTACGGTTTCGGATTAGGGGACGGGTGAGGGTCAGGCTCCGGGGAAGGGTTAGGGTTAGGGTTCGGGCTAGGGTTAGGGTTAGGGGACGGGGACGGTTTAGGGTCCAGGTGAGTGTACGACAACGCTTTAGGGGGAGCATACGTGTGAGGGCGCGGGTTAGTGTCAGCATACGGGTTAGGATTAGGGGACGGGTGAGTGTCAGGCTTCGGGGAAGGGTTAGGGTTAGGGTTCGGGCTAGGGTTAGGGTTAGGGGACGGGGACGGTTTAGGGTCCAGGTGAGGGTACGACAACGCTTTAGGGGGAGCGTACGTGTGAGGGCAAGGGTTAGTGTCAGCGTACCGTTTCGGATTAGGGGACGGGTGAGGGTCAGGCTTCGGGGAAGGGTTAGGGTTAGGGTTCGGGCTAGGGTTAGGGTTAGGGGACGGGGACGGTTTAGGGTCCAGGTGAGGGTACGACAACGCTTTAGGGGGAGCGTACGTGTGAGGGCGCGGGTTAGTGTCAGCGTACGGGTTAGGATTAGGGGACGGGTGAGGGTCAGACTTCGGGGAAGGGTTAGGGTTAGGGTTCGGGCTAGGGTTAGGGTTAGGGGACGGGGACGGTTTAGGGTCCAGGTGAGGGTACGACAACGCTTTAGGGGGAGCGTACGTGTGAGGGCGCGGGTTAGTGTCAGCGTACGGGTTAGGATTAGGGGACGGGTGAGGGTCAGGCTTCGGGGGAGGGTTAGGGTTAGGGTTCGGGCTAGGGTTAGGGTTAGGGGACGGGGACGGTTTAGGGTCCAGGTGAGGGTACGACAACGCTTTAGGGGGAGCGTACGTGTGAGGGGGCGGGTTAGTGTCAGCGTACCGCTTACGATTATGGGACGGGTGTGGGTCAGGCTTCGCGGAAGTGTTAGGGTTAGGGTTCGGGCTAGGGTTAGGGTTAGGGGACGGGGACGGTTTAGGGTCCAGGTGAGGGTACGACAACGCTTTAGGGGGAGCGTACGTGTGAGGACGCGGGTTAGTGTCAGCGTACGGGTTAGGATTAGGGGACGGGTGAGGGTCAGGCTTCGGGGAAGGGTTAGGGTTAGGGTTCGGGCTAGGGTTAGGGTTAGGGGACGGGGACGGTTTAGGGTCCAGATGAGGGTACGACAACGCTTTAGGGGGAGCATAGGTGTGAGGGCGCGAGTTAGTGTCAGCGTATGGATTAGGATTAGGGGACGGGTGAGGGTCAGGCTTCGGGGAAGGGTTAGGGTTAGGGTTCGGGCTAGGGTTAGGGTTAGGCGACGGGGACGGTTTAGGGTCCAGGTGAGGGTACGGCAACGCTTTAGGGGGAGCGTACGTGTGAGGGCGCGGGTTAGTGTCAGCGTACGGGTTAGGATTAGGGGACGGGTGAGGGTCAGGCTTCAGGGAAGGGTTAGGGTTAGGGTTCGGGCTAGGGTTAGGGTTAGGGGACGGGGACGGTTTAGGGTCCAGGTGAGGGTACGACAACGCTTTAGGGGGAGCGTACGTGTGAGGGTGCGGGTTAGTGTCAGCGTACGGGTTAGGATTAGGGGACGGGTGAGGGTCAGGCTTCGGGGAAGTTTTAGGGTTAGGGTTCGGGCTAGGGTTAGGGTTAGGGGACGGGGACGGTTTAGGGTCCAGGTGAGGGTACGACAACAGTTTACGGGGAGCGTACGTGTGAGGGCACAGGTTAGTCTCAGCGTACGGGTTAGGATTAGGGGACGGGTGAGGGTCAGGCTTCAGGGAAGGGTTAGGGTTAGGGTTCGGGATAGGGTTAGGGTTAGGGTACGGGGACGGTTTAGGGTCCAGGTGAGGGTACGACAACGCTTTAGGGGGAGCGTACGTGTGAGGGCGCGGGTTAGTGTCAGCATACGGGTTAGGATTAGGGGACCGGTGAGGGTCAGGCTTCGGGGAAGTGTTAGGGTTAGGGTTCGGGCTAGGGTTAGGGTTAGGGGACGGGGACGGTTTAGGGTCCAGGTGAGGGTACGACAACGCTTTAGGGGGAGCGTACGTGTGAGGGCGCGGGTTAGTGTCAGCGTACGTGTTAGGATTAGGGGACGTGTGAGGGTCAGGCTTCGGGGAAGGGTTAGGTTTAGGGTTCGGCCTAGGGTTAGGGTTAGGGGACGGGGACGGTTTAGGGTCCAGGTGAGGGTACGACAACGCTTTAGGGGGAGCGTACGTGTGAGGGCGCGGTTTAGTGTCAGCGTACGGGTTAGGATTAGGGGACGGGTGAGGGTCAGGCTTCGGGGAAGGGTTAGGGTTAGGGTTCGGGCTAGGGTTAGGGTTAGGGGACGGGGACGGTTTAGGGTCCAGGTGAGGGTACGACAAAGCTTTAGGGGGAGCGTACGTGTGAGGGCGCGGGTTAGTGTCAGCGTACGGGTTAGGATTAGGGGACGGGTGAGGGTCAGGCTTCGGGGAAGGGTTAGGGTTAGGGTTCGGGCTAGGGTTAGGGTTAGGGGACGGGGACGGTTTAGGGTCCAGGTGAGGGTACGACAACGCTTTAGGGGGAGCGTACGTGTGAGGGCGCGGGTTAGTGTCAGCGTACGGTTTCGGATTAGGGGACGGGTGAGGGTCAGGCTTCGGGGAAGGGTTAGGGTTAGGGTTCGGGCTAGGGTTAGGGTTAGGGGACGGGGACGGTTTAGGGTCCAGGTGAGGGTACGACAACGCTTTAGGGGGAGCGTACGTGTGAGGGCGCGGGTTAGTGTCAGCGTACGGGTTAGGATTAGGGGACGGGTGAGGGTCAGGCTTCGGGGAAGGGTTAGGGTTAGGGTTCGGGCTAGGGTTAGGGTTAGGGGACGGGGACGGTTTAGGGTCCAGGTGAGGGTACGACAACGCTTTAGGGGGAGCGTACGTGTGAGGGCGCGGGTTAGTGTCAGCGTACGGGTTAGGATTAGGGGACGGGAGAGGGTCAGGCTTCGGGGAAGGGTTAGTGTTAGGGTTCGGGCTAGGGTTAGGGTTAGGGGACGGGGACGGTTTAGGGTCCAGGTGAGGGTACGACAACGCTTTAGGTGGAGCGTACGTGTGAGGGCGCGGGTTAGTGTCAGCGTACGGGTTAGGATTAGGGGACGGTTGAGGGTCAGGCTTCGGGGAAGGGTTAGGGTTAGGATTCGGGCTAGGGTTAGGTTTAGGGGACGGGGACGGTTTAGGGTCCAGGTGAGGGTACGACAACGCTTTAGGGGGAGCGTACGTGTGAGGGCGCGGGTTAGTGTCAGCGTACGGGTTAGGATTAGGGGACGGGTGAGGGTCAGGCTTCGGGGAAGGGTTAGGGTTAGGGTTCGGGCTAGGGTTAGGGTTAGGGGACGGGGACGGTTTAGGGTCCAGGTGAGGATACGACAACGCTTTAGGGGGAGTGTAAGTGTGAGGGCGCGGGTTAGTGTCAGCGTACGGGTTAGGATTAGGGGACGGGTGAGGGTGAGGCTTCGGGGAAGGGTTAGGGTTAGGGTTCGGGCTAGGGTTAGGGTTAGGGGACGGGGACGGTTTAGGGTCCAGGTAAGGGTACGACAACGCTTTAGGGGTGCGTACGTGTGAGGGCGCGGGTTAATGTCAGCGTACGGGTTAGGATTAGGGGACGGGTGAGGGTCAGGCTTCGGGGAAGTGTTAGGGTTAGGGTTCGGGCTAGGGTTAGGGTTAGGGGACGGGGACGGTTTAGGGTCCAGGTGAGGGTACGACAACGCTTTAGGGGGAGCGTACGTGTGAGGGCGCTGGTTAGTGTCAGCGTATGGGTTAGGATTAGGGGACGGGTGAGGATCAGGCTTCGGGGAAGGGTTAGGGTTAGGGTTCGGGCTAGGGTTAGGTTTAGGGGACTGGGACGGTTTAGGGTCCAGGTGAGGGTACGACAACGCTTTAGGGGGAGCGTACGTGTGAGGGCGCGGGTTAGTGTCAGCGTACGGGTTAGGATTAGGGGACGGGTGAGGGTCAGGCTTCGGGGAAGGGTTAGGGTTAGGGTTTGGGCTAGGGTTAGGGTTAGGGGACGGGGACGGTTTAGGGTCCAGGTGAGGATACGACAACGCTTTAGGGGGATCGTAAGTGTGAGGGCGCGGGTTAGTGTCAGCGTACGGGTTAGGATTAGGGGACGGGTGAGGGTGAGGCTTCGGGGAAGGGTTAGGGTTAGTGTTCGGGCTAGGGTTAGGGTTAGGGGACGGGGACGGTTTAGGGTCCAGGTAAGGGTACGACAACGCTTTAGGGGTGCGTACGTGTGAGGGCGCGGGTTAGTGTCAGCGTACGGGTTAGGATTAGGGGACGGGTGAGGGTCAGGCTTCGGGGAAGGGTTAGGGTTAGGGTTCGGGCTAGGGTTAGGGTTAGGGGACGGGGACGGTTTAGGGTCCAGGTGAGGGTACGACAACGCTTTAGGGGGAGCGTACGTGTGAGGGCGCTGGTTAGTGTCAGCGTACGGGTTAGGATTAGGGGACGGGTGAGGGTCAGGCTTCGGGGAAGTGTTAGGGTTAGGGTTCGGGCTAGGGTTAGGGTTAGGGGACGGGGACGGTTTAGGGTCCAGGTGAGGGTACGACAATGCTTTAGGGGGAGCGTACGTGTGAGGGCGCGGGTTAGTGTCAGCGTACGGGTTAGGATTAGGGGACGGTTGAGGGTCAGGCTTCGGGGAAGGGTTAGGGTTAGGGTTCGGGCTAGGGTTAGGGTTAGGGGACGGGGACTGTTTAGGGTCCAGGTGAGGGTACGACAACGCTTTAGGGGGAGCGTACGTGTGAGAGCGCGGGTTAGTGTCAGCGTACGGGTTAGGATTAGGGGCCGGGTGAGGGTCAGGCTTCGGGGAAGGGTTAGGGTTAGGGTTCGGGCTAGGGTTAGGGTTAGGGGACGGGGACGGTTTAGGGTCCAGGTGAGGGTACGACAACGCTTTAGGGGGAGCGTACGTGTGAGGGCGCGGGTTAGTGTCAGCGTACGGGTTAGGATTAGGGGACGGGTGAGGGTCAGGCTTCGGGGAAGTTTTAGTGTTAGGGTTCGGGCTAGGGTTAGGGTTAGGGGACGGGGACGGTTTAGGGTCCAGGTGATGGTACGACAACGCTTTAGGGGGAGCGTATGTGTGAGGACGCGGTTTAGTGTCAGCGTACGGGTTAGGATTAGGGGACGGGTGAGGGTCAGGCTTCGGGGAAGGGTTAGGGTTAGGGTTCGAGCTAGGGTTAGGGTTAGGGGACGGGGACGGTGTAGGGTCCAGATGAGGGTACGACAACGCTTTAGGGGGAGCATAGGTGTGAGGGCGCGAGTTAGTGTCAGCGTATGGATTAGGATTAGGGGACGGGTGAGGGTCAGGCTTCGGGGAAGGGTTAGGGTTAGGGTTCGGGCTAGGGTTAGGGTTAGGCGACGGGGACGGTTTAGGGTCCAGTTGAGGGTACGACAACGCTTTAGGGGGAGCATACGTGTGAGGGCGCGGGTTAGTGTCAGCATACGGGTTAGGATTAGGGGACGGGTGAGTGTCAGGCTTCGGGGAAGGGTTAGGGTTAGGGTTCGGGCTAGGGTTAGGGTTAGGGGACGGGGACGGTTTAGGGTCCAGGTGATGGTACGACAACGCTTTAGGGGGAGCGTACGTGTGAGGGCGCGGGTTAGTGTCAGCGTACTGGTTGGGATTAGGGGACGGGTGAGGGTCAGGCTTCGGGGAAGGGTTAGGGTTAGGGTTCGGGCTAGGGTTAGGGTTAGGGGACGGGGACGGTTTAGGGTCCAGGTGAGGGTACGACAATGCTTTAGGGGGAGCGTACGTGTGAGGGCGCGGGTTAGTGTCAGCGTACGGGTTGGGATTAGGGGACGGGTGAGGGTCAGGCTTCGGGGAAGGGTTAGGGTTAGGGTTCGGGCTAGGGTTAGGGTTAGGGGACAGGGACGGTTTAGGGTCCAGGTGAGGGTACGACAACGCTTTAGGCGGAGCGTACGTGTGAGGGCGCGGGTTAGTGTCAGCGTACGGGTTGGGATTAGGGGACGGGTGAGGGTCAGGCTTCGGGGAAAGGTTAGGGTTAGGGTTCGGGCTAGGGTTAGGGTTAGGGGACAGGGACGGTTTAGGGTCCAGGTGAGGGTACGACAACGCTTTAGGGGGAGCGTACGTGTGAGGGCACGGGTTAGTGTCAGCGTACGGGTTAGGATTAGGGGACGGGTGAGGGTCAGGCTTCAGGGAAGGGTTAGGGTTAGGGTTCGGGCTAGGGTTAGGGTTAGGGTACGGGGACGGTTTAGGGTCCAGGTGAGGGTACGACAACGCTTTAGGGGGAGCGTACGTGTGAGGGCGCGGGTTAGTGTCAGCGTACGGGTTAGGATTAGGGGACGGGTGAGGGTCAGGCTTCGGGGAAGGGTTAGGGTTAGGGTTTGGGCTAGGGTTAGGGTTAGGGGACGGGGACGGTTTAGGGTCCAGGTGAGGATACGACAACGCTTTAGGGGGAGCGTACGTGTGAGGGCGCGGGTTAGTGTCAGCGTACGGGTTAGGATTAGGGGACGGGTGAGGGTGAGGCTTCGGAGAAGGCTTAGGTTTAGGGTTCGGGCTAGGGTTAGGGTTAGGGGACGGGGACTGTTTAGGGTCCAGGTAAGGGTACGACAACGCTTTAGGGGTGCGTACGTGTGAGGGCGCGGGTTAGTGTCAGCGTACGGGTTAGGATTAGGGGACGGGTGAGGGTCAGGCTTCGGGGAAGGGTTAGGGTTAGGGTTCGGGCTAGGGTTAGGGTTAGGGGACGGGGACGGTTTAGGGTCCAGGTGAGGGTACGACAACGCTTTAGGGGGAGCGTACGTGTGAGGGCGCGAGTTAGTGTCAGCGTACGGGTTAGGATTAGGGGACGGTTGAGGGTCAGGCTTCGGGGAAGGGTTAGGGTTAGGGTTCGGGCTAGGGTTAGGGTTAGGGAACGGGGACTGTTTAGGGTCCAGGTGAGGGTACGACAACGCTTTAGGGGGAGCGTACGTGTGAGGGCGCGGGTTAGTGTCAGCGTACGGGTTAGGATTAGGGGCCGGGTGAGGGTCAGGCTTCGGGGAAGGGTTAGGGTTAGGGTTCGGGCTAGGGTTAGGGTTAGGGGACGGGGACGGTTTAGGGTCCAGGTGAGGATACGACAACGCTTTAGGGGGAGCGTACGTGTGAGGGCGCGGGTTAGTGTCAGCGTACGGGTTAGGATTAGGGGACGGGTGAGGGTCAGGCTTCGGGGAAGGGTTAGGGTTAGAGTTCGGGCTAGGGTTAGGGTTAGGGGACGGGGACGGTTTAGGTTCCAGGTGAGGGTACGACAACGCTTTAGGGGGAGCGTACGTGTGAGGACGCGGGTTAGTGTCAGCGTACGGGTTAGGATTAGGGGACGGGTGAGGGTCAGGCTTCGGGGAAGGGTTAGGGTTAGGGTTCGGGCTAGGGTTAGGGTTAGGGGACGGGGACGGTTTAGGGTCCAGATGAGGGTACGACAACGCTTTAGGGGGAGCATAGGTGTGAGGGCGCGAGTTAGTGTCAGCGTATGGATTAGGATTAGGGGACGGGTGAGGGTCAGGCTTCGGGGAAGGGTTAGGGTTAGGGTTCGGGCTAGGGTTAGGGTTAGGGGACGGGGACGGTTTAGGGTCCAGGTGAGGGTACGACAACGCTTTAGGGGGAGCGTACGTGTGAGAGCGCGGGTTAGTGTCAGCGTACGGGTTGGGATTAGGGGACGGGTGAGGGTCAGGCTTCGGGGAAGGGTTAGGGTTAGGGTTCGGGCTAGGGTTAGGGTTAGGGGCCGGGGACGGTTTAGGGTCCAGGTGAGGGTACGACAACGCTTTAGGGGGAGCGTACGTGTGAGGGCGCGGGTTAGTGTCAGCGTACGGGTTGGGATTTTGGGACGGGTGAGGGTCAGGCTTCGGGGAAGGTTTAGGGTTAGGGTTCGGGCTAGGGTTAGGGTTAGGGGACGGGGACGGTTTAGGGTCCAGGTGAGGGTACGACAACGCTTTAGGGGGAGCGTACGTGTGAGGGCGCGGGTTAGTGTCAGCGTACGGGTTAGGATTAGGGGACGGGTGAGGGTCAGGCTTCGGGGAAGGGTTAGGGTTAGGGTTTGGGCTAGGGTTAGGGTTAGGGGACGGGGACGGTTTAGGGTCCAGGTGAGGATACGACAACGCTTTAGGGGGATCGTAAGTGTGAGGGCGCGGGTTAGTGTCAGCGTACGGGTTAGGATTAGGGGACGGGTGAGGGTGAGGCTTCGGGGAAGGGTTAGGGTTAGTGTTCGGGCTAGGGTTAGGGTTAGGGGACGGGGACGGTTTAGGGTCCAGGTAAGGGTACGACAACGCTTTAGGGGTGCGTACGTGTGAGGGCGCGGGTTAGTGTCAGCGTACGGGTTAGGATTAGGGGACGGGTGAGGGTCAGGCTTCGGGGAAGGGTTAGGGTTAGGGTTCGGGCTAGGGTTAGGGTTAGGGGACGGGGACGGTTTAGGGTCCAGGTGAGGGTACGACAACGCTTTAGGGGGAGCGTACGTGTGAGGGCGCTGGTTAGTGTCAGCGTACGGGTTAGGATTAGGGGACGGGTGAGGGTCAGGCTTCGGGGAAGTGTTAGGGTTAGGGTTCGGGCTAGGGTTAGGGTTAGGGGACGGGGACGGTTTAGGGTCCAGGTGAGGGTACGACAACGCTTTAGGGGGAGCGTACGTGTGAGGGCGCGGGTTAGTGTCAGCGTACGGGTTAGGATTAGGGGACGGTTGAGGGTCAGGCTTCGGGGAAGGGTTAGGGTTAGGGTTCGGGCTAGGGTTAGGGTTAGGGGACGGGGACTGTTTAGGGTCCAGGTGAGGGTACGACAACGCTTTAGGGGGAGCGTACGTGTGAGGGCGCGGGTTAGTGTCAGTGTACGGGTTAGGATTAGGGGCCGGGTGAGGGTCAGGCTTCGGGGAAGGGTTAGGGTTAGGGTTCGGGCTAGGGTTAGGGTTAGGGGACGGGGACGGTTTAGGGTCCAGGTGAGGGTACGACAACGCTTTAGGGGGAGCGTACGTGTGAGGGCGCGGGTTAGTGTCAGCGTACGGGTTAGGATTAGGGGACGGGTGAGGGTCAGGCTTCGGGGAAGTTTTAGGGTTAGGGTTCGGGCTAGGGTTAGGGTTAGGGGACGGGGACGGTTTAGGGTCCAGGTGATGGTACGACAACGCTTTAGGGGGAGCGTATGTGTGAGGACGCGGTTTAGTGTCAGCGTACGGGTTAGGATTAGGGGACGGGTGAGGGTCAGGCTTCGGGGAAGGGTTAGGGTTAGGGTTCGAGCTAGGGTTAGGGTTAGGGGACGGGGACGGTGTAGGGTCCAGATGAGGGTACGACAACGCTTTAGGGGGAGCATAGGTGTGAGGGCGCGAGTTAGTGTCAGCGTATGGATTAGGATTAGGGGACGGGTGAGGGTCAGGCTTCGGGGAAGGGTTAGGGTTAGGGTTCGGGCTAGGGTTAGGGTTAGGCGACGGGGACGGTTTAGGGTCCAGTTGAGGGTACGACAACGCTTTAGGGGGAGCATACGTGTGAGGGCGCGGGTTAGTGTCAGCATACGGGTTAGGATTAGGGGACGGGTGAGTGTCAGGCTTCGGGGAAGGGTTAGGGTTAGGGTTCGGGCTAGGGTTAGGGTTAGGGGACGGGGACGGTTTAGGGTCCAGGTGATGGTACGACAACGCTTTAGGGGGAGCGTACGTGTGAGGGCGCGGGTTAGTGTCAGCGTACGGGTTGGGATTAGGGGACGGGTGAGGGTCAGGCTTCGGGGAAGGGTTAGGGTTAGGGTTCGGGCTAGGGTTAGGGTTAGGGGACGGGGACGGTTTAGGGTCCAGGTGAGGGTACGACAATGCTTTAGGGGGAGCGTACGTGTGAGGGCACGGGTTAGTGTCAGCGTACGGGTTAGGATTAGGGGACGGGTGAGGGTCAGGCTTCAGGGAAGGGTTAGGGTTAGGGTTCGGGCTAGGGTTAGGGTTAGGGTACGGGGACGGTTTAGGGTCCAGGTGAGGGTACGACAACGCTTTAGGGGGAGCGTACGTGTGAGGGCGCGGGTTAGTGTCAGCGTACGGGTTAGGATTAGGGGACGGGTGAGGGTCAGGCTTCGGGGAAGGGTTAGGGTTAGGGTTTGGGCTAGGGTTAGGGTTAGGGGACGGGGACGGTTTAGGGTCCAGGTGAGGATACGACAACGCTTTAGGGGGAGCGTACGTGTGAGGGCGCGGGTTAGTGTCAGCGTACGGGTTAGGATTAGGGGACGGGTGAGGGTGAGGCTTCGGAGAAGGCTTAGGTTTAGGGTTCGGGCTAGGGTTAGGGTTAGGGGACGGGGACTGTTTAGGGTCCAGGTAAGGGTACGACAACGCTTTAGGGGTGCGTACGTGTGAGGGCGCGGGTTAGTGTCAGCGTACGGGTTAGGATTAGGGGACGGGTGAGGGTCAGGCTTCGGGGAAGGGTTAGGGTTAGGGTTCGGGCTAGGGTTAGGGTTAGGGGACGGGGACGGTTTAGGGTCCAGGTGAGGGTACGACAACGCTTTAGGGGGAGCGTACGTGTGAGGGCGCGAGTTAGTGTCAGCGTACGGGTTAGGATTAGGGGACGGTTGAGGGTCAGGCTTCGGGGAAGGGTTAGGGTTAGGGTTCGGGCTAGGGTTAGGGTTAGGGAACGGGGACTGTTTAGGGTCCAGGTGAGGGTACGACAACGCTTTAGGGGGAGCGTACGTGTGAGGGCGCGGGTTAGTGTCAGCGTACGGGTTAGGATTAGGGGCCGGGTGAGGGTCAGGCTTCGGGGAAGGGTTAGGGTTAGGGTTCGGGCTAGGGTTAGGGTTAGGGGACGGGGACGGTTTAGGGTCCAGGTGAGGGTACGACAACGCTTTAGGGGGAGCGTACGTGTGAGGGCGCGGGTTAGTGTCAGCGTACGGGTTAGGATTAGGGGACGGGTGAGGGTCAGGCTTCGGGGAAGGGTTAGGGTTAGAGTTCGGGCTAGGGTTAGGGTTAGGGGACGGGGACGGTTTAGGTTCCAGGTGAGGGTACGACAACGCTTTAGGGGGAGCATACGTGTGAGGACGCGGGTTAGTGTCAGCGTACGGGTTGGGATTAGGGGACGGGTGAGGGTCAGGCTTCGGGGAAGGGTTAGGGTTAGGGTTCGGGCTAGGGTTAGGGTTAGGGGACGGGGACGGTTTAGGGTCCAGATGAGGGTACGACAACGCTTTAGGGGGAGCATAGGTGTGAGGGCGCGAGTTAGTGTCAGCGTATGGATTAGGATTAGGGGACGGGTGAGGGTCAGGCTTCGGGGAAGGGTTAGGGTTAGGGTTCGGGCTAGGGTTAGGGTTAGGGGACGGGGACGGTTTAGGGTCCAGGTGAGGGTACGACAACGCTTTAGGGGGAGCGTACGTGTGAGAGCGCGGGTTAGTGTCAGCGTACGGGTTGGGATTAGGGGACGGGTGAGGGTCAGGCTTCGGGGAAGGGTTAGGGTTAGGGTTCGGGCTAGGGTTAGGGTTAGGGGCCGGGGACGGTTTAGGGTCCAGGTGAGGGTACGACAACGCTTTAGGGGGAGCGTACGTGTGAGGGCGCGGGTTAGTGTCAGCGTACGGGTTGGGATTTTGGGACGGGTGAGGGTCAGGCTTCGGGGAAGGTTTAGGGTTAGGGTTCGGGCTAGGGTTAGTGTTAGGGGACGGGGACGGTTTAGGGTCCAGGTGAGGGTACGACAACGCTTTAGGGGGAGCGTACGTGTGAGGGCAAGGGTTAGTGTCAGCGTACGGTTTCGGATTAGGGGACGGGTGAGGGTCAGGCTCCGGGGAAGGGTTAGGGTTAGGGTTCGGGCTAGGGTTAGGGTTAGGGGACGGGGACGGTTTAGGGTCCAGGTGAGTGTACGACAACGCTTTAGGGGGAGCATACGTGTGAGGGCGCGGGTTAGTGTCAGCATACGGGTTAGGATTAGGGGACGGGTGAGTGTCAGGCTTCGGGGAAGGGTTAGGGTTAGGGTTCGGGCTAGGGTTAGGGTTAGGGGACGGGGACGGTTTAGGGTCCAGGTGAGGGTACGACAACGCTTTAGGGGGAGCGTACGTGTGAGGGCAAGGGTTAGTGTCAGCGTACGGTTTCGGATTAGGGGACGGGTGAGGGTCAGGCTTCGGGGAAGGGTTAGGGTTAGGGTTCGGGCTAGGGTTAGGGTTAGGGGACGGGGACGGTTTAGGGTCCAGGTGAGGGTACGACAACGCTTTAGGGGGAGCGTACGTGTGAGGGCGCGGGTTAGTGTCAGCGTACGGGTTAGGATTAGGGGACGGGTGAGGGTCAGACTTCGGGGAAGGGTTAGGGTTAGGGTTCGGGCTAGGGTTAGGGTTAGGGGACGGGGACGGTTTAGGGTCCAGGTGAGGGTACGACAACGCTTTAGGGGGAGCGTACGTGTGAGGGCGCGGGTTAGTGTCAGCGTACGGGTTAGGATTAGGGGACGGGTGAGGGTCAGGCTTCGGGGAAGGGTTAGGGTTAGGGTTCGGGCTAGGGTTAGGGTTAGGGGACGGGGACGGTTTAGGGTCCAGGTGAGGGTACGACAACGCTTTAGGGGGAGCGTACGTGTGAGGGGGCGGGTTAGTGTCAGCGTACCGCTTACGATTAGGGGACGGGTGAGGGTCCGGCTTCGCGGAAGTGTTAGGGTTAGGGTTCGGGCTAGGGTTAGGGTTAGGGGACGGGGACGGTTTAGGGTCCAGGTGAGGGTACGACAACGCTTTAGGGGGAGCGTACGTGTGAGGACGCGGGTTAGTGTCAGCGTACGGGTTAGGATTAGGGGACGGGTGAGGGTCAGGCTTCGGGGAAGGGTTAGGGTTAGGGTTCGGGCTAGGGTTAGGGTTAGGGGACGGGGACGGTTTAGGGTCCAGATGAGGGTACGACAACGCTTTAGGGGGAGCATAGGTGTGAGGGCGCGAGTTAGTGTCAGCATATGGATTAGGATTAGGGGACGGGTGAGGGTCAGGCTTCGGGGAAGGGTTAGGGTTAGGGTTCGGGCTAGGGTTAGGGTTAGGCGACGGGGACGGTTTAGGGTCCAGGTGAGGGTACGGCAACGCTTTAGGGGGAGCGTACGTGTGAGGGCGCGGGTTAGTGTCAGCGTACGGGTTAGGATTAGGGGACGGGTGAGGGTCAGGCTTCAGGGAAGGGTTAGGGTTAGGGTTCGGGCTAGGGTTAGGGTTAGGGGACGGGGACGGTTTAGGGTCCAGGTGAGGGTACGACAACGCTTTAGGGGGAGCGTACGTGTGAGGGTGCGGGTTAGTGTCAGCGTACGGGTTAGGATTAGGGGACGGGTGAGGGTCAGGCTTCGGGGAAGTTTTAGGGTTAGGGTTCGGGCTAGGGTTAGGGTTAGGGGACGGGGACGGTTTAGGGTCCAGGTGAGGGTACGACAACACTTTACGGGGAGCGTACGTGTGAGGGCACAGGTTAGTCTCAGCGTACGGGTTAGGATTAGGGGACGGGTGAGGGTCAGGCTTCAGGGAAGGGTTAGGGTTAGGGTTCGGGATAGGGTTAGGGTTAGGGTACGGGGACGGTTTAGGGTCCAGGTGAGGGTACGACAACGCTTTAGGGGGAGCGTACGTGTGAGGGCGCGGGTTAGTGTCAGCATACGGGTTAGGATTAGGGGACCGGTGAGGGTCTGGCTTCGGGGAAGTGTTAGGGTTAGGGTTCGGGCTAGGGTTAGGGTTAGGGGACGGGGACGGTTTAGGGTCCAGGTGAGGGTACGACAACGCTTTAGGGGGAGCGTACGTGTGAGGGCGCGGGTTAGTGTCAGCGTACGTGTTAGGATTAGGGGACGTGTGAGGGTCAGGCTTCGGGGAAGGGTTAGGTTTAGGGTTCGGCCTACGGTTAGGGTTAGGGGACGGGGACGGTTTAGGGTCCAGGTGAGGGTACGACAACGCTTTAGGGGGAGCGTACGTGTGAGGGCGCGGTTTAGTGTCAGCGTACGGGTTAGGATTAGGGGACGTGTGAGGGTCAGGCTTCGGGGAAGGGTTAGGGTTAGGGTTCGGGCTAGGGTTAGGGTTAGGGGACGGGGACGGTTTAGGGTCCAGGTGAGGGTACGACAAAGCTTTAGGGGGAGCGTACGTGTGAGGGCGCGGGTTAGTGTCAGCGTACGGGTTAGGATTAGGGGACGGGTGAGGGTCAGGCTTCGGGGAAGGGTTAGGGTTAGGGTTCGGGCTAGGGTTAGGGTTAGGGGACGGGGACGGTTTAGGGTCCAGGTGAGGGTACGACAACGCTTTAGGGGGAGCGTACGTGTGAGGGCGCGGGTTAGTGTCAGCGTACGGTTTCGGATTAGGGGACGGGTGAGGGTCAGGCTTCGGGGAAGGGTTAGGGTTAGGGTTCGGGCTAGGGTTAGGGTTAGGGGACGGGGACGGTTTAGGGTCCAGGTGAGGGTACGACAACGCTTTAGGGGGAGCGTACGTGTGAGGGCGCGGGTTAGTGTCAGCGTACGGGTTAGGATTAGGGGACGGGTGAGGGTCAGGCTTCGGGGAAGGGTTAGGGTTAGGGTTCGGGCTAGGGTTAGGGTTAGGGGACGGGGACGGTTTAGGGTCCAGGTGAGGGTACGACAACGCTTTAGGGGGAGCGTACGTGTGAGGGCGTGGGTTAGTGTCAGCGTACGGGTTAGGATTAGGGGACGGGAGAGGGTCAGGCTTCGGGGAAGGGTTAGTGTTAGGGTTCGGGCTAGGGTTAGGGTTAGGGGACGGGGACGGTTTAGGGTCCAGGTGAGGGTACGACAACGCTTTAGGTGGAGCGTACGTGTGAGGGCGCGGGTTAGTGTCAGCGTACGGGTTAGGATTAGGGGACGGTTGAGGGTCAGGCTTCGGGGAAGGGTTAGGGTTAGGATTCGGGCTAGGGTTAGGTTTAGGGGACGGGGACGGTTTAGGGTCCAGGTGAGGGTACGACAACGCTTTAGGGGGAGCGTACGTGTGAGGGCGCGGGTTAGTGTCAGCGTACGGGTTAGGATTAGGGGACGGGTGAGGGTCAGGCTTCGGGGAAGGGTTAGGGTTAGGGTTCGGGCTAGGGTTAGGGTTAGGCGACGGGGACGGTTTAGGGTCCAGGTGAGGGTACGGCAACGCTTTAGGGGGAGCGTACGTGTGAGGGCGCGGGTTAGTGTCAGCGTACGGGTTAGGATTAGGGGACGGGTGAGGGTCAGGCTTCAGGGAAGGGTTAGGGTTAGGGTTCGGGCTAGGGTTAGGGTTAGGGGACGGGGACGGTTTAGGGTCCAGGTGAGGGTACGACAACGCTTTAGGGGGAGCGTACGTGTGAGGGTGCGGGTTAGTGTCAGCGTACGGGTTAGGATTAGGGGACGGGTGAGGGTCAGGCTTCGGGGAAGTTTTAGGGTTAGGGTTCGGGCTAGGGTTAGGGTTAGGGGACGGGGACGGTTTAGGGTCCAGGTGAGGGTACGACAACACTTTACGGGGAGCGTACGTGTGAGGGCACAGGTTAGTCTCAGCGTACGGGTTAGGATTAGGGGACGGGTGAGGGTCAGGCTTCAGGGAAGGGTTAGGGTTAGGGTTCGGGATAGGGTTAGGGTTAGGGTACGGGGACGGTTTAGGGTCCAGGTGAGGGTACGACAACGCTTTAGGGGGAGCGTACGTGTGAGGGCGCGGGTTAGTGTCAGCATACGGGTTAGGATTAGGGGACCGGTGAGGGTCAGGCTTCGGGGAAGTGTTAGGGTTAGGGTTCGGGCTAGGGTTAGGGTTAGGGGACGGGGACGGTTTAGGGTCCAGGTGAGGGTACGACAACGCTTTAGGGGGAGCGTACGTGTGAGGGCGCGGGTTAGTGTCAGCGTACGTGTTAGGATTAGGGGACGTGTGAGGGTCAGGCTTCGGGGAAGGGTTAGGTTTAGGGTTCGGCCTACGGTTAGGGTTAGGGGACGGGGACGGTTTAGGGTCCAGGTGAGGGTACGACAACGCTTTAGGGGGAGCGTACGTGTGAGGGCGCGGTTTAGTGTCAGTGTACGGGTTAGGATTAGGGGACGTGTGAGGGTCAGGCTTCGGGGAAGGGTTAGGGTTAGGGTTCGGGCTAGGGTTAGGGTTAGGGGACGGGGACGGTTTAGGGTCCAGGTGAGGGTACGACAAAGCTTTAGGGGGAGCGTACGTGTGAGGGCGCGGGTTAGTGTCAGCGTACGGGTTAGGATTAGGGGACGGGTGAGGGTCAGGCTTCGGGGAAGGGTTAGGGTTAGGGTTCGGGCTAGGGTTAGGGTTAGGGGACGGGGACGGTTTAGGGTCCAGGTGAGGGTACGACAACGCTTTAGGGGGAGCGTACGTGTGAGGGCGCGGGTTAGTGTCAGCGTACGGTTTCGGATTAGGGGACGGGTGAGGGTCAGGCTTCGGGGAAGGGTTAGGGTTAGGGTTCGGGCTAGGGTTAGGGTTAGGGGACGGGGACGGTTTAGGGTCCAGGTGAGGGTACGACAACGCTTTAGGGGGAGCGTACGTGTGAGGGCGCGGGTTAGTGTCAGCGTACGGGTTAGGATTAGGGGACGGGTGAGGGTCAGGCTTCGGGGAAGGGTTAGGGTTAGGGTTCGGGCTAGGGTTAGGGTTAGGGGACGGGGACGGTTTAGGGTCCAGGTGAGGGTACGACAACGCTTTAGGGGGAGCGTACGTGTGAGGGCGCGGGTTAGTGTCAGCGTACGGGTTAGGATTAGGGGACGGGAGAGGGTCAGGCTTCGGGGAAGGGTTAGTGTTAGGGTTCGGGCTAGGGTTAGGGTTAGGGGACGGGGACGGTTTAGGGTCCAGGTGAGGGTACGACAACGCTTTAGGTGGAGCGTACGTGTGAGGGCGCGGGTTAGTGTCAGCGTACGGGTTAGGATTAGGGGACGGTTGAGGGTCAGGCTTCGGGGAAGGGTTAGGGTTAGGATTCGGGCTAGGGTTAGGTTTAGGGGACGGGGACGGTTTAGGGTCCAGGTGAGGGTACGACAACGCTTTAGGGGGAGCGTACGTGTGAGGGCGCGGGTTAGTGTCAGCGTACGGGTTAGGATTAGGGGACGGGTGAGGGTCAGGCTTCGGGGAAGGGTTAGGGTTAGGGTTCGGGCTAGGGTTAGGGTTAGGGGACGGGGACGGTTTAGGGTCCAGGTGAGGATACGACAACGCTTTAGGGGGAGTGTAAGTGTGAGGGCGCGGGTTAGTGTCAGCGTACGGGTTAGGATTAGGGGACGGGTGAGGGTGAGGCTTCGGGGAAGGGTTAGGGTTAGGGTTCGGGCTAGGGTTAGGGTTAGGGGACGGGGACGGTTTAGGGTCCAGGTAAGGGTACGACAACGCTTTAGGGGTGCGTACGTGTGAGGGCGCGGGTTAATGTCAGCGTACGGGTTAGGATTAGGGGACGGGTGAGGGTCAGGCTTCGGGGAAGTGTTAGGGTTAGGGTTCGGGCTAGGGTTAGGGTTAGGGGACGGGGACGGTTTAGGGTCCAGGTGAGGGTACGACAACGCTTTAGGGGGAGCGTACGTGTGAGGGCGCTGGTTAGTGTCAGCGTATGGGTTAGGATTAGGGGACGGGTGAGGATCAGGCTTCGGGGAAGGGTTAGGGTTAGGGTTCGGGCTAGGGTTAGGTTTAGGGGACTGGGACGGTTTAGGGTCCAGGTGAGGGTACGACAACGCTTTAGGGGGAGCGTACGTGTGAGGGCGCGGGTTAGTGTCAGCGTACGGGTTAGGATTAGGGGACGGGTGAGGGTCAGGCTTCGGGGAAGGGTTAGGGTTAGGGTTTGGGCTAGGGTTAGGGTTAGGGGACGGGGACGGTTTAGGGTCCAGGTGAGGATACGACAACGCTTTAGGGGGATCGTAAGTGTGAGGGCGCGGGTTAGTGTCAGCGTACGGGTTAGGATTAGGGGACGGGTGAGGGTGAGGCTTCGGGGAAGGGTTAGGGTTAGTGTTCGGGCTAGGGTTAGGGTTAGGGGACGGGGACGGTTTAGGGTCCAGGTAAGGGTACGACAACGCTTTAGGGGTGCGTACGTGTGAGGGCGCGGGTTAGTGTCAGCGTACGGGTTAGGATTAGGGGACGGGTGAGGGTCAGGCTTCGGGGAAGGGTTAGGGTTAGGGTTCGGGCTAGGGTTAGGGTTAGGGGACGGGGACGGTTTAGGGTCCAGGTGAGGGTACGACAACGCTTTAGGGGGAGCGTACGTGTGAGGGCGCTGGTTAGTGTCAGCGTACGGGTTAGGATTAGGGGACGGGTGAGGGTCAGGCTTCGGGGAAGTGTTAGGGTTAGGGTTCGGGCTAGGGTTAGGGTTAGGGGACGGGGACGGTTTAGGGTCCAGGTGATGGTACGACAACGCTTTAGGGGGAGCGTACGTGTGAGGGCGCGGGTTAGTGTCAGCGTACGGGTTAGGATTAGGGGACGGTTGAGGGTCAGGCTTCGGGGAAGGGTTAGGGTTAGGGTTCGGGCTAGGGTTAGGGTTAGGGGACGGGGACTGTTTAGGGTCCAGGTGAGGGTACGACAACGCTTTAGGGGGAGCGTACGTGTGAGGGCGCGGGTTAGTGTCAGCGTACGGGTTAGGATTAGGGGCCGGGTGAGGGTCAGGCTTCGGGGAAGGGTTAGGGTTAGGGTTCGGGCTAGGGTTAGGGTTAGGGGACGGGGACGGTTTAGGGTCCAGGTGAGGGTACGACAACGCTTTAGGGGGAGCGTACGTGTGAGGGCGCGGGTTAGTGTCAGCGTACGGGTTAGGATTAGGGGACGGGTGAGGGTCAGGCTTCGGGGAAGTTTTAGGGTTAGGGTTCGGGCTAGGGTTAGGGTTAGGGGACGGGGACGGTTTAGGGTCCAGGTGATGGTACGACAACGCTTTAGGGGGAGCGTACGTGTGAGGACGCGGTTTAGTGTCAGCGTACGGGTTAGGATTAGGGGACGGGTGAGGGTCAGGCTTCGGGGAAGGGTTAGGGTTAGGGTTCGAGCTAGGGTTAGGGTTAGGGGACGGGGACGGTGTAGGGTCCAGATGAGGGTACGACAACGCTTTAGGGGGAGCATAGGTGTGAGGGCGCGAGTTAGTGTCAGCGTATGGATTAGGATTAGGGGACGGGTGAGGGTCAGGCTTCGGGGAAGGGTTAGGGTTAGGGTTCGGGCTAGGGTTAGGGTTAGGCGACGGGGACGGTTTAGGGTCCAGTTGAGGGTACGACAACGCTTTAGGGGGAGCGTACGTGTGAGGGCGCGGGTTAGTGTCAGCGTACGGGTTAGGATTAGGGGACGGGTGAGGGTCAGGCTTCAGGGAAGGGTTAGGGTTAGGGTTCGGGCTAGGGTTAGGGTTAGGGGACGGGGACGGTTTAGGGTCCAGGTGAGGGTACGACAACGCTTTAGGGGGAGCGTACGTGTGAGGGCGCGGGTTAGTGTCAGCGTACGGGTTAGGATTAGGGGACGGGTGAGGGTCAGGCTTCGGGGAAGTTTTAGGGTTAGGGTTCGGGCTAGGGTTAGGGTTAGGGGACGGGGACGGTTTAGGGTCCAGGTGAGGGTACGACAACACTTTACAGGGAGCATACGTGTGAGGGCGTGGGTTAGTGTCAGCGTACGGGTTAGGATTAGGGGACGGGTGAGGTTCAGGCTTCAGGGAAGGGTTAGGGTTAGGGTTCGGGCTAGGGTTAGGGTTAGGGTACGGGGACGGTTTAGGGTCCAGGTGAGGGTACGACAACGCTTTAGGGGGAGCGTACGTGTGAGGGCGCGGGTTAGTGTCAGCGTACGGGTTAGGATTAGGGGACGGGTGAGGGTCAGGCTTCGTGGAAGGGTTAGGGTTAGGGTTCGGGCTAGGGTTAGGGTTAGGGGACCTGGACGGTTTAGGGTCCAGGTGAGGGTACGACAACGCTTTAGGGGGAGCGTACGTGTGAGGGCGCGGGTTAGTGTCAGCGTACGGGTTAGGATTAGGGGACGGGTGAGGGTCAGGCTTCGGGGAAGGTTTAGGGTTAGGGTTCGGGCTAGGGTTAAGGTTCGTGGACGGGGACGTTTAGGGTCCAGGTGAGGGTACGACAACGCTTTAGGGGGAGCGTACGTGTGAGGGCGCGGGTTAGTGTCAGCGTACGGGTTAGGATTAGGGGCCGGGTGCGGGTCAGGCTTCGGGGAAGGGTTAGGGTTAGGGTTCGGGCTAGGGTTAGGGTTAGGGGACGGGGACGGTTTAGGGTCCAGGTGAGGGTACGACAACGCTTTAGGGGGAGCGTACGTGTGAGGGCGCGGGTTAGTGTCAGCGTACGGGTTAGGATTAGGGGACGGGTGAGGGTCAGGCTTCGGGGAAGGGTTAGGGTTAGGGTTCGGGCTAGGGTTAGGGTTAAGGGACGGGGACGGTTTAGGGTCCAGGTGATGGTACGACAACGCTTCAGGGGGAGCGTACGTGTGAGGACGCGGGTTAGTGTCAGCGTACGGGTTAGGATTAGGGGACGGGTGAGGGTCAGGATTCGGGGAAGGGTTAGGGTTAGGGTTCGGGCTAGGGTTAGGGTTAGGGGACGGGGACGGTTTAGTGTGCAGATGAGGATACGACAACGCTTTAGGGGGAGCATAGGTGTGAGGGCGCGAGTTAGTGTCAGCGTATGGATTAGGATTAGGGGACGGGTGAGGGTCAGGCTTCGGGGAAGGGTTAGGGTTAGGGTTCGGGCTAGGGTTAGGGTTAGGCGACGGGGACGGTTTAGGGTCCAGGTGAGGGTACGACAACGCTTTAGGGGGAGCGTACGTGTGAGGGCGCGGGTTAGTGTCAGCGTACGGGTTAGGATTAGGGCACGGGTGAGGGTCAGGCTTCGGGGAAGGGTTAGGGTTAGGGTTCGGGCTAGTGTTAGGGTTAGGGGACGGGGACGGTTTAGGGTCCAGGTGAGGGTACGACAACGCTTTAGGGGGAGCGTACGTGTGAGGGCGCGGGTTAGTGTCAGCGTACGGGTTAGGATTAGGGGACGGGTGAGGGTCAGGCTTCGGGGAAGGGTTAGGGTTAGGGTTCGGGCTAGGGTTAGGGTTAGGGGACGGGGACGGTTTAGGGTCCAGGTGAGGGTACGACAACGCTTTAGGGGGAGCATACTTGTGAGGGCGCGGGTTAGTGTCAGCGTACGGGTTAGGATTAGGGGACGGGTGAGGGTCAGGCTTCGGGGAAGGGTTAGGGTTAGGGTTCGGGCTAGGGTTAGGGTTAGGGGACGGGGACGGTTTAGGGTCCAGTTGAGGGTACGACAACGCTTTAGGGGGAGCGTACGTGTGAGGGCGTGGGTTAGTGTCAGCGTACGGGTTAGGATTAGGGGACGGGTGAGGGTCAGGCTTCGTGGAAGGGTTAGGGTTAGGGTTCGGGCTAGGGTTAGGGTTAGGGGACGGGGACGGTTTAGGGTCCAGGTGAGGGTACGACAACGCTTTAGGGGGAGCGTACGTGTGAGGGCACGGGTTAGTGTCAGCGTACGGGTTAGGATTAGGGGACGGGTGAGGGTCAGGCTTCGGGGAAGGGTTAGGGTTAGGTTTCGGGCTAGGGTTAGGGTTAGGGGACGGGGACGGTTTAGGGTCCAGGTGAGGGTACGACAACGCTTTAGGGGGAGCGTACGTGTGAGGGCGCGGGTTAGTGTCAGCGTACGGGTTCGGATTAGGGGACGGTTGAGGTTCAGGCTTCGGGGAAGTGTTAGGGTTAGGGTTCGGGCTAGGGTTAGGGTTAGGGGACGGGGACGGTTTAGGGTCCAGGTGAGGGTACGACAACGCTTTAGGGGGAGCGTACGTGTGAGGGCGCGGGTTAGTGTCAGCGTACGGGTTAGGATTAGGGGACGGGTGAGGGTCAGGCTTCGGGGAAGGGTTAGGGTTAGGGTTCGGGCTAGGGTTAGGGTTAGGGGACGGGGACGGTTTAGGGTCCAGGTGAGGGTACGACAACGCTTTAGGGGGAGCGTACGTGTGAGGGCGCGGGTTAGTGTCAGCGTATGGGTTAGGATTAGGGGACGGGTGAGTGTCAGGCTTCGGGGAAGGGTTAGGGTTAGGGTTCGGGCTAGGGTTAGGGTTAGGGGACGGGGACGGTTTAGGGTCCAGGTGATGGTACGACAACGCTTTAGGGGGAGCGTACGTGTGAGGGCGCGGTTTAGTGTCAGCGTACGGGTTAGGATTAGGGGACGGGTGAGGGTCAGGCTTCGGGGAAGGGTTAGGGTTAGGGTTCGGGCTAGGGTTAGGGTTAGGGGACGGGGACGGTTTAGGGTCCAGGTGAGGGTACGACAAAGCTTTAGGGGGAGCGTACGTGTGAGGGCGCGGGTTAGTGTCAGCGTACGGGTTAGGATTAGGGGACGGGTGAGGATCAGGCTTCGGGGAAGGGTTAGGGTTAGGGTTCGGGCTAGGGTTAGGGTTAGGGGACTGGGACGGTTTAGGGTCCAGGTGAGGGTACGACAACGCTTTAGGTGGAGCGTACGTGTGAGGGCGCGGGTTAGTGTCAGCGTACGGGTTAGGATTAGGGGACGGTTGAGGGTCAGGCTTCGGGGAAGGGTTAGGGTTAGGATTCGGGCTAGGGTTAGGTTTAGGGGACGGGGACGGTTTAGGGTCCAGGTGAGGGTACGACAACGCTTTAGGGGGAGCGTACGTGTGAGGGCGCGGGTTAGTGTCAGCGTACGGGTTAGGATTAGGGGACGGGTGAGGGTCAGGCTTCGGGGAAGGGTTAGGGTTAGGGTTCGGGCTAGGGTTAGGGTTAGGGGACGGGGACGGTTTAGGGTCCAGGTGAGGGTACGACAACGCTTTAGGGGGAGCATACGTGTGAGGGCGCGGGTTAGTGTCAGCATACGGGTTAGGATTAGGGGACGGGTGAGTGTCAGGCTTCGGGGAAGGGTTAGGGTTAGGGTTCGGGCTAGGGTTAGGGTTAGGGGACGGGGACGGTTTAGGGTTCAGGTGATGGTACGACAACGCTTTAGGGGGAGCGTACGTGTGAGGGCGCGGGTTAGTGTCAGCGTACGGGTTGGGATTAGGGGACGGGTGAGGGTCAGGCTTCGGGGAAGGGTTAGGGTTAGGGTTCGGGCTAGGGTTAGGGTTAGGGGACGGGGACGGTTTAGGGTCCAGGTGAGGGTACGACAACGCTTTTGGGGGAGCGTACGTGTGAGGGCACGGGTTAGTGTCAGCGTACGGGTTAGGATTAGGGGACGGGTGAGGGTCAGGCTTCAGGGAAGGGTTAGGGTTAGGGTTCGGGCTAGGGTTAGGGTTAGGGTACGGGGACGGTTTAGGGTCCAGGTGAGGGTACGACAACGCTTTAGGGGGAGCGTACGTGTGAGGGCGCGGGTTAGTGTCAGCGTACGGGTTAGGATTAGGGGACGGGTGAGGGTCAGGCTTCGGGGAAGTTTTAGGGTTAGGGTTCGGGCTAGGGTTAGGGTTAGGGGACGGGGACGGTTTAGGGTCCAGGTGAGGGTACGACAACGCTTTAGGGGGAGCGTACGTGTGAGGACGCGGGTTAGTATCAGCGTACGGGTTAGGATTAGGGGACGGGTGAGGGTCAGGCTTCGGGGAATGGTTAGGGTTAGGGTTCGGGCTAGGGTTAGGGTTAGGGGACGGGGACGGTTTAGGGTCCAGATGAGGGTACGACAACGCTTTAGGGGGAGCATAGGTGTGAGGGCGCGAGTTAGTGTCAGCGTATGGATTAGGATTAGGGGACGGGTGAGGGTCAGGCTTCGGGGAAGGGTTAGGATTAGGGGACGTGTGAGGGTCAGGCTTCGGGGAAGGGTTAGGGTTAGGGTTCGGGCTAGGGTTAGGGTTAGGCGACGGGGACGGTTTAGGGTCCAGGTGAGGGTACGACAACGCTTTAGGGGGAGCGTACCTGTGAGGGCGCGGGTTAGTGTCAGCGTACGGGTTAGGATTAGGGGACGGGTGAGGGTCAGGCTTCAGGGAAGGGTTAGGGTTAGGGTTCGGTCTAGTGTTAGGGTTAAGGGACGGGGACGGTTTAGGGTCCAGGTGAGGGTACGACAACGCTTTAGGGGGATCGTACGTGTGAGGGCGCGGGTTAGTGTCAGCGTACGGGTTAGGATTAGGGGACAGGTGAGGGTCAGGCTTCGGGGAAGTTTTAGGGTTAGGGTTCGGGCTAGGGTTAGGGTTAGGGGACGGGGACGGTTTAGGGTCCAGGTGAGGGTACGACAACACTTTACGGGGAGCGTACGTGTGAGGGCACGGGTTAGTGTCAGCGTACGGGTTAGGATTAGGGGACGGGTGAGGGTCAGGCTTCAGGGAAGGGTTAGGGTTAGGGTTCGGGCTAGGGTTAGGGTTAGGGTACGGGGACGGTTTAGGGTCCAGGTGAGGGTACGACAACGCTTTAGGGGGAGCGTACGTGTGAGGGCGCGGGTTAGTGTCAGCGTACGGGTTAGGATTAGGGGACGGGTGAGGGTCAGGCTTCGGGGAAGGGTTAGGGTTAGGGTTCGGGCTAGGGTTAGGTTTAGGGGACCTGGACGGTTTAGGGTCCAGGTGAGGGTACGACAACGCTTTAGGGGGAGCGTACGTGTGAGGGCGCGGGTTAGTGTCAGCGTACGGGTTGGGATTAGGGGCCGGGTGAGGGTCAGGCTTCGGGGAAGGGTTAGGGTTAGGGTTCGGGCTAGGGTTAGGGTTAGGGGACGGGGACGGTTTAGGGTCCAGGTGAGGGTACGACAACGCTTTAGGGGGAGCGTACGTGTGAGGGCGCGGGTTAGTGTCAGCGTACGGTTTCGGATTAGGGGACGGGTGAGGGTCAGGCTTCGGGGAAGGGTTAGGGTTAGGGTTCGGGCTAGGGTTAGGGTTAGGGGACGGGGACGGTTTAGGGTCCAGGTGAGGGTACGACAACGCTTTAGGGGGAGCGTACGTGTGAGGGCGCGGGTTAGTGTCAGCGTACGGGTTAGGATTAGGGGACGGGTGAGGGTCAGGCTTCGGGGAAGGGTTAGGGTTAGGGTTCGGGCTAGGGTTAGGGTTAGGGGACGGGGACGGTTTAGGGTCCAGGTGAGGGTACGACAACGCTTTAGGGGGAGCGTACGTGTGAGGGCGCGGGTTAGTGTCAGCGTACGGGTTAGGATTAGGGGACGGGAGAGGGTCAGGCTTCGGGGAAGGGTTAGTGTTAGGGTTCGGGCTAGGGTTAGGGTTAGGGGACGGGGACGGTTTAGGGTCCAGGTGAGGGTACGACAACGCTTTAGGTGGAGCGTACGTGTGAGGGCGCGGGTTAGTGTCAGCGTACGGGTTAGGATTAGGGGACGGTTGAGGGTCAGGCTTCGGGGAAGGGTTAGGGTTAGGATTCGGGCTAGGGTTAGGTTTAGGGGACGGGGACGGTTTAGGGTCCAGGTGAGGGTACGACAACGCTTTAGGGGGAGCGTACGTGTGAGGGTGCGGGTTAGTGTCAGCGTACGGGTTAGGATTAGGGGACGGGTGAGGGTCAGGCTTCGGGGAAGGGTTAGGGTTAGGGTTCGGGCTAGGGTTAGGGTTAGGGGACGGGGACGGTTTAGGGTCCAGGTGAGGATACGACAACGCTTTAGGGGGAGCGTACGTTTGAGGGCGCGGGTTAGTGTCAGCGTACGGGTTAGGATTAGGGGACGGGTGAGGGTCAGGCTTCGGGGAAGGGTTAGGGTTAGGGTTCGGGCTAGGGTTAGGTTTAGGGGACCTGGACGGTTTAGGGTCCAGGTGAGGGTACGACAACGCTTTAGGGGGAGCGTACATGTGAGGGCGCGGGTTAGTGTCAGCGTACGGGTTAGGATTAGGGGACGGGTGAGGGTCAGGCTTCGGGGAAGGGTTAGGGTTAGGGTTCGGGCTAGGGTTAAGGTTCGTGGACGGGGACGTTTAGGGTCCAGGTGAGGGTACGACAACGCTTTAGGGGGAGCGTACGTGTGAGGGCGCGGGTTAGTGTCAGCGTACGGGTTAGGATTTGGGGCCGGGTGAGGGTCAGGCTTCGGGGAAGGGTTAGGGTTAGGGTTCGGGCTAGGGTTAGGGTTAGGGGACGGGGACGGTTTAGGGTCCAGGTGAGGGTACGACAACGCTTTAGGGGGAGCGTACGTGTGAGGGCGCGGGTTAGTGTCAGCGTACGGGTTAGGATTAGGGGACGGGTGAGGGTCAGGCTTCGGGGAAGGGTTAGGGTTAGGGTTCGGGCTAGGGTTAGGGTTAGGGGATGGGGACGGTTTAGTGTGCAGATGAGGATACGACAACGCTTTAGGGGGAGCATAGGTGTGAGGGCGCGAGTTAGTGTCAGCGTATGGATTAGGATTAGGGGACGGGTGAGGGTCAGGCTTCGGGGAAGGGTTAGGGTTAGGGTTCGGGCTAGGGTTAGGGTTAGGCGACGGGGACGGTTTAGGGTCCAGGTGAGGGTACGACAACGCTTTAGGGGGAGCGTACGTGTGAGGGCGCGGGTTAGTGTCAGCGTACGGGTTAGGATTAGGGCACGGGTGAGGGTCAGGCTTCGGGGAAGGGTTAGGGTTAGGGTTCGGGCTAGTGTTAGGGTTAGGGGACGGGGACGGTTTAGGGTCCAGGTGAGGGTACGACAACGCTTTAGGGGGAGCGTACGTGTGAGGGCGCGGGTTAGTGTCAGCGTACGGGTTAGGATTAGGGGACGGGTGAGGGTCAGGCTTCGGGGAAGGGTTAGGGTTAGGGTTCGGGCTAGGGTTAGGGTTAGGGGACGGGGACGGTTTAGGGTCCAGGTGAGGGTACGACAACGCTTTAGGGGGAGCGTACTTGTGAGGGCGCGGGTTAGTGTCAGCGTACGGGTTAGGATTAGGGGACGGGTGAGGGTCAGGCTTCGGGGAAGGGTTAGGGTTAGGGTTCGGGCTAGGGTTAGGGTTAGGGGACGGGGACGGTTTAGGGTCCAGTTGAGGGTACGACAACGCTTTAGGGGGAGCGTACGTGTGAGGGCGTGGGTTAGTGTCAGCGTACGGGTTAGGATTAGGGGACGGGTGAGGGTCAGGCTTCGTGGAAGGGTTAGGGTTAGGGTTCGGGCTAGGGTTAGGGTTAGGGTACGGGGACGGTTTAGGGTCCAGGTGAGGGTACGACAACGCTTTAGGGGGAGCGTACGTGTGAGGGCGCGGGTTAGTGTCAGCGTACGGGTTAGGATTAGGGGACGGGTGAGGGTCAGGCTTCGGGGAAGTTTTAGGGTTAGGGTTCGGGCTAGGGTTAGGGTTAGGGGACGGGGACGGTTTAGGGTCCAGGTGAGGGTACGACAACGCTTTAGGGGGAGCGTACGTGTGAGGACGCGGGTTAGTGTCAGCGTACGGGTTAGGATTAGGGGACGGGTGAGGGTCAGGCTTCGGGGAAGGGTTAGGGTTAGGGTTCGGGCTAGGGTTAGGGTTAGGGGACGGGGACGGTTTAGGGTCCAGATGAGGGTACGACAACGCTTTAGGGGGAGCATAGGTGTGAGGGCGCGAGTTAGTGTCAGCGTATGGATTAGGATTAGGGGACGGGTGAGGGTCAGGCTTCGGGGAAGGGTTAGGGTTAGGGTTCGGGCTAGGGTTAGGGTTAGGCGACGGGGACGGTTTAGGGTCCAGGTGAGGGTACGACAACGCTTTAGGGGGAGCGTACCTGTGAGGGCGCGGGTTAGTGTCAGCGTACGGGTTAGGATTAGGGGACGGGTGAGGGTCAGGCTTCAGGGAAGGGTTAGGGTTAGGGTTCGGTCTAGTGTTAGGGTTAAGGGACGGGGACGGTTTAGGGTCCAGGTGAGGGTACGACAACGCTTTAGGGGGAGCGTACGTGTGAGGGCGCGGGTTAGTGTCAGCGTACGGGTTAGGATTAGGGGACGAGTGAGGGTCAGGCTTCGGGGAAGTTTTAGGGTTAGGGTTCGGGCTAGGGTTAGGGTTAGGGGACGGGGACGGTTTAGGGTCCAGGTGAGGGTACGACAACACTTTACGGGGAGCGTACGTGTGAGGGCACGGGTTAGTGTCAGCGTACGGGTTAGGATTAGGGGACGGGTGAGGGTCAGGCTTCAGGGAAGGGTTAGGGTTAGGGTTCGGGCTAGGGTTAGGGTTAGGGTACGGGGACGGTTTAGGGTCCAGGTGAGGGTACGACAACGCTTTAGGGGGAGCGTACGTGTGAGGGCGCGGGTTAGTGTCAGCGTACGGGTTAGGATTAGGGGACGGGTGAGGGTCAGGCTTCGGGGAAGGGTTAGGGTTAGGGTTCGGGCTAGGGTTAGGTTTAGGGGACCTGGACGGTTTAGGGTCCAGGTGAGGGTACGACAACGCTTTAGGGGGAGCGTACGTGTGAGGGCGCGGGTTAGTGTCAGCGTACGGGTTGGGATTAGGGGACGGGTGAGGGTCAGGCTTCGGGGAAGGGTTAGGGTTAGGGTTCGGGCTAGGGTTAGGGTTAGGGGACGGGGACGGTTTAGGGTCCAGGTGAGGGTACGACAACGCTTTAGGGGGAGCGTACGTGTGAGGGCGCGGGTTAGTGTCAGCGTACGGTTTCGGATTAGGGGACGGGTGAGGGTCAGGCTTCGGGGAAGGGTTAGGGTTAGGGTTCGGGCTAGGGTTAGGGTTAGGGGACGGGGACGGTTTAGGGTCCAGGTGAGGGTACGACAACGCTTTAGGGGGAGCGTACGTGTGAGGGCGCGGGTTAGTGTCAGCGTACGGGTTAGGATTAGGGGACGGGAGAGGGTCAGGCTTCGGGGAAGGGTTAGTGTTAGGGTTCGGGCTAGGGTTAGGGTTAGGGGACGGGGACGGTTTAGGGTCCAGGTGAGGGTACGACAACGCTTTAGGTGGAGCGTACGTGTGAGGGCGCGGGTTAGTGTCAGCGTACGGGTTAGGATTAGGGGACGGGTGAGGGTCAGGCTTCGGGGAAGGGTTAGGGTTAGGATTCGGGCTAGGGTTAGGTTTAGGGGACGGGGACGGTTTAGGGTCCAGGTGAGGGTACGACAACGCTTTAGGGGGAGCGTACGTGTGACGGCGCGGGTTAGTGTCAGCGTACGGGTTAGGATTAGGGGACGGGTGAGGGTCAGGCTTCGGGGAAGGGTTAGGGTTAGGGTTCGGGCTAGGGTTAGGGTTAGGGGACGGGGACGGTTTAGGGTCCAGGTGAGGATACGACAACGCTTTAGGGGGAGCGTACGTTTGAGGGCGCGGGTTAGTGTCAGCGTACGGGTTAGGATTAGGGGACGGGTGAGGGTCAGTCTTCGGGGAAGGGTTAGGGTTAGGGTTCGGGCTAGGGTTAGGTTTAGGGGACCTGGACGGTTTAGGGTCCAGGTGAGGGTACGACAACGCTTTAGGGGGAGCGTACGTGTGAGGGCGCGGGTTAGTGTCAGCGTACGGGTTAGGATTAGGGGACGGGTGAGGGTCAGGCTTCGGGGAAGGGTTAGGGTTAGGGTTCGGGCTAGGGTTAGGGTTAGGGGACGGGGACGGTTTAGTGTGCAGATGAGGGTACGACAACGCTTTAGGGGGAGCATAGGTGTGAGGGCGCGAGTTAGTGTCAGCGTATGGATTAGGATTAGGGGACGGGTGAGGGTCAGGCTTCGGGGAAGGGTTAGGGTTAGGGTTCGGGCTAGGGTTAGGTTTAGGGGACCTGGACGGTTTAGGGTCCAGGTGAGGGTACGACAACGCTTTAGGGGGAGCGTACGTGTGAGGGCGCGGGTTAGTGTCAGCGTACGGGTTGGGATTAGGGGCCGGGTGAGGGTCAGGCTTCGGGGAAGGGTTAGGGTTAGGGTTCGGGCTAGGGTTAGGGTTAGGGGACGGGGACGGTTTAGGGTCCAGGTGATGGTACGACAACGCTTCAGGGGGAGCGTACGTGTGAGGACGCGGGTTAGTGTCAGCGTACGGGTTAGGATTAGGGGACGGGTGAGGGTCAGGATTCGGGGAAGGGTTAGGGTTAGGGTTCGGGCTAGGGTTAGGGTTAGGGGACGGGGACGGTTTAGTGTGCAGATGAGGATACGACAACGCTTTAGGGGGAGCATAGGTGTGAGGGCGCGAGTTAGTGTCAGCGTATGGATTAGGATTAGGGGACGGGTGAGGGTCAGGCTTCGGGGAAGGGTTAGGGTTAGGGTTCGGGCTAGGGTTAGGGTTAGGCGACGGGGACGGTTTAGGGTCCAGGTGAGGGTACGACAACGCTTTAGGGGGAGCGTACGTGTGAGGGCGCGGGTTAGTGTCAGCGTACGGGTTAGGATTAGGGGACGGGTGAGGGTCAGGCTTCGGGGAAGGGTTAGGGTTAGGGTTCGGGCTAGGGTTAGGGTTAGGGGACGGGGACGGTTTAGGGTCCAGGTGAGGGTACGACAACGCTTTAGGGGGAGCATACTTGTGAGGGCGCGGGTTAGTGTCAGCGTACGTGTTAGGATTAGGGGACGGGTGAGGGTCAGGCTTCGGGGAAGGGTTAGGGTTAGGGTTCGGGCTAGGGTTAGGGTTAGGGGACGGGGACGGTTTAGGGTCCAGTTGAGGGTACGACAACGCTTTAGGGGGAGCGTACGTGTGAGGGCGTGGGTTAGTGTCAGCGTACGGGTTAGGATTAGGGGACGGGTGAGGGTCAGGCTTCGTGGAAGGGTTAGGGTTAGGGTTCGGGCTAGGGTTAGGGTTAGGGGACGGGGACGGTTTAGGGTCCAGGTGAGGGTACGACAACGCTTTAGGGGGAGCGTACGTGTGAGGGCACGGGTTAGTGTCAGCGTACGGGTTAGGATTAGGGGACGGGTGAGGGTCAGGCTTCGGGGAAGGGTTAGGGTTAGGTTTCGGGCTAGGGTTAGGGTTAGGGGACGGGGACGGTTTAGGGTCCAGGTGAGGGTACGACAACGCTTTAGGGGGAGCGTACGTGTGAGGGCGCGGGTTAGTGTCAGCGTACGGGTTCGGATTAGGGGACGGTTGAGGTTCAGGCTTCGGGGAAGTGTTAGGGTTAGGGTTCGGGCTAGGGTTAGGGTTAGGGGACGGGGACGGTTTAGGGTCCAGGTGAGGGTACGACAACACTTTACGGGGAGCGTACGTGTGAGGGCACGGGTTAGTGTCAGCGTACGGGTTAGGATTAGGGGACGGGTGAGGGTCAGGCTTCGGGGAAGGGTTAGGGTTAGGGTTCGGGCTAGGGTTAGGATTAGGGTACGGGGACGGTTTAGGGTCCAGGTGAGGGTACGACAACGCTTTAGGGGGAGCGTACGTGTGAGGGCGCGGGTTAGTGTCAGCGTACGGGTTAGGATTAGGGGACGGGTGAGGGTCAGGCTTCGGGGAAGGGTTAGGGTTAGGGTTCGGGCTAGGGTTAGGTTTAGGGGACCTGGACGGTTTAGGGTCCAGGTGAGGGTACGACAACGCTTTAGGGGGAGCGTACGTGTGAGGGCGCGGGTTAGTGTCAGCGTACGGGTTGGGATTAGGGGACGGGTGAGGGTCAGGCTTCGGGGAAGGGTTAGGGTTAGGGTTCGGGCTAGGGTTAGGGTTAGGGGACGGGGACGGTTTAGGGTCCAGGTGAGGGTACGACAACGCTTTAGGGGGAGCGTACGTGTGAGGGTGCGGGTTAGTGTCAGCGTACGGTTTCGGATTAGGGGACGGGTGAGGGTCAGGCTTCGGGGAAGGGTTAGGGTTAGGGTTCGGGCTAGGGTTAGGGTTAGGGGACGGGGACGGTTTAGGGTCCAGGTGAGGGTACGACAACGCTTTAGGGGGAGCGTACGTGTGAGGGCGCGGGTTAGTGTCAGCGTACGGGTTAGGATTAGGGGACGGGTGAGGGTCAGGCTTCGGGGAAGGGTTAGGGTTAGGGTTCGGGCTAGGGTTAGGGTTAGGGGACGGGGACGGTTTAGTGTGCAGATGAGGGTACGACAACGCTTTAGGGGGAGCATAGGTGTGAGGGCGCGAGTTAGTGTCAGCGTATGGATTAGGATTAGGGGACGGGTGAGGGTCAGGCTTCGGGGAAGGGTTAGGGTTAGGGTTCGGGCTAGGGTTAGGTTTAGGGGACCTGGACGGTTTAGGGTCCAGGTGAGGGTACGACAACGCTTTAGGGGGAGCGTACGTGTGAGGGCGCGGGTTAGTGTCAGCGTACGGGTTGGGATTAGGGGCCGGGTGAGGGTCAGGCTTCGGGGAAGGGTTAGGGTTAGGGTTCGGGCTAGGGTTAGGGTTAGGGGACGGGGACGGTTTAGGGTCCAGGTGATGGTACGACAACGCTTCAGGGGGAGCGTACGTGTGAGGACGCGGGTTAGTGTCAGCGTACGGGTTAGGATTAGGGGACGGGTGAGGGTCAGGATTCGGGGAAGGGTTAGGGTTAGGGTTCGGGCTAGGGTTAGGGTTAGGGGACGGGGACGGTTTAGTGTGCAGATGAGGATACGACAACGCTTTAGGGGGAGCATAGGTGTGAGGGCGCGAGTTAGTGTCAGCGTATGGATTAGGATTAGGGGACGGGTGAGGGTCAGGCTTCGGGGAAGGGTTAGGGTTAGGGTTCGGGCTAGGGTTAGGGTTAGGCGACGGGGACGGTTTAGGGTCCAGGTGAGGGTACGACAACGCTTTAGGGGGAGCGTACGTGTGAGGGCGCGGGTTAGTGTCAGCGTACGGGTTAGGATTAGGGGACGGGTGAGGGTCAGGCTTCGGGGAAGGGTTAGGGTTAGGGTTCGGGCTAGGGTTAGGGTTAGGGGACGGGGACGGTTTAGGGTCCAGGTGAGGGTACGACAACGCTTTAGGGGGAGCATACTTGTGAGGGCGCGGGTTAGTGTCAGCGTACGTGTTAGGATTAGGGGACGGGTGAGGGTCAGGCTTCGGGGAAGGGTTAGGGTTAGGGTTCGGGCTAGGGTTAGGGTTAGGGGACGGGGACGGTTTAGGGTCCAGTTGAGGGTACGACAACGCTTTAGGGGGAGCGTACGTGTGAGGGCGTGGGTTAGTGTCAGCGTACGGGTTAGGATTAGGGGACGGGTGAGGGTCAGGCTTCGTGGAAGGGTTAGGGTTAGGGTTCGGGCTAGGGTTAGGGTTAGGGGACGGGGACGGTTTAGGGTCCAGGTGAGGGTACGACAACGCTTTAGGGGGAGCGTACGTGTGAGGGCACGGGTTAGTGTCAGCGTACGGGTTAGGATTAGGGGACGGGTGAGGGTCAGGCTTCGGGGAAGGGTTAGGGTTAGGTTTCGGGCTAGGGTTAGGGTTAGGGGACGGGGACGGTTTAGGGTCCAGGTGAGGGTACGACAACGCTTTAGGGGGAGCGTACGTGTGAGGGCGCGGGTTAGTGTCAGCGTACGGGTTCGGATTAGGGGACGGTTGAGGTTCAGGCTTCGGGGAAGTGTTAGGGTTAGGGTTCGGGCTAGGGTTAGGGTTAGGGGACGGGGACGGTTTAGGGTCCAGGTGAGGGTACGACAACACTTTACGGGGAGCGTACGTGTGAGGGCACGGGTTAGTGTCAGCGTACGGGTTAGGATTAGGGGACGGGTGAGGGTCAGGCTTCAGGGAAGGGTTAGGGTTAGGGTTCGGGCTAGGGTTAGGATTAGGGTACGGGGACGGTTTAGGGTCCAGGTGAGGGTACGACAACGCTTTAGGGGGAGCGTACGTGTGAGGGCGCGGGTTAGTGTCAGCGTACGGGTTAGGATTAGGGGACGGGTGAGGGTCAGGCTTCGGGGAAGGGTTAGGGTTAGGGTTCGGGCTAGGGTTAGGTTTAGGGGACCTGGACGGTTTAGGGTCCAGGTGAGGGTACGACAACGCTTTAGGGGGAGCGTACGTGTGAGGGCGCGGGTTAGTGTCAGCGTACGGGTTGGGATTAGGGGACGGGTGAGGGTCAGGCTTCGGGGAAGGGTTAGGGTTAGGGTTCGGGCTAGGGTTAGGGTTAGGGGACGGGGACGGTTTAGGGTCCAGGTGAGGGTACGACAACGCTTTAGGGGGAGCGTACGTGTGAGGGTGCGGGTTAGTGTCAGCGTACGGTTTCGGATTAGGGGACGGGTGAGGGTCAGGCTTCGGGGAAGGGTTAGGGTTAGGGTTCGGGCTAGGGTTAGGGTTAGGGGACGGGGACGGTTTAGGGTCCAGGTGAGGGTACGACAACGCTTTAGGGGGAGCGTACGTGTGAGGGCGCGGGTTAGTGTCAGCGTACGGGTTAGGATTAGGGGACGGGAGAGGGTCAGGCTTCGGGGAAGGGTTAGTGTTAGGGTTCGGGCTAGGGTTAGGGTTAGGGGACGGGGACGGTTTAGGGTCCAGGTGAGGGTACGACAACGCTTTAGGTGGAGCGTACGTGTGAGGGCGCGGGTTAGTGTCAGCGTACGGGTTAGGATTAGGGGACGGGTGAGGGTCAGGCTTCGGGGAAGGGTTAGGGTTAGGATTCGGGCTAGGGTTAGGTTTAGGGGACGGGGACGGTTTAGGGTCCAGGTGAGGGTACGACAACGCTTTAGGGGGAGCGTACGTGTGACGGCGCGGGTTAGTGTCAGCGTACGGGTTAGGATTAGGGGACGGGTGAGGGTCAGGCTTCGGGGAAGGGTTAGGGTTAGGGTTCGGGCTAGGGTTAGGGTTAGGGGACGGGGACGGTTTAGGGTCCAGGTGAGGGTACGACAACGCTTTAGGGGGAGCGTACGTGTGAGGGCGCGGGTTAGTGTCAGCGTACGGTTTCGGATTAGGGGACGGGTGAGGGTCAGGCTTCGGGGAAGGGTTAGGGTTAGGGTTCGGGCTAGGGTTAGGGTTAGGGGACGGGGACGGTTTAGGGTCCAGGTGAGGGTACGACAACGCTTTAGGGGGAGCGTACGTGTGAGGGCGCGGGTTAGTGTCAGCGTACGGGTTAGGATTAGGGGACGGGAGAGGGTCAGGCTTCGGGGAAGGGTTAGTGTTAGGGTTCGGGCTAGGGTTAGGGTTAGGGGACGGGGACGGTTTAGGGTCCAGGTGAGGGTACGACAACGCTTTAGGTGGAGCGTACGTGTGAGGGCGCGGGTTAGTGTCAGCGTACGGGTTAGGATTAGGGGACGGGTGAGGGTCAGGCTTCGGGGAAGGGTTAGGGTTAGGATTCGGGCTAGGGTTAGGTTTAGGGGACGGGGACGGTTTAGGGTCCAGGTGAGGGTACGACAACGCTTTAGGGGGAGCGTACGTGTGACGGCGCGGGTTAGTGTCAGCGTACGGGTTAGGATTAGGGGACGGGTGAGGGTCAGGCTTCGGGGAAGGGTTAGGGTTAGGGTTCGGGCTAGGGTTAGGGTTAGGGGACGGGGACGGTTTAGGGTCCAGGTGAGGATACGACAACGCTTTAGGGGGAGCGTACGTTTGAGGGCGCGGGTTAGTGTCAGCGTACGGGTTAGGATTAGGGGACGGGTGAGGGTCAGGCTTCGGGGAAGGGTTAGGGTTAGGGTTCGGGCTAGGGTTAGGTTTAGGGGACCTGGACGGTTTAGGGTCCAGGTGAGAGTACGACAACGCTTTAGGGGGAGCGTACGTGTGAGGGCGCGGGTTAGTGTCAGCGTACGGGTTAGGATTAGGGGACGGGTGAGGGTCAGGCTTCGGGGAAGGGTTAGGGTTAGGGTTCGGGCTAGGGTTAGGGTTAGGGGACGGGGACGGTTTAGTGTGCAGATGAGGGTACGACAACGCTTTAGGGGGAGCATAGGTGTGAGGGCGCGAGTTAGTGTCAGCGTATGGATTAGGATTAGGGGACGGGTGAGGGTCAGGCTTCGGGGAAGGGTTAGGGTTAGGGTTCGGGCTAGGGTTAGGTTTAGGGGACCTGGACGGTTTAGGGTCCAGGTGAGGGTACGACAACGCTTTAGGGGGAGCGTACGTGTGAGGGCGCGGGTTAGTGTCAGCGTACGGGTTGGGATTAGGGGCCGGGTGAGGGTCAGGCTTCGGGGAAGGGTTAGGGTTAGGGTTCGGGCTAGGGTTAGGGTTAGGGGACGGGGACGGTTTAGGGTCCAGGTGATGGTACGACAACGCTTCAGGGGGAGCGTACGTGTGAGGACGCGGGTTAGTGTCAGCGTACGGGTTAGGATTAGGGGACGGGTGAGGGTCAGGATTCGGGGAAGGGTTAGGGTTAGGGTTCGGGCTAGGGTTAGGGTTAGGGGACGGGGACGGTTTAGTGTGCAGATGAGGATACGACAACGCTTTAGGGGGAGCATAGGTGTGAGGGCGCGAGTTAGTGTCAGCGTATGGATTAGGATTAGGGGACGGGTGAGGGTCAGGCTTCGGGGAAGGGTTAGGGTTAGGGTTCGGGCTAGGGTTAGGGTTAGGCGACGGGGACGGTTTAGGGTCCAGGTGAGGGTACGACAACGCTTTAGGGGGAGCGTACGTGTGAGGGCGCGGGTTAGTGTCAGCGTACGGGTTAGGATTAGGGCACGGGTGAGGGTCAGGCTTCGGGGAAGGGTTAGGGTTAGGGTTCGGGCTAGTGTTAGGGTTAGGGGACGGGGACGGTTTAGGGTCCAGGTGAGGGTACGACAACGCTTTAGGGGGAGCGTACGTGTGAGGGCGCGGGTTAGTGTCAGCGTACGGGTTAGGATTAGGGGACGGGTGAGGGTCAGGCTTCGGGGAAGGGTTAGGGTTAGGGTTCGGGCTAGGGTTAGGGTTAGGGGACGGGGACGGTTTAGGGTCCAGGTGAGGGTACGACAACGCTTTAGGGGGAGCATACTTGTGAGGGCGCGGGTTAGTGTCAGCGTACGTGTTAGGATTAGGGGACGGGTGAGGGTCAGGCTTCGGGGAAGGGTTAGGGTTAGGGTTCGGGCTAGGGTTAGGGTTAGGGGACGGGGACGGTTTAGGGTCCAGTTGAGGGTACGACAACGCTTTAGGGGGAGCGTACGTGTGAGGGCGTGGGTTAGTGTCAGCGTACGGGTTAGGATTAGGGGACGGGTGAGGGTCAGGCTTCGTGGAAGGGTTAGGGTTAGGGTTCGGGCTAGGGTTAGGGTTAGGGGACGGGGACGGTTTAGGGTCCAGGTGAGGGTACGACAACGCTTTAGGGGGAGCGTACGTGTGAGGGCACGGGTTAGTGTCAGCGTACGGGTTAGGATTAGGGGACGGGTGAGGGTCAGGCTTCGGGGAAGGGTTAGGGTTAGGTTTCGGGCTAGGGTTAGGGTTAGGGGACGGGGACGGTTTAGGGTCCAGGTGAGGGTACGACAACGCTTTAGGGGGAGCGTACGTGTGAGGGCGCGGGTTAGTGTCAGCGTACGGGTTCGGATTAGGGGACGGTTGAGGTTCAGGCTTCGGGGAAGTGTTAGGGTTAGGGTTCGGGCTAGGGTTAGGGTTAGGGGACGGGGACGGTTTAGGGTCCAGGTGAGGGTACGACAACACTTTACGGGGAGCGTACGTGTGAGGGCACGGGTTAGTGTCAGCGTACGGGTTAGGATTAGGGGACGGGTGAGGGTCAGGCTTCAGGGAAGGGTTAGGGTTAGGGTTCGGGCTAGGGTTAGGGTTAGGGTACGGGGACGGTTTAGGGTCCAGGTGAGGGTACGACAACGCTTTAGGGGGAGCGTACGTGTGAGGGCGCGGGTTAGTGTCAGCGTACGGGTTAGGATTAGGGGACGGGTGAGGGTCAGGCTTCGGGGAAGGGTTAGGGTTAGGGTTCGGGCTAGGGTTAGGTTTAGGGGACCTGGACGGTTTAGGGTCCAGGTGAGGGTACGACAACGCTTTAGGGGGAGCGTACGTGTGAGGGCGCGGGTTAGTGTCAGCGTACGGGTTGGGATTAGGGGACGGGTGAGGGTCAGGCTTCGGGGAAGGGTTAGGGTTAGGGTTCGGGCTAGGGTTAGGGTTAGGGGACGGGGACGGTTTAGGGTCCAGGTGAGGGTACGACAACGCTTTAGGGGGAGCGTACGTGTGAGGGTGCGGGTTAGTGTCAGCGTACGGTTTCGGATTAGGGGACGGGTGAGGGTCAGGCTTCGGGGAAGGGTTAGGGTTAGGGTTCGGGCTAGGGTTAGGGTTAGGGGACGGGGACGGTTTAGGGTCCAGGTGAGGGTACGACAACGCTTTAGGGGGAGCGTACGTGTGAGGGCGCGGGTTAGTGTCAGCGTACGGGTTAGGATTAGGGGACGGGAGAGGGTCAGGCTTCGGGGAAGGGTTAGTGTTAGGGTTCGGGCTAGGGTTAGGGTTAGGGGACGGGGACGGTTTAGGGTCCAGGTGAGGGTACGACAACGCTTTAGGTGGAGCGTACGTGTGAGGGCGCGGGTTAGTGTCAGCGTACGGGTTAGGATTAGGGGACGGGTGAGGGTCAGGCTTCGGGGAAGGGTTAGGGTTAGGATTCGGGCTAGGGTTAGGTTTAGGGGACGGGGACGGTTTAGGGTCCAGGTGAGGGTACGACAACGCTTTAGGGGGAGCGTACGTGTGACGGCGCGGGTTAGTGTCAGCGTACGGGTTAGGATTAGGGGACGGGTGAGGGTCAGGCTTCGGGGAAGGGTTAGGGTTAGGGTTCGGGCTAGGGTTAGGGTTAGGGGACGGGGACGGTTTAGGGTCCAGGTGAGGATACGACAACGCTTTAGGGGGAGCGTACGTTTGAGGGCGCGGGTTAGTGTCAGCGTACGGGTTAGGATTAGGGGACGGGTGAGGGTCAGGCTTCGGGGAAGGGTTAGGGTTAGGGTTCGGGCTAGGGTTAGGTTTAGGGGACCTGGACGGTTTAGGGTCCAGGTGAGGGTACGACAACGCTTTAGGGGGAGCGTACGTGTGAGGGCGCGGGTTAGTGTCAGCGTACGGGTTAGGATTAGGGGACGGGTGAGGGTCAGGCTTCGGGGAAGGGTTAGGGTTAGGGTTCGGGCTAGGGTTAGGGTTAGGGGACGGGGACGGTTTAGTGTGCAGATGAGGGTACGACAACGCTTTAGGGGGAGCATAGGTGTGAGGGCGCGAGTTAGTGTCAGCGTATGGATTAGGATTAGGGGACGGGTGAGGGTCAGGCTTCGGGGAAGGGTTAGGGTTAGGGTTCGGGCTAGGGTTAGGTTTAGGGGACCTGGACGGTTTAGGGTCCAGGTGAGGGTACGACAACGCTTTAGGGGGAGCGTACGTGTGAGGGCGCGGGTTAGTGTCAGCGTACGGGTTGGGATTAGGGGCCGGGTGAGGGTCAGGCTTCGGGGAAGGGTTAGGGTTAGGGTTCGGGCTAGGGTTAGGGTTAGGGGACGGGGACGGTTTAGGGTCCAGGTGATGGTACGACAACGCTTCAGGGGGAGCGTACGTGTGAGGACGCGGGTTAGTGTCAGCGTACGGGTTAGGATTAGGGGACGGGTGAGGGTCAGGATTCGGGGAAGGGTTAGGGTTAGGGTTCGGGCTAGGGTTAGGGTTAGGGGACGGGGACGGTTTAGTGTGCAGATGAGGATACGACAACGCTTTAGGGGGAGCATAGGTGTGAGGGCGCGAGTTAGTGTCAGCGTATGGATTAGGATTAGGGGACGGGTGAGGGTCAGGCTTCGGGGAAGGGTTAGGGTTAGGGTTCGGGCTAGGGTTAGGGTTAGGCGACGGGGACGGTTTAGGGTCCAGGTGAGGGTACGACAACGCTTTAGGGGGAGCGTACGTGTGAGGGCGCGGGTTAGTGTCAGCGTACGGGTTAGGATTAGGGCACGGGTGAGGGTCAGGCTTCGGGGAAGGGTTAGGGTTAGGGTTCGGGCTAGTGTTAGGGTTAGGGGACGGGGACGGTTTAGGGTCCAGGTGAGGGTACGACAACGCTTTAGGGGGAGCGTACGTGTGAGGGCGCGGGTTAGTGTCAGCGTACGGGTTAGGATTAGGGGACGGGTGAGGGTCAGGCTTCGGGGAAGGGTTAGGGTTAGGGTTCGGGCTAGGGTTAGGGTTAGGGGACGGGGACGGTTTAGGGTCCAGGTGAGGGTACGACAACGCTTTAGGGGGAGCATACTTGTGAGGGCGCGGGTTAGTGTCAGCGTACGGGTTAGGATTAGGGGACGGGTGAGGGTCAGGCTTCGGGGAAGGGTTAGGGTTAGGGTTCGGGCTAGGGTTAGGGTTAGGGGACGGGGACGGTTTAGGGTCCAGTTGAGGGTACGACAACGCTTTAGGGGGAGCGTACGTGTGAGGGCGTGGGTTAGTGTCAGCGTACGGGTTAGGATTAGGGGACGGGTGAGGGTCAGGCTTCGTGGAAGGGTTAGGGTTAGGGTTCGGGCTAGGGTTAGGGTTAGGGGACGGGGACTGTTTAGGGTCCAGGTGAGGGTACGACAACGCTTTAGGGGGAGCGTACGTGTGAGGGCACGGGTTAGTGTCAGCGTACGGGTTAGGATTAGGGGACGGGTGAGGGTCAGGCTTCGGGGAAGGGTTAGGGTTAGGTTTCGGGCTAGGGTTAGGGTTAGGGGACGGGGACGGTTTAGGGTCCAGGTGAGGGTACGACAACGCTTTAGGGGGAGCGTACGTGTGAGGGCGCGGGTTAGTGTCAGCGTACGGGTTCGGATTAGGGGACGGTTGAGGTTCAGGCTTCGGGGAAGTGTTAGGGTTAGGGTTCGGGCTAGGGTTAGGGTTAGGGGACGGGGACGGTTTAGGGTCCAGGTGAGGGTACGACAACGCTTTAGGGGGAGCGTACGTGTGAGGGCGCGGGTTAGTGTCAGCGTACGGGTTAGGATTAGGGGACGGGTGAGGGTCAGGCTTCGGGGAAGGGTTAGGGTTAGGGTTCGGGCTAGGGTTAGGGTTAGGGGACGGGGACGGTTTAGGGTCCAGGTGAGGGTACGACAACGCTTTAGGGGGAGCGTACGTGTGAGGGCGCGGGTTAGTGTCAGCGTATGGGTTAGGATTAGGGGACGGGTGAGTGTCAGGCTTCGGGGAAGGGTTAGGGTTAGGGTTCGGGCTAGGGTTAGGGTTAGGGGACGGGGACGGTTTAGGGTCCAGGTGATGGTACGACAACGCTTTAGGGGGAGCGTACGTGTGAGGGCGCGGTTTAGTGTCAGCGTACGGGTTAGGATTAGGGGACGGGTGAGGGTCAGGCTGCGGGGAAGGGTTAGGGTTAGGGTTCGGGCTAGGGTTAGGGTTAGGGGACGGGGACGGTTTAGGGTCCAGGTGAGGGTACGACAACGCTTTAGGGGGAGCGTACGTGTGAGGGCACGGGTTAGTGTCAGCGTACGGGTTAGGATTAGGGGACGGGTGAGGGTCAGGCTTCAGGGAAGGGTTAGGGTTAGGGTTCGGGCTAGGGTTAGGGTTAGGGGACGGGGACGGTTTAGGGTCCAGGTGAGGGTACGACAACGCTTTAGGGGGAGCATACGTGTGAGGGCGCGGGTTAGTGTCAGCATACGGGTTAGGATTAGGGGACGGGTGAGTGTCAGGCTTCGGGGAAGGGTTAGGGTTAGGGTTCGGGCTAGGGTTAGGGTTAGGGGACGGGGACGGTTTAGGGTTCAGGTGATGGTACGACAACGCTTTAGGGGGAGCGTACGTGTGAGGGCGCGGGTTAGTGTCAGCGTACGGGTTGGGATTAGGGGACGGGTGAGGGTCAGGCTTCGGGGAAGGGTTAGGGTTAGGGTTCGGGCTAGGGTTAGGGTTAGGGGACGGGGACGGTTTAGGGTCCAGGTGAGGGTACGACAACGCTTTAGGGGGAGCGTACGTGTGAGGGCACGGGTTAGTGTCAGCGTACGGGTTAGGATTAGGGGACGGGTGAGGGTCAGGCTTCAGGGAAGGGTTAGGGTTAGGGTTCGGGCTAGGGTTAGGGTTAGGGTACGGGGACGGTTTAGGGTCCAGGTGAGGGTACGACAACGCTTTAGGGGGAGCGTACGTGTGAGGGCGCGGGTTAGTGTCAGCGTACGGGTTAGGATTAGGGGACGGGTGAGGGTCAGGCTTCGGGGAAGTTTTAGGGTTAGGGTTCGGGCTAGGGTTAGGGTTAGGGGACGGGGACGGTTTAGGGTCCAGGTGAGGGTACGACAACGCTTTAGGGGGAGCGTACGTGTGAGGACGCGGGTTAGTATCAGCGTACGGGTTAGGATTAGGGGACGGGTGAGGGTCAGGCTTCGGGGAAGGGTTAGGGTTAGGGTTCGGGCTAGGGTTAGGGTTAGGGGACGGGGACGGTTTAGGGTCCAGATGAGGGTACGACAACGCTTTAGGGGGAGCATAGGTGTGAGGGCGCGAGTTAGTGTCAGCGTATGGATTAGGATTAGGGGACGGGTGAGGGTCAGGCTTCGGGGAAGGGTTAGGGTTAGGGTTCGGGCTAGGGTTAGGGTTAGGCGTCGGGGACGGTTTAGGGTCCAGGTGAGGGTACGACAACGCTTTAGGGGGAGCGTACCTGTGAGGGCGCGGGTTAGTGTCAGCGTACGGGTTAGGATTAGGGGACGGGTGAGGGTCAGGCTTCAGGGAAGGGTTAGGGTTAGGGTTCGGTCTAGTGTTAGGGTTAAGGGACGGGGACGGTTTAGGGTCCAGGTGAGGGTACGACAACGCTTTAGGGGGATCGTACGTGTGAGGGCGCGGGTTAGTGTCAGCGTACGGGTTAGGATTAGGGGACGGGTGAGGGTCAGGCTTCGGGGAAGTTTTAGGGTTAGGGTTCGGGCTAGGGTTAGGGTTAGGGGACGGGGACGGTTTAGGGTCCAGGTGAGGGTACGACAACACTTTACGGGGAGCGTACGTGTGAGGGCACGGGTTAGTGTCAGCGTACGGGTTAGGATTAGGGGACGGGTGAGGGTCAGGCTTCAGGGAAGGGTTAGGGTTAGGGTTCGGGCTAGGGTTAGGGTTAGGGTACGGGGACGGTTTAGGGTCCAGGTGAGGGTACGACAACGCTTTAGGGGGAGCGTACGTGTGAGGGCGCGGGTTAGTGTCAGCGTACGGGTTAGGATTAGGGGACGGGTGAGGGTCAGGCTTCGGGGAAGGGTTAGGGTTAGGGTTCGGGCTAGGGTTAGGTTTAGGGGACCTGGACGGTTTAGGGTCCAGGTGAGGGTACGACAACGCTTTAGGGGGAGCGTACGTGTGAGGGCGCGGGTTAGTGTCAGCGTACGGGTTGGGATTAGGGGCCGGGTGAGGGTCAGGCTTCGGGGAAGGGTTAGGGTTAGGGTTCGGGCTAGGGTTAGGGTTAGGGGACGGGGACGGTTTAGGGTCCAGGTGAGGGTACGACAACGCTTTAGGGGGAGCGTACGTGTGAGGGCGCGGGTTAGTGTCAGCGTACGGTTTCGGATTAGGGGACGGGTGAGGGTCAGGCTTCGGGGAAGGGTTAGGGTTAGGGTTCGGGCTAGGGTTAGGGTTAGGGGACGGGGACGGTTTAGGGTCCAGGTGAGGGTACAACAACGCTTTAGGGGGAGCGTACGTGTGAGGGCGCGGGTTAGTGTCAGCGTACGGGTTAGGATTAGGGGACGGGTGAGGGACAGGCTTCGGGGAAGGGTTAGGGTTAGGGTTCGGGCTAGGGTTAGGGTTAGGGGACGGGGACGGTTTAGGGTCCAGGTGAGGATACGACAACGCTTTAGGGGGAGCGTACGTTTGAGGGCGCGGGTTAGTGTCAGCGTACGGGTTAGGATTAGGGGACGGGTGAGGGTCAGGCTTCGGGGAAGGGTTAGGGTTAGGGTTCGGGCTAGGGTTAGGTTTAGGGGACCTGGACGGTTTAGGGTCCAGGTGAGGGTACGACAACGCTTTAGGGGGAGCGTACGTGTGAGGGCGCGGGTTAGTGTCAGCGTACGGGTTAGGATTAGGGGACGGGTGAGGGTCAGGCTTCGGGGAAGGGTTAGGGTTAGGGTTCGGGCTAGGGTTAGGGTTAGGGGACGGGGACGGTTTAGTGTGCAGATGAGGGTACGACAACGCTTTAGGGGGAGCATAGGTGTGAGGGCGCGAGTTAGTGTCAGCGTATGGATTAGGATTAGGGGACGGGTGAGGGTCAGGCTTCGGGGAAGGGTTAGGGTTAGGGTTCGGGCTAGGGTTAGGTTTAGGGGACCTGGACGGTTTAGGGTCCAGGTGAGGGTACGACAACGCTTTAGGGGGAGCGTACGTGTGAGGGCGCGGGTTAGTGTCAGCGTACGGGTTGGGATTAGGGGCCGGGTGAGGGTCAGGCTTCGGGGAAGGGTTAGGGTTAGGGTTCGGGCTAGGGTTAGGGTTAGGGGACGGGGACGGTTTAGGGTCCAGGTGATGGTACGACAACGCTTCAGGGGGAGCGTACGTGTGAGGACGCGGGTTAGTGTCAGCGTACGGGTTAGGATTAGGGGACGGGTGAGGGTCAGCATTCGGGGAAGGGTTAGGGTTAGGGTTCGGGCTAGGGTTAGGGTTAGGGGACGGGGACGGTTTAGTGTGCAGATGAGGATACGACAACGCTTTAGGGGGAGCATAGGTGTGAGGGCGCGAGTTAGTGTCAGCGTATGGATTAGGATTAGGGGACGGGTGAGGGTCAGGCTTCGGGGAAGGGTTAGGGTTAGGGTTCGGGCTAGGGTTAGGGTTAGGCGACGGGGACGGTTTAGGGTCCAGGTGAGGGTACGACAACGCTTTAGGGGGAGCGTACGTGTGAGGGCACGGGTTAGTGTCAGCGTACGGGTTAGGATTAGGGCACGGGTGAGGGTCAGGCTTCGGGGAAGGGTTAGGGTTAGGGTTCGGGCTAGTGTTAGGGTTAGGGGACGGGGACGGTTTAGGGTCCAGGTGAGGGTACGACAACGCTTTAGGGGGAGCGTACGTGTGAGGGCGCGGGTTAGTGTCAGCGTACGGGTTAGGATTAGGGGACGGGTGAGGGTCAGGCTTCGGGGAAGGGTTAGGGTTAGGGTTCGGGCTAGGGTTAGGGTTAGGGGACGGGGACGGTTTAGGGTCCAGGTGAGGGTACGACAACGCTTTAGGGGGAGCATACTTGTGAGGGCGCGGGTTAGTGTCAGCGTACGGGTTAGGATTAGGGGACGGGTGAGGGTCAGGCTTCGGGGAAGGGTTAGGGTTAGGGTTCGGGCTAGGGTTAGGGTTAGGGGACGGGGACGGTTTAGGGTCCAGTTGAGGGTACGACAACGCTTTAGGGGGAGCGTACGTGTGAGGGCGTGGGTTAGTGTCAGCGTACGGGTTAGGATTAGGGGACGGGTGAGGGTCAGGCTTCGTGGAAGGGTTAGGGTTAGGGTTCGGGCTAGGGTTAGGGTTAGGGGACGGGGACGGTTTAGGGTCCAGGTGAGGGTACGACAACGCTTTAGGGGGAGCGTACGTGTGAGGGCACGGGTTAGTGTCAGCGTACGGGTTAGGATTAGGGGACGGGTGAGGGTCAGGCTTCGGGGAAGGGTTAGGGTTAGGTTTCGGGCTAGGGTTAGGGTTAGGGGACGGGGACGGTTTAGGGTCCAGGTGAGGGTACGACAACGCTTTAGGGGGAGCGTACGTGTGAGGGCGCGGGTTAGTGTCAGCGTACGGGTTCGGATTAGGGGACGGTTGAGGTTCAGGCTTCGGGGAAGTGTTAGGGTTAGGGTTCGGGCTAGGGTTAGGGTTAGGGGACGGGGACGGTTTAGGGTCCAGGTGAGGGTACGACAACGCTTTAGGGGGAGCGTACGTGTGAGGGCGCGGGTTAGTGTCAGCGTACGGGTTAGGATTAGGGGACGGGTGAGGGTCAGGCTTCGGGGAAGGGTTAGGGTTAGGGTTCGGGCTAGGGTTAGGGTTAGGGGACGGGGACGGTTTAGGGTCCAGGTGAGGGTACGACAACGCTTTAGGGGGAGCGTACGTGTGAGGGCGCGGGTTAGTGTCAGCGTATGGGTTAGGATTAGGGGACGGGTGAGTGTCAGGCTTCGGGGAAGGGTTAGGGTTAGGGTTCGGGCTAGGGTTAGGGTTAGGGGACGGGGACGGTTTAGGGTCCAGGTGATGGTACGACAACGCTTTAGGGGGAGCGTACGTGTGAGGGCGCGGTTTAGTGTCAGCGTACGGGTTAGGATTAGGGGACGGGTGAGGGTCAGGCTTCGGGGAAGGGTTAGGGTTAGGGTTCGGGCTAGGGTTAGGGTTAGGGGACGGGGACGGTTTAGGGTCCAGGTGAGGGTACGACAACGCTTTAGGGGGAGCGTACGTGTGAGGGCACGGGTTAGTGTCAGCGTACGGGTTAGGATTAGGGGACGGGTGAGGGTCAGGCTTCAGGGAAGGGTTAGGGTTAGGGTTCGGGCTAGGGTTAGGGTTAGGGGACGGGGACGGTTTAGGGTCCAGGTGAGGGTACGACAACGCTTTAGGGGGAGCATACGTGTGAGGGCGCGGGTTAGTGTCAGCATACGGGTTAGGATTAGGGGACGGGTGAGTGTCAGGCTTCGGGGAAGGGTTAGGGTTAGGGTTCGGGCTAGGGTTAGGGTTAGGGGACGGGGACGGTTTAGGGTTCAGGTGATGGTACGACAACGCTTTAGGGGGAGCGTACGTGTGAGGGCGCGGGTTAGTGTCAGCGTACGGGTTGGGATTAGGGGACGGGTGAGGGTCAGGCTTCGGGGAAGGGTTAGGGTTAGGGTTCGGGCTAGGGTTAGGGTTAGGGGACGGGGACGGTTTAGGGTCCAGGTGAGGGTACGACAACGCTTTAGGGGGAGCGTACGTGTGAGGGCACGGGTTAGTGTCAGCGTACGGGTTAGGATTAGGGGACGGGTGAGGGTCAGGCTTCAGGGAAGGGTTAGGGTTAGGGTTCGGGCTAGGGTTAGGGTTAGGGTACGGGGACGGTTTAGGGTCCAGGTGAGGGTACGACAACGCTTTAGGGGGAGCGTACGTGTGAGGGCGCGGGTTAGTGTCAGCGTACGGGTTAGGATTAGGGGACGGGTGAGGGTCAGGCTTCGGGGAAGTTTTAGGGTTAGGGTTCGGGCTAGGGTTAGGGTTAGGGGACGGGGACGGTTTAGGGTCCAGGTGAGGGTACGACAACGCTTTAGGGGGAGCGTACGTGTGAGGACGCGGGTTAGTATCAGCGTACGGGTTAGGATTAGGGGACGGGTGAGGGTCAGGCTTCGGGGAAGGGTTAGGGTTAGGGTTCGGGCTAGGGTTAGGGTTAGGGGACGGGGACGGTTTAGGGTCCAGATGAGGGTACGACAACGCTTTAGGGGGAGCATAGGTGTGAGGGCGCGAGTTAGTGTCAGCGTATGGATTAGGATTAGGGTACGGGTGAGGGTCAGGCTTCGGGGAAGGGTTAGGGTTAGGGTTCGGGCTAGGGTTAGGGTTAGGCGTCGGGGACGGTTTAGGGTCCAGGTGAGGGTACGACAACGCTTTAGGGGGAGCGTACCTGTGAGGGCGCGGGTTAGTGTCAGCGTACGGGTTAGGATTAGGGGACGGGTGAGGGTCAGGCTTCAGGGAAGGGTTAGGGTTAGGGTTCGGTCTAGTGTTAGGGTTAAGGGACGGGGACGGTTTAGGGTCCAGGTGAGGGTACGACAACGCTTTAGGGGGATCGTACGTGTGAGGGCGCGGGTTAGTGTCAGCGTACGGGTTAGGATTAGGGGACGGGTGAGGGTCAGGCTTCGGGGAAGTTTTAGGGTTAGGGTTCGGGCTAGGGTTAGGGTTAGGGGACGGGGACGGTTTAGGGTCCAGGTGAGGGTACGACAACACTTTACGGGGAGCGTACGTGTGAGGGCACGGGTTAGTGTCAGCGTACGGGTTAGGATTAGGGGACGGGTGAGGGTCAGGCTTCAGGGAAGGGTTAGGGTTAGGGTTCGGGCTAGGGTTAGGGTTAGGGTACGGGGACGGTTTAGGGTCCAGGTGAGGGTACGACAACGCTTTAGGGGGAGCGTACGTGTGAGGGCGCGGGTTAGTGTCAGCGTACGGGTTAGGATTAGGGGACGGGTGAGGGTCAGGCTTCGGGGAAGAGTTAGGGTTAGGGTTCGGGCTAGGGTTAGGTTTAGGGGACCTGGACGGTTTAGGGTCCAGGTGAGGGTACGACAACGCTTTAGGGGGAGCGTACGTGTGAGGGCGCGGGTTAGTGTCAGCGTACGGGTTGGGATTAGGGGCCGGGTGAGGGTCAGGCTTCGGGGAAGGGTTAGGGTTAGGGTTCGGGCTAGGGTTAGGGTTAGGGGACGGGGACGGTTTAGGGTCCAGGTGAGGGTACGACAACGCTTTAGGGGGAGCGTACGTGTGAGGGCGCGGGTTAGTGTCAGCGTACGGTTTCGGATTAGGGGACGGGTGAGGGTCAGGCTTCGGGGAAGGGTTAGGGTTAGGGTTCGGGCTAGGGTTAGGGTTAGGGGACGGGGACGGTTTAGGGTCCAGGTGAGGGTACGACAACGCTTTAGGGGGAGCGTACGTGTGAGGGCGCGGGTTAGTGTCAGCGTACGGGTTAGGATTAGGGGACGGGTGAGGGTCAGGCTTCGGGGAAGGGTTAGGGTTAGGGTTCGGGCTAGGGTTAGGGTTAGGGGACGGGGACGGTTTAGGGTCCAGGTGAGGGTACGACAACGCTTTAGGGGGAGCGTACGTGTGAGGGCGCGGGTTAGCGTCAGCGTACGGGTTAGGATTAGGGGACGGGAGAGGGTCAGGCTTCGGGGAAGGGTTAGTGTTAGGGTTCGGGCTAGGGTTAGGGTTAGGGGACGGGGACGGTTTAGGGTCCAGGTGAGGGTACGACAACGCTTTAGGTGGAGCGTACGTGTGAGGGCGCGGGTTAGTGTCAGCGTACGGGTTAGGATTAGGGGACGGTTGAGGGTCAGGCTTCGGGGAAGGGTTAGGGTTAGGATTCGGGCTAGGGTTAGGTTTAGGGGACGGGGACGGTTTAGGGTCCAGGTGAGGGTACGACAACGCTTTAGGGGGAGCGTACGTCTGAGGGTGCGGGTTAGTGTCAGCGTACGGGTTAGGATTAGGGGACGGGTGAGGGTCAGGCTTCGGGGAAGGGTTAGGGTTAGGGTTCGGGCTAGGGTTAGGGTTAGGGGACGGGGACGGTTTAGGGTCCAGGTGAGGATACGACAACGCTTTAGGGGGAGCGTACGTTTGAGGGCGCGGGTTAGTGTCAGCGTACGGGTTAGGATTAGGGGACGGGTGAGGGTCAGGCTTCGGGGAAGGGTTAGGGTTAGGGTTCGGGCTAGGGTTAGGTTTAGGGGACCTGGACGGTTTAGGGTCCAGGTGAGGGTACGACAACGCTTTAGGGGGAGCGTACATGTGAGGGCGCGGGTTAGTGTCAGCGTACGGGTTAGGATTAGGGGACGGGTGAGGGTCAGGCTTCGGGGAAGGGTTAGGGTTAGGGTTCGGGCTAGGGTTAAGGTTCGTGGACGGGGACGTTTAGGGTCCAGGTGAGGGTACGACAACGCTTTAGGGGGAGCGTACGTGTGAGGGCGCGGGTTAGTGTCAGCGTACGGGTTAGGATTTGGGGCCGGGTTAGGGTCAGGCTTCGGGGAAGGGTTAGGGTTAGGGTTCGGGCTAGGGTTAGGGTTAGGGGACGGGGACGGTTTAGGGTCCAGGTGAGGGTACGACAACGCTTTAGGGGGAGCGTACGTGTGAGGGCGCGGGTTAGTGTCAGCGTACGGGTTAGGATTAGGGGACGGGTGAGGGTCAGGCTTCGGGGAAGGGTTAGGGTTAGGGTTCGGGCTAGGGTTAGGGTTAGGGGACGGGGACGGTTTAGTGTGCAGATGAGGATACGACAACGCTTTAGGGGGAGCATAGGTGTGAGGGCGCGAGTTAGTGTCAGCGTATGGATTAGGATTAGGGGACGGGTGAGGGTCAGGCTTCGGGGAAGGGTTAGGGTTAGGGTTCGGGCTAGGGTTAGGGTTAGGCGACGGGGACGGTTTAGGGTCCAGGTGAGGGTACGACAACGCTTTAGGGGGAGCGTACGTGTGAGGGCGCGGGTTAGTGTCAGCGTACGGGTTAGGATTAGGGCACGGGTGAGGGTCAGGCTTCGGGGAAGGGTTAGGGTTAGGGTTCGGGCTAGTGTTAGGGTTAGGGGACGGGGACGGTTTAGGGTCCAGGTGAGGGTACGACAACGCTTTAGGGGGAGCGAACGTGTGAGGGCGCGGGTTAGTGTCAGCGTACGGGTTAGGATTAGGGGACGGGTGAGGGTCAGGCTTCGGGGAAGGGTTAGGGTTAGGGTTCGGGCTAGGGTTAGGGTTAGGGGACGGGGACGGTTTAGGGTCCAGGTGAGGGTACGACAACGCTTTAGGGGGAGCGTACTTGTGAGGGCGCGGGTTAGTGTCAGCGTACGGGTTAGGATTAGGGGACGGGTGAGGGTCAGGCTTCGGGGAAGGGTTAGGGTTAGGGTTCGGGCTAGGGTTAGGGTTAGGGGACGGGGACGGTTTAGGGTCCAGTTGAGGGTACGACAACGCTTTAGGGGGAGCGTACGTGTGAGGGCGTGGGTTAGTGTCAGCGTACGGGTTAGGATTAGGGGACGGGTGAGGGTCAGGCTTCGTGGAAGGGTTAGGGTTAGGGTTCGGGCTAGGGTTAGGGTTAGGGGACGGGGACGGTTTAGGGTCCAGGTGAGGGTACGACAACGCTTTAGGGGGAGCGTACGTGTGAGGGCGCGGGTTAGTGTCAGCGTACGGGTTCGGATTAGGGGACGGTTGAGGTTCAGGCTTCGGGGAAGTGTTAGGGTTAGGGTTCGGGCTAGGGTTAGGGTTAGGGGACGGGGACGGTTTAGGGTCCAGGTGAGGGTACGACAACGCTTCAGGGGGAGCGTACGTGTGAGGGCGCGGGTTAGTGTCAGCGTACGGGTTAGGATTAGGGGACGGATGAGGGTCAGGCTTCGGGGAAGGGTTAGGGTTAGGGTTCGGGCTAGGGTTAGGGTTAGGGGACGGGGACGGTTTAGGGTCCAATTGAGGGTACGACAACGCTTTAGGGGGAGCGTACGTGTGAGGGCGCGGGTTAGTGTCAGCGTACGGGTTAGGATTAGGGGACGGGTGAGGGTCAGGCTTCGGGGAAGGGTTAGGGTTAGGGTTCGGGCTAGGGTTAGGGTTAGGGGACGGGGACGGTTTAGGGTCCAGGTGATGGTACGACAACGCTTTAGGGGGAGCGTACGTGTGAGGGCGCGGTTTAGTGTCAGCGTACGGGTTAGGATTAGGGGACGGGTGAGGGTCAGGCTTCGGGGAAGGGTTAGGGTTAGGGTTCGGGCTAGGGTTAGGGTTAGGGGACGGGGACGGTTTAGGGTCCAGGTGAGGGTACGACAAAGCTTTAGGGGGAGCGTACGTGTGAGGGCGCGGGTTAGTGTCAGCGTACGGGTTAGGATTAGGGGACGGGTGAGGATCAGGCTTCGGGGAAGGGTTAGGGTTAGGGTTCGGGCTAGGGTTAGGGTTAGGGGACTGGGACGGTTTAGGGTCCAGGTGAGGGTACGACAACGCTTTAGGTGGAGCGTACGTGTGAGGGCGCGGGTTAGTGTCAGCGTACGGGTTAGGATTAGGGGACGGTTGAGGGTCAGGCTTCGGGGAAGTGTTTTGGTTAGGATTCGGGCTAGGGTTAGGTTTAGGGGACGGGGACGGTTTAGGGTCCAGGTGAGGGTACGACAACGCTTTAGGGGGAGCGTACGTGTGAGGGCGCGGGTTAGTGTCAGCGTACGGGTTAGGATTAGGGGACGGGTGAGGGTCAGGCTTCGGGGAAGGGTTAGGGTTAGGGTTCGGGCTAGGGTTAGGGTTAGGGGACGGGGACGGTTTAGGGTCCAGGTGAGGGTACGACAACGCTTTAGGGGGAGCATACGTGTGAGGGGGCGGGTTAGTGTCAGCATACGGGTTAGGATTAGGGGACGGGTGAGTGTCAGGCTTCGCGGAAGGGTTAGGGTTAGGGTTCGGGCTAGGGTTAGGGTTAGGGGACGGGGACGGTTTAGGGTCCAGGTGATGGTACGACAACGCTTTAGGGGGAGCGTACGTGTGAGGGCGCGGGTTAGTGTCAGCGTACGGGTTGGGATTAGGGGACGGGTGAGGGTCAGGCTTCGGGGAAGGGTTAGGGTTAGGGTTCGGGCTAGGGTTAGGGTTAGGGGACGGGGACGGTTTAGGGTCCAGGTGAGGGTACGACAACGCTTTAGGGGGAGCGTACGTGTGAGGGCACGGGTTAGTGTCAGCGTACGGGTTAGGATTAGGGGATGGGTGAGGGTCAGGCTTCAGGGAAGGGTTAGGGTTAGGGTTCGGGCTAGGGTTAGGGTTAGGGTACGGGGACGGTTTAGGGTCCAGGTGAGGGTACGACAACGCTTTAGGGGGAGCGTACGTGTGAGGGCGCGGGTTAGTGTCAGCGTACGGGTTAGGATTAGGGGACGGGTGAGGGTCAGGCTTCGGGGAAGTTTTAGGGTTAGGGTTCGGGCTAGGGTTAGGGTTAGGGGACGGGGACGGTTTAGGGTCCAGGTGAGGGTACGACAACGCTTTAGGGGGAGCGTACGTGTGAGGACGCGGGTTAGTGTCAGCGTACGGGTTAGGATTAGGGGACGGGTGAGGGTCAGGCTTCGGGGAAGGGTTAGGGTTAGGGTTCGGGCTAGGGTTAGGGTTAGGGGACGGGGACGGTTTAGGGTCCAGATGAGGGTACGACAACGCTTTAGGGGGAGCATAGGTGTGAGGGCGCGAGTTAGTGTCAGCGTATGGATTAGGATTAGGGGACGGGTGAGGGTCAGGCTTCGGGGAAGGGTTAGGGTTAGGGTTCGGGCTAGGGTTAGGGTTAGGCGACGGGGACGGTTTAGGGTCCAGGTGAGGGTACGACAACGCTTTAGGGGGAGCGTACCTGTGAGGGCGCGGGTTAGTGTCAGCGTACGGGTTAGGATTAGGGGACGGGTGAGGGTCAGGCTTCAGGGAAGGGTTAGGGTTAGGGTTCGGTCTAGTGTTAGGGTTAAGGGACGGGGACGGTTTAGGGTCCAGGTGAGGGTACGACAACGCTTTAGGGGGAGCGTACGTGTGAGGGCGCGGGTTAGTGTCAGCGTACGGGTTAGGATTAGGGGACGAGTGAGGGTCAGGCTTCGGGGAAGTTTTAGGGTTAGGGTTCGGGCTAGGGTTAGGGTTAGGGGACGGGGACGGTTTAGGGTCCAGGTGACGGTACGACAACACTTTACGGGGAGCGTACGTGTGAGGGCACGGGTTAGTGTCAGCGTACGGGTTAGGATTAGGGGACGGGTGAGGGTCAGGCTTCAGGGAAGGGTTAGGGTTAGGATTCGGGCTAGGGTTAGGGTTAGGGTACGGGGACGGTTTAGGGTCCAGGTGAGGGTACGACAACGCTTTAGGGGGAGCGTACGTGTGAGGGCGCGGGTTAGTGTCAGCGTACGGGTTAGGATTAGGGGACGGGTGAGGGTCAGGCTTCGGGGAAGGGTTAGGGTTAGGGTTCGGGCTAGGGTTAGGTTTAGGGGACCTGGACGGTTTAGGGTCCAGGTGAGGGTACGACAACGCTTTAGGGGGAGCGTACGTGTGAGGGCGCGGGTTAGTGTCAGCGTACGGGTTGGGATTAGGGGACGGGTGAGGGTCAGGCTTCGGGGAAGGGTTAGGGTTAGGGTTCGGGCTAGGGTTAGGGTTAGGGGACGGGGACGGTTTAGGGTCCAGGTGAGGGTACGACAACGCTTTAGGGGGAGCGTACGTGTGAGGGCGCGGGTTAGTGTCAGCGTACGGTTTCGGATTAGGGGACGGGTGAGGGTCAGGCTTCGGGGAAGGGTTAGGGTTAGGGTTCGGGCTAGGGTTAGGGTTAGGGGACGGGGACGGTTTAGGGTCCAGGTGAGGGTACGACAACGCTTTAGGGGGAGCGTACGTGTGAGGGCGCGGGTTAGTGTCAGCGTACGGGTTAGGATTAGGGGACGGGAGAGGGTCAGGCTTCCGGGAAGTGTTAGTGTTAGGGTTCGGGCTAGGGTTAGGGTTAGGGGACGGGGACGGTTTAGGGTCCAGGTGAGGGTACGACAACGCTTTAGGTGGAGCGTACGTGTGAGGGCGCGGGTTAGTGTCAGCGTACGGGTTAGGATTAGGGGACGGGTGAGGGTCAGGCTTCGGGGAAGGGTTAGGGTTAGGATTCGGGCTAGGGTTAGGTTTAGGGGACGGGGACGGTTTAGGGTCCAGGTGAGGGTACGACAACGCTTTAGGGGGAGCGTACGTGTGAGGGCGCGGGTTAGTGTCAGCGTACGGGTTAGGATTAGGGGACGGGTGAGGGTCAGGCTTCGGGGAAGGGTTAGGGTTAGGGTTCGGGCTAGGGTTAGGGTTAGGGGACGGGGACGGTTTAGGGTCCAGGTGAGGATACGACAACGCTTTAGGGGGAGCGTACGTTTGAGGGCGCGGGTTAGTGTCAGCGTACGGGTTAGGATTAGGGGACGGGTGAGGGTCAGGCTTCGGGGAAGGGTTAGGGTTAGGGTTCGGGCTAGGGTTAGGTTTAGGGGACCTGGACGGTTTAGGGTCCAGGTGAGGGTACGACAACGCTTTAGGGGGAGCGTACGTGTGAGGGCGCGGGTTAGTGTCAGCGTACGGGTTAGGATTAGGGGACGGGTGAGGGTCAGGCTTCGGGGAAGGGTTAGGGTTAGGGTTCGGGCTAGGGTTAAGGTTCGTGGACGGGGACGTTTAGGGTCCAGGTGAGGGTACGACAACGCTTTAGGGGGAGCGTACGTGTGAGGGCGCGGGTTAGTGTCAGCGTACGGGTTAGGATTAGGGGCCGGGTGAGGGTCAGGCTTCGGGGAAGGGTTAGGGTTAGGGTTCGGGCTAGGGTTAGGGTTAGGGGACGGGGACGGTTTAGGGTCCAGGTGAGGGTACGACAACGCTTTAGGGGGAGCGTACGTGTGAGGGCGCGGGTTAGTGTCAGCGTACGGGTTAGGATTAGGGGACGGGAGAGGGTCAGGCTTCGGGGAAGGGTTAGTGTTAGGGATCGGGCTAGGGTTAGGGTTAGGGGACGGGGACGGTTTAGGGTCCAGGTGAGGGTACGACAACGCTTTAGGTGGAGCGTACGTGTGAGGGCGCGGGTTAGTGTCAGCGTACGGGTTAGGATTAGGGGACGGTTGAGGGTCAGGCTTCGGGGAAGTGTTTTGGTTAGGATTCGGGCTAGGGTTAGGTTTAGGGGACGGGGACGGTTTAGGGTCCAGGTGAGGGTACGACAACGCTTTAGGGGGAGCGTACGTGTGAGGGCGCGGGTTAGTGTCAGCGTACGGGTTAGGATTAGGGGACGGGTGGGGGTCAGGCTTCGGGGAAGGGTTAGGGTTAGGGTTCGGGCTAGGGTTAGGGTTAGGGGACGGGGACGGTTTAGGGTCCAGGTGAGGGTACGACAACGCTTTAGGGGGAGCATACGTGTGAGGGCGCGGGTTAGTGTCAGCATATGGGTTAGGATTAGGGGACGGGTGAGTGTCAGGCTTCGGGGAAGGGTTAGGGTTAGGGTTCGGGCTAGGGTTAGGGTTAGGGGACGGGGACGGTTTAGGGTCCAGGTGATGGTACGACAACGCTTTAGGGGGAGCGTACGTGTGAGGGCGCGGGTTAGTGTCAGCGTACGGGTTGGGATTAGGGGACGGGTGAGGGTCAGGCTTCGGGGAAGGGTTAGGGTTAGGGTTCGGGCTAGGGTTAGGGTTAGGGGACGGGGACGGTTTAGGGTCCAGGTGAGGGTACGACAACGCTTTAGGGGGAGCGTACGTGTGAGGGCACGGGTTAGTGTCAGCGTACGGGTTAGGATTAGGGGACGGGTGAGGGTCAGGCTTCAGGGAAGGGTTAGGGTTAGGGTTCGGGCTAGGGTTAGGGTTAGGGTACGGGGACGGTTTAGGGTCCAGGTGAGGGTACAACAACGCTTTAGGGGGAGCGTACGTGTGAGGGCGCGGGTTAGTGTCAGCGTACGGGTTAGGATTAGGGGACGAGTGAGGGTCAGGCTTCGGGGAAGTTTTAGGGTTAGGGTTCGGGCTAGGGTTAGGGTTAGGGGACGGGGACGGTTTAGGGTCCAGGTGACGGTACGACAACACTTTACGGGGAGCGTACGTGTGAGGGCACGGGTTAGTGTCAGCGTACGGGTTAGGATTAGGGGACGGGTGAGGGTCAGGCTTCAGGGAAGGGTTAGGGTTAGGATTCGGGCTAGGGTTAGGGTTAGGGTACGGGGACGGTTTAGGGTCCAGGTGAGGGTACGACAACGCTTTAGGGGGAGCGTACGTGTGAGGGCGCGGGTTAGTGTCAGCGTACGGGTTAGGATTAGGGGACGGGTGAGGGTCAGGCTTCGGGGAAGGGTTAGGGTTAGGGTTCGGGCTAGGGTTAGGTTTAGGGGACCTGGACGGTTTAGGGTCCAGGTGAGGGTACGACAACGCTTTAGGGGGAGCGTACGTGTGAGGGCGCGGGTTAGTGTCAGCGTACGGGTTGGGATTAGGGGACGGGTGAGGGTCAGGCTTCGGGGAAGGGTTAGGGTTAGGGTTCGGGCTAGGGTTAGGGTTAGGGGACGGGGACGGTTTAGGGTCCAGGTGAGGGTACGACAACGCTTTAGGGGGAGCGTACGTGTGAGGGCGCGGGTTAGTGTCAGCGTACGGTTTCGGATTAGGGGACGGGTGAGGGTCAGGCTTCGGGGAAGGGTTAGGGTTAGGGTTCGGGCTAGGGTTAGGGTTAGGGGACGGGGACGGTTTAGGGTCCAGGTGAGGGTACGACAACGCTTTAGGGGGAGCGTACGTGTGAGGGCGCGGGTTAGTGTCAGCGTACGGGTTAGGATTAGGGGACGGGAGAGGGTCAGGCTTCCGGGAAGTGTTAGTGTTAGGGTTCGGGCTAGGGTTAGGGTTAGGGGACGGGGACGGTTTAGGGTCCAGGTGAGGGTACGACAACGCTTTAGGTGGAGCGTACGTGTGAGGGCGCGGGTTAGTGTCAGCGTACGGGTTAGGATTAGGGGACGGGTGAGGGTCAGGCTTCGGGGAAGGGTTAGGGTTAGGATTCGGGCTAGGGTTAGGTTTAGGGGACGGGGACGGTTTAGGGTCCAGGTGAGGGTACGACAACGCTTTAGGGGGAGCGTACGTGTGAGGGCGCGGGTTAGTGTCAGCGTACGGGTTAGGATTAGGGGACGGGTGAGGGTCAGGCTTCGGGGAAGGGTTAGGGTTAGGGTTCGGGCTAGGGTTAGGGTTAGGGGACGGGGACGGTTTAGGGTCCAGGTGAGGATACGACAACGCTTTAGGGGGAGCGTACGTTTGAGGGCGCGGGTTAGTGTCAGCGTACGGGTTAGGATTAGGGGACGGGTGAGGGTCAGGCTTCGGGGAAGGGTTAGGGTTAGGGTTCGGGCTAGGGTTAGGTTTAGGGGACCTGGACGGTTTAGGGTCCAGGTGAGGGTACGACAACGCTTTAGGGGGAGCGTACGTGTGAGGGCGCGGGTTAGTGTCAGCGTACGGGTTAGGATTAGGGGACGGGTGAGGGTCAGGCTTCGGGGAAGGGTTAGGGTTAGGGTTCGGGCTAGGGTTAAGGTTCGTGGACGGGGACGTTTAGGGTCCAGGTGAGGGTACGACAACGCTTTAGGGGGAGCGTACGTGTGAGGGCGCGTGTTAGTGTCAGCGTACGGGTTAGGATTAGGGGCCGGGTGAGGGTCAGGCTTCGGGGAAGGGTTAGGGTTAGGGTTCGGGCTAGGGTTAGGGTTAGGGGACGGGGACGGTTTAGGGTCCAGGTGAGGGTACGACAACGCTTTAGGGGGAGCGTACGTGTGAGGGCGCGGGTTAGTGTCAGCGTACGGGTTAGGATTAGGGGACGGGAGAGGGTCAGGCTTCGGGGAAGGGTTAGTGTTAGGGATCGGGCTAGGGTTAGGGTTAGGGGACGGGGACGGTTTAGGGTCCAGGTGAGGGTACGACAACGCTTTAGGGGGAGCGTACCTGTGAGGGCGCGGGTTAGTGTCAGCGTACGGGTTAGGATTAGGGGACGGGTGAGGGTCAGGCTTCAGGGAAGGGTTAGGGTTAGGGTTCGGTCTAGTGTTAGGGTTAAGGGACGGGGACGGTTTAGGGTCCAGGTGAGGGTACGACAACGCTTTAGGGGGAGCGTACGTGTGAGGGCGCGGGTTAGTGTCAGCGTACGAGTTAGGATTAGGGGACGAGTGAGGGTCAGGCTTCGGGGAAGTTTTAGGGTTAGGGTTCGGGCTAGGGTTAGGTTTAGGGGACGGGGACGGTTTAGGGTCCAGGTGAGGGTACGACAACACTTTACGGGGAGCGTACGTGTGAGGGCACGGGTTAGTGTCAGCGTACGGGTTAGGATTAGGGGACGGGTGAGGGTCAGGCTTCAGGGAAGGGTTAGGGTTAGGGTTCGGGCTAGGGTTAGGGTTAGGGTACGGGGACGGTTTAGGGTCCAGGTGAGGGTACGACAACGCTTTAGGGGGAGCGTACGTGTGAGGGCGCGGGTTAGTGTCAGCGTACGGGTTAGGATTAGGGGACGGGTGAGGGTCAGGCTTCGGGGAAGGGTTAGGGTTAGGGTTCGGGCTAGGGTTAGGTTTAGGGGACCTGGACGGTTTAGGGTCCAGGTGAGGGTACGACAACGCTTTAGGGGGAGCGTACGTGTGAGGGCGCGGGTTAGTGTCAGCGTACGGGTTGGGATTAGGGGACGGGTGAGGGTCAGGCTTCGGGGAAGGGTTAGGGTTAGGGTTCGGGCTAGGGTTAGGGTTAGGGGACGGGGACGGTTTAGGGTCCAGGTGAGGGTACGACAACGCTTTAGGGGGAGCGTACGTGTGAGGGCGCGGGTTAGTGTCAGCGTACGGTTTCGGATTAGGGGACGGGTGAGGGTCAGGCTTCGGGGAAGGGTTAGGGTTAGGGTTCGGGCTAGGGTTAGGGTTAGGGGACGGGGACGGTTTAGGGTCCAGGTGAGGGTACGACAACGCTTTAGGGGGAGCGTACGTGTGAGGGCGCGGGTTAGTGTCAGCGTACGGGTTAGGATTAGGGGACGGGAGAGGGTCAGGCTTCCGGGAAGTGTTAGTGTTAGGGTTCGGGCTAGGGTTAGGGTTAGGGGACGGGGACGGTTTAGGGTCCAGGTGAGGGTACGACAACGCTTTAGGTGGAGCGTACGTGTGAGGGCGCGGGTTAGTGTCAGCGTACGGGTTAGGATTAGGGGACGGGTGAGGGTCAGGCTTCGGGGAAGGGTTAGGGTTAGGATTCGGGCTAGGGTTAGGTTTAGGGGACGGGGACGGTTTAGGGTCCAGGTGAGGGTACGACAACGCTTTAGGGGGAGCGTACGTGTGAGGGCGCGGGTTAGTGTCAGCGTACGGGTTAGGATTAGGGGACGGGTGAGGGTCAGGCTTCGGGGAAGGGTTAGGGTTAGGGTTCGGGCTAGGGTTAGGTTTAGGGGACCTGGACGGTTTAGGGTCCAGGTGAGGGTACGACAACGCTTTAGGGGGAGCGTACGTGTGAGGGCGCGGGTTAGTGTCAGCGTACGGGTTAGGATTAGGGGACGGGTGAGGGTCAGGCTTCGGGGAAGGGTTAGGGTTAGGGTTCGGGCTAGGGTTAAGGTTCGTGGACGGGGACGTTTAGGGTCCAGGTGAGGGTACGACAACGCTTTAGGGGGAGCGTACGTGTGAGGGCGCGGGTTAGTGTCAGCGTACGGGTTAGGATTAGGGGCCGGGTGAGGGTCAGGCTTCGGGGAAGGGTTAGGGTTAGGGTTCGGGCTAGGGTTAGGGTTAGGGGACGGGGACGGTTTAGGGTCCAGGTGAGGGTACGACAACGCTTTAGGGGGAGCGTACGTGTGAGGGCGCGGGTTAGTGTCAGCGTACGGGTTAGGATTAGGGGACGGGTGAGGGTCAGGCTTCGGGGAAGGGTTAGGGTTAGGGTTCGGGCTAGGGTTAGGGTTAGGGGACGGGGACGGTTTAGGGTCCAGGTGAGGGTACGACAACGCTTTAGGGGGAGCGTACGTGTGAGGGCGCTGGTTAGTGTCAGCGTACGGGTTAGGATTAGGGGACGGGAGAGGGTCAGGCTTCCGGGAAGTGTTAGTGTTAGGGTTCGGGCTAGGGTTAGGGTTAGGGGACGGGGACGGTTTAGGGTCCAGGTGAGGGTACGACAACGCTTTAGGTGGAGCGTACGTGTGAGGGCGCGGGTTAGTGTCAGCGTACGGGTTAGGATTAGGGGACGGGTGAGGGTCAGGCTTCGGGGAAGGGTTAGGGTTAGGATTCGGGCTAGGGTTAGGTTTAGGGGACGGGGACGGTTTAGGGTCCAGGTGAGGGTACGACAACGCTTTAGGGGGAGCGTACGTGTGAGGGCGCGGGTTAGTGTCAGCGTACGGGTTAGGATTAGGGGACGGGTGAGGGTCAGGCTTCGGGGAAGGGTTAGGGTTAGGGTTCGGGCTAGGGTTAGGGTTAGGGGACGGGGACGGTTTAGGGTCCAGGTGAGGATACGACAACGCTTTAGGGGGAGCGTACGTTTGAGGGCGCGGGTTAGTGTCAGCGTACGGGTTAGGATTAGGGGACGGGTGAGGGTCAGGCTTCGGGGAAGGGTTAGGGTTAGGGTTCGGGCTAGGGTTAGGTTTAGGGGACCTGGACGGTTTAGGGTCCAGGTGAGGGTACGACAACGCTTTAGGGGGAGCGTACGTGTGAGGGCGCGGGTTAGTGTCAGCGTACGGGTTAGGATTAGGGGACGGGTGAGGGTCAGGCTTCGGGGAAGGGTTAGGGTTAGGGTTCGGGCTAGGGTTAAGGTTCGTGGACGGGGACGTTTAGGGTCCAGGTGAGGGTACGACAACGCTTTAGGGGGAGCGTACGTGTGAGGGCGCGGGTTAGTGTCAGCGTACGGGTTAGGATTAGGGGCCGGGTGAGGGTCAGGCTTCGGGGAAGGGTTAGGGTTAGGGTTCAGGCTAGGGTTAGGGTTAGGGGACGGGGACGGTTTAGGGTCCAGGTGAGGGTACGACAACGCTTTAGGGGGAGCGTACGTGTGAGGGCGCGGGTTAGTGTCAGCGTACGGGTTAGGATTAGGGGACGGGTGAGGGTCAGGCTTCGGGGAAGGGTTAGGGTTAGGGTTCGGGCTAGGGTTAGGGTTAGGGGACGGGGACGGTTTAGTGTGCAGATGAGGGTACGACAACGCTTTAGGGGGAGCATAGGTGTGAGGGCGCGAGTTAGTGTCAGCGTATGGATTAGGATTAGGGGACGGGTGAGGGTCAGGCTTCGGGGAAGGGTTAGGGTTAGGGTTCGGGCTAGGGTTAGGTTTAGGGGACCTGGACGGTTTAGGGTCCAGGTGAGGGTACGACAACGCTTTAGGGGGAGCGTACGTGTGAGGGCGCGGGTTAGTGTCAGCGTACGGGTTGGGATTAGGGGCCGGGTGAGCGTCAGGCTTCGGGGAAGGGTTAGGGTTAGGGTTCGGGCTAGGGTTAGGGTTAGGGGACGGGGACGGTTTAGGGTCCAGGTGAGGGTACGACAACGCTTTAGGGGGAGCGTACGTGTGAGGGCGCGGGTTAGTGTCAGCGTACGGTTTCGGATTAGGGGACGGGTGAGGGTCAGGCTTCGGGGAAGGGTTAGGGTTAGGGTTCGGGCTAGGGTTAGGGTTAGGGGACGGGGACGGTTTAGGGTCCAGGTGAGGGTACGACAACGCTTTAGGGGGAGCGTACGTGTGAGGGCGCGGGTTAGTGTCAGCGTACGGGTTAGGATTAGGGGACGGGTGAGGGTCAGGCTTCGGGGAAGGGTTAGGGTTAGGGTTCGGGCTAGGGTTAGGGTTAGGGGACGGGGACGGTTTAGGGTCCAGGTGAGGGTACGACAACGCTTTAGGGGGAGCGTACGTGTGAGGGCGCGGGTTAGTGTCAGCGTACGGGTTAGGATTAGGGGACGGGAGAGGGTCAGGCTTCGGGGAAGGGTTAGTGTTAGGGTTCGGGCTAGGGTTAGGGTTAGGGGACGGGGACGGTTTAGGGTCCAGGTGAGGGTACGACAACGCTTTAGGTGGAGCGTACGTGTGAGGGCGCGGGTTAGTGTCAGTGTACGGGTTAGGATTAGGGGACGGTTGAGGGTCAGGCTTCGGGGAAGGGTTAGGGTTAGGATTCGGGCTAGGGTTAGGTTTAGGGGACGGGGACGGTTTAGGGTCCAGGTGAGGGTACGACAACGCTTTAGGGGGAGCGTACGTGTGAGGGTGCGGGTTAGTGTCAGCGTACGGGTTAGGATTAGGGGACGGGTGAGGGTCAGGCTTCGGGGAAGGGTTAGGGTTAGGGTTCGGGCTAGGGTTAGGGTTAGGGGACGGGGACGGTTTAGGGTCCAGGTGAGGATACGACAACGCTTTAGGGGGAGCGTACGTTTGAGGGCGCGGGTTAGTGTCAGCGTACGGGTTAGGATTAGGGGACGGGTGAGGGTCAGCCTTCGGGGAAGGGTTAGGGTTAGGGTTCGGGCTAGGGTTAGGTTTAGGGGACCTGGACGGTTTAGGGTCCAGGTGAGGGTACGACAACGCTTTAGGGGGAGCGTACGTGTGAGGGCGCGGGTTAGTGTCAGCGTACGGGTTAGGATTAGGGGACGGGTGAGGGTCAGGCTTCGGGGAAGGGTTAGGTTTAGGGTTCGGGCTAGGGTTAAGGTTCGTGGACGGGGACGTTTAGGGTCCAGGTGAGGGTACGACAACGCTTTAGGGGGAGCGTACGTGTGAGGGCGCGGGTTAGTGTCAGCGTACGGGTTAGGATTAGGGGCCGGGTGAGGGTCAGGCTTCGGGGAAGGGTTAGGGTTAGGGTTCCGGCTAGGGTTAGGGTTAGGGGACGGGGACGGTTTAGGGTCCAGGTGAGGGTACGACAACGCTTTAGGGGGAGCGTACGTGTGAGGGCGCGGGTTAGTGTCAGCGTACGGGTTAGGATTAGGGGACGGGTGAGGGTCAGGCTTCGGGGAAGGGTTAGGGTTAGGGTTCGGGCTAGGGTTAGGGTTAGGGTACGGGGACGGTTTAGGGTCCAGGTGAGGGTACGACAACGCTTTAGGGGGAGCGTACGTGTGAGGACGCGGGTTAGTGTCAGCGTACGGGTTAGGATTAGGGGACGGGTGAGGGTCAGGCTTCGGGGAAGGGTTAGGGTTAGGGTTCGGGCTAGGGTTAGGGTTAGGGGACGGGGACGGTTTAGGGTCCAGATGAGGGTACGACAACGCTTTAGGGGGAGCATAGGTGTGAGGGCGCGAGTTAGTGTCAGCGTATGGATTAGGATTAGGGGACGGGTGAGGGTCAGGCTTCGGGGAAGGGTTAGGGTTAGGGTTCGGGCTAGGGTTAGGGTTAGGCGACGGGGACGGTTTAGGGTCCAGGTGAGGGTACGACAACGCTTTAGGGGGAGCGTACCTGTGAGGGCGCGGGTTAGTGTCAGCGTACGGGTTAGGATTAGGGGACGGGTGAGGGTCAGGCTTCAGGGAAGGGTTAGGGTTAGGGTTCGGTCTAGTGTTAGGGTTAAGGGACGGGGACGGTTTAGGGTCCAGGTGAGGGTACGACAACGCTTTAGGGGGAGCGTACGTGTGAGGGCGCGGGTTAGTGTCAGCGTACGGGTTAGGATTAGGGGACGAGTGAGGGTCAGGCTTCGGGGAAGTTTTAGGGTTAGGGTTCGGGCTAGGGTTAGGGTTAGGGGACGGGGACGGTTTAGGGTCCAGGTGAGGGTACGACAACACTTTACGGGGAGCGTACGTGTGAGGGCACGGGTTAGTGTCAGCGTACGGGTTAGGATTAGGGGACGGGTGAGGGTCAGGCTTCAGGGAAGGGTTAGGGTTAGGGTTCGGGCTAGGGTTAGGGTTAGGGTACGGGGACGGTTTAGGGTCCAGGTGAGGGTACGACAACGCTTTAGGGGGAGCGTACGTGTGAGGGCGCGGGTTAGTGTCAGCGTACGGGTTAGGATTAGGGGACGGGTGAGGGTCAGGCTTCGGGGAAGGGTTAGGGTTAGGGTTCGGGCTAGGGTTAGGTTTAGGGGACCTGGACGGTTTAGGGTCCAGGTGAGGGTACGACAACGCTTTAGGGGGAGCGTACGTGTGAGGGCGCGGGTTAGTGTCAGCGTACGGGTTGGGATTAGGGGACGGGTGAGGGTCAGGCTTCAGGGAAGGGTTAGGGTTAGGGTTCGGGCTAGGGTTAGGGTTAGGGGACGGGGACGGTTTAGGGTCCAGGTGAGGGTACGACAACGCTTTAGGGGGAGCGTACGTGTGAGGGCGCGGGTTAGTGTCAGCGTACGGTTTCGGATTAGGGGACGGGTGAGGGTCAGGCTTCGGGGAAGGGTTAGGGTTAGGGTTCGGGCTACGGTTAGGGTTAGGGGACGGGGACGGTTTAGGGTCCAGGTGAGGGTACGACAACGCTTTAGGGGGAGCGTACGTGTGAGGGCGCGGGTTAGTGTCAGCGTACGGGTTAGGATTAGGGGACGGGAGAGGGTCAGGCTTCGGGGAAGGGTTAGTGTTAGGGTTCGGGCTAGGGTTAGGGTTAGGGGACGGGGACGGTTTAGGGTCCAGGTGAGGGTACGACAACGCTTTAGGTGGAGCGTACGTGTGAGGGCGCGGGTTAGTGTCAGCGTACGGGTTAGGATTGGGGGACGGGTGAGGGTCAGGCTTCGGGGAAGGGTTAGGGTTAGGATTCGGGCTAGGGTTAGGTTTAGGGGACGGGGACGGTTTAGGGTCCAGGTGAGGGTACGACAACGCTTTAGGGGGAGCGTACGTGTGAGGGCGCGGGTTACTGTCAGCGTACGGGTTAGGATTAGGGGACGGGTGAGGGTCAGGCTTCGGGGAAGGGTTAGGGTTAGGGTTCGGGCTAGGATTAGGGTTAGGGGACGGGGACGGTTTAGGGTCCAGGTGAGGATACGACAACGCTTTAGGGGGAGCGTACGTTTGAGGGCGCGGGTTAGTGTCAGCGTACGGGTTAGGATTAGGGGACGGGTGAGGGTCAGGCTTCGGGGAAGGGTTAGGGTTAGGGTTCCGGCTAGGGTTAGGTTTAGGGGACGGGGACGGTTTAGGGTCCAGGTGAGGGTACGACAACGCTTTAGGGGGAGCGTACGTGTGAGGGCGCGGGTTAGTGTCAGCGTACGGGTTAGGATTAGGGGACGGGTGAGGGTCAGGCTTCGGGGAAGGGTTAGGGTTAGGGTTCGGGCTAGGGTTAAGGTTCGTGGACGGGGACGTTTAGGGTCCAGGTGAGGGTACGACAACGCTTTAGGGGGAGCGTACGTGTGAGGGCGCGGGTTAGTGTCAGCGTACGGGTTAGGATTAGGGGCCGGGTGAGGGTCAGGCTTCGGGGAAGGGTTAGGGTTAGGGTTCGGGCTAGGGTTAGGGTTAGGGGACGGGGACGGTTTAGGGTCCAGGTGAGGGTACGACAACGCTTTAGGGGGAGCGTACGTGTGAGGGCGCGGGTTAGTGTCAGCGTACGGGTTAGGATTAGGGGACGGGTGAGGGTCAGGCTTCGGGGAAGGGTTAGGGTTAGGGTTCGGGCTAGGGTTAGGGTTAGGGGACGGGGACGGTTTAGGGTCCAGGTGAGGGTACGACAACGCTTTAGGGGGAGCGTACGTGTGAGGGCGCGGGTTAGTGTCAGCGTATGGGTTAGGATTAGGGGACGGGTGAGGGTCAGGCTTCGGGGAAGGGTTAGGGTTAGGGTTCGGGCTAGGGTTAGGGTTAGGGGACGGGGACGGTTTAGGGTCCAGGTGAGGGTACGACAACGCTTTAGGGGGAGCGTACGTGTGAGGGCGTGGGTTAGTGTCAGCGTACGGGTTCGGATTAGGGGACGGGTGAGGGTCAGGCTTCGGGGAAGGGTTAGGGTTAGGGTTCGGGCTAGGGTTAGGGTTAGGGGACGGGGACGGTTTAGGGTCCAGGTGAGGGTACGACAACGCTTTAGGGGGAGCGTACGTGTGAGGGCGCGGGTTAGTGTCAGCATACGGGTTAGGATTAGGGGCCGGGTGAGGGTCAGGCTTCGGGGAAGGGTTAGGGTTAGGGTTCGGGCTAGGGTTAGGGTTAGGGGACGGGGACGGTTTAGGGTCCAGGTGAGGGTACGACAACGCTTTAGGGGGAGCGTACGTGTGAGGGCGCGGGTTAGTGTCAGCGTACGGTTTCGGATTAGGGGACGGGTGAGGGTCAGGCTTCGGGGAAGGGTTAGGGTTAGGGTTCGGGCTAGGGTTAGGGTTAGGGGACGGGGACGGTTTAGGGTCCAGGTGAGGGTACGACAACGCTTTAGGGGGAGCGTACGTGTGAGGGCGCGGGTTAGTGTCAGCGTACGGGTTAGGATTAAGGGACGGGTGAGGGTCAGGCTTCGGGGAAGGGTTAGGGTTAGGGTTCGGGCTAGGGTTAGGGTTAGGGGACGGGGACGGTTTAGGGTCCAGGTGAGGGTACGACAACGCTTTAGGGGGAGCGTACGTTTGAGGGCGCGGGTTAGTGTCAGCGTACGGGTTAGGATTAGGGGACGGGTGAGGGTCAGGCTTCGGGGAAGGGTTAGGGTTAGGGTTCGGGCTAGGGTTAGGGTTAGGGGACGGGTACGGTTTAGGGTCCAGGTGAGGGTACGACAACGCTTTAGGGGGAGCGTACGTGTGAGGGCGCTGGTTAGTGTCAGCGTACGGGTTAGGATTAGGGGACGGGTGAGGGTCAGGCTTCGGGGAAGTGTTAGGGTTAGGGTTCGGGCTAGGGTTAGGGTTAGGGGACGGGGACGGTTTAGGGTCCAGGTGAGGGTACGACAACGCTTTAGGGGGAGCGTACGTGTGAGGGCGCGGGTTAGTGTCAGCGTACGGGTTAGGATTAGGGGCCGGGTGAGTGTCAGGCTTCGGGGAAGGGTTAGGGTTAGGGTTCGGGCTAGGGTTAGGGTTAGGGGACGGGGACGGTTTAGGGTCCAGGTGAGGGTACGACAACGCTTTAGGGGGAGCGTACGTGTGAGGGCGTGGGTTAGTGTCAGCGTACGGGTTCGGATTAGGGGACGGGTGAGGGTCAGGCTTCGGGGAAGGGTTAGGGTTAGGGTTCGGGCTAGGGTTAGGGTTAGGGGACGGGGACGGTTTAGGGTCCAGGTGAGGGTACGACAACGCTTTAGGGGGAGCATACGTTTGAGGGCGCGGGTTAGTGTCAGCGTACGGGTTAGGATTAGGGGACGGGTGAGGGTCAGGCTTCGGGGAAGGGTTAGGGTTAGGGTTCGGGCTAGGGTTAGGTTTAGGGGACCTGGACGGTTTAGGGTCCAGGTGAGGGTACGACAACGCTTTAGGGGGAGCGTACGTGTGAGGGCGCGGGTTAGTGTCAGCGTACGGGTTAGGATTAGGGGACGGGTGAGGGTCAGGCTTCGGGGAAGGGTTAGGGTTAGGGTTCGGGCTAGGGTTAGGGTTAGGGGACGGGGACGGTTTAGTGTGCAGATGAGGGTACGACAACGCTTTAGGGGGAGCATAGGTGTGAGGGCGCAAGTTAGTGTCAGCGTATGGATTAGGATTAGGGGACGGGTGAGGGTCAGGCTTCGGGGAAGGGTTAGTGTTAGGGTTCGGGCTAGGGTTAGGGTTAGGCGACGGGGACGGTTTAGGGTCCAGGTGAGGGTACGACAACGCTTTAGGGGGAGCGTACGTGTGAGGGCGCGGGTTAGTGTCAGCGTACGGGTTAGGATTAGGGCACGGGTGAGGGTCAGGCTTCGGGGAAGGGTTAGGGTTAGGGTTCGGGCTAGTGTTAGGGTTAGTGGACGGGGACGGTTTAGGGTCCAGGTGAGGGTACGACAACGCTTTAGGGGGAGCGTACATGTGAGGGCGCGGGTTAGTGTCAGCGTACGGGTTAGGATTAGGGGACGGGTGAGGGTCAGGCTTCGGGGAAGGGTTAGGGTTAGGGTTCGGGCTAGGGTTAGGGTTAGGGGACGGGGACGGTTTAGGGTCCAGGTGAGGGTACGACAACGCTTTAGGGGGAGCGTACTTGTGAAGGCGCGGGTTAGTGTCAGCGTACGGGTTAGGCTTAGGGGACGGGTGAGGGTCAGGCTTCGGGGAAGGGTTAGGGTTAGGGTTCGGGCTAGGGTTAGGGTTAGGGGACGGGGACGGTTTAGGGTCCAGTTGAGGGTACGACAACGCTTTAGGGGGAGCGTACGTGTGAGGGCGTGGGTTAGTGTCAGCGTACGGGTTAGGATTAGGGGACGGGTGAGGGTCAGGCTTCGTGGAAGGGTTAGGGTTAGGGTTCGGGCTAGGGTTAGGGTTAGGGGACGGGGACGGTTTAGGGTCCAGGTGAGGGTACGACAACGCTTTAGGGGGAGCGTACGTGTGAGGGCACGGGTTAGTGTCAGCGTACGGGTTAGGATTAGGGGACGGGTGAGGGTCAGGCTTCGGGGAAGGGTTAGGGTTAGGTTTCGGGCTAGGGTTAGGGTTAGGGGACGGGGACGGTTTAGGGTCCAGGTGAGGGTACGACAACGCTTTAGGGGAAGCGTACGTGTGAGGGCGCGGGTTAGTGTCAGCGTACGGGTTCGGATTAGGGGACGGTTGAGGTTCAGGCTTCGGGGAAGTGTTAGGGTTAGGGTTCGGGCTAGGGTTAGGGTTAGGGGACGGGGACGGTTTAGGGTCCAGGTGAGGGTACGACAACGCTTTAGGGGGAGCGTACGTGTGAGGGCGCGGGTTAGTTTCAGCGTACGGGTTAGGATTAGGGGACGGGTGAGGGTCAGGCTTCGGGGAAGGGTTAGGGTTAGGGTTCGGGCTAGGGTTAGGGTTAGGGGACGGGGACGGTTTAGGGTCCAGGTGAGGGTACGACAACGCTTTAGGGGGAGCGTACGTGTGAGGGCGCGGGTTAGTGTCAGCGTACGGGTTAGGATTAGGGGACGGGTGAGGGTCAGGCTTCGGGGAAGGGTTAGGGTTAGGGTTCGGGCTAGGGTTAGGGTTAGGGGACGGGGACGGTTTAGGGTCCAGGTGAGGGTACGACAACGCTTTAGGGGGAGCGTACGTGTGAGGGCGTGGGTTAGTGTCAGCGTACGGGTTCGGATTAGGGGACGGGTGAGGGTCAGGCTTCGGGGAAGGGTTAGGGTTAGGGTTCGGGCTAGGGTTAGGGTTAGGGGACGGGGACGGTTTAGGGTCCAGGTGAGGGTACGACAACGCTTTAGGGGGAGCGTACGTGTGAGGGCGCGGGTTAGTGTCAGCGTACGGGTTAGGATTAGGGGCCGGGTGAGGGTCAGGCTTCGGGGAAGGGTTAGGGTTAGGGTTCGGGCTAGGGTTAGGGTTAGGGGACGGGGACGGTTTAGGGTCCAGGTGAGGGTACGACAACGCTTTAGGGGGAGCGTACGTGTGAGGGCGCGGGTTAGTGTCAGCGTACGGGTTCGGATTGGGGTCGGTTGAGGTTCAGGCTTCGGGGAAGTGTTAGGGTTAGGGTTCGGGCTAGGGTTAGGGTTAGGGGACGGGGACGGTTTAGGGTCCAGGTGAGGGTACGACAACGCTTTAGGGGGAGCGTACGTGTGAGGGCGCGGGTTAGTGTCAGCGTACGGGTTAGGATTAGGGGCCGGGTGAGGGTCAGGCTTCGGGGAAGGGTTAGGGTTAGGGTTCGGGCTAGGGTTAGGGTTAGGGGACGGGGACGGTTTAGGGTCCAGGTGAGGGTACGACAACGCTTTAGGGGGAGCGTACGTGTGAGGGCGCGGGTTAGTGTCAGCGTATGGGTTAGGATTAGGGGACGGGTGAGGGTCAGGCTTCGGGGAAGGGTTAGGGTTAGGGTTCGGGCTAGGGTTAGGGTTAGGGGACGGGGACGGTTTAGGGTCCAGGTGAGGGTACGACAACGCTTTAGGGGGAGCGTACGTGTGAGGGCGCGGGTTAGTGTCAGCGTATGGGTTAGGATTAGGGGACGGGTGAGGGTCAGGCTTCGGGGAAGGGTTAGGGTTAGGGTTCGGGCTAGGGTTAGGGTTAGGGGATGGGGACGGTTTAGGGTCCAGGTGAGGGTACGACAACGCTTTAGGGGGAGCGTACGTGTGAGGGCGTGGGTTAGTGTCAGCGTACGGGTTCGGATTAGGGGACGGGTGAGGGTCAGGCTTCGGGGAAGGGTTAGGGTTAGGGTTCGGGCTAGGGTTAGGGTTAGGGGACGGGGACGGTTTAGGGTCCAGGTGAGGGTACGACAACGCTTTAGGGGGAGCGTACGTGTGAGGGCGCGGGTTAGTGTCAGCGTACGGGTTAGGATTAGGGGCCGGGTGAGGGTCAGGCTTCGGGGAAGGGTTAGGGTTAGGGTTCGGGCTAGGGTTAGGGTTAGGGGACGGGGACGGTTTAGGGTCCAGGTGAGGGTACGACAACGCTTTAGGGGGAGCGTACGTGTGAGGGCGCGGGTTAGTGTCAGCGTACGGTTTCGGATTAGGGGACGGGTGAGGGTCAGGCTTCGGGGAAGGGTTAGGGTTAGGGTTCGGGCTAGGGTTACGGTTAGGGGACGGGGACGGTTTAGGGTCCAGGTGAGGGTACGACAACGCTTTAGGGGGAGCGTACGTGTGAGGGCGCGGGTTAGTGTCAGCGTACGGGTTAGGATTAAGGGACGGGTGAGGGTCAGGTTTCGGGGAAGGGTTAGGGTTAGGGTTCGGTCTAGGGTTAGGGTTAGGGGACGGGGACGGTTTAGGGTCCAGGTGAGGGTACGACAACGCTTTAGGGTGAGCGTACGTTTGAGGGCGCGGGTTAGTGTCAGCGTACGGGTTAGGATTAGGGGACGGGTGAGGGTCAGGCTTCGGGGAAGGGTTAGGGTTAGGGTTCGGGCTAGGGTTAGGGTTAGGGGACGGGTACGGTTTAGGGTCCAGGTGAGGGTACGACAACGCTTTAGGGGGAGCGTACGTGTGAGGGCGCTGGTTAGTGTCAGCGTACGGGTTAGGATTAGGGGACGGGTGAGGGTCAGGCTTCGGGGAAGTGTTAGGGTTAGGGTTCGGGCTAGGGTTAGGGTTAGGGGACGGGGACGGTTTAGGGTCCAGGTGAGGGTACGACAACGCTTTAGGGGGAGCGTACGTGTGAGGGCGCGGGTTAGTGTCAGCGTACGGGTTAGGATTAGGGGCCGGGTGAGTGTCAGGCTTCGGGGAAGGGTTAGGGTTAGGGTTCGGGCTAGGGTTAGGGTTAGGGGACGGGGACGGTTTAGGGTCCAGGTGAGGGTACGACAACGCTTTAGGGGGAGCGTACGTGTGAGGGCGCGGGTTAGTGTCAGCGTACGGGTTAGGATTAGGGGACGGGTGAGGGTCAGGCTTCGGGGAAGGGTTAGGGTTAGGGTTCGGGCTAGGGTTAGGGTTAGGGGACGGGGACGGTTTAGGGTCCAGGTGATGGTACGACAACGCTTCAGGGGGAGCGTACGTGTGAGGACGCGGGTTAGTGTCAGCGTACGGGTTAGGATTAGGGGACGGGTGATGGTCAGGCTTCGGGGAAGGGTTAGGGTTAGGGTTCGGGCTAGGGTTAGGGTTAGGGGACGGGGACGGTTTAGCGTCCAGATGAGGGTACGACAACCCTTTAGGGGGAGCATAGGTGTGAGGGCGCGAGTTAGTGTCAGCGTATGGATTAGGATTAGGGGACGGGTGAGGGTCAGGCTTCGGGGAAGGGTTAGGGTTAGGGTTCGGGCTAGGGTTAGGGTTAGGGGACGGGGACGGTTTAGGGTCCAGGTGAGGGTACGACAACGCTTTAGGGGGAGCGTACGTGTGAGGGCGCGGGTTAGTGTCAGCGTACGGGTTAGGATTAGGGGACGGGTGAGGGTCAGGCTTCAGGGAAGGGTTAGGGTTAGGGTTCGGGTTAGGGTTAGGGTTAGGGGACGGGGACGGTTTAGGGTCCAGGTGAGGGTACGACAACGCTTTAGGGGGAGCGTACGTGTGAGGGCGCGGGTTAGTGTCAGCGTACGGGTTAGGATTAGGGGACGGGTGAGGGTCAGGCTTCGGGGAAGGGTTAGGGTTAGGGTTCGGGCTAGGGTTAGGGTTAGGGGACGGGGACGGTTTAGGGTCCAGGTGATGGTACGACAACGCTTTAGGGGGAGCGTACGTGTGAGGGCGCGGGTTAGTGTCAGCGTACGGGTTGGGATTAGGGGACGGGTGAGGGTCAGGCTTCGGGGAAGGGTTAGGGTTAGGGTTCGGGCTGGGGTTAGGGTTAGGGGACGGGGACGGTTTAGGGTCCAGGTGAGGGTACGACAACGCTTTAGGGGGAGCATAGGTGTGAGGGCGCGAGTTAGTGTCAGCGTATGGATTAGGATTAGGGGACGGGTGAGGGTCAGGCTTCGGGGAAGGGTTAGGGTTAGGGTTCGGGCTAGGGTTAGGGTTAGGGGACGGGGACGGTTTAGGGTCCAGGTGAGGGTACGACAACGCTTTAGGGGGAGCGTACGTGTGAGGGCGCGGGTTAGTGTCAGCGTACGGGTTGGGATTAGGGGACGGGTGAGGGTCAGGCTTCGGGGAAGGGTTAGGGTTAGGGTTCGGGCTAGGGTTAGTTTTAGGGGACGGGGACGGTTTAGGGTCCAGGTGAGGGTACGACAACGCTTTAGGGGGAGCGTACGTGTGAGGGCGCGGGTTAGTGTCAGCGTACGGGTTGGGATTAGGGGACGGGTGAGGTCAGGCTTCGGGGAAGGTTTAGGGTTAGGGTTCGGGCTAGGGTTAGGGTTAGGGGACGGGGACGGTTTAGGGTCCAGGTGAGGGTACGACAACGCTTTAGGGGGAGCGTACGTGTGAGGGCGCGTGTTAGTGTCAGCGTACAGTTTCGGATTAGGGGACGGGTGAGGGTCAGGCTTCGGGGAAGGGTTAGGGTTAGGGTTCGGGCTAGGGTTAGGGTTAGGGGACGGGGACGGTTTAGGGTCCAGGTGAGGGTACGACAACGCTTTAGGGGGAGCGTACGTGTGAGGGCGTGGGTTAGTGTCAGCGTACGGGTTAGGATTAGGGGACGGGTGAGGGTCAGGCTTCGGGGAAGGGTTAGGGTTAGGGTTCGGGCTAGGGTTAGGGTTAGGGGACGGGGACGGTTTAGGGTCCAGGTGAGGGTACGACAACGCTTTAGGGGGAGCGTACGTGTGAGGGCGCGGGTTAGTGTCAGCGTACGGGTTAGGATTAGGGGACGGGTGAGGGTCAGGCTTCGGGGAAGGGTTAGGGTTAGGGTTCGGGCTAGGGTTAGGGTTAGGGGACGGGGACTGTTTAGGGTCCAGGTGAGGGTACGACAACGCTTTAGGGGGAGCGTACGTGTGAGGGCGCGGGTTAGTGTCAGCGTACGGGTTAGGATTAGGGGCCGGGTGAGGGTCAGGCTTCGGGGAAGGGTTAGGGTTAGGGTTCGGGCTAGGGTTAGGGTTAGGGGACGGGGAGGGTTTAGGGTCCAGGTGAGGGTACGACAACGCTTTAGGGGGAGCGTACGTGTGAGGGCGCGGGTTAGTGTCAGCGTACGGGTTAGGATTAGGGGACGGGTGAGGGTCAGGCTTCGGGGAAGGGTTAGGGTTAGGGTTCGGGCTAGGGTTAGGGTTAGGGGACGGGGACGGTTTAGGGTCCAGGTGAGGGTACGACAACGCTTTAGGGGGAGCGTACGTGTGAGGGCGCGGGTTAGTGTCAGCGTACGGGTTAGGTTTAGGGGACGGGTGAGGGTCAGGCTTCGGGGAAGTGTTAGGGTTAGGGTTCGGGCTAGGCTTAGGGTTAGGGGACGGGGACGGTTTAGGGTCCAGGTGAGGGTACAACAACGCTTTAGGTGGAGCGTACGTGTGAGGGCGCGGGTTAGTGTCAGCGTACGGGTTCGGATTAGGGGACGGTTGAGGGTCAGGCTTCGGGGAAGGGTTAGGGTTAGGATTCGGGCTAGGGTTAGGTTTAGGGGACGGGGACGGATTAGGGTCCAGGTGAGGGTACGACAACGCTTTAGGGGGAGCGTACGTGTGAGGGCGCGGGTTAGTGTCAGCGTATGGGTTAGGATTAGGGGTCGGGTGAGGGTCAGGCTTCGGGGAAGGGTTAGGGTTAGGGTTCGGGCTAGGGTTAGGGTTAGGGGACGGGGACGGTTTAGGGTCCAGGTGAGGGTACGACAACGCTTTAGGAGGAGCATACGTGTGAGGGCGCGGGTTAGTGTCAGCATACGGGTTAGGATTAGGGGACGGGTGAGGGTCAGGCTTCGGGGAAGGGTTAGGGTTAGGGTTCGGGCTAGGGTTAGGGTTAGGGGACGGGGACGGTTTAGGGTCCAGGTGATGGTACGACAACGCTTTAGGGGGAGCGTACGTGTGAGGGCGCGTGTTAGTGTCAGCGTACGGGTTGGGATTAGGGGACGGGTGAGGGTCAGGCTTCGGGGAAGGGTTAGGGTTAGGGTTCGGGCTGGGGTTAGGGTTAGGGGACGGGGACGGTTTAGGGTCCAGGTGAGGGTACGACAACGCTTTAGGGGGAGCATAGTTGTGATGGCGCGGGTTAGTGTCAGCGTATGGATTAGGATTAGGGGAGGGGTGAGGGTCAGGCTTCGGGGAAGGGTTAGGGTTAGGTTTTGGGCTAGGGTTAGGGTTAGGGGACGGGGACGGTTTAGGGTCCAGGTGAGGGTACGACAACGCTTTAGGGGGAGCGTACGTGTGAGGGCGCGGGTTAGTGTCAGCGTACGGGTTAGGATTAGGGGACGGGTGAGGGTCAGGCTTCGGGGAAGTGTTAGGTTTAGGGTTCGGGCTAGGGTTAGGGTTAGGGGACGGGGACGGTTTAGGGTCCAGGTGAGGGTACGACAACGCTTTAGGGGGAGCGTACGTGTGAGGGCGCGGGTTAGTGTCAGCGTACGGGTCAGGATTAGGGGACGTGTGAGGGTCAGGCTTCGGAGAAGTGTTAGGTTTAGGGTTCGGCCTAGGGTTAGGGTTAGGGGACGGGGACGGTTTAGGGTCCAGGTGAGGGTACGACAACGCTTTAGGGGGAGCGTACGTGTGAGGGCGCGGGTTAGTGTCAGCGTACGGGTTAGGATTAGGGGACGGGTGAGGGTCAGGCTTCGGGGAAGGGTTAGGGTTAGGGTTCGGGCTAGAGTTAGGGTTAGGGGACGGGGACGGTTTAGGGTCCAGGTGAGGGTACGACAACGCTTTAGGGGGTGCGTACGTGTGAGGGCGCTGGTTAGTGTCAGCGTACGGGTTAGGATTAGGGGACGGGTGAGGGTCAGGCTTCGGGGAAGTGTTAGGGTTAGGGTTCGGGCTAGGGTTAGGGTTAGGGGACGGGGACGGTTTAGGGTCCAGGTGAGGGTACGAAAACGCTTTAGGGGGAGCGTACGTGTGAGGGCGCGGGTTAGTGTCAGCGTACGGGTTAGGATTAGGGGACGGTTGAGGGTCAGGCTTCGGGGAAGGGTTAGGGTTAGGGTTCGGGCTAGGGTTAGGGTTAGGGGACAGGGACTGTTTAGGGTCCAGGTGAGGGTACGACAACGCTTTAGGGGGAGCGTACGTGTGAGGGCGCGGGTTAGTGTCAGCGTACGGGTTAGGATTAGGGGCCGGGTGAGGGTCAGGCTTCGGGGAAGGGTTAGGTTTAGGGTTCGGGCTAGGGTTAGGGTTAGGGGACGGGGACGGTTTAGGGTCCAGGTGAGGGTACGACAACGCTTTAGGGGGAGCGTACGTGTGAGGGCGCGGGTTAGTGTCAGCGTACGGGTTAGGATTAGGGGACGGGTGAGGGTCAGGCTTCGGGGAAGGGTTAGGGTTAGGGTTCTGGCTAGGGTTAGGGTTAGGGGACGGTGACGGTTTAGGATCCAGGTGATGGTACGACAACGCTTTAGGGGGAGCATACGTGTGAGGACGCGGGTTAGTGTCAGCGTACGGGTTAGGATTAGGGGACGGGTGAGGGTCAGGCTTCAGAGAAGGGTTAGGGATAGGGTTCGGGCTAGGGTTAGGGTTAGGGGACGGGGACGGTTTAGGGTCCAGATGAGGGTACGACAATGCTTTAGGGGGAGCATAGGTGTGAGGGCGCGAGTTAGTGTCAGCGTATGGATTAGGATTAGGGGACGGGTGAGGGTCAGGCTTCGGGGAAGGGTTAGGGTTAGGGTTCGGGCTAGGGTTAGGGTTAGGCGACGGGGACGGTTTAGGGTCCAGGTGAGGGTACGACAACGCTTTAGGGGGAGCGTACGTGTGAGGGCGCGGGTTAGTGTCAGCGTACGGGTTAGGATTAGGGGACGGGTGAGGGTCAGGCTTCAGGGAAGGGTTAGGGTTAGGGTTCGGGCTAGGGTTAGGGTTAGGGGACGGGGACGGTTTAGGGTCCAGGTTAGGGTACGACAACGCTTTAGGGGGAGCGTACGTGTGAGGGCGCGGGTTAGTGTCAGCGTACGGGTTAGGATTAGGGGACGGGTGAGGGTCAGGCTTCAGGGAAGGGTTAGGGTTAGGGTTCGGGCTAGGGTTAGGGTTAGGGGACGGGGACGGTTTAGGGTCCAGGTGAGGGTACGACAACGCTTTAGGGGGAGCGTACGTGTGAGGGCGCGGGTTAGTGTCAGCGCACGGGTTAGGATTAGGGGACGGGTGAGGGTCAGGCTTCGGGGAAGTGTTAGGGTTAGGATTCGGGCTAGGGTTAGGTTTAGGGGACCTGGACGGTTTAGGGTCCAGGTGAGGGTACGACAACGCTTTAGGGGGAGCGTACGTGTGAGGGCGCGGGTTAGTGTCAGCGTACGGGTTAGGATTAGGGGACGGGTGAGGGTCAGGCTTCGGGGAAGGGTTAGGGTTAGGGTTCGGGCTAGGGTTAAGGTTCGTGGACGGGGACGTTTAGGGTCCAGGTGAGGGTACGACAACGCTTTAGGGGGAGCGTAAGTGTGAGGGCGCGGGTTAGTGTCAGCGTACGGGTTAGGATTAGGGGACGGGTGAGGGTCAGGCTTCGGGGAAGGTTTAGGGTTAGGGTTTGGGCTAGGGTTAGGGTTAGGGGACGGGGACGGTTTAGGGTCCAGGTGAGGATACGACAACGCTTTAGGGGGAGCGTAAGTGTGAGGGCGCGGGTTAGTGTCAGCGTACGGGTTAGGATTAGGGGACGGGTGAGGGTGAGGCTTCGGGGAAGGGTTAGGGTTAGGGTTCGGGCTAGGGTTAGGGTTAGGGGACGGGGACGGTTTAGGGTCCAGGTGAGGGTACGACAACGCTTTAGGGGTGCGTACGTGTGAGGGCGCGGGTTAGTGTCAGCGTACGGGTTAGGATTAGGGGACGGGTGAGGGTCAGGCTTCGGGGAAGGGTTAGGGTTAGGGTTCGGGCTAGAGTTAGGGTTAGGGGACGGGGACGGTTTAGGGTCCAGGTGAGGGTACGACAACGTTTTAGGGGGTGCGTACGTGTGAGGGCGCTGGTTAGTGTCAGCGTACGGGTTAGGATTAGGGGACGGGTGAGGGTCAGGCTTCGGGGAAGTGTTAGGGATAGGGTTCGGGCTAGGGTTAGGGTTAGGGGACGGGGACGGTTTAGGGTCCAGGTGAGGATACGACAACGCTTTAGGGGGAGCGTACGTGTGAGGGCGCGGGTTAGTGTCAGCGTACGGGTTAGGATTAGGGGACGGGTGAGGGTCAGGCTTCGGGGAAGGGTTAGGGTTAGGGTTCGGGCTAGGGTTAGGGTTAGGGGACGGGGACGGTTTAGGGTCCAGGTGAGGGTACGACAACGCTTTAGGGGGAGCGTACGTGTGAGGGCGCGGGTTAGTGTCAGCGTACGGGTTAGGATTAGGGGCCGGGTGAGGGTCAGGCTTCGGGGAAGGGTTAGGGTTAGGGTTCGGGCTAGGGTTAGGGTTAGGGGACGGGGACGGTTTAGGGTCCAGGTGAGTGTACGACAACGCTTTAGGGGGAGCGTACGTGTGAGGGCGCGGGTTAGTGTCAGCGTACGGGTTAGGATTAGGGGACGGGTGAGGGTCAGGCTTCGGGGAAGGGTTAGGGTTAGGGTTCGGGCTAGGGTTAGGGTTAGGGGACGGGGACTGTTTAGGGTCCAGGTGAGGGTACGACAACGCTTTAGGGGGAGCGTACTTGTGAGGGCGCGGGTTAGTGTCAGCGTACGGGTTAGGATTAGGGGACGGGTGAGGGTCAGGCTTCGGGGAAGGGTTAGGGTTAGGGTTCGGGCTAGGGTTAGGGTTAGGGGACGGGGACGGTTTAGGGTCCAGGTGAGGGTACGACAACGCTTTAGGGGAAGCGTACGTGTGAGGGCGCGGGTTAGTGTCAGCGTACGGGTTAGGATTAGGGGACGGGTGAGGGTCAGGCTTCGGGGAAGGTTTAGGGTTAGGGTTCGGGCTAGGGTTAGGGTTAGGGGACGGGGACGGTTTAGGGTCCAGGTGATGGTACGACAACGCTTTATGGGGAGCGTACGTGTGAGGACGCGGGTTAGTGTCAGCGTACGGTTTAGGATTAGGGGACGGGTGAGGGTCAGGCTTCGGGGAAGGGTTAGGGTTAGGGTTCGGGCTAGGGTTAGGGTTAGGGGACGGGGACGGTTTAGGGTCCAGATGAGGGTACGACAACGCTTTAGGGGGAGCATAGGTGTGAGGGCGCGAGTTAGTGTCAGCGTATGGATTAGGATTAGGGGACGGGTGAGGGTCAGGCTTCGGGGAAGGGTTAGGGTTAGGGTTCGGGCTAGGGTTAGGGTTAGGCGACGGGGACGGTTTAGGGTCCAGGTGAGGGTACGACAACGCTTTAGGGGGAGCGTACATGTGAGGGCGCGGGTTAGTGTCAGCGTACGGGTTAGGATTAGGGGACGGGTGAGGGTCAGGCTTCAGGGAAGGGTTAGGGTTAGGGTTCGGGCTAGGGTTAGGGTTAGGGGACGGGGACGGTTTAGGGTCCAGGTGAGGGTACGACAACGCTTTAGGGGGAGCGTACGTGTGAGGGCGCGGGTTAGTGTCAGCGTACGGGTTAGGATTAGGGGAAGGGTGAGGGTCAGGCTTCGGGGAAGTTTTAGGGTTAGGGTTCGGGCTAGGGTTAGGGTTAGGGGACGGGGACGGTTTAGGGTCCAGGTGAGGGTACGACAACACTTTACGGGGAGCGTACGTGTGAGGGCGTGGGTTAGTGTCAGCGTACGGGTTAGGATTAGGGGACGGGTGAGGGTCAGGCTTCAGGGAAGGGTTAGGGTTAGGGTTCGGGCTAGGGTTAGGGTTAGGGTACGGGGACGGTTTAGGGTCCAGGTGAGGGTACGACAACGCTTTAGGGGGAGCGTACGTGTGAGGGCGCGGGTTAGTGTCAGCGTACGGGTTAGGATTAGGGGACGGGTGAGGGTCAGGCTTCGGGGAAGGGTTAGGGTTAGGGTTCGGGCTAGGGTTAGGTTTAGGGGACCTGGACGGTTTAGGGTCCAGGTGAGGGTACGACAACGCTTTAGGGGGAGCGTACGTGTGAGGGTGCGGGTTAGTGTCAGCGTACGGGTTAGGATTAGGGGACGGGTGAGGGTCAGGCTTCGGGGAAGGGTTAGGGTTAGGGTTCGGGCTAGGGTTAAGGTTCGTGGACGGGGACGTTTAGGGTCCAGGTGAGGGTACGACAACGCTTTAGGGGGAGCGTACGTGTGAGGGCGCGGGTTAGTGTCAGCGTACGGGTTAGGATTAGGGGACGGGTGAGGGTGAGGCTTCGGGGAAGTGTTAGGGTTAGGGTTCGGGCTAGGGTTAGGGTTAGGGGACGGGGACGGTTTAGGGTCCAGGTAAGGGTACGACAACGCGTTAGGGGTGCGTACGTGTGAGGGCGCGGGTTAGTGTCAGCGTACGGGTTAGGATTAGGGGACGGGAGAGGGTCAGGCTTCGGGGAAGGGTTAGGGTTAGGGTTCGGGCTAGGGTTAGGGTTAGGGGACGGGGACGGTTTAGGGTCCAGGTGAGGGTACGACAACGCTTTAGGGGGAGCGTACGTGTGAGGGCGCGGGTTAGTGTCAGCGTACGGGTTAGGATTAGGGGACGGGTGAGGGTCAGGCTTCGGGGAAGTGTTAGGGTTAGGGTTCGGGCTAGGGTTAGGGTTAGGGGACGGGGACGGTTTAGGTTCTAGGTGAGGGTACGACAACGCTTTAGGGGGAGCGTACGTGTGAGGGCGCGGGTTAGTGTCAGCGTACGGGTTGGGATTAGGGGACGGGTGAGGGTCAGGCTTCGGGGAAGGTTTAGGGTTAGGGTTCGGGCTAGGGTTAGGGTTAGGGGACGGGGACGGTTTAGGGTCCAGGTGAGGGTACGACAACGCTTTAGGGGGAGCGTACGTGTGAGGGCACGGGTTAGTGTCAGCGTACGGTTTCGGATTAGGGGACGGGTGAGGGTCAGGCTTCGGGGAAGGGTTAGGGTTAGGGTTCGGGCTAGGGTTAGGGTTAGGGGACGGGGACGGTTTAGGGTCCAGGTGAGGGTACGACAACGCTTTAGGGGGAGCGTACGTGTGAGGGCGCGGGTTAGTGTCAGCGTACGGGTTAGGATTAGGGGCCGGGTGAGGGTCAGGCTTCGGGGAAGGGTTAGGGTTAGGGTTCGGGCTAGGGTTAGGGTTAGGGGACGGGGACGGTTTAGGGTCCAGGTGAGGGTACGACAACGCTTTAGGGGGAGCGTACGTGTGAGGGCGCGGGTTAGTGTCAGCGTACGGGTTAGGATTAGGGGACGGGTGAGGGTCAGGCTTCGGGGAAGTGTTAGGGTTAGGGTTCTGGCTAGGGTTAGAGTTAGGGGACGGGGACGGTTTAGGGTCCAGGTGATGGTACGACAACGCTTTAGGGGGAGCATACGTGTGAGGACGCGGGTTAGTGTCAGCGTACGGGTTAGGATTAGGGGACGGGTGAGGGTCAGGCTTCAGAGAAGGGTTAGGGTTAGGGTTCGGGCTAGGGTTAGGGTTAGGGGACGGGGACGGTTTAGGGTCCAGATGAGGGTACGACAATGCTTTAGGGGGAGCATAGGTGTGAGGGCGCGAGTTAGTGTCAGCGTATGGATTAGGATTAGGGGACGGGTGAGGGTCAGGCTTCGGGGAAGGGTTAGGGTTAGGGTTCGGGCTAGGGTTAGGGTTAGGCGACGGGGACGGTTTAGGGTCCAGGTGAGGGTACGACAACGCTTTAGAGGGAGCGTACGTGTGAGGGCGCGGGTTAGTGTCAGCGTACGGGTTAGGATTAGGGGACGGGTGAGGGTCAGGCTTCAGGGAAGGGTTAGGGTTAGGGTTCGGGCTAGGGTTAGGGTTAGGGGACGGGGACGGTTTAGGGTCCAGGTGAGGGTACGACAACGCTTTAGGGGGAGCGTACGTGTGAGGGCGCGGGTTAGTGTCAGCGTACGGGTTAGGATTAGGGGACGGGTGAGGGTCAGGCTTCAGGGAAGGGTTAGGGTTAGGGTTCGGGCTAGGGTTAGGGTTAGGGGACGGGGACGGTTTAGGTTCCAGGTGAGGGTACGACAACGCTTTAGGGGGAGCGTACGTGTGAGGGCGCGGGTTAGTGTCAGCGCACAGGTTAGGATTAGGGGACGGGTGAGGGTCAGGCTTCGGGGAAGTGTTAGGGTTAGGGTTCGGGCTACGGTTAGGTTTAGGGGACCTGGACGGTTTAGGGTCCAGGTGAGGGTACGACAACGCTTTAGGGGGAGCGTACGTGTGAGGGCGCGGGTTAGTGTCAGCGTACGGGTTAGGATTAGGGGACGGGTGAGGGTCAGGCTTCGGGGAAGGGTTAGGGTTAGGGTTCGGGCTAGGGTTAGGGTTAGGGGACGGGGACTGTTTAGGGTCCAGGTGAGGGTACGACAACGCTTTAGGGGGAGCGTACGTGTGAGGGCGCGGGTTAGTGTCAGCGTACGGGTTAGGATTAGGGGCCGGGTGAGGGTCAGGCTTCGGGGAAGGGTTAGGGTTAGGGTTCGGGCTAGGGTTAGGGTTAGGGGACGGGGACGGTTTAGGGTCCAGGTGAGTGTACGACAACGCTTTAGGGGGAGCGTACGTGTGAGGGCGCGGGTTAGTGTCAGCGTACGGGTTAGGATTAGGGGACGGGTGAGGGTCAGGCTTCGGGGAAGGGTTAGGGTTAGGGTTCGGGCTAGGGTTAGGGTTAGGGGACGGGGACTGTTTAGGGTCCAGGTGAGGGTACGACAACGCTTTAGGGGGAGCGTACGTGTGAGGACGCGGGTTAGTGTCAGCGTACGGGTTAGGATTAGGGGACGGGTGAGGGTCAGGCTTCGGGGAAGGGTTAGGGTTAGGGTTCGGGCTAGGGTTAGGGTTAGGGGACGGGGACGGTTTAGGGTCCAGGTGAGGGTACGACAACGCTTTAGGGGAAGCGTACGTGTGAGGGCGCGGGTTAGTGTCAGCGTACGGGTTAGGATTAGGGGACGGGTGAGGGTCAGGCTTCGGGGAAGGTTTAGGGTTAGGGTTCGGGCTAGGGTTAGGGTTAGGGGACGGGGACGGTTTAGGGTCCAGGTGATGGTACGACAACGCTTTAGGGGGAGCGTACGTGTGAGGACGCGGGTTAGTGTCAGCGTACGGTTTAGGATTAGGGGACGGGTGAGTGTCAGGCTTCGGGGAAGGGTTAGGGTTAGGGTTCGGGCTAGGGTTAGGGTTAGGGGACGGGGACGGTTTAGGGTCCAGATGAGGGTACGACAACGCTTTAGGGGGAGCATAGGTGTGAGGGCGCGAGTTAGTGTCAGCGTATGGATTAGGATTAGGGGACGGGTGAGGGTCAGGCTTCGGGGAAGGGTTAGGGTTAGGGTTCGGGCTAGGGTTAGGGTTAGGCGACGGGGACGGTTTAGGGTCCAGGTGAGGGTACGACAACGCTTTAGAGGGAGCGTACGTGTGAGGGCGCGGGTTAGTGTCAGCGTACGGGTTAGGATTAGGGGACGGGTGAGGTTCAGGCTTCAGGGAAGGGTTAGGGTTAGGGTTCGGGCTAGGGTTAGGGTTAGGGGACGGGGACGGTTTAGGGTCCAGGTGAGGGTACGACAACGCTTTAGGGGGAGCGTACGTGTGAGGGCGCGGGTTAGTGTCAGCGTACGGGTTAGGATTAGGGGACGGGTGAGGGTCAGGCTTCGGGGAAGTTTTAGGGTTAGGGTTCGGGCTAGGGTTAGGGTTAGGGGACGGGGACGGTTTAGGGTCCAGGTGAGGGTACGACAACACTTTACGGGGAGCGTACGTGTGAGGGCGTGGGTTAGTGTCAGCGTACGGGTTAGGATTAGGGGACGGGTGAGGGTCAGGCTTCAGGGAAGGGTTAGGGTTAGGGTTCGGGCTAGGGTTAGGGTTAGGGTACGGGGACGGTTTAGGGTCCAGGTGAGGGTACGACAACGCTTTAGGGGGAGCGTACGTGTGAGGGCGCGGGTTAGTGTCAGCGTACGGGTTAGGATTAGGGGACGGGTGAGGGTCAGGCTTCGGGGAAGGGTTAGGGTTAGGGTTCGGGCTAGGGTTAGGTTTAGGGGACCTGGACGGTTTAGGGTCCAGGTGAGGGTACAACAACGCTTTAGGGGGAGCGTACGTGTGAGGGTGCGGGTTAGTGTCAGCGTACGGGTTAGGATTAGGGGACGGGTGAGGGTCAGGCTTCGGGGAAGGGTTAGGGTTAGGGTTCGGGCTAGGGTTAAGGTTCGTGGACGGGGACGTTTAGGGTCCAGGTGAGGGTACGACAACGCTTTAGGGGGAGCGTACGTGTGAGGGCGCGGGTTAGTGTCAGCGTACGGGTTAGGATTAGGGGACGGGTGAGGGTCAGGCTTCGGGGAAGGGTTAGGGTTAGGGTTTGGGCTAGGGTTAGGGTTAGGGGACAGGGACGGTTTAGGGTCCAGGTGAGGATACGACAACGCTTTAGGGGGAGCGTAAGTGTGAGGGCGCGGGTTAGTGTCAGCGTACGGGTTAGGATTAGGGGACGGGTGAGGGTGAGGCTTCGGGGAAGGGTTAGGGTTAGGGTTCGGGCTAGGGTTAGGGTTAGGGGACGGGGACGGTTTAGGGTCCAGGTAAGGGTACGACAACGCGTTAGGGGTGCGTACGTGTGAGGGCGCGGGTTAGTGTCAGCGTACGGGTTAGGATTAGGGGACGGGTGAGGGTCAGGCTTCGGGGAAGGGTTAGGGTTAGGGTTCGGGCTAGGGTTAGGGTTAGGGGACGGGGACGGTTTAGGGTCCAGGTGAGGGTACGACAACGCTTTAGGGGGAGCGTACGTGTGAGGGCGCGGGTTAGTGTCAGCGTACGGGTTAGGATTAGGGGACGGGTGAGGGTCAGGCTTCGGGGAAGTGTTAGGGTTAGGGTTCGGGCTAGGGTTAGGGTTAGGGGACGGGGACGGTTTAGGTTCTAGGTGAGGGTACGACAACGCTTTAGGGGGAGTGTACGTGTGAGGGCGCGGGTTAGTGTCAGCGTACGGGTTAGGATTAGGGGACGGGTGAGGGTGAGGCTTCGGGGAAGGGTTAGGGTTAGGGTTCGGGCTAGGGTTAGGGTTAGGGGACGGGGACTGTTTAGGGTCCAGGTGAGGGTACGACAACGCTTTAGGGGGAGCGTACGTGTGAGGGCGCGGGTTAGTGTCAGCGTACGGGTTAGGAATAGGGGACGGGTGAGGGTCAGGCTTCGGGGAAGTGTTAGGGTTAGGGTTCGGGCTAGGGTTAGGGTTAGGGGACGGGGACGGTTTAGAGTCCAGATGAGGGTACGACAACGCTTTAGGGGGAGCATAGGTGTGAGGGCGCGAGTTAGTGTCAGCGTATGGATTAGGATTAGGGGACGGGTGAGGGTCAGGCTTTGGGGAAGGGTTAGGGTTAGGGTTCGGGCTAGGGTTAGGGTTACGCGACGGGGACGGTTTAGGGTCCAGGTGAGGGTACGACAACGCTTTAGAGGGAGCGTACGTGTGAGGGCGCGGGTTAGTGTCAGCGTACGGGTTAGGATTAGGGTACGGGTGAGGGTCAGGCTTCGGGGAAGGGTTAGGGTTAGGGTTCGGGCTAGGGTTAGGGTTAGGGGACGGGGACGGTTTAGGGTCCAGGTGATGGTACGACAACGCTTTAGGGGGAGCGTACGTGTGAGGACGCGGGTTAGTGTTAGCGTACGGGATAGGATTAGGGGATGGGTGAGGGTCAGGCTTCGGGGAAGGGTTAGGGTTAGGGTTCGGGCTAGGGTTAGGGTTAGGGGACGGGGACGGTTTAGGGTCCAGATGAGGGTACGACAACGCTTTAGGGGGAGCATAGGTGTGAGGGCGCGAGTTAGTGTCAGCGTATGGATTAGGATAAGGGGACGGGTGAGGGTCAGGCTTCGGGGAAGGGTTAGGGTTAGGGTTCGGGCTAGGGTTAGGGTTACGCGACGGGGACGGTTTAGGGTCCAGGTGAGGGTACGACAACGCTTTAGGGGGAGCGTACGTGTGAGGGCGCGGGTTAGTGTCAGCGTACGGGTTGGGATTAGGGGACGGGTGAGGGTCAGGCTTCGGGGAAGGGTTAGGGTTAGGGTTCGGGCTAGGGTTAGGGTTAGGGGACGGGGACGGTTTAGGGTCCAGGTGAGGGTACGACAACGCTTTAGGGGGAGCGTACGTGTGAGGGCGCGGGTTAGTGTCAGCGTACGGGTTGGGATTAGGGGACGGGTGAGGGTCAGGCTTCGGGGAAGGTTTAGGGTTAGGGTTCGGGCTAGGGTTAGGGTTAGGGGACGGGGACGGTTTAGGGTCCAGGTGAGGGTACGACAACGCTTTAGGGGGAGCGTACGTGTGAGGGCACGGGTTAGTGTCAGCGTACGGTTTCGGATTAGGGGACGGGTGAGGGTCAGGCTTCGGGGAAGGGTTAGGGTTAGGGTTCGGGCTAGGGTTAGGGTTAGGGGACGGGGACGGTTTAGGGTCCAGGTGAGGGTACGACAACGCTTTAGGGGGAGCGTACGTGTGAGGGCGCGGGTTAGTGTCAGCGTACGGGTTAGGATTAGGGGACGGGTGAGGGTCAGACTTCGGGGAAGGGTTAGGGTTAGGGTTCGGGCTAGGGTTAGGGTTAGGGGACGGGGACGGTTTAGGGTCCAGGTGAGGGTACGACAACGCTTTAGGGGGAGCGTACGTGTGAGGGCGCGGGTTAGTGTCAGCGTACGGGTTACGATTAGGGGACGGGTGAGGGTCAGGCTTCGGGGAAGGGTTAGGGTTAGGGTTCGGGCTAGGGTTAGGGTTAGGGGACGGGGACGGTTTAGGGTCCAGGTGAGGGTACGACAACGCTTTAGGTGGAGCGTACGTGTGAGGGCGCGGGTTAGTGTCAGCGTACGGGTTAGGATTAGGGGACGGTTGAGGGTCAGGCTTCGGGGAAGGGTTAGGGTTAGGATTCGGGCTAGGGTTAGGTTTAGGGGACGGGGACGGTTTAGGGTCCAGGTGAGGGTACGACAACGCTTTAGGGGGAGCGTACGTGTGAGGGCGCGGGTTAGTGTCAGCGTACGGGTTAGGATTAGGGGACGGGTGAGGGTCAGGCTTCAGGGAAGGGTTAGGGTTAGGGTTCGGGCTAGGGTTAGGGTTAGGGGACGGGGACGGTTTAGGGTCCAGGTGAGGGTACGACAAAGCTTTAGGGGGAGCGTACGTGTGAGGGCGCGGGTTAGTGTCAGCGTACGGGTTAGGATTAGGGGACGTGTGAGGATCAGGCTTCGGGGAAGGGTTAGGGTTAGGGTTCGGGCTAGGGTTAGGGTTAGGGGACTGGGACGGTTTAAGGTCCAGGTGAGGGTACGACAACGCTTTAGGGGGAGCGTACGTGTGAGGGCGCGGGTTAGTGTCAGCGTACGGGTTAGGATTAGGGGACGGTTGAGGGTCAGGCTTCGGGGAAGGGTTAGGGTTAGGATTCGGGCTAGGGTTAGGTTTAGGGGACGGGGACGGTTTAGGGTCCAGGTGAGGGTACGACAACGCTTTAGGGGGAGCGTACGTGTGAGGGCGCGGGTTAGTGTCAACGTACGGGTTAGGATTAGGGGACGGGTGAGGGTCAGGCTTCGGGGAAGGGTTAGGGTTAGGGTTCGGGCTAGGGTTAGGGTTAGGGGACGGGGACGGTTTAGGGTCCAGGTGAGGGTACGACAACGCTTTAGGGGGAGCATACGTGTGAGGGCGCGGGTTAGTGTCAGCATACGGGTTAGGATTAGGGGACGGGTGAGTTTCAGGCTTCGGGGAAGGGTTAGGGTTAGGGTTCGGGCTAGGGTTAGGGTTAGGGGACGGGGACGGTTTAGGGTCCAGGTGATGGTACGACAACGCTTTAGGGGGAGCGTACGTGTGAGGGCGCGGGTTAGTGTCAGCGTACGGGTTGGGATTAGGGGACGGGTGAGGGTCAGGCTTCGGGGAAGGGTTAGGGTTAGGGTTCGGGCTAGGGTTAGGGTTAGGGGACGGGGACGGTTTAGGGTCCAGGTGAGGGTACGACAACGCTTTAGGGGGAGCGTACGTGTGAGGGCATGGGTTAGTGTCAGCGTACGGGTTAGGATTAGGGGACGGGTGAGGGTCAGGCTTCAGGGAAGGGTTAGGGTTAGGGTTCGGGCTAGGGTTAGGGTTAGGGTACGGGGACGGTTTAGGGTCCAGGTGAGGGTACGACAACGCTTTAGGGGGAGCGTACGTGTGAGGGCGCGGGTTAGTGTCAGCGTACGGGTTAGGATTAGGGGACGGGTGAGGGTCAGGCTTCGGGGAAGGGTTAGGGTTAGGGTTCGGGCTAGGGTTAAGGTTCGTGGACGGGGACGTTTAGGGTCCAGGTGAGGGTACGACAACGCTTTAGGGGGAGCGTAAGTGTGAGGGCGCGGGTTAGTGTCAGCGTACGGGTTAGGATTAGGGGACGGGTGAGGGTCAGGCTTCGGGGAAGGTTTAGGGTTAAGGTTTGGGCTAGGGTTAGGGTTAGGGGACGGGGACGGTTTAGGGTCCAGGTGAGGATACGACAACGCTTTAGGGGGAGCGTAAGTGTGAGGGCGCGGGTTAGTGTCAGCGTACGGGTTAGGATTAGGGGACGGGTGAGGGTGAGGCTTCGGGGAAGGGTTAGGGTTAGGGTTCGGGCTAGGGTTAGGGTTAGGGGACGGGGACGGTTTAGGGTCCAGGTGAGGGTACGACAACGCTTTAGGGGTGCGTACGTGTGAGGGCGCGGGTTAGTGTCAGCGTACGGGTTAGGATTAGGGGACGGGTGAGGGTCAGGCTTCGGGGAAGGGTTAGGGTTAGGGTTCGGGCTAGAGTTAGGGTTAGGGGACGGGGACGGTTTAGGGTCCAGGTGAGGGTACGAAAACGCTTTAGGGGGTGCGTACGTGTGAGGGCGCTGGTTAGTGTCAGCGTACGGGTTAGGATTAGGGGACGGGTGAGGGTCAGGCTTCGGGGAAGTGTTAGGGATAGGGTTCGGGCTAGGGTTAGGGTTAGGGTACGGGGACGGTTTAGGGTCCAGGTGAGGGTACGACAACGCTTTAGGGGGAGCGTACGTGTGAGGGCGCGGGTTAGTGTCAGCGTACGGGTTAGGATTAGGGGACGGTTGAGGGTCAGGCTTCGGGGAAGGGTTAGGGTTAGGGTTCGGGCTAGGGTTAGGGTTAGGGGACAGGGACTGTTTAGGGTCCAGGTGAGGGTACGACAACGCTTTAGGGGGAGCGTACGTGTGAGGGCGCGGGTTAGTGTCAGCGTACGGGTTAGGATTAGGGGCCGGGTGAGGGTCAGGCTTCGGGGAAGGGTTAGGGTTAGGGTTCGGGCTAGGGTTAGGGTTAGGGGACGGGGACGGTTTAGGGTCCAGGTGAGGGTACGACAACGCTTTCGGGGGAGCGTACGTGTGAGGGCGCGGGTTAGTGTCAGCGTACGGGTTAGGATTAGGGGACGGGTGAGGGTCAGGCTTCGGGGAAAGGTTAGGGTTAGGGTTCTGGCTAGGGTTAGAGTTAGGGGACGGGGACGGTTTAGGGTCCAGGTGATGGTACGACAACGCTTTAGGGGGAGCATACGTGTGAGGACGCGGGTTAGTGTCAGCGTACGGGTTAGGATTAGGGGACGGGTGAGGGTCAGGCTTCAGAGAAGGGTTAGGGTTAGGGTTCGGGCTAGGGTTAGGGTTAGGGGACGGGGACGGTTTAGGGTCCAGATGAGGGTACGACAATGCTTTAGGGGGAGCATAGGTGTGAGGGCGCGAGTTAGTGTCAGCGTATGGATTAGGATTAGGGGACGGGTGAGGGTCAGGCTTCGGGGAAGGGTTAGGGTTAGGGTTCGGGCTAGGGTTAGGGTTAGGCGACGGGGACGGTTTAGGGTCCAGGTGAGGGTACGACAACGCTTTAGGGGGAGCGTACGTGTGAGGGCGCGGGTTAGTGTCAGCGTACGGGTTAGGATTAGGGGACGGGTGAGGGTCAGGCTTCGGGGAAGGGTTAGGGTTAGGGTTCGGGCTAGGGTTAGGGTTAGGGGACGGGGACTGTTTAGGGTCCAGGTGAGGGTACGACAACGCTTTAGGGGGAGCGTACGTGTGAGGACGCGGGTTAGTGTCAGTGTACGGGTTAGGATTAGGGGACGGGTGAGGGTCAGGCTTCGGGGAAGGGTTAGGGTTAGGGTTCGGGCTAGGGTTAGGGTTAGGGGACGGGGACGGTTTAGGGTCCAGGTGAGGGTACGACAACGCTTTAGGGGGAGCGTACGTGTGAGGGCGCGGGTTAGTGTCAGCGTACGGGTTAGGATTAGGGGACGGGTGAGGGTCAGGCTTCGGGGAAGGTTTAGGGTTAGGGTTCGGGCTAGGGTTAGGGTTAGGGGACGGGGACGGTTTAAGGTCCAGGTGATGGTACGACAACGCTTTAGGGGGAGCGTACGTGTGAGGACGCGGGTTAGTGTCAGCATACGGTTTAGGATTAGGGGACGGGTGAGGGTCAGGCTTCGGGGAAGGGTTAGGGTTAGGGTTCGGGCTAGGGTTAGGGTTAGGGGACGGGGACGGTTTAGGGTCCAGATGAGGGTACGACAACGCTTTAGGGGGAGCATAGGTGTGAGGGCGCGAGTTAGTGTCAGCGTATGGATTAGGATTAGGGGACGGGTGAGGGTCAGGCTTCGGGGAAGGGTTAGGGTTAGGGTTCTGGCTAGGGTTAGGGTTAGGCGACGGGGACGGTTTAGGGTCCAGGTGAGGGTACGACAACGCTTTAGGGGGAGCGTACGTGTGAGGGCGCGGGTTAGTGTCAGCGTACGGGTTAGGATTAGGGGACGGGTGAGGGTCAGGCTTCAGGGAAGGGTTAGGTTTAGGGTTCGGGCTAGGGTTAGGGTTAGGGGACGGGGACGGTTTAGGGTCCAGGTGAGGGTACGACAACGCTTTAGGGGGAGCGTACGTGTGAGGGCGCGGGTTAGTGTCAGCGTACGGGTTAGGATTAGGGGACGGGTGAGGGTCAGGCTTCGGGGAAGTTTTAGGGTTAGGGTTCGGGCTAGGGTTAGGGTTAGGGGACGGGGACGGTTTAGGGTCCAGGTGAGGGTACGACAACACTTTACGGGGAGCGTACGTGTGAGGGCGTGGGTTAGTGTCAGCGTACGGGTTAGGATTAGGGGACGGGTGAGGGTCAGGCTTCAGGGAAGGGTTAGGGTTAGGGTTCGGGCTAGGGTTAGGTTTAGGGGACCTGGACGGTTTAGGGTCCAGGTGAGGGTACGACAACGCTTTAGGGGGAGCGTACGTGTGAGGGTGCGGGTTAGTGTCAGCGTACGGGTTAGGATTAGGGGACGGGTGAGGGTCAGGCTTCGGGGAAGGGTTAGGGTTAGGGTTCGGGCTAGGGTTAAGGTTCGTGGACGGGGACGTTTAGGGTCCAGGTGAGGGTACGACAACGCTTTAGGGGGAGCGTACGTGTGAGGGCGCGGGTTAGTGTCAGCGTACGGGTTAGGATTAGGGGACGGGTGAGGGTCAGGCTTCGGGGAAGGGTTAGGGTTAGGGTTTGGGCTAGGGTTAGGGTTAGGGGACAGGGACGGTTTAGGGTCCAGGTGAGGATATGACAATGCTTTAGGGGGAGCGTAAGTGTGAGGGCGCGGGTTAGTGTCAGCGTACGGGTTAGGATTAGGGGACGGGTGAGGGTCAGGCTTCGGGGAAGGGTTAGGGTTAGGGTTCGGGCTAGGGTTAGGGTTAGGGGACGGGGACGGTTTAGGGTCCAGGTGAGGGTACGACAACGCTTTAGGGGGAGCATAGGTGTGAGGGCGCGAGTTAGTGTCAGCGTATGGATTAGGATTAGGGGACGGGTGAGGGTCAGGCTTCGGGGAAGGGTTAGGGTTAGGGTTCGGGCTAGGGTTAGGGTTAGGGGACGGGGACGGTTTAGGGTCCAGGTAAGGGTACGACAACGCGTTAGGGGTGCGTACGTGTGAGGGCGCGGGTTAGTGTCAGCGTACGGGTTAGGATTAGGGGACGGGTGAGGGTCAGGCTTCGGGGAAGGGTTAGGGTTAGGGTTCGGGCTAGGGTTAGGGTTAGGGGACGGGGACGGTTTAGGGTCCAGGTGAGGGTACGACAACGCTTTAGGGGGAGCATAGGTGTGAGGGCGCGAGTTAGTGTCAGCGTATGGATTAGGATTAGGGGACGGGTGAGGGTCAGGCTTCGGGGAAGGGTTAGGGTTAGGGTTCGGGCTAGGGTTAGGGTTAGGGGACGGGGACGGTTTAGGGTCCAGGTGAGGGTACGACAACGCTTTAGGGGGAGCGTACGTGTGAGGGCGCGGGTTAGTGTCAGCGTACGGGTTGGGATTAGGGGACGGGTGAGGGTCAGGCTTCGGGGAAGGGTTAGGGTTAGGGTTCGGGCTAGGGTTAGGGTTAGGGGACGGGGACGGTTTAGGGTCCAGGTGAGGGTACGACAACGCTTTAGGGGGAGCGTACGTGTGAGGGCGCGGGTTAGTGTCAGCGTACGGGTTGGGATTAGGGGACGGGTGAGGGTCAGGCTTCGGGGAAGGTTTAGGGTTAGGGTTCGGGCTAGGGTTAGGGTTAGGGGACGGGGACGGTTTAGGGTCCAGGTGAGGGTACGACAACGCTTTAGGGGGAGCGTACGTGTGAGGGCACGGGTTAGTGTCAGCGTACGGTTTCGGATTAGGGGACGGGTGAGGGTCAGGCTTCGGGGAAGGGTTAGGGTTAGGGTTCGGGCTAGGGTTAGGGTTAGGGGACGGGGACGGTTTAGGGTCCAGGTGAGGGTACGACAACGCTTTAGGGGGAGCGTACGTGTGAGGGCGCGGGTTAGTGTCAGCGTACGGGTTAGGATTATGGGACGGGTGAGGGTCAGACTTCGGGGAAGGGTTAGGGTTAGGGTTCGGGCTAGGGTTAGGGTTAGGGGACGGGGACGGTTTAGGGTCCAGGTGAGGGTACGACAACGCTTTAGGGGGAGCGTACGTGTGAGGGCGCGGGTTAGTGTCAGCGTACGGGTTACGATTAGGGGACGGGTGAGGGTCAGGCTTCGGGGAAGGGTTAGGGTTAGGGTTCGGGCTAGGGTTAGGGTTAGGGGACGGGGACGGTTTAGGGTCCAGGTGAGGGTACAACAACGCTTTAGGTGGAGCGTACGTGTGAGGGCGCGGGTTAGTGTCAGCGTACGGGTTAGGATTAGGGGACGGTTGAGGGTCAGGCTTCGGGGAAGGGTTAGGGTTAGGATTCGGGCTAGGGTTAGGTTTAGGGGACGGGGACGGTTTAGGGTCCAGGTGAGGGTACGACAACGCTTTAGGGGGAGCGTACGTGTGAGGGCGCGGGTTAGTGTCAGCGTACGGGTTAGGATTAGGGGACGGGTGAGGGTCAGGCTTCGGGGAAGGGTTAGGGTTAGGGTTCGGGCTAGGGTTAGGGTTAGGGGACGGGGACGGTTTAGGGTCCAGGTGAGGGTACGACAACGCTTTAGGGGGAGCATACGTGTGAGGGCGCGGGTTAGTGTCAGCGTACGGGTTAGGATTAGGGGACGGGTGAGGGTGAGGCTTCGGGGAAGGGTTAGGGTTAGGGTTCGGGCTAGGGTTAGGGTTAGGGGACGGGGACGGTTTAGGGTCCAGGTAAGGGTACGACAATGCGTTAGGGGTGCGTACGTGTGAGGGCGCGGGTTAGTGTCAGCGTACGGGTTAGGATTAGGGGACGGGTGAGGGTCAGGCTTCGGGGAAGGGTTAGGGTTAGGGTTCGGGCTAGGGTTAGGGTTAGGGGACGGGGACGGTTTAGGGTCCAGGTGAGGGTACGACAACGCTTTAGGGGGAGCGTACGTGTGAGGGCGCGGGTTAGTGTCAGCGTACGGGTTAGGATTAGGGGACGGGTGAGGGTCAGGCTTCGGGGAAGTGTTAGGGTTAGGGTTCGGGCTAGGGTTAGGGTTAGGGGACGGGGACGGTTTAGGTTCTAGGTGAGGGTACGACAACGCTTTAGGGGGAGTGTACGTGTGAGGGCGCGGGTTAGTGTCAGCGTACGGGTTAGGATTAGGGGACGGGTGAGGGTCAGGCTTCGGGGAAGGGTTAGGGTTAGGGTTCGGGCTAGGGTTAGGGTTAGGGGACGGGGACTGTTTAGGGTCCAGGTGAGGGTACGACAACGCTTTAGGGGGAGCGTACGTGTGAGGGCGCGGGTTAGTGTCAGCGTACGGGTTAGGAATAGGGGACGGGTGAGGGTCAGGCTTCGGGGAAGTGTTAGGGTTAGGGTTCGGGCTAGGGTTAGGGTTAGGGGACGGGGACGGTTTAGAGTCCAGATGAGGGTACGACAACGCTTTAGGGGGAGCATAGGTGTGAGGGCGCGAGTTAGTGTCAGCGTATGGATTAGGATTAGGGGACGGGTGAGGGTCAGGCTTTGGGGAAGGGTTAGGGTTAGGGTTCGGGCTAGGGTTAGGGTTACGCGACGGGGACGGTTTAGGGTCCAGGTGAGGGTACGACAACGCTTTAGAGGGAGCGTACGTGTGAGGGCGCGGGTTAGTGTCAGCGTACGGGTTAGGATTAGGGTACGGGTGAGGGTCAGGCTTCGGGGAAGGGTTAGGGTTAGGGTTCGGGCTAGGGTTAGGGTTAGGGGACGGGGACGGTTTAGGGTCCAGGTGATGGTACGACAACGCTTTAGGGGGAGCGTACGTGTGAGGACGCGGGTTAGTGTTAGCGTACGGGATAGGATTAGGGGATGGGTGAGGGTCAGGCTTCGGGGAAGGGTTAGGGTTAGGGTTCGGGCTAGGGTTAGGGTTAGGGGACGGGGACGGTTTAGGGTCCAGATGAGGGTACGACAACGCTTTAGGGGGAGCATAGGTGTGAGGGCGCGAGTTAGTGTCAGCGTATGGATTAGGATAAGGGGACGGGTGAGGGTCAGGCTTCGGGGAAGGGTTAGGGTTAGGGTTCGGGCTAGGGTTAGGGTTACGCGACGGGGACGGTTTAGGGTCCAGGTGAGGGTACGACAACGCTTTAGGGGGAGCGTACGTGTGAGGGCGCGGGTTAGTGTCAGCGTACGGGTTGGGATTAGGGGACGGGTGAGGGTCAGGCTTCGGGGAAGGGTTAGGGTTAGGGTTCGGGCTAGGGTTAGGGTTAGGGGACGGGGACGGTTTAGGGTCCAGGTGAGGGTACGACAACGCTTTAGGGGGAGCGTACGTGTGAGGGCGCGGGTTAGTGTCAGCGTACGGGTTGGGATTAGGGGACGGGTGAGGGTCAGGCTTCGGGGAAGGGTTAGGGTTAGGGTTCGGGCTAGGGTTAGGGTTAGGGGACGGGGACGGTTTAGGGTCCAGGTGAGGGTACGACAACGCTTTAGGGGGAGCGTACGTGTGAGGGCACGGGTTAGTGTCAGCGTACGGTTTCGGATTAGGGGACGGGTGAGGGTCAGGCTTCGGGGAAGGGTTAGGGTTAGGGTTCGGGCTAGGGTTAGGGTTAGGGGACGGGGACGGTTTAGGGTCCAGGTGAGGGTACGACAACGCTTTAGGGGGAGCGTACGTGTGAGGGCGCGGGTTAGTGTCAGCGTACGGGTTAGGATTAGGGGACGGGTGAGGGTCAGACTTCGGGGAAGGGTTAGGGTTAGGGTTCGGGCTAGGGTTAGGGTTAGGGGACGGGGACGGTTTAGGGTCCAGGTGAGGGTACGACAACGCTTTAGGGGGAGCGTACGTGTGAGGGCACGGGTTAGTGTCAGCGTACGGGTTACGATTAGGGGACGGGTGAGGGTCAGGCTTCGGGGAAGGGTTAGGGTTAGGGTTCGGGCTAGGGTTAGGGTTAGGGGACGGGGACGGTTTAGGGTCCAGGTGAGGGTACGACAACGCTTTAGGTGGAGCGTACGTGTGAGGGCGCGGGTTAGTGTCAGCGTACGGGTTAGGATTAGGGGACGGTTGAGGGTCAGGCTTCGGGGAAGGGTTAGGGTTAGGATTCGGGCTAGGGTTAGGTTTAGGGGACGGGGACGGTTTAGGGTCCAGGTGAGGGTACGACAACGCTTTAGGGGGAGCGTACGTGTGAGGGCGCGGGTTAGTGTCAGCGTACGGGTTAGGATTAGGGGACGGGTGAGGGTCAGGCTTCAGGGAAGGGTTAGGGTTAGGGTTCGGGCTAGGGTTAGGGTTAGGGGACGGGGACGGTTTAGGGTCCAGGTGAGGGTACGACAAAGCTTTAGGGGGAGCGTACGTGTGAGGGCGCGGGTTAGTGTCAGCGTACGGGTTAGGATTAGGGGACGTGTGAGGATCAGGCTTCGGGGAAGGGTTAGGGTTAGGGTTCGGGCTAGGGTTAGGGTTAGGGGACTGGGACGGTTTAAGGTCCAGGTGAGGGTACGACAACGCTTTAGGGGGAGCGTACGTGTGAGGGCGCGGGTTAGTGTCAGCGTACGGGTTAGGATTAGGGGACGGTTGAGGGTCAGGCTTCGGGGAAGGGTTAGGGTTAGGATTCGGGCTAGGGTTAGGTTTAGGGGACGGGGACGGTTTAGGGTCCAGGTGAGGGTACGACAACGCTTTAGGGGGAGCGTACGTGTGAGGGCGCGGGTTAGTGTCAACGTACGGGTTAGGATTAGGGGACGGGTGAGGGTCAGGCTTCGGGGAAGGGTTAGGGTTAGGGTTCGGGCTAGGGTTAGGGTTAGGGGACGGGGACGGTTTAGGGTCCAGGTGAGGGTACGACAACGCTTTAGGGGGAGCATACGTGTGAGGGCGCGGGTTAGTGTCAGCATACGGGTTAGGATTAGGGGACGGGTGAGTTTCAGGCTTCGGGGAAGGGTTAGGGTTAGGGTTCGGGCTAGGGTTAGGGTTAGGGGACGGGGACGGTTTAGGGTCCAGGTGATGGTACGACAACGCTTTAGGGGGAGCGTACGTGTGAGGGCGCGGGTTAGTGTCAGCGTACGGGTTGGGATTAGGGGACGGGTGAGGGTCAGGCTTCGGGGAAGGGTTAGGGTTAGGGTTCGGGCTAGGGTTAGGGTTAGGGGACGGGGACGGTTTAGGGTCCAGGTGAGGGTACGACAACGCTTTAGGGGGAGCGTACGTGTGAGGGCATGGGTTAGTGTCAGCGTACGGGTTAGGATTAGGGGACGGGTGAGGGTCAGGCTTCAGGGAAGGGTTAGGGTTAGGGTTCGGGCTAGGGTTAGGGTTAGGGTACGGGGACGGTTTAGGGTCCAGGTGAGGGTACGACAACGCTTTAGGGGGAGCGTACGTGTGAGGGCGCGGGTTAGTGTCAGCGTACGGGTTAGGATTAGGGGACGGGTGAGGGTCAGGCTTCGGGGAAGGGTTAGGGTTAGGGTTCGGGCTAGGGTTAAGGTTCGTGGACGGGGACGTTTAGGGTCCAGGTGAGGGTACGACAACGCTTTAGGGGGAGCGTAAGTGTGAGGGCGCGGGTTAGTGTCAGCGTACGGGTTAGGATTAGGGGACGGGTGAGGGTCAGGCTTCGGGGAAGGTTTAGGGTTAAGGTTTGGGCTAGGGTTAGGGTTAGGGGACGGGGACGGTTTAGGGTCCAGGTGAGGATACGACAACGCTTTAGGGGGAGCGTAAGTGTGAGGGCGCGGGTTAGTGTCAGCGTACGGGTTAGGATTAGGGGACGGGTGAGGGTGAGGCTTCGGGGAAGGGTTAGGGTTAGGGTTCGGGCTAGGGTTAGGGTTAGGGGACGGGGACGGTTTAGGGTCCAGGTGAGGGTACGACAACGCTTTAGGGGTGCGTACGTGTGAGGGCGCGGGTTAGTGTCAGCGTACGGGTTAGGATTAGGGGACGGGTGAGGGTCAGGCTTCGGGGAAGGGTTAGGGTTAGGGTTCGGGCTAGAGTTAGGGTTAGGGGACGGGGACGGTTTAGGGTCCAGGTGAGGGTACGAAAACGCTTTAGGGGGTGCGTACGTGTGAGGGCGCTGGTTAGTGTCAGCGTACGGGTTAGGATTAGGGGACGGGTGAGGGTCAGGCTTCGGGGAAGTGTTAGGGATAGGGTTCGGGCTAGGGTTAGGGTTAGGGTACGGGGACGGTTTAGGGTCCAGGTGAGGGTACGACAACGCTTTAGGGGGAGCGTACGTGTGAGGGCGCGGGTTAGTGTCAGCGTACGGGTTAGGATTAGGGGACGGTTGAGGGTCAGGCTTCGGGGAAGGGTTAGGGTTAGGGTTCGGGCTAGGGTTAGGGTTAGGGGACAGGGACTGTTTAGGGTCCAGGTGAGGGTACGACAACGCTTTAGGGGGAGCGTACGTGTGAGGGCGCGGGTTAGTGTCAGCGTACGGGTTAGGATTAGGGGCCGGGTGAGGGTCAGGCTTCGGGGAAGGGTTAGGGTTAGGGTTCGGGCTAGGGTTAGGGTTAGGGGACGGGGACGGTTTAGGGTCCAGGTGAGGGTACGACAACGCTTTCGGGGGAGCGTACGTGTGAGGGCGCGGGTTAGTGTCAGCGTACGGGTTAGGATTAGGGGACGGGTGAGGGTCAGGCTTCGGGGAAAGGTTAGGGTTAGGGTTCTGGCTAGGGTTAGAGTTAGGGGACGGGGACGGTTTAGGGTCCAGGTGATGGTACGACAACGCTTTAGGGGGAGCATACGTGTGAGGACGCGGGTTAGTGTCAGCGTACGGGTTAGGATTAGGGGACGGGTGAGGGTCAGGCTTCAGAGAAGGGTTAGGGTTAGGGTTCGGGCTAGGGTTAGGGTTAGGGGACGGGGACGGTTTAGGGTCCAGATGAGGGTACGACAATGCTTTAGGGGGAGCAGAGGTGTGAGGGCGCGAGTTAGTGTCAGCGTATGGATTAGGATTAGGGGACGGGTGAGGGTCAGGCTTCGGGGAAGGGTTAGGGTTAGGGTTCGGGCTAGGGTTAGGGTTAGGCGACGGGGACGGTTTAGGGTCCAGGTGAGGGTACGACAACGCTTTAGGGGGAGCGTACGTGTGAGGGCGCGGGTTAGTGTCAGCGTACGGGTTAGGATTAGGGGACGGGTGAGGGTCAGGCTTCAGGGAAGGGTTAGGGTTAGGGTTCGGGCTAGGGTTAGGGTTAGGGGACGGGGACGGTTTAGGGTCCAGGTGAGGGTACGACAACGCTTTAGGGGGAGCGTACGTGTGAGGGCGCGGGTTAGTGTCAGCGTACGGGTTAGGATTAGGGGACGGGTGAGGGTCAGGCTTCAGGGAAGGGTTAGGGTTAGGGTTCGGGCTAGGGTTAGGGTTAGGGGACGGGGACGGTTTAGGTTCCAAGTGAGGGTACGACAACGCTTTAGGGGGAGCGTACGTGTGAGGGCGCGGGTTAGTGTCAGCGCACAGGTTAGGATTAGGGGACGGGTGAGGGTCAGGCTTCGGGGAAGTGTTAGGGTTAGGGTTCGGGCTAGGGTTAGGTTTAGGGGACCTGGACGGTTTAGGGTCCAGGTGAGGGTACGACAACGCTTTAGGGGGAGCGTACGTGTGAGGGCGCGGGTTAGTGTCAGCGTACGGGTTAGGATTACGGGACGGGTGAGGGTCAGGCTTCGGGGAAGGGTTAGGGTTAGGGTTCGGGCTAGGGTTAAGGTTCGTGGACGGGGACGTTTAGGGTCCAGGTGAGGGTACGACAACGCTTTAGGGGGAGCGTACGTGTGAGGGCGCGGGTTAGTGTCAGCGTACGGGTTAGGATTAGGGGACGGGTGAGGGTCAGGCTTCGGGGAAGGGTTAGGGTTAGGGTTTGGGCTAGGGTTAGGGTTAGGGGACGGGGACGGTTTAGGGTCCAGGTGAGGATACGAGAACGCTTTAGGGGGAGCGTAAGTGTGAGGGCGCGGGTTAGTGTCAGCGTACGGGTTAGGATTAGGGGACGGGTGAGGGTGAGGCTTCGGGGAAGGGTTAGGGTTAGGGTTCGGGCTAGGGTTAGGGTTAGGGGACGGGGACGGTTTAGGGTCCAGGTAAGGGTACGACAACGCTTTAAGGGTGCGTACGTGTGAGGGCGCGGGTTAGTGTCAGCGTACGGGTTAGGATTAGGGGACGGGTGAGGGTCAGGCTTCGGGGAAGGGTTAGGGTTAGGGTTCGGGCTAGGGTTAGGGTTAGGGGACGGGGACGGTTTAGGGTCCAGGTGAGGGTACGACAACGCTTTAGGGGGAGCGTACGTGTGAGGGCGCGGGTTAGTGTCTGCGTACGGGTTAGGATTAGGGGACGGGTGAGGGTCAGGCTTCGGGGAAGTGTTAGGGTTAGGGTTCGGGCTAGGGTTAGGGTTAGGGGACGGGGACGGTTTAGGTTCTAGGTGAGGGTATGACAACGCTTTAGGGGGAGTGTACGTGTGAGGGCGCGGGTTAGTGTCAGTGTACGGGTTAGGATTAGGGGACGGTTGAGGGTCAGGCTTCGGGGAAGGGTTAGGGTTAGGGTTAGGGTTAGGGGACGGGGACTGTTTAGGGTCCAGGTGAGGGTACGACAACGCTTTAGGGGGAGCGTACGTGTGAGGGCGCGGGTTAGTGTCAGCGTACGGGTTAGGATTAGGGGACGGGTGAGGGTCAGGCTTCGGGGAAGGGTTAGGGTTAGGGTTCGGGCTAGGGTTAGGGTTAGGGGACGGGGACTGTTTAGGGTCCAGGTGAGGGTACGACAACGCTTTAGGGGGAGCGTACGTGTGAGGACGCGGGTTAGTGTCAGTGTACGGGTTAGGATTAGGGGACGGGTGAGGGTCAGGCTTCGGGGAAGTGTTAGGGTTAGGGTTCGGGCTAGGGTTAGGGTTAGGGGACGGGGACGGTTTAGGGTCCAGGTGAGGGTACGACAACGCTTTAGGGGGAGCGTACGTGTGAGGGCGCGGGTTAGTGTCAGCGTACGGGTTAGGATTAGGGGACGGGTGAGGGTCAGGCTTCGGGGAAGGTTTAGGGTTAGGGTTCGGGCTAGGGTTAGGGTTAGGGGACGGGGACGGTTTAAGGTCCAGGTGATGGTACGACAACGCTTTAGGGGGAGCGTACGTGTGAGGACGCGGGTTAGTGTCAGCATACGGTTTAGGATTAGGGGACGGGTGAGGGTCAGGCTTCGGGGAAGGGTTAGGGTTAGGGTTCGGGCTAGGGTTAGGGTTAGGGGACGGGGACGGTTTAGGGTCCAGATGAGGGTACGACAACGCTTTAGGGGGAGCATAGGTGTGAGGGCGCGAGTTAGTGTCAGCGTATGGATTAGGATTAGGGGACGGGTGAGGGTCAGGCTTCGGGGAAGGGTTAGGGTTAGGGTTCTGGCTAGGGTTAGGGTTAGGCGACGGGGACGGTTTAGGGTCCAGGTGAGGGTACGACAACGCTTTAGGGGGAGCGTACGTGTGAGGGCGCGGGTTAGTGTCAGCGTACGGGTTAGGATTAGGGGACGGGTGAGGGTCAGGCTTCAGGGAAGGGTTAGGTTTAGGGTTCGGGCTAGGGTTAGGGTTAGGGGACGGGGACGGTTTAGGGTCCAGGTGAGGGTACGACAACGCTTTAGGGGGAGCGTACGTGTGAGGGCGCGGGTTAGTGTCAGCGTACGGGTTAGGATTAGGGGACGGGTGAGGGTCAGGCTTCGGGGAAGTTTTAGGGTTAGGGTTCGGGCTAGGGTTAGGGTTAGGGGACGGGGACGGTTTAGGGTCCAGGTGAGGGTACGACAACACTTTACGGGGAGCGTACGTGTGAGGGCGTGGGTTAGTGTCAGCGTACGGGTTAGGATTAGGGGACGGGTGAGGGTCAGGCTTCAGGGAAGGGTTAGGGTTAGGGTTCGGGCTAGGGTTAGGTTTAGGGGACCTGGACGGTTTAGGGTCCAGGTGAGGGTACGACAACGCTTTAGGGGGAGCGTACGTGTGAGGGTGCGGGTTAGTGTCAGCGTACGGGTTAGGATTAGGGGACGGGTGAGGGTCAGGCTTCGGGGAAGGGTTAGGGTTAGGGTTCGGGCTAGGGTTAAGGTTCGTGGACGGGGACGTTTAGGGTCCAGGTGAGGGTACGACAACGCTTTAGGGGGAGCGTACGTGTGAGGGCGCGGGTTAGTGTCAGCGTACGGGTTAGGATTAGGGGACGGGTGAGGGTCAGGCTTCGGGGAAGGGTTAGGGTTAGGGTTTGGGCTAGGGTTAGGGTTAGGGGACAGGGACGGTTTAGGGTCCAGGTGAGGATACGACAATGCTTTAGGGGGAGCGTAAGTGTGAGGGCGCGGGTTAGTGTCAGCGTACGGGTTAGGATTAGGGGACGGGTGAGGGTCAGGCTTCGGGGAAGGGTTAGGGTTAGGGTTCGGGCTAGGGTTAGGGTTAGGGGACGGGGACGGTTTAGGGTCCAGGTGAGGGTACGACAACGCTTTAGGGGGAGCATAGGTGTGAGGGCGCGAGTTAGTGTCAGCGTATGGATTAGGATTAGGGGACGGGTGAGGGTCAGGCTTCGGGGAAGGGTTAGGGTTAGGGTTCGGGCTAGGGTTAGGGTTAGGGGACGGGGACGGTTTAGGGTCCAGGTAAGGGTACGACAACGCGTTAGGGGTGCGTACGTGTGAGGGCGCGGGTTAGTGTCAGCGTACGGGTTAGGATTAGGGGACGGGTGAGGGTCAGGCTTCGGGGAAGGGTTAGGGTTAGGGTTCGGGCTAGGGTTAGGGTTAGGGGACGGGGACGGTTTAGGGTCCAGGTGAGGGTACGACAACGCTTTAGGGGGAGCATAGGTGTGAGGGCGCGAGTTAGTGTCAGCGTATGGATTAGGATTAGGGGACGGGTGAGGGTCAGGCTTCGGGGAAGGGTTAGGGTTAGGGTTCGGGCTAGGGTTAGGGTTAGGGGACGGGGACGGTTTAGGGTCCAGGTGAGGGTACGACAACGCTTTAGGGGGAGCGTACGTGTGAGGGCGCGGGTTAGTGTCAGCGTACGGGTTGGGATTAGGGGACGGGTGAGGGTCAGGCTTCGGGGAAGGGTTAGGGTTAGGGTTCGGGCTAGGGTTAGGGTTAGGGGACGGGGACGGTTTAGGGTCCAGGTGAGGGTACGACAACGCTTTAGGGGGAGCGTACGTGTGAGGGCGCGGGTTAGTGTCAGCGTACGGGTTGGGATTAGGGGACGGGTGAGGGTCAGGCTTCGGGGAAGGTTTAGGGTTAGGGTTCGGGCTAGGGTTAGGGTTAGGGGACGGGGACGGTTTAGGGTCCAGGTGAGGGTACGACAACGCTTTAGGGGGAGCGTACGTGTGAGGGCACGGGTTAGTGTCAGCGTACGGTTTCGGATTAGGGGACGGGTGAGGGTCAGGCTTCGGGGAAGGGTTAGGGTTAGGGTTCGGGCTAGGGTTAGGGTTAGGGGACGGGGACGGTTTAGGGTCCAGGTGAGGGTACGACAACGCTTTAGGGGGAGCGTACGTGTGAGGGCGCGGGTTAGTGTCAGCGTACGGGTTAGGATTAGGGGACGGGTGAGGGTCAGACTTCGGGGAAGGGTTAGGGTTAGGGTTCGGGCTAGGGTTAGGGTTAGGGGACGGGGACGGTTTAGGGTCCAGGTGAGGGTACGACAACGCTTTAGGGGGAGCGTACGTGTGAGGGCGCGGGTTAGTGTCAGCGTACGGGTTACGATTAGGGGACGGGTGAGGGTCAGGCTTCGGGGAAGGGTTAGGGTTAGGGTTCGGGCTAGGGTTAGGGTTAGGGGACGGGGACGGTTTAGGGTCCAGGTGAGGGTACAACAACGCTTTAGGTGGAGCGTACGTGTGAGGGCGCGGGTTAGTGTCAGCGTACGGGTTAGGATTAGGGGACGGTTGAGGGTCAGGCTTCGGGGAAGGGTTAGGGTTAGGATTCGGGCTAGGGTTAGGTTTAGGGGACGGGGACGGTTTAGGGTCCAGGTGAGGGTACGACAACGCTTTAGGGGGAGCGTACGTGTGAGGGCGCGGGTTAGTGTCAGCGTACGGGTTAGGATTAGGGGACGGGTGAGGGTCAGGCTTCGGGGAAGGGTTAGGGTTAGGGTTCGGGCTAGGGTTAGGGTTAGGGGACGGGGACGGTTTAGGGTCCAGGTGAGGGTACGACAACGCTTTAGGGGGAGCATACGTGTGAGGGCGCGGGTTAGTGTCAGCGTACGGGTTAGGATTAGGGGACGGGTGAGGGTCAGGCTTCGGGGAAGGGTTAGGGTTAGGGTTCGGGCTAGGGTTAAGGTTCGTGGACGGGGACGTTTAGGGTCCAGGTGAGGGTACGACAACGCTTTAGGGGGAGCGTACGTGTGAGGGCGCGGGTTAGTGTCAGCGTACGGGTTAGGATTAGGGGACGGGTGAGGGTCAGGCTTCGGGGAAGGGTTAGGGTTAGGGTTTGGGCTAGGGTTAGGGTTAGGGGACGGGGACGGTTTAGGGTCCAGGTGAGGATACGACAACGCTTTAGGGGGAGCGTAAGTGTGAGGGCGCGGGTTAGTGTCAGCGTACGGGTTAGGATTAGGGGACGGGTGAGGGTGAGGCTTCGGGGAAGGGTTAGGGTTAGGGTTCGGGCTAGGGTTAGGGTTAGGGGACGGGGACGGTTTAGGGTCCAGGTAAGGGTACGACAACGCTTTAAGGGTGCGTACGTGTGAGGGCGCGGGTTAGTGTCAGCGTACGGGTTAGGATTAGGGGACGGGTGAGGGTCAGGCTTCGGGGAAGGGTTAGGGTTATGGTTCGGGCTAGGGTTAGGGTTAGGGGACGGGGACGGTTTAGGGTCCAGGTGAGGGTACGACAACGCTTTAGGGGGAGCGTACGTGTGAGGGCGCGGGTTAGTGTCTGCGTACGGGTTAGGATTAAGGGACGGGTGAGGGTCAGGCTTCGGGGAAGTGTTAGGGTTAGGGTTCGGGCTAGGGTTAGGGTTAGGGGACGGGGACGGTTTAGGTTCTAGGTGAGGGTATGACAACGCTTTAGGGGGAGTGTACGTGTGAGGGCGCGGGTTAGTGTCAGTGTACGGGTTAGGATTAGGGGACGGTTGAGGGTCAGGCTTCGGGGAAGGGTTAGGGTTAGGGTTCGGGCTAGGGTTAGGGTTAGGGGACGGGGACTGTTTAGGGTCCAGGTGAGGGTACGACAACGCTTTAGGGGGAGCGTACGTGTGAGGGCGCGGGTTAGTGTCAGCGTACGGGTTAGGATTAGGGGCCGGGTGAGGGTCAGGCTTCGGGGAAGGGTTAGGGTTAGGGTTCGGGCTAGGGTTAGGGTTAGGGGACGGGGACGGTTTAGGGTCCAGGTGAGTGTACGACAACGCTTTAGGGGGAGCGTACGTGTGAGGGCGCGGGTTAGTGTCAGCGTACGGGTTAGGATTAGGGGACGGGTGAGGGTCAGGCTTCGGGGAAGGGTTAGGGTTAGGGTTCGGGCTAGGGTTAGGGTTAGGGGACGGGGACTGTTTAGGGTCCAGGTGAGGGTACGACAACGCTTTAGGGGGAGCGTACGTGTGAGGACGCGGGTTAGTGTCAGCGTACGGGTTAGGATTAGGGGACGGGTGAGGGTCAGGCTTCGGGGAAGGGTTAGGGTTAGGGTTCGGGCTAGGGTTAGGGTTAGGGGACGGGGACGGTTTAGGGTCCAGGTGAGGGTACGACAACGCTTTAGGGGGAGCGTACGTGTGAGGGCGCGGGTTAGTGTCAGCGTACGGGTTAGGATTAGGGGACGGGTGAGGGTCAGGCTTCGGGGAAGGTTTAGGGTTAGGGTTCGGGCTAGGGTTAGGGTTAGGGGACGGGGACGGTTTAGGGTCCAGGTGAGGGTACGACAACACTTTACGGGGAGCGTACGTGTGAGGGCGTGGGTTAGTGTCAGCGTACGGGTTAGGATTAGGGGACGGGTGAGGGTCAGGCTTCAGGGAAGGGTTAGGGTTAGGGTTCGGGCTAGGGTTAGGGTTAGGGTACGGGGACGGTTTAGGGTCCAGGTGAGGGTACGACAACGCTTTAGGGGGAGCGTACGTGTGAGGGCGCGGGTTAGTGTCAGCGTACGGGTTAGGATTAGGGGACGGGTGAGGGTCAGGCTTCGGGGAAGGGTTAGGGTTAGGGTTCGGGCTAGGGTTAGGTTTAGGGGACCTGGACGGTTTAGGGTCCAGGTGAGGGTACGACAACGCTTTAGGGGGAGCGTACGTGTGAGGGTGCGGGTTAGTGTCAGCGTACGGGTTAGGATTAGGGGACGGGTGAGGGTCAGGCTTCGGGGAAGGGTTAGGGTTAGGGTTCGGGCTAGGGTTAAGGTTCGTGGACGGGGACGTTTAGGGTCCAGGTGAGGGTACGACAACGCTTTAGGGGGAGCGTACGTGTGAGGGCGCGGGTTAGTGTCAGCGTACGGGTTAGGATTAGGGGACGGGTGAGGGTCAGGCTTCGGGGAAGGGTTAGGGTTAGGGTTCTGTCTAGGGTTAAGGTTCGTGGACGGGGACGTTTAGGGTCCAGGTGAGGGTACGACAACGCTTTAGGGGGAGCGTACGTGTGAGGGCGCGGGTTAGTGTCAGCGTACGGGTTAGGATTAGGGGACGGGTGAGGGTCAGGCTTCGGGGAAGTGTTAGGGTTAGGGTTTGGGCTAGGGTTAGGGTTAGGGGACGGGGACGGTTTAGGGTCCAGGTGAGGATACGACAACGCTTTAGGGGGAGCGTAAGTGTGAGGGCGCGGGTTAGTGTCAGCGTACGGGTTAGGATTAGGGGACGGGTGAGGGTGAGGCTTCGGGGAAGGGTTAGGGTTAGGGTTCGGGCTAGGGTTAGGGTTAGGGGACGGGGACGGTTTAGGGTCCAGGTAAGGGTACGACAACGCTTTAAGGGTGCGTACGTGTGAGGGCGCGGGTTAGTGTCAGCGTACGGGTTAGGATTAGGGGACGGGTGAGGGTCAGGCTTCGGGGAAGGGTTAGGGTTAGGGTTCGGGCTAGGGTTAGGGTTAGGGGACGGGGACGGTTTAGGGTCCAGGTGAGGGTACGACAACGCTTTAGGGGGAGCGTACGTGTGAGGGCGCGGGTTAGTGTCTGCGTACGGGTTAGGATTAGGGGACGGGTGAGGGTCAGGCTTCGGGGAAGTGTTAGGGTTAGGGTTCGGGCTAGGGTTAGGGTTAGGGGACGGGGACGGTTTAGGTTCTAGGTGAGGGTATGACAACGCTTTAGGGGGAGTGTACGTGTGAGGGCGCGGGTTAGTGTCAGTGTACGGGTTAGGATTAGGGGACGGTTGAGGGTCAGGCTTCGGGGAAGGGTTAGGGTTAGGGTTCGGGCTAGGGTTAGGGTTAGGGGACGGGGACTGTTTAGGGTCCAGGTGAGGGTACGACAACGCTTTAGGGGGAGCGTACGTGTGAGGGCGCGGGTTAGTGTCAGCGTACGGGTTAGGATTAGGGGCCGGGTGAGGGTCAGGCTTCGGGGAAGGGTTAGGGTTAGGGTTCGGGCTAGGGTTAGGGTTAGGGGACGGGGACGGTTTAGGGTCCAGGTGAGTGTACGACAACGCTTTAGGGGGAGCGTACGTGTGAGGGCGCGGGTTAGTGTCAGCGTACGGGTTAGGATTAGGGGACGGGTGAGGGTCAGGCTTCGGGGAAGGGTTAGGGTTAGGGTTCGGGCTAGGGTTAGGGTTAGGGCACGGGGACTGTTTAGGGTCCAGGTGAGGGTACGACAACGCTTTAGGGGGAGCGTACGTGTGAGAACGCGGGTTAGTGTCAGCGTACGGGTTAGGATTAGGGGACGGGTGAGGGTCAGGCTTCGGGGAAGGGTTAGGGTTAGGGTTCGGGCTAGGGTTAGGGTTAGGGGACAGGGACGGTTTAGGGTCCAGGTGAGGGTACGACAACGCTTTAGGGGGAGCGTACGTGTGAGGGCGCGGGTTAGTGTCAGCGTACGGGTTAGGATTAGGGGACGGGTGAGGGTCAGGCTTCGGGGAAGGTTTAGGGTTAGGGTTCGGGCTAGGGTTAGGGTTAGGGGACGGGGACGGTTTAGGGTCCAGGTGATGGTACGACAACGCTTTAGGGGGAGCGTACGTGTGAGGACGCGGGTTAGTGTCAGCGTACGGTTTAGGATTAGGGGACGGGTGAGGGTCAGGCTTCGGGGAAGGGTTAGGGTTAGGGTTCGGGCTAGGGTTAGGGTTAGGGGACGGGGACGGTTTAGGGTCCAGATGAGGGTACGACAACGCTTTAGGGGGAGCATAGGTGTGAGGGCGCGAGTTAGTGTCAGCGTATGGATTAGGATTAGGGGACGGGTGAGGGTCAGGCTTCGGGGAAGGGTTAGGGTTAGGGTTCGGGCTAGGGTTAGGGTTAGGCGACGGGGACGGTTTAGGGTCCAGGTGAGGGTACGACAACGCTTTAGGGGGAGCGTACGTGTGAGGGCGCGGGTTAGTGTCAGCGTACGGGTTAGGATTAGGGGACGGGTGAGGGTCAGGCTTCAGGGAAGGGTTAGGGTTAGGGTTCGGGCTAGGGTTAGGGTTAGGGGACGGGGACGGTTTAGGGTCCAGGTGAGGGTACGACAACGCTTTAGGGGGAGCGTACGTGTGAGGGCGCGGGTTAGTGTCAGCGTACGGGTTAGGATTAGGGGACGGGTGAGGGTCAGGCTTCGGGGAAGGGTTAGGGTTAGGGTTTGGGCTAGGGTTAGGGTTAGGGGACGGGGACGGTTTAGGGTCCAGGTGAGGATACGACAACGCTTTAGGGGGAGCGTAAGTGTGAGGGCGCGGGTTAGTGTCAGCGTACGGGTTAGGATTAGGGGACGGGTGAGGGTGAGGCTTCGGGGAAGGGTTAGGGTTAGGGTTCGGGCTAGGGTTAGGGTTAGGGGACGGGGACGGTTTAGGGTCCAGGTAAGTGTACAACAACGCTTTAGGGGTGCGTACGTGTGAGGGCGCGGGTTAGTGTCAGCGTACGGGTTAGGATTAGGGGACGGGTGAGGGTCAGGCTTCGGGGAAGGGTTAGGGTTAGGGTTCGGGCTAGGGTTAGGGTTAGGGGACGGGGACGGTTTAGGGTCCAGGTGAGGGTACGACAACGCTTTAGGGGGAGCGTACGTGTGAGGGCGCGGGTTAGTGTCAGCGTACGGGTTAGGATTAGGGGACGGGTGAGGGTCAGGCTTCGGGGAAGGGTTAGGGTTAGGGTTCGGGCTAGGGTTAGGTTTAGGGGACCTGGACGGTTTAGGGTCCAGGTGAGGGTACGACAACGCTTTAGGGGGAGCGTACGTGTGAGGGTGCGGGTTAGTGTCAGCGTACGGGTTAGGATTAGGGGACGGGTGAGGGTCAGGCTTCGGGGAAGGGTTAGGGTTAGGGTTCGGGCTAGGGTTAGGGTTAGGGGACGGGGACGTTTAGGGTCCAGGTGAGGGTACGACAACGCTTTAGGGGGAGCGTACGTGTGAGGGCGCGGGTTAGTGTCAGCGTACGGGTTAGGATTAGGGGACGGGTGAGGGTCAGGCTTCGGGGAAGGGTTAGGGTTAGGGTTTGGGCTAGGGTTAGGGTTAGGGGACAGGGACGGTTTAGGGTCCAGGTGAGGATACGACAACGCTTTAGGGGGAGCGTAAGTGTGAGGGCGCGGGTTAGTGTCAGCGTACGGGTTAGGATTAGGGGACGGGTGAGGGTGAGGCTTCGGGGAAGGGTTAGGGTTAGGCTTCGGGCTAGGGTTAGGGTTAGGGGACGGGGACGGTTTAGGGTCCAGGTAAGGGTACGACAACGCGTTAGGGGTGCGTACGTGTGAGGGCGCGGGTTAGTGTCAGCGTACGGGTTAGGATTAGGGGACGGGTGAGGGTCAGGCTTCGGGGAAGGGTTAGGGTTAGGGTTCGGGCTAGGGTTAGGGTTAGGGGACGAGGACGGTTTAGGGTCCAGGTGAGGGTACGACAACGCTTTAGGGGGAGCGTACGTGTGAGGGCGCGGGTTAGTGTCAGCGTACGGGTTAGGATTAGGGGACGGGTGAGGGTCAGGCTTCGGAGAAGTGTTAGGGTTAGGGTTCGGGCTAGGGTTAGGGTTAGGGGACGGGGACGGTTTAGGTTCTAGGTGAGGGTACGACAACGCTTTAGGGGGAGTGTACGTGTGAGGGCGCGGGTTAGTGTCAGCGTACGGGTTAGGATTAGGGGACGGGTGAGGGTCAGGCTTCGGGGAAGGGTTAGGGTTAGGGTTCGGGCTAGGGTTAGGGTTAGGGGACGGGGACTGTTTAGGGTCCAGGTGAGGGTACGACAACGCTTTAGGGGGAGCGTACGTGTGAGGGCGCGGGTTAGTGTCAGCGTACGGGTTAGGAATAGGGGACGGGTGAGGGTCAGGCTTCGGGGAAGGGTTAGGGTTAGGGTTCGGGCTAGGGTTAGGGTTAGGGGACGGGGACGGTTTAGAGTCCAGATGAGGGTACGACAACGCTTTATGGGGAGCATAGGTGTGAGGGCGCGAGTTAGTGTCAGCGTATGGATTAGGATTAGGGGACGGGTGAGGGTCAGGCTTTGGGGAAGGGTTAGGGTTAGGGTTCGGGCTAGGGTTAGGGTTACGCGACGGGGACGGTTTAGGGGCCAGGTGAGGGTACGACAACGCTTTAGAGGGAGCGTACGTGTGAGGGCGCGGGTTAGTGTCAGCGTACGGGTTAGGATTAGGGTACGGGTGAGGGTCAGGCTTCGGGGAAGGGTTAGGGTTAGGGTTCGGGCTAGGGTTAGGGTTAGGGGACGGGGACGGTTTAGGGTCCAGGTGATGGTACGACAACGCTTTAGGGGGAGCGTACGTGTGAGGACGCGGGTTAGTGTTAGCGTACGGGATAGGATTAGGGGATGGGTGAGGGTCAGGCTTCGGGGAAGGGTTAGGGTTAGGGTTCGGGCTAGGGTTAGGGTTAGGGGACGGGGACGGTTTAGGGTCCAGATGAGGGTACGACAACGCTTTAGGGGGAGCATAGGTGTGAGGGCGCGAGTTAGTGTCAGCGTATGGATTAGGATTAGGGGACGGGTGAGGGTCAGGCTTCGGGGAAGGGTTAGGGTTAGGGTTCGGGCTAGGGTTAGGGTTAGGGGACGGGGACGGTTTAGGGTCCAGGTGAGGGTACGACAACGCTTTAGGGGGAGCGTACGTGTGAGGGCACGGGTTAGTGTCAGCGTACGGTTTCGGATTAGGGGACGGGTGAGGGTCAGGCTTCGGGGAAGGGTTAGGGTTAGGGTTCGGGCTAGGGTTAGGGTTAGGGGACGGGGACGGTTTAGGGTCCAGGTGAGGGTACGACAACGCTTTAGGGGGAGCGTACGTGTGAGGGCGCGGGTTAGTGTCAGCGTACGGGTTACGATTAGGGGACGGGTGAGGGTCAGGCTTCGGGGAAGGGTTAGGGTTAGGGTTCGGGCTAGGGTTAGGGTTAGGGGACGGGGACGGTTTAGGGTCCAGGTGAGGGTACGACAACGCTTTAGGTGGAGCGTACGTGTGAGGGCGCGGGTTAGTGTCAGCGTACGGGTTAGGATTAGGGGACGGTTGAGGGTCAGGCTTCGGGGAAGGGTTAGGGTTAGGATTCGGGCTAGGGTTAGGTTTAGGGGACGGGGACGGTTTAGGGTCCAGGTGAGGGTACGACAACGCTTTAGGGGGAGCGTACGTGTGAGGGCGCGGGTTAGTGTCAGCGTACGGGTTAGGATTAGGGGACGGGTGAGGGTCAGGCTTCAGTGAAGGGTTAGGGTTAGGGTTCGGGCTAGGGTTAGGGTTAGGGGACGGGGACGGTTTAGGGTCCAGGTGAGGGTACGACAAAGCTTTAGGGGGAGCGTACGTGTGAGGGCGCGGGTTAGTGTCAGCGTACGGGTTAGGATTAGGGGACGGTTGAGGGTCAGGCTTCGGGGAAGGGTTAGGGTTAGGATTCGGGCTAGGGTTAGGTTTAGGGTACGGGGACGGTTTAGGGTCCAGGTGAGGGTACGACAACGCTTTAGGGGGAGCGTACGTGTGAGGGCGCGGGTTAGTGTCAGCGTACGGGTTAGGATTAGGGGACGGGTGAGGGTCAGGCTTCGGGGAAGGGTTAGGGTTAGGGTTTGGGCTAGGGTTAGGGTTAGGGGACGGGGACGGTTTAGGGTCCAGGTGAGGATACGACAACGCTTTAGGGGGAGCGTAAGTGTGAGGGCGCGGGTTAGTGTCAGCGTACGGGTTAGGATTAGGGGACGGGTGAGGGTGAGGCTTCGGGGAAGGGTTAGGGTTAGGGTTCGGGCTAGGGTTAGGGTTAGGGGACGGGGACTGTTTAGGGTCCAGGTAAGGGTACGACAACGCTTTAGGGGTGCGTACGTGTGAGGGCGCGGGTTAGTGTCAGCGTACGGGTTAGGATTAGGGGACGGGTGAGGGTCAGGCTTCGGGGAAGGGTTAGGGTTAGGGTTCGGGCTAGGGTTAGGGTTAGGGGACGGGGACGGTTTAGGGTCCAGGTGAGGGTACGACAACGCTTTAGGGGGAGCGTACGTGTGAGGGCGCTGGTTAGTGTCAGTGTACGGGTTAGGATTAGGGGACGGGTGAGGGTCAGGCTTCGGGGAAGTGTTAGGGTTAGGGTTCGGGCTAGGGTTAGGGTTAGGGGATGGGGACGGTTTAGGGTCCAGGTGAGGGTACGACAACGCTTTAGGGGGAGCGTACGTGTGAGGGCGCGAGTTAGTGTCAGCGTACGGGTTAGGATTAGGGGACGGTTGAGGGTCAGGCTTCGGGGAAGGGTTATGGTTAGGGTTCGGGCTAGGGTTAGGGTTAGGGAACGGGGACTGTTTAGGGTCCAGGTGAGGGTATGACAACGCTTTAGGGGGAGCGTACGTGTGAGGGCGCGGGTTAGTGTCAGCGTACGGGTTAGGATTAGGGGCCGGGTGAGGGTCAGGCTTCGGGGAAGGGTTAGGGTTAGGGTTCGGGCTAGGGTTAGGGTTAGGGGACGGGGACGGTTTAGGGTCCAGGTGAGGGTACGACAACGCTTTAGGGGGAGCGTACGTGTGAGGGCGCGGGTTAGTGTCAGCGTACGGGTTAGGATTAGGGGACGGGTGAGGGTCAGGCTTCGGGGAAGGGTTAGGGTTAGGGTTCGGGCTAGGGTTAGGGTTAGGGGACGGGGACGGTTTAGGGTCCAGGTGAGGGTACGACAACGCTTTAGGGGGAGCATAGGTGTGAGGGCGCGAGTTAGTGTCAGCGTATGGATTAGGATTAGGGGACGGGTGAGGGTCAGGCTTCGGGGAAGGGTTAGGGTTAGGGTTCGGGCTAGGGTTAGGGTTAGGGGACGGGGACGGTTTAGGGTCCAGGTGAGGGTACGACAACGCTTTAGGGGGAGCGTACGTGTGAGGGCGCGGGTTAGTGTCAGCGTACGGGTTGGGATTAGGGGACGGGTGAGGGTCAGGCTTCGGGGAAGGGTTAGGGTTAGGGTTCGGGCTAGGGTTAGGGTTAGGGGCCGGGGACGGTTTAGGGTCCAGGTGAGGGTACGACAACGCTTTAGGGGGAGCGTACGTGTGAGGGCGCGGGTTAGTGTCAGCGTACGGGTTAGGATTAGGGGACGGGTGAGGGTCAGGCTTCGGGGAAGGGTTAGGGTTAGGGTTCGGGCTAGGGTTAGGGTTAGGGGACGGGGACGGTTTAGGGTCCAGGTGAGGGTACGACAACGCTTTAGGGGGAGCGTACGTGTGAGGGCGCTGGTTAGTGTCAGTGTACGGGTTAGGATTAGGGGACGGGTGAGGGTCAGGCTTCGGGGAAGTGTTAGGGTTAGGGTTCGGGCTAGGGTTAGGGTTAGGGGATGGGGACGGTTTAGGGTCCAGGTGAGGGTACGACAACGCTTTAGGGGGAGCGTACGTGTGAGGGCGCGAGTTAGTGTCAGCGTACGGGTTAGGATTAGGGGACGGTTGAGGGTCAGGCTTCGGGGAAGGGTTAGGGTTAGGGTTCGGGCTAGGGTTAGGGTTAGGGAACGGGGACTGTTTAGGGTCCAGGTGAGGGTATGACAACGCTTTAGGGGGAGCGTACGTGTGAGGGCGCGGGTTAGTGTCAGCGTACGGGTTAGGATTAGGGGCCGGGTGAGGGTCAGGCTTCGGGGAAGGGTTAGGGTTAGGGTTCGGGCTAGGGTTAGGGTTAGGGGACGGGGACGGTTTAGGGTCCAGGTGAGGGTACGACAACGCTTTAGGGGGAGCGTACGTGTGAGGGCGCGGGTTAGTGTCAGCGTACGGGTTAGGATTAGGGGACGGGTGAGGGTCAGGCTTCGGGGAAGGGTTAGGGTTAGGGTTCGGGCTAGGGTTAGGGTTAGGGGACGGGGACGGTTTAGGGTCCAGGTGAGGGTACGACAACGCTTTAGGGGGAGCATAGGTGTGAGGGCGCGAGTTAGTGTCAGCGTATGGATTAGGATTAGGGGACGGGTGAGGGTCAGGCTTCGGGGAAGGGTTAGGGTTAGGGTTCGGGCTAGGGTTAGGGTTAGGGGACGGGGACGGTTTAGGGTCCAGGTGAGGGTACGACAACGCTTTAGGGGGAGCGTACGTGTGAGGGCGCGGGTTAGTGTCAGCGTACGGGTTGGGATTAGGGGACGGGTGAGGGTCAGGCTTCGGGGAAGGGTTAGGGTTAGGGTTCGGGCTAGGGTTAGGGTTAGGGGCCGGGGACGGTTTAGGGTCCAGGTGAGGGTACGACAACGCTTTAGGGGGAGCGTACGTGTGAGGGCGCGGGTTAGTGTCAGCGTACGGGTTGGGATTAGGGGACGGGTGAGGGTCAGGCTTCGGGGAAGGTTTAGGGTTAGGGTTCGGGCTAGGGTTAGGGTTAGGGGACGGGGACGGTTTAGGGTCCAGGTGAGGGTACGACAACGCTTTAGGTGGAGCGTACGTGTGAGGGCGCGGGTTAGTGTCAGCGTACGGGTTAGGATTAGGGGACGGTTGAGGGTCAGGCTTCGGGGAAGGGTTAGGGTTAGGATTCGGGCTAGGGTTAGGTTTAGGGGACGGGGACGGTTTAGGGTCCAGGTGAGGGTACGACAACGCTTTAGGGGGAGCGTACGTGTGAGGGCGCGGGTTAGTGTCAGAGTACGGGTTAGGATTAGGGGACGGGTGAGGTTCAGGCTTCAGGGAAGGGTTAGGGTTAGGGTTCGGGCTAGGGTTAGGGTTAGGGGACGGGGACGGTTTAGGGTCCAGGTGAGGGTACGACAAAGCTTTAGGGGGAGCGTACGTGTGAGGGCGCGGGTTAGTGTCAGCGTACGGGTTAGGATTAGGGGACGGGTGAGGATCAGGCTTCGGGGAAGGGTTAGGGTTAGGGTTCGGGCTAGGGTTAGGGTTAGGGGACTGGGACGGTTTAAGGTCCAGGTGAGGGTACGACAACGCTTTAGGTGGAGCGTACGTGTGAGGGCGCGGGTTAGTGTCAGCGTACGGGTTAGGATTAGGGGACGGTTGAGGGTCAGGCTTCGGGGAAGGGTTAGGGTTAGGATTCGGGCTAGGGTTAGGTTTAGGGGACGGGGACGGTTTAGGGTCCAGGTGAGGGTAGGACAACGCTTTAGGGGGAGCGTACGTGTGAGGGCGCGGGATAGTGTCAGCGTACGGGTTAGGATTAGGGGACGGGTGAGGGTCAGGCTTCGGGGAAGGGTTAGGGTTAGGGTTCGGGCTAGGGTTAGGGTTAGGGGACGGGGACGGTTTAGGGTCCAGGTGAGGGTACGACAACGCTTTAGGTGGAGCATACGTGTGAGGGCGCGGGTTAGTGTCAGCATACGGGTTAGGATTAGGGGACGGGTGAGTGTCAGGCTTCGGGGAAGGGTTAGGGTTAGGGTTCGGGCTAGGGTTAGGGTTAGGGGACGGGGACGGTTTAGGGTCCAGGTGATGGTACGACAACGCTTTAGGGGGAGCGTACGTGTGAGGGCGCGGGTTAGTGTCAGCGTACGGGTTGGGATTAGGGGACGGGTGAGGGTCAGGCTTCGGGGAAGGGTTAGGGTTAGGGTTCGGGCTAGGGTTAGGGTTAGGGTACGGGGACGGTTTAGGGTCCAGGTGAGGGTACGACAACGCTTTAGGGGGAGCGTACGTGTGAGGGCGCGGGTTAGTGTCAGCGTACGGGTTGGGATTAGGGGACGGGTGAGGGTCAGGCTTCGGGGAAGGTTTAGGGTTAGGGTTCGGGCTAGGGTTAGGGTTAGGGGACGGGGACGGTTTAGGGTCCAGGTGAGGGTACGACAACGCTTTAGGGGGAGCGTACGTGTGAGGGCACGGGTTAGTGTCAGCGTACGGTTTCGGATTAGGGGACGGGTGAGGGTCAGGCTTCGGGGAAGGGTTAGGGTTAGGGTTCGGGCTAGGGTTAGGGTTAGGGGACGGGGACGGTTTAGGGTCCAGGTGAGGGTACGACAACGCTTTAGGGGGAGCGTACGTGTGAGGGCGCGGGTTAGTGTCAGCGTACGGGTTACGATTAGGGGACGGGTGAGGGTCAGGCTTCGGGGAAGGGTTAGGGTTAGGGTTCGGGCTAGGGTTAGGGTTAGGGGACGGGGACGGTTTAGGGTCCAGGTGAGGGTACGACAACGCTTTAGGTGGAGCGTACGTGTGAGGGCGCGGGTTAGTGTCAGCGTACGGGTTAGGATTAGGGGACGGTTGAGGGTCAGGCTTCGGGGAAGGGTTAGGGTTAGGATTCGGGCTAGGGTTAGGTTTAGGGGACGGGGACGGTTTAGGGTCCAGGTGAGGGTACGACAACGCTTTAGGGGGAGCGTACGTGTGAGGGCGCGGGTTAGTGTCAGCGTACGGGTTAGGATTAGGGGACGGGTGAGGGTCAGGCTTCAGGGAAGGGTTAGGGTTAGGGTTCGGGCTAGGGTTAGGGTTAGGGGACGGGGACGGTTTAGGGTCCAGGTGAGGGTACGACAAAGCTTTAGGGGGAGCGTACGTGTGAGGGCGCGGGTTAGTGTCAGCGTACGGGTTAGGATTAGGGGACGGTTGAGGGTCAGGCTTCGGGGAAGGGTTAGGGTTAGGATTCGGGCTAGGGTTAGGTTTAGGGTACGGGGACGGTTTAGGGTCCAGGTGAGGGTACGACAACGCTTTAGGGGGAGCGTACGTGTGAGGGCGCGGGTTAGTGTCAGCGTACGGGTTAGGATTAGGGGACGGGTGAGGGTCAGGCTTCGGGGAAGGGTTAGGGTTAGGGTTTGGGCTAGGGTTAGGGTTAGGGGACGGGGACGGTTTAGGGTCCAGGTGAGGATACGACAACGCTTTAGGGGGAGCGTAAGTGTGAGGGCGCGGGTTAGTGTCAGCGTACGGGTTAGGATTAGGGGACGGGTGAGGGTGAGGCTTCGGGGAAGGGTTAGGGTTAGGGTTCGGGCTAGGGTTAGGGTTAGGGGACGGGGACTGTTTAGGGTCCAGGTAAGGGTACGACAACGCTTTAGGGGTGCGTACGTGTGAGGGCGCGGGTTAGTGTCAGCGTACGGGTTAGGATTAGGGGACGGGTGAGGGTCAGGCTTCGGGGAAGGGTTAGGGTTAGGGTTCGGGCTAGGGTTAGGGTTAGGGGACGGGGACGGTTTAGGGTCCAGGTGAGGGTACGACAACGCTTTAGGGGGAGCGTACGTGTGAGGGCGCTGGTTAGTGTCAGTGTACGGGTTAGGATTAGGGGACGGGTGAGGGTCAGGCTTCGGGGAAGTGTTAGGGTTAGGGTTCGGGCTAGGGTTAGGGTTAGGGGATGGGGACGGTTTAGGGTCCAGGTGAGGGTACGACAACGCTTTAGGGGGAGCGTACGTGTGAGGGCGCGAGTTAGTGTCAGCGTACGGGTTAGGATTAGGGGACGGTTGAGGGTCAGGCTTCGGGGAAGGGTTAGGGTTAGGGTTCGGGCTAGGGTTAGGGTTAGGGAACGGGGACTGTTTAGGGTCCAGGTGAGGGTATGACAACGCTTTAGGGGGAGCGTACGTGTGAGGGCGCGGGTTAGTGTCAGCGTACGGGTTAGGATTAGGGGCCGGGTGAGGGTCAGGCTTCGGGGAAGGGTTAGGGTTAGGGTTCGGGCTAGGGTTAGGGTTAGGGGACGGGGACGGTTTAGGGTCCAGGTGAGGGTACGACAACGCTTTAGGGGGAGCGTACGTGTGAGGGCGCGGGTTAGTGTCAGCGTACGGGTTAGGATTAGGGGACGGGTGAGGGTCAGGCTTCGGGGAAGGGTTAGGGTTAGGGTTCGGGCTAGGGTTAGGGTTAGGGGACGGGGACGGTTTAGGGTCCAGGTGAGGGTACGACAACGCTTTAGGGGGAGCATAGGTGTGAGGGCGCGAGTTAGTGTCAGCGTATGGATTAGGATTAGGGGACGGGTGAGGGTCAGGCTTCGGGGAAGGGTTAGGGTTAGGGTTCGGGCTAGGGTTAGGGTTAGGGGACGGGGACGGTTTAGGGTCCAGGTGAGGGTACGACAACGCTTTAGGGGGAGCGTACGTGTGAGGGCGCGGGTTAGTGTCAGCGTACGGGTTGGGATTAGGGGACGGGTGAGGGTCAGGCTTCGGGGAAGGGTTAGGGTTAGGGTTCGGGCTAGGGTTAGGGTTAGGGGACGGGGACGGTTTAGGGTCCAGGTGAGGGTACGACAACGCTTTAGGGGGAGCGTACGTGTGAGGGCGCGGGTTAGTGTCAGCGTACGGGTTGGGATTAGGGGACGGGTGAGGGTCAGGCTTCGGGGAAGGTTTAGGGTTAGGGTTCGGGCTAGGGTTAGGGTTAGGGGACGGGGACGGTTTAGGGTCCAGGTGAGGGTACGACAACGCTTTAGGGGGAGCGTACGTGTGAGGGCACGGGTTAGTGTCAGCGTACGGTTTCGGATTAGGGGACGGGTGAGGGTCAGGCTTCGGGGAAGGGTTAGGGTTAGGGTTCGGGCTAGGGTTAGGGTTAGGGGACGGGGACGGTTTAGGGTCCAGGTGAGGGTACGACAACGCTTTAGGGGGAGCGTACGTGTGAGGGCGCGGGTTAGTGTCAGCGTACGGGTTACGATTAGGGGACGGGTGAGGGTCAGGCTTCGGGGAAGGGTTAGGGTTAGGGTTCGGGCTAGGGTTAGGGTTAGGGGACGGGGACGGTTTAGGGTCCAGGTGAGGGTACGACAACGCTTTAGGTGGAGCGTACGTGTGAGGGCGCGGGTTAGTGTCAGCGTACGGGTTAGGATTAGGGGACGGTTGAGGGTCAGGCTTCGGGGAAGGGTTAGGGTTAGGATTCGGGCTAGGGTTAGGTTTAGGGGACGGGGACGGTTTAGGGTCCAGGTGAGGGTACGACAACGCTTTAGGGGGAGCGTACGTGTGAGGGCGCGGGTTAGTGTCAGCGTACGGGTTAGGATTAGGGGACGGGTGAGGGTCAGGCTTCAGGGAAGGGTTAGGGTTAGGGTTCGGGCTAGGGTTAGGGTTAGGGGACGGGGACGGTTTAGGGTCCAGGTGAGGGTACGACAAAGCTTTAGGGGGAGCGTACGTGTGAGGGCGCGGGTTAGTGTCAGCGTACGGGTTAGGATTAGGGGACGGTTGAGGGTCAGGCTTCGGGGAAGGGTTAGGGTTAGGATTCGGGCTAGGGTTAGGTTTAGGGTACGGGGACGGTTTAGGGTCCAGGTGAGGGTACGACAACGCTTTAGGGGGAGCGTACGTGTGAGGGCGCGGGTTAGTGTCAGCGTACGGGTTAGGATTAGGGGACGGGTGAGGGTCAGGCTTCGGGGAAGGGTTAGGGTTAGGGTTTGGGCTAGGGTTAGGGTTAGGGGACGGGGACGGTTTAGGGTCCAGGTGAGGATACGACAACGCTTTAGGGGGAGCGTAAGTGTGAGGGCGCGGGTTAGTGTCAGCGTACGGGTTAGGATTAGGGGACGGGTGAGGGTGAGGCTTCGGGGAAGGGTTAGGGTTAGGGTTCGGGCTAGGGTTAGGGTTAGGGGACGGGGACTGTTTAGGGTCCAGGTAAGGGTACGACAACGCTTTAGGGGTGCGTACGTGTGAGGGCGCGGGTTAGTGTCAGCGTACGGGTTAGGATTAGGGGACGGGTGAGGGTCAGGCTTCGGGGAAGGGTTAGGGTTAGGGTTCGGGCTAGGGTTAGGGTTAGGGGACGGGGACGGTTTAGGGTCCAGGTGAGGGTACGACAACGCTTTAGGGGGAGCGTACGTGTGAGGGCGCTGGTTAGTGTCAGTGTACGGGTTAGGATTAGGGGACGGGTGAGGGTCAGGCTTCGGGGAAGTGTTAGGGTTAGGGTTCGGGCTAGGGTTAGGGTTAGGGGATGGGGACGGTTTAGGGTCCAGGTGAGGGTACGACAACGCTTTAGGGGGAGCGTACGTGTGAGGGCGCGAGTTAGTGTCAGCGTACGGGTTAGGATTAGGGGACGGTTGAGGGTCAGGCTTCGGGGAAGGGTTAGGGTTAGGGTTCGGGCTAGGGTTAGGGTTAGGGAACGGGGACTGTTTAGGGTCCAGGTGAGGGTATGACAACGCTTTAGGGGGAGCGTACGTGTGAGGGCGCGGGTTAGTGTCAGCGTACGGGTTAGGATTAGGGGCCGGATGAGGGTCAGGCTTCGGGGAAGGGTTAGGGTTAGGGTTCGGGCTAGGGTTAGGGTTAGGGGACGGGGACGGTTTAGGGTCCAGGTGAGGGTACGACAACGCTTTAGGGGGAGCGTACGTGTGAGGGCGCGGGTTAGTGTCAGCGTACGGGTTAGGATTAGGGGACGGGTGAGGGTCAGGCTTCGGGGAAGGGTTAGGGTTAGGGTTCGGGCTAGGGTTAGGGTTAGGGGACGGGGACGGTTTAGGGTCCAGGTGAGGGTACGACAACGCTTTAGGGGGAGCATAGGTGTGAGGGCGCGAGTTAGTGTCAGCGTATGGATTAGGATTAGGGGACGGGTGAGGGTCAGGCTTCGGGGAAGGGTTAGGGTTAGGGTTCGGGCTAGGGTTAGGGTTAGGGGACGGGGACGGTTTAGGGTCCAGGTGAGGGTACGACAACGCTTTAGGGGGAGCGTACGTGTGAGGGCGCGGGTTAGTGTCAGCGTACGGGTTGGGATTAGGGGACGGGTGAGGGTCAGGCTTCGGGGAAGGGTTAGGGTTAGGGTTCGGGCTAGGGTTAGGGTTAGGGGCCGGGGACGGTTTAGGGTCCAGGTGAGGGTACGACAACGCTTTAGGGGGAGCGTACGTGTGAGGGCGCGGGTTAGTGTCAGCGTACGGGTTGGGATTAGGGGACGGGTGAGGGTCAGGCTTCGGGGAAGGTTTAGGGTTAGGGTTCGGGCTAGGGTTAGGGTTAGGGGACGGGGACGGTTTAGGGTCCAGGTGAGGGTACGACAACGCTTTAGGTGGAGCGTACGTGTGAGGGCGCGGGTTAGTGTCAGCGTACGGGTTAGGATTAGGGGACGGTTGAGGGTCAGGCTTCGGGGAAGGGTTAGGGTTAGGATTCGGGCTAGGGTTAGGTTTAGGGGACGGGGACGGTTTAGGGTCCAGGTGAGGGTACGACAACGCTTTAGGGGGAGCGTACGTGTGAGGGCGCGGGTTAGTGTCAGAGTACGGGTTAGGATTAGGGGACGGGTGAGGTTCAGGCTTCAGGGAAGGGTTAGGGTTAGGGTTCGGGCTAGGGTTAGGGTTAGGGGACGGGGACGGTTTAGGGTCCAGGTGAGGGTACGACAAAGCTTTAGGGGGAGCGTACGTGTGAGGGCGCGGGTTAGTGTCAGCGTACGGGTTAGGATTAGGGGACGGGTGAGGATCAGGCTTCGGGGAAGGGTTAGGGTTAGGGTTCGGGCTAGGGTTAGGGTTAGGGGACTGGGACGGTTTAAGGTCCAGGTGAGGGTACGACAACGCTTTAGGTGGAGCGTACGTGTGAGGGCGCGGGTTAGTGTCAGCGTACGGGTTAGGATTAGGGGACGGTTGAGGGTCAGGCTTCGGGGAAGGGTTAGGGTTAGGATTCGGGCTAGGGTTAGGTTTAGGGGACGGGGACGGTTTAGGGTCCAGGTGAGGGTAGGACAACGCTTTAGGGGGAGCGTACGTGTGAGGGCGCGGGTTAGTGTCAGCGTACGGGTTAGGATTAGGGGACGGGTGAGGGTCAGGCTTCGGGGAAGGGTTAGGGTTAGGGTTCGGGCTAGGGTTAGGGTTAGGGGACGGGGACGGTTTAGGGTCCAGGTGAGGGTACGACAACGCTTTAGGTGGAGCATACGTGTGAGGGCGCGGGTTAGTGTCAGCATACGGGTTAGGATTAGGGGACGGGTGAGTGTCAGGCTTCGGGGAAGGGTTAGGGTTAGGGTTCGGGCTAGGGTTAGGGTTAGGGGACGGGGACGGTTTAGGGTCCAGGTGATGGTACGACAACGCTTTAGGGGGAGCGTACGTGTGAGGGCGCGGGTTAGTGTCAGCGTACGGGTTGGGATTAGGGGACGGGTGAGGGTCAGGCTTCGGGGAAGGGTTAGGGTTAGGGTTCGGGCTAGGGTTAGGGTTAGGGGACGGGGACGGTTTAGGGTCCAGGTGAGGGTACGACAACGCTTTAGGGGGAGCGTACGTGTGAGGGCATGGGTTAGTGTCAGCGTACGGGTTAGGATTAGGGGACGGGTGAGGGTCAGGCTTCAGGGAAGGGTTAGGGTTAGGGTTCGGGCTATGGTTAGGGTTAGGGTACGGGGACGGTTTAGGGTCCAGGTGAGGGTACGACAACGCTTTAGGGGGAGCGTACGTGTGAGGGCGCGGGTTAGTGTCAGCGTACGGGTTAGGATTAGGGGACGGGTGAGGGTCAGGCTTCGGGGAAGGGTTAGGGTTAGGGTTTGGGCTAGGGTTAGGGTTAGGGGACGGGGACGGTTTAGGGTCCAGGTGAGGATACGACAACGCTTTAGGGGGAGCGTAAGTGTGAGGGCGCGGGTTAGTGTCAGCGTACGGGTTAGGATTAGGGGACGGGTGAGGGTGAGGCTTCGGGGAAGGGTTAGGGTTAGGGTTCGGGCTAGGGTTAGGGTTAGGGGACGGGGACTGTTTAGGGTCCAGGTAAGGGTACAACAACGCTTTAGGGGTGCGTACGTGTGAGGGCGCGGGTTAGTGTCAGCGTACGGGTTAGGATTAGGGGACGGGTGAGGGTCAGGCTTCGGGGAAGGGTTAGGGTTAGGGTTCGGGCTAGGGTTAGGGTTAGGGGACGGGGACGGTTTAGGGTCCAGGTGAGGGTACGACAACGCTTTAGGGGGAGCGTACGTGTGAGGGCGCTGGTTAGTGTCAGTGTACGGGTTAGGATTAGGGGACGGGTGAGGGTCAGGCTTCGGGGAAGTGTTAGGGTTAGGGTTCGGGCTAGGGTTAGGGTTAGGGGACGGGGACGGTTTAGGGTCCAGGTGAGGGTACGACAACGCTTTAGGGGGAGCGTACGTGTGAGGGCGCGAGTTAGTGTCAGCGTACGGGTTAGGATTAGGGGACGGTTGAGGGTCAGGCTTCGGGGAAGGGTTAGGGTTAGGGTTCGGGCTAGGGTTAGGGTTAGGGAACGGGGACTGTTTAGGGTCCAGGTGAGGGTACGACAACGCTTTAGGGGGAGCGTACGTGTGAGGGCGCGGGTTAGTGTCAGCGTACGGGTTAGGATTAGGGGCCGGGTGAGGGTCAGGCTTCGGGGAAGGGTTAGGGTTAGGGTTCGGGCTAGGGTTAGGGTTAGGGGACGGGGACGGTTTAGGGTCCAGGTGAGGGTACGACAACGCTTTAGGGGGAGCGTACGTGTGAGGGCGCGGGTTAGTGTCAGCGTACGGGTTAGGATTAGGGGACGGGTGAGGGTCAGGCTTCGGGGAAGGGTTAGGGTTAGGGTTCGGGCTAGGGTTAGGGTTAGGGGACGGGGACGGTTTAGGGTCCAGGTGAGGGTACGACAACGCTTTAGGGGGAGCATAGGTGTGAGGGCGCGAGTTAGTGTCAGCGTATGGATTAGGATTAGGGGATGGGTGAGGGTCAGGCTTCGGGGAAGGGTTAGGGTTAGGGTTCGGGCTAGGGTTAGGGTTAGGGGACGGGGACGGTTTAGGGTCCAGGTGAGGGTACGACAACGCTTTAGGGGGAGCGTACGTGTGAGGGCGCGGGTTAGTGTCAGCGTACGGGTTGGGATTAGGGGACGGGTGAGGGTCAGGCTTCGGGGAAGGGTTAGGGTTAGGGTTCGGGCTAGGGTTAGGGTTAGGGGCCGGGGACGGTTTAGGGTCCAGGTGAGGGTACGACAACGCTTTAGGGGGAGCGTACGTGTGAGGGCGCGGGTTAGTGTCAGCGTACGGGTTGGGATTAGGGGACGGGTGAGGGTCAGGCTTCGGGGAAGGTTTAGGGTTAGGGTTCGGGCTAGGGTTAGGGTTAGGGGACGGGGACGGTTTAGGGTCCAGGTGAGGGTACGACAACGCTTTAGGTGGAGCGTACGTGTGAGGGCGCGGGTTAGTGTCAGCGTACGGGTTAGGATTAGGGGACGGTTGAGGGTCAGGCTTCGGGGAAGGGTTAGGGTTAGGATTCGGGCTAGGGTTAGGTTTAGGGGACGGGGACGGTTTAGGGTCCAGGTGAGGGTACGACAACGCTTTAGGGGGAGCGTACGTGTGAGGGCGCGGGTTGGTGTCAGAGTACGGGTTAGGATTAGGGGACGGGTGAGGTTCAGGCTTCAGGGAAGGGTTAGGGTTAGGGTTCGGGCTAGGGTTAGGGTTAGGGGACGGGGACGGTTTAGGGTCCAGGTGAGGGTACGACAAAGCTTTAGGGGGAGCGTACGTGTGAGGGCGCGGGTTAGTGTCAGCGTACGGTTTCGGATTAGGGGACGGGTGAGGGTCAGGCTTCGGGGAAGGGTTAGGGTTAGGGTTCGGGCTAGGGTTAGGGTTAGGGGACGGGGACGGTTTAGGGTCCAGGTGAGGGTACGACAACGCTTTAGGGGGAGCGTACGTGTGAGGGCGCGGGTTAGTGTCAGCGTACGGGTTAGGATTAGGGGCCGGGTGAGGGTCAGGCTTCGGGGAAGGGTTAGGGTTAGGGTTCGGGCTAGGGTTAGGGTTAGGGGACGGGGACGGTTTAGGGTCCAGGTGAGGGTACGACAACGCTTTAGGGGGAGCGTACGTGTGAGGGCGCGGGTTAGTGTCAGCGTACGGGTTAGGATTAGGGGACGGGTGAGGGTCAGGCTTCGGGGAAGTGTTAGGGTTAGGGTTCTGGCTAGGGTTAGAGTTAGGGGACGGGGACGGTTTAGGGTCCAGGTGATGGTACGACAACGCTTTAGGGGGAGCATACGTGTGAGGACGCGGGTTAGTGTCAGCGTACGGGTTAGGATTAGGGGACGGGTGAGGGTCAGGCTTCAGAGAAGGGTTAGGGTTAGGGTTCGGGCTAGGGTTAGGGTTAGGGGACGGGGACGGTTTAGGGTCCAGATGAGGGTACGACAATGCTTTAGGGGGAGCATAGGTGTGAGGGCGCGAGTTAGTGTCAGCGTATGGATTAGGATTAGGGGACGGGTGAGGGTCAGGCTTCGGGGAAGGGTTAGGGTTAGGGTTCGGGCTAGGGTTAGGGTTAGGCGACGGGGACGGTTTAGGGTCCAGGTGAGGGTACGACAACGCTTTAGAGGGAGCGTACGTGTGAGGGCGCGGGTTAGTGTCAGCGTACGGGTTAGGATTAGGGGACGGGTGAGGGTGAGGCTTCAGGGAAGGGTTAGGGTTAGGGTTCGGGCTAGGGTTAGGGTTAGGGGACGGGGACGGTTTAGGGTCCAGGTGAGGGTACGACAACGCTTTAGGGGGAGCGTACGTGTGAGGGCGCGGGTTAGTGTCAGCGTACGGGTTAGGATTAGGGGACGGGTGAGGGTCAGGCTTCAGGGAAGGGTTAGGGTTAGGGTTCGGGCTAGGGTTAGGGTTAGGGGACGGGGACGGTTTAGGTTCCAGGTGAGGGTACGACAACGCTTTAGGGGGAGCGTACGTGTGAGGGCGCGGGTTAGTGTCAGCGCACAGGTTAGGATTAGGGGACGGGTGAGGGTCAGGCTTCGGGGAAGTGTTAGGGTTAGGGTTCGGGCTAGGGTTAGGTTTAGGGGACCTGGACGGTTTAGGGTCCAGGTGAGGGTACGACAACGCTTTAGGGGGAGCGTACGTGTGAGGGCGCGGGTTAGTGTCAGCGTACGGGTTAGGATTAGGGGACGGGTGAGGGTCAGGCTTCGGGGAAGGGTTAGGGTTAGGGTTCGGGCTAGGGTTAGGGTTAGGGGACGGGGACTGTTTAGGGTCCAGGTGAGGGTACGACAACGCTTTAGGGGGAGCGTACGTGTGAGGGCGCGGGTTAGTGTCAGCGTACGGGTTAGGATTAGGGGCCGGGTGAGGGTCAGGCTTCGGGGAAGGGTTAGGGTTAGGGTTCGGGCTAGGGTTAGGGTTAGGGGACGGGGACGGTTTAGGGTCCAGGTGAGTGTACGACAACGCTTTAGGGGGAGCGTACGTGTGAGGGCGCGGGTTAGTGTCAGCGTACGGGTTAGGATTAGGGGACGGGTGAGGGTCAGGCTTCGGGGAAGGGTTAGGGTTAGGGTTCGGGCTAGGGTTAGGGTTAGGGGACGGGGACTGTTTAGGGTCCAGGTGAGGGTACGACAACGCTTTAGGGGGAGCGTACGTGTGAGGACGCGGGTTAGTGTCAGCGTACGGGTTAGGATTAGGGGACGGGTGAGGGTCAGGCTTCGGGGAAGGGTTAGGGTTAGGGTTCGGGCTAGGGTTAGGGTTAGGGGACGGGGACGGTTTAGGGTCCAGGTGAGGGTACGACAACGCTTTAGGGGAAGCGTACGTGTGAGGGCGCGGGTTAGTGTCAGCGTACGGGTTAGGATTAGGGGACGGGTGAGGGTCAGGCTTCGGGGAAGGTTTAGGGTTAGGGTTCGGGCTAGGGTTAGGGTTAGGGGACGGGGACGGTTTAGGGTCCAGGTGATGGTACGACAACGCTTTAGGGGGAGCGTACGTGTGAGGACGCGGGTTAGTGTCAGCGTACGGTTTAGGATTAGGGGACGGGTGAGTGTCAGGCTTCGGGGAAGGGTTAGGGTTAGGGTTCGGGCTAGGGTTAGGGTTAGGGGACGGGGACGGTTTAGGGTCCAGATGAGGGTACGACAACGCTTTAGGGGGAGCATAGGTGTGAGGGCGCGAGTTAGTGTCAGCGTATGGATTAGGATTAGGGGACGGGTGAGGGTCAGGCTTCGGGGAAGGGTTAGGGTTAGGGTTCGGGCTAGGGTTAGGGTTAGGCGACGGGGACGGTTTAGGGTCCAGGTGAGGGTACGACAACGCTTTAGGGGGAGCGTACGTGTGAGGGCGCGGGTTAGTGTCAGCGTACGGGTTAGGATTAGGGGACGGGTGAGGTTCAGGCTTCAGGGAAGGGTTAGGGTTAGGGTTCGGGCTAGGGTTAGGGTTAGGGGACGGGGACGGTTTAGGGTCCAGGTGAGGGTACGACAACGCTTTAGGGGGAGCGTACGTGTGAGGGCGCGGGTTAGTGTCAGCGTACGGGTTAGGATTAGGGGACGGGTGAGGGTCAGGCTTCGGGGAAGTTTTAGGGTTAGGGTTCGGGCTAGGGTTAGGGTTAGGGGACGGGGACGGTTTAGGGTCCAGGTGAGGGTACGACAACACTTTACGGGGAGCGTACGTGTGAGGGCGTGGGTTAGTGTCAGCGTACGGGTTAGGATTAGGGGACGGGTGAGGGTCAGGCTTCAGGGAAGGGTTAGGGTTAGGGTTCGGGCTAGGGTTAGGGTTAGGGTACGGGGACGGTTTAGGGTCCAGGTGAGGGTACGACAACGCTTTAGGGGGAGCGTACGTGTGAGGGCGCGGGTTAGTGTCAGCGTACGGGTTAGGATTAGGGGACGGGTGAGGGTCAGGCTTCGGGGAAGGGTTAGGGTTAGGGTTCGGGCTAGGGTTAGGTTTAGGGGACCTGGACGGTTTAGGGTCCAGGTGAGGGTACAACAACGCTTTAGGGGGAGCGTACGTGTGAGGGTGCGGGTTAGTGTCAGCGTACGGGTTAGGATTAGGGGACGGGTGAGGGTCAGGCTTCGGGGAAGGGTTAGGGTTAGGGTTCGGGCTAGGGTTAAGGTTCGTGGACGGGGACGTTTAGGGTCCAGGTGAGGGTACGACAACGCTTTAGGGGGAGCGTACGTGTGAGGGCGCGGGTTAGTGTCAGCGTACGGGTTAGGATTAGGGGACGGGTGAGGGTCAGGCTTCGGGGAAGGGTTAGGGTTAGGGTTTGGGCTAGGGTTAGGGTTAGGGGACAGGGACGGTTTAGGGTCCAGGTGAGGATACGACAACGCTTTAGGGGGAGCGTAAGTGTGAGGGCGCGGGTTAGTGTCAGCGTACGGGTTAGGATTAGGGGACGGGTGAGGGTGAGGCTTCGGGGAAGGGTTAGGGTTAGGGTTCGGGCTAGGGTTAGGGTTAGGGGACGGGGACGGTTTAGGGTCCAGGTAAGGGTACGACAACGCGTTAGGGGTGCGTACGTGTGAGGGCGCGGGTTAGTGTCAGCGTACGGGTTAGGATTAGGGGACGGGTGAGGGTCAGGCTTCGGGGAAGGGTTAGGGTTAGGGTTCGGGCTAGGGTTAGGGTTAGGGGACGGGGACGGTTTAGGGTCCAGGTGAGGGTACGACAACGCTTTAGGGGGAGCGTACGTGTGAGGGCGCGGGTTAGTGTCAGCGTACGGGTTAGGATTAGGGGACGGGTGAGGGTCAGGCTTCGGGGAAGTGTTAGGGTTAGGGTTCGGGCTAGGGTTAGGGTTAGGGGACGGGGACGGTTTAGGTTCTAGGTGAGGGTACGACAACGCTTTAGGGGGAGTGTACGTGTGAGGGCGCGGGTTAGTGTCAGCGTACGGGTTAGGATTAGGGGACGGGTGAGGGTCAGGCTTCGGGGAAGGGTTAGGGTTAGGGTTCGGGCTAGGGTTAGGGTTAGGGGACGGGGACTGTTTAGGGTCCAGGTGAGGGTACGACAACGCTTTAGGGGGAGCGTACGTGTGAGGGCGCGGGTTAGTGTCAGCGTACGGGTTAGGAATAGGGGACGGGTGAGGGTCAGGCTTCGGGGAAGTGTTAGGGTTAGGGTTCGGGCTAGGGTTAGGGTTAGGGGACGGGGACGGTTTAGAGTCCAGATGAGGGTACGACAACGCTTTAGGGGGAGCATAGGTGTGAGGGCGCGAGTTAGTGTCAGCGTATGGATTAGGATTAGGGGACGGGTGAGGGTCAGGCTTTGGGGAAGGGTTAGGGTTAGGGTTCGGGCTAGGGTTAGGGTTACGCGACGGGGACGGTTTAGGGTCCAGGTGAGGGTACGACAACGCTTTAGAGGGAGCGTACGTGTGAGGGCGCGGGTTAGTGTCAGCGTACGGGTTAGGATTAGGGTACGGGTGAGGGTCAGGCTTCGGGGAAGGGTTAGGGTTAGGGTTCGGGCTAGGGTTAGGGTTAGGGGACGGGGACGGTTTAGGGTCCAGGTGATGGTACGACAACGCTTTAGGGGGAGCGTACGTGTGAGGACGCGGGTTAGTGTTAGCGTACGGGATAGGATTAGGGGATGGGTGAGGGTCAGGCTTCGGGGAAGGGTTAGGGTTAGGGTTCGGGCTAGGGTTAGGGTTAGGGGACGGGGACGGTTTAGGGTCCAGATGAGGGTACGACAACGCTTTAGGGGGAGCATAGGTGTGAGGGCGCGAGTTAGTGTCAGCGTATGGATTAGGATAAGGGGACGGGTGAGGGTCAGGCTTCGGGGAAGGGTTAGGGTTAGGGTTCGGGCTAGGGTTAGGGTTACGCGACGGGGACGGTTTAGGGTCCAGGTGAGGGTACGACAACGCTTTAGGGGGAGCGTACGTGTGAGGGCGCGGGTTAGTGTCAGCGTACGGGTTGGGATTAGGGGACGGGTGAGGGTCAGGCTTCGGGGAAGGGTTAGGGTTAGGGTTCGGGCTAGGGTTAGGGTTAGGGGACGGGGACGGTTTAGGGTCCAGGTGAGGGTACGACAACGCTTTAGGGGGAGCGTACGTGTGAGGGCGCGGGTTAGTGTCAGCGTACGGGTTGGGATTAGGGGACGGGTGAGGGTCAGGCTTCGGGGAAGGTTTAGGGTTAGGGTTCGGGCTAGGGTTAGGGTTAGGGGACGGGGACGGTTTAGGGTCCAGGTGAGGGTACGACAACGCTTTAGGGGGAGCGTACGTGTGAGGGCACGGGTTAGTGTCAGCGTACGGTTTCGGATTAGGGGACGGGTGAGGGTCAGGCTTCGGGGAAGGGTTAGGGTTAGGGTTCGGGCTAGGGTTAGGGTTAGGGGACGGGGACGGTTTAGGGTCCAGGTGAGGGTACGACAACGCTTTAGGGGGAGCGTACGTGTGAGGGCGCGGGTTAGTGTCAGCGTACGGGTTAGGATTAGGGGACGGGTGAGGGTCAGACTTCGGGGAAGGGTTAGGGTTAGGGTTCGGGCTAGGGTTAGGGTTAGGGGACGGGGACGGTTTAGGGTCCAGGTGAGGGTACGACAACGCTTTAGGGGGAGCGTACGTGTGAGGGCGCGGGTTAGTGTCAGCGTACGGGTTACGATTAGGGGACGGGTGAGGGTCAGGCTTCGGGGAAGGGTTAGGGTTAGGGTTCGGGCTAGGGTTAGGGTTAGGGGACGGGGACGGTTTAGGGTCCAGGTGAGGGTACGACAACGCTTTAGGTGGAGCGTACGTGTGAGGGCGCGGGTTAGTGTCAGCGTACGGGTTAGGATTAGGGGACGGTTGAGGGTCAGGCTTCGGGGAAGGGTTAGGGTTAGGATTCGGGCTAGGGTTAGGTTTAGGGGACGGGGACGGTTTAGGGTCCAGGTGAGGGTACGACAACGCTTTAGGGGGAGCGTACGTGTGAGGGCGCGGGTTAGTGTCAGCGTACGGGTTAGGATTAGGGGACGGGTGAGGGTCAGGCTTCAGGGAAGGGTTAGGGTTAGGGTTCGGGCTAGGGTTAGGGTTAGGGGACGGGGACGGTTTAGGGTCCAGGTGAGGGTACGACAAAGCTTTAGGGGGAGCGTACGTGTGAGGGCGCGGGTTAGTGTCAGCGTACGGGTTAGGATTAGGGGACGTGTGAGGATCAGGCTTCGGGGAAGGGTTAGGGTTAGGGTTCGGGCTAGGGTTAGGGTTAGGGGACTGGGACGGTTTAAGGTCCAGGTGAGGGTACGACAACGCTTTAGGGGGAGCGTACGTGTGAGGGCGCGGGTTAGTGTCAGCGTACGGGTTAGGATTAGGGGACGGTTGAGGGTCAGGCTTCGGGGAAGGGTTAGGGTTAGGATTCGGGCTAGGGTTAGGTTTAGGGGACGGGGACGGTTTAGGGTCCAGGTGAGGGTACGACAACGCTTTAGGGGGAGCGTACGTGTGAGGGCGCGGGTTAGTGTCAACGTACGGGTTAGGATTAGGGGACGGGTGAGGGTCAGGCTTCGGGGAAGGGTTAGGGTTAGGGTTCGGGCTAGGGTTAGGGTTAGGGGACGGGGACGGTTTAGGGTCCAGGTGAGGGTACGACAACGCTTTAGGGGGAGCATACGTGTGAGGGCGCGGGTTAGTGTCAGCATACGGGTTAGGATTAGGGGACGGGTGAGTTTCAGGCTTCGGGGAAGGGTTAGGGTTAGGGTTCGGGCTAGGGTTAGGGTTAGGGGACGGGGACGGTTTAGGGTCCAGGTGATGGTACGACAACGCTTTAGGGGGAGCGTACGTGTGAGGGCGCGGGTTAGTGTCAGCGTACGGGTTGGGATTAGGGGACGGGTGAGGGTCAGGCTTCGGGGAAGGGTTAGGGTTAGGGTTCGGGCTAGGGTTAGGGTTAGGGGACGGGGACGGTTTAGGGTCCAGGTGAGGGTACGACAACGCTTTAGGGGGAGCGTACGTGTGAGGGCATGGGTTAGTGTCAGCGTACGGGTTAGGATTAGGGGACGGGTGAGGGTCAGGCTTCAGGGAAGGGTTAGGGTTAGGGTTCGGGCTAGGGTTAGGGTTAGGGTACGGGGACGGTTTAGGGTCCAGGTGAGGGTACGACAACGCTTTAGGGGGAGCGTACGTGTGAGGGCGCGGGTTAGTGTCAGCGTACGGGTTAGGATTAGGGGACGGGTGAGGGTCAGGCTTCGGGGAAGGGTTAGGGTTAGGGTTCGGGCTAGGGTTAAGGTTCGTGGACGGGGACGTTTAGGGTCCAGGTGAGGGTACGACAACGCTTTAGGGGGAGCGTAAGTGTGAGGGCGCGGGTTAGTGTCAGCGTACGGGTTAGGATTAGGGGACGGGTGAGGGTCAGGCTTCGGGGAAGGTTTAGGGTTAAGGTTTGGGCTAGGGTTAGGGTTAGGGGACGGGGACGGTTTAGGGTCCAGGTGAGGATACGACAACGCTTTAGGGGGAGCGTAAGTGTGAGGGCGCGGGTTAGTGTCAGCGTACGGGTTAGGATTAGGGGACGGGTGAGGGTGAGGCTTCGGGGAAGGGTTAGGGTTAGGGTTCGGGCTAGGGTTAGGGTTAGGGGACGGGGACGGTTTAGGGTCCAGGTGAGGGTACGACAACGCTTTAGGGGTGCGTACGTGTGAGGGCGCGGGTTAGTGTCAGCGTACGGGTTAGGATTAGGGGACGGGTGAGGGTCAGGCTTCGGGGAAGGGTTAGGGTTAGGGTTCGGGCTAGGGTTAAGGTTCGTGGACGGGGACGTTTAGGGTCCAGGTGAGGGTACGACAACGCTTTAGGGGGAGCGTACGTGTGAGGGCGCGGGTTAGTGTCAGCGTACGGGTTAGGATTAGGGGACGGGTGAGGGTCAGGCTTCGGGGAAGGGTTAGGGTTAGGGTTTGGGCTAGGGTTAGGGTTAGGGGACGGGGACGGTTTAGGGTCCAGGTGAGGATACGAGAACGCTTTAGGGGGAGCGTAAGTGTGAGGGCGCGGGTTAGTGTCAGCGTACGGGTTAGGATTAGGGGACGGGTGAGGGTGAGGCTTCGGGGAAGGGTTAGGGTTAGGGTTCGGGCTAGGGTTAGGGTTAGGGGACGGGGACGGTTTAGGGTCCAGGTAAGGGTACGACAACGCTTTAAGGGTGCGTACGTGTGAGGGCGCGGGTTAGTGTCAGCGTACGGGTTAGGATTAGGGGACGGGTGAGGGTCAGGCTTCGGGGAAGGGTTAGGGTTAGGGTTCGGGCTAGGGTTAGGGTTAGGGGACGGGGACGGTTTAGGGTCCAGGTGAGGGTACGACAACGCTTTAGGGGGAGCGTACGTGTGAGGGCGCGGGTTAGTGTCTGCGTACGGGTTAGGATTAGGGGACGGGTGAGGGTCAGGCTTCGGGGAAGTGTTAGGGTTAAGGTTCGGGCTAGGGTTAGGGTTAGGGGACGGGGACGGTTTAGGTTCTAGGTGAGGGTATGACAACGCTTTAGGGGGAGTGTACGTGTGAGGGCGCGGGTTAGTGTCAGTGTACGGGTTAGGATTAGGGGACGGTTGAGGGTCAGGCTTCGGGGAAGGGTTAGGGTTAGGGTTAGGGTTAGGGGACGGGGACTGTTTAGGGTCCAGGTGAGGGTACGACAACGCTTTAGGGGGAGCGTACGTGTGAGGGCGCGGGTTAGTGTCAGCGTACGGGTTAGGATTAGGGGACGGGTGAGGGTCAGGCTTCGGGGAAGGGTTAGGGTTAGGGTTCGGGCTAGGGTTAGGGTTAGGGGACGGGGACTGTTTAGGGTCCAGGTGAGGGTACGACAACGCTTTAGGGGGAGCGTACGTGTGAGGACGCGGGTTAGTGTCAGTGTACGGGTTAGGATTAGGGGACGGGTGAGGGTCAGGCTTCGGGGAAGGGTTAGGGTTAGGGTTCGGGCTAGGGTTAGGGTTAGGGGACGGGGACGGTTTAGGGTCCAGGTGAGGGTACGACAACGCTTTAGGGGGACCGTACGTGTGAGGGCGCGGGTTAGTGTCAGCGTACGGGTTAGGATTAGGGGACGGGTGAGGGTCAGGCTTCGGGGAAGGTTTAGGGTTAGGGTTCGGGCTAGGGTTAGGGTTAGGGGACGGGGACGGTTTAAGGTCCAGGTGATGGTACGACAACGCTTTAGGGGGAGCGTACGTGTGAGGACGCGGGTTAGTGTCAGCATACGGTTTAGGATTAGGGGACGGGTGAGGGTCAGGCTTCGGGGAAGGGTTAGGGTTAGGGTTCGGGCTAGGGTTAGGGTTAGGGGACGGGGACGGTTTAGGGTCCAGATGAGGGTACGACAACGCTTTAGGGGGAGCATAGGTGTGAGGGCGCGAGTTAGTGTCAGCGTATGGATTAGGATTAGGGGACGGGTGAGGGTCAGGCTTCGGGGAAGGGTTAGGGTTAGGGTTCTGGCTAGGGTTAGGGTTAGGCGACGGGGACGGTTTAGGGTCCAGGTGAGGGTACGACAACGCTTTAGGGGGAGCGTACGTGTGAGGGCGCGGGTTAGTGTCAGCGTACGGGTTAGGATTAGGGGACGGGTGAGGGTCAGGCTTCAGGGAAGGGTTAGGTTTAGGGTTCGGGCTAGGGTTAGGGTTAGGGGACGGGGACGGTTTAGGGTCCAGGTGAGGGTACGACAACGCTTTAGGGGGAGCGTACGTGTGAGGGCGCGGGTTAGTGTCAGCGTACGGGTTAGGATTAGGGGACGGGTGAGGGTCAGGCTTCGGGGAAGTTTTAGGGTTAGGGTTCGGGCTAGGGTTAGGGTTAGGGGACGGGGACGGTTTAGGGTCCAGGTGAGGGTACGACAACACTTTACGGGGAGCGTACGTGTGAGGGCGTGGGTTAGTGTCAGCGTACGGGTTAGGATTAGGGGACGGGTGAGGGTCAGGCTTCAGGGAAGGGTTAGGGTTAGGGTTCGGGCTAGGGTTAGGTTTAGGGGACCTGGACGGTTTAGGGTCCAGGTGAGGGTACGACAACGCTTTAGGGGGAGCGTACGTGTGAGGGTGCGGGTTAGTGTCAGCGTACGGGTTAGGATTAGGGGACGGGTGAGGGTCAGGCTTCGGGGAAGGGTTAGGGTTAGGGTTCGGGCTAGGGTTAAGGTTCGTGGACGGGGACGTTTAGGGTCCAGGTGAGGGTACGACAACGCTTTAGGGGGAGCGTACGTGTGAGGGCGCGGGTTAGTGTCAGCGTACGGGTTAGGATTAGGGGACGGGTGAGGGTCAGGCTTCGGGGAAGGGTTAGGGTTAGGGTTTGGGCTAGGGTTAGGGTTAGGGGACAGGGACGGTTTAGGGTCCAGGTGAGGATACGACAATGCTTTAGGGGGAGCGTAAGTGTGAGGGCGCGGGTTAGTGTCAGCGTACGGGTTAGGATTAGGGGACGGGTGAGGGTCAGGCTTCGGGGAAGGGTTAGGGTTAGGGTTCGGGCTAGGGTTAGGGTTAGGGGACGGGGACGGTTTAGGGTCCAGGTGAGGGTACGACAACGCTTTAGGGGGAGCATAGGTGTGAGGGTGCGAGTTAGTGTCAGCGTATGGATTAGGATTAGGGGACGGGTGAGGGTCAGGCTTCGGGGAAGGGTTAGGGTTAGGGTTCGGGCTAGGGTTAGGGTTAGGGGACGGGGACGGTTTAGGGTCCAGGTAAGGGTACGACAACGCGTTAGGGGTGCGTACGTGTGAGGGCGCGGGTTAGTGTCAGCGTACGGGTTAGGATTAGGGGACGGGTGAGGGTCAGGCTTCGGGGAAGGGTTAGGGTTAGGGTTCGGGCTAGGGTTAGGGTTAGGGGACGGGGACGGTTTAGGGTCCAGGTGAGGGTACGACAACGCTTTAGGGGGAGCATAGGTGTGAGGGCGCGAGTTAGTGTCAGCGTATGGATTAGGATTAGGGGACGGGTGAGGGTCAGGCTTCGGGGAAGGGTTAGGGTTAGGGTTCGGGCTAGGGTTAGGGTTAGGGGACGGGGACGGTTTAGGGTCCAGGTGAGGGTACGACAACGCTTTAGGGGGAGCGTACGTGTGAGGGCGCGGGTTAGTGTCAGCGTACGGGTTGGGATTAGGGGACGGGTGAGGGTCAGGCTTCGGGGAAGGGTTAGGGTTAGGGTTCGGGCTAGGGTTAGGGTTAGGGGACGGGGACGGTTTAGGGTCCAGGTGAGGGTACGACAACGCTTTAGGGGGAGCGTACGTGTGAGGGCGCGGGTTAGTGTCAGCGTACGGGTTGGGATTAGGGGACGGGTGAGGGTCAGGCTTCGGGGAAGGTTTAGGGTTAGGGTTCGGGCTAGGGTTAGGGTTAGGGGACGGGGACGGTTTAGGGTCCAGGTGAGGGTACGACAACGCTTTAGGGGGAGCGTACGTGTGAGGGCACGGGTTAGTGTCAGCGTACGGTTTCGGATTAGGGGACGGGTGAGGGTCAGGCTTCGGGGAAGGGTTAGGGTTAGGGTTCGGGCTAGGGTTAGGGTTAGGGGACGGGGACGGTTTAGGGTCCAGGTGAGGGTACGACAACGCTTTAGGGGGAGCGTACGTGTGAGGGCGCGGGTTAGTGTCAGCGTACGGGTTAGGATTAGGGGACGGGTGAGGGTCAGACTTCGGGGAAGGGTTAGGGTTAGGGTTCGGGCTAGGGTTAGGGTTAGGGGACGGGGACGGTTTAGGGTCCAGGTGAGGGTACGACAACGCTTTAGGGGGAGCGTACGTGTGAGGGCGCGGGTTAGTGTCAGCGTACGGGTTACGATTAGGGGACGGGTGAGGGTCAGGCTTCGGGGAAGGGTTAGGGTTAGGGTTCGGGCTAGGGTTAGGGTTAGGGGACGGGGACGGTTTAGGGTCCAGGTGAGGGTACAACAACGCTTTAGGTGGAGCGTACGTGTGAGGGCGCGGGTTAGTGTCAGCGTACGGGTTAGGATTAGGGGACGGTTGAGGGTCAGGCTTCGGGGAAGGGTTAGGGTTAGGATTCGGGCTAGGGTTAGGTTTAGGGGACGGGGACGGTTTAGGGTCCAGGTGAGGGTACGACAACGCTTTAGGGGGAGCGTACGTGTGAGGGCGCGGGTTAGTGTCAGCGTACGGGTTAGGATTAGGGGACGGGTGAGGGTCAGGCTTCGGGGAAGGGTTAGGGTTAGGGTTCGGGCTAGGGTTAGGGTTAGGGGACGGGGACGGTTTAGGGTCCAGGTGAGGGTACGACAACGCTTTAGGGGGAGCATACGTGTGAGGGCGCGGGTTAGTGTCAGCGTACGGGTTAGGATTAGGGGACGGGTGAGGGTGAGGCTTCGGGGAAGGGTTAGGGTTAGGGTTCGGGCTAGGGTTAGGGTTAGGGGACGGGGACGGTTTAGGGTCCAGGTAAGGGTACGACAACGCGTTAGGGGTGCGTACGTGTGAGGGCGCGGGTTAGTGTCAGCGTACGGGTTAGGATTAGGGGACGGGTGAGGGTCAGGCTTCGGGGAAGGGTTAGGGTTAGGGTTCGGGCTAGGGTTAGGGTTAGGGGACGGGGACGGTTTAGGGTCCAGGTGAGGGTACGACAACGCTTTAGGGGGAGCGTACGTGTGAGGGCGCGGGTTAGTGTCAGCGTACGGGTTAGGATTAGGGGACGGGTGAGGGTCAGGCTTCGGGGAAGTGTTAGGGTTAGGGTTCGGGCTAGGGTTAGGGTTAGGGGACGGGGACGGTTTAGGTTCTAGGTGAGGGTACGACAACGCTTTAGGGGGAGTGTACGTGTGAGGGCGCGGGTTAGTGTCAGCGTACGGGTTAGGATTAGGGGACGGGTGAGGGTCAGGCTTCGGGGAAGGGTTAGGGTTAGGGTTCGGGCTAGGGTTAGGGTTAGGGGACGGGGACTGTTTAGGGTCCAGGTGAGGGTACGACAACGCTTTAGGGGGAGCGTACGTGTGAGGGCGCGGGTTAGTGTCAGCGTACGGGTTAGGAATAGGGGACGGGTGAGGGTCAGGCTTCGGGGAAGTGTTAGGGTTAGGGTTCGGGCTAGGGTTAGGGTTAGGGGACGGGGACGGTTTAGAGTCCAGATGAGGGTACGACAACGCTTTAGGGGGAGCATAGGTGTGAGGGCGCGAGTTAGTGTCAGCGTATGGATTAGGATTAGGGGACGGGTGAGGGTCAGGCTTTGGGGAAGGGTTAGGGTTAGGGTTCGGGCTAGGGTTAGGGTTACGCGACGGGGACGGTTTAGGGTCCAGGTGAGGGTACGACAACGCTTTAGAGGGAGCGTACGTGTGAGGGCGCGGGTTAGTGTCAGCGTACGGGTTAGGATTAGGGTACGGGTGAGGGTCAGGCTTCGGGGAAGGGTTAGGGTTAGGGTTCGGGCTAGGGTTAGGGTTAGGGGACGGGGACGGTTTAGGGTCCAGGTGATGGTACGACAACGCTTTAGGGGGAGCGTACGTGTGAGGACGCGGGTTAGTGTTAGCGTACGGGATAGGATTAGGGGATGGGTGAGGGTCAGGCTTCGGGGAAGGGTTAGGGTTAGGGTTCGGGCTAGGGTTAGGGTTAGGGGACGGGGACGGTTTAGGGTCCAGATGAGGGTACGACAACGCTTTAGGGGGAGCATAGGTGTGAGGGCGCGAGTTAGTGTCAGCGTATGGATTAGGATAAGGGGACGGGTGAGGGTCAGGCTTCGGGGAAGGGTTAGGGTTAGGGTTCGGGCTAGGGTTAGGGTTACGCGACGGGGACGGTTTAGGGTCCAGGTGAGGGTACGACAACGCTTTAGGGGGAGCGTACGTGTGAGGGCGCGGGTTAGTGTCAGCGTACGGGTTGGGATTAGGGGACGGGTGAGGGTCAGGCTTCGGGGAAGGGTTAGGGTTAGGGTTCGGGCTAGGGTTAGGGTTAGGGGACGGGGACGGTTTAGGGTCCAGGTGAGGGTACGACAACGCTTTAGGGGGAGCGTACGTGTGAGGGCGCGGGTTAGTGTCAGCGTACGGGTTGGGATTAGGGGACGGGTGAGGGTCAGGCTTCGGGGAAGGTTTAGGGTTAGGGTTCGGGCTAGGGTTAGGGTTAGGGGACGGGGACGGTTTAGGGTCCAGGTGAGGGTACGACAACGCTTTAGGGGGAGCGTACGTGTGAGGGCACGGGTTAGTGTCAGCGTACGGTTTCGGATTAGGGGACGGGTGAGGGTCAGGCTTCGGGGAAGGGTTAGGGTTAGGGTTCGGGCTAGGGTTAGGGTTAGGGGACGGGGACGGTTTAGGGTCCAGGTGAGGGTACGACAACGCTTTAGGGGGAGCGTACGTGTGAGGGCGCGGGTTAGTGTCAGCGTACGGGTTAGGATTAGGGGACGGGTGAGGGTCAGACTTCTTGGAAGGGTTAGGGTTAGGGTTCGGGCTAGGGTTAGGGTTAGGGGACGGGGACGGTTTAGGGTCCAGGTGAGGGTACGACAACGCTTTAGGGGGAGCGTACGTGTGAGGGCGCGGGTTAGTGTCAGCGTACGGGTTACGATTAGGGGACGGGTGAGGGTCAGGCTTCGGGGAAGGGTTAGGGTTAGGGTTCGGGCTAGGGTTAGGGTTAGGGGACGGGGACGGTTTAGGGTCCAGGTGAGGGTACGACAACGCTTTAGGTGGAGCGTACGTGTGAGGGCGCGGGTTAGTGTCAGCGTACGGGTTAGGATTAGGGGACGGTTGAGGGTCAGGCTTCGGGGAAGGGTTAGGGTTAGGATTCGGGCTAGGGTTAGGTTTAGGGGACGGGGACGGTTTAGGGTCCAGGTGAGGGTACGACAACGCTTTAGGGGGAGCGTACGTGTGAGGGCGCGGGTTAGTGTCAGCGTACGGGTTAGGATTAGGGGACGGGTGAGGGTCAGGCTTCAGGGAAGGGTTAGGGTTAGGGTTCGGGCTAGGGTTAGGGTTAGGGGACGGGGACGGTTTAGGGTCCAGGTGAGGGTACGACAAAGCTTTAGGGGGAGCGTACGTGTGAGGGCGCGGGTTAGTGTCAGCGTACGGGTTAGGATTAGGGGACGTGTGAGGATCAGGCTTCGGGGAAGGGTTAGGGTTAGGGTTCGGGCTAGGGTTAGGGTTAGGGGACTGGGACGGTTTAAGGTCCAGGTGAGGGTACGACAACGCTTTAGGGGGAGCGTACGTGTGAGGGCGCGGGTTAGTGTCAGCGTACGGGTTAGGATTAGGGGACGGTTGAGGGTCAGGCTTCGGGGAAGGGTTAGGGTTAGGATTCGGGCTAGGGTTAGGTTTAGGGGACGGGGACGGTTTAGGGTCCAGGTGAGGGTACGACAACGCTTTAGGGGGAGCGTACGTGTGAGGGCGCGGGTTAGTGTCAACGTACGGGTTAGGATTAGGGGACGGGTGAGGGTCAGGCTTCGGGGAAGGGTTAGGGTTAGGGTTCGGGCTAGGGTTAGGGTTAGGGGACGGGGACGGTTTAGGGTCCAGGTGAGGGTACGACAACGCTTTAGGGGGAGCATACGTGTGAGGGCGCGGGTTAGTGTCAGCATACGGGTTAGGATTAGGGGACGGGTGAGTTTCAGGCTTCGGGGAAGGGTTAGGGTTAGGGTTCGGGCTAGGGTTAGGGTTAGGGGACGGGGACGGTTTAGGGTCCAGGTGATGGTACGACAACGCTTTAGGGGGAGCGTACGTGTGAGGGCGCGGGTTAGTGTCAGCGTACGGGTTGGGATTAGGGGACGGGTGAGGGTCAGGCTTCGGGGAAGGGTTAGGGTTAGGGTTCGGGCTAGGGTTAGGGTTAGGGGACGGGGACGGTTTAGGGTCCAGGTGAGGGTACGACAACGCTTTAGGGGGAGCGTACGTGTGAGGGCATGGGTTAGTGTCAGCGTACGGGTTAGGATTAGGGGACGGGTGAGGGTCAGGCTTCAGGGAAGGGTTAGGGTTAGGGTTCGGGCTAGGGTTAGGGTTAGGGTACGGGGACGGTTTAGGGTCCAGGTGAGGGTACGACAACGCTTTAGGGGGAGCGTACGTGTGAGGGCGCGGGTTAGTGTCAGCGTACGGGTTAGGATTAGGGGACGGGTGAGGGTCAGGCTTCGGGGAAGGGTTAGGGTTAGGGTTCGGGCTAGGGTTAAGGTTCGTGGACGGGGACGTTTAGGGTCCAGGTGAGGGTACGACAACGCTTTAGGGGGAGCGTAAGTGTGAGGGCGCGGGTTAGTGTCAGCGTACGGGTTAGGATTAGGGGACGGGTGAGGGTCAGGCTTCGGGGAAGGTTTAGGGTTAAGGTTTGGGCTAGGGTTAGGGTTAGGGGACGGGGACGGTTTAGGGTCCAGGTGAGGATACGACAACGCTTTAGGGGGAGCGTAAGTGTGAGGGCGCGGGTTAGTGTCAGCGTACGGGTTAGGATTAGGGGACGGGTGAGGGTGAGGCTTCGGGGAAGGGTTAGGGTTAGGGTTCGGGCTAGGGTTAGGGTTAGGGGACGGGGACGGTTTAGGGTCCAGGTGAGGGTACGACAACGCTTTAGGGGTGCGTACGTGTGAGGGCGCGGGTTAGTGTCAGCGTACGGGTTAGGATTAGGGGACGGGTGAGGGTCAGGCTTCGGGGAAGGGTTAGGGTTAGGGTTCGGGCTAGAGTTAGGGTTAGGGGACGGGGACGGTTTAGGGTCCAGGTGAGGGTACGAAAACGCTTTAGGGGGTGCGTACGTGTGAGGGCGCTGGTTAGTGTCAGCGTACGGGTTAGGATTAGGGGACGGGTGAGGGTCAGGCTTCGGGGAAGTGTTAGGGATAGGGTTCGGGCTAGGGTTAGGGTTAGGGTACGGGGACGGTTTAGGGTCCAGGTGAGGGTACGACAACGCTTTAGGGGGAGCGTACGTGTGAGGGCGCGGGTTAGTGTCAGCGTACGGGTTAGGATTAGGGGACGGTTGAGGGTCAGGCTTCGGGGAAGGGTTAGGGTTAGGGTTCGGGCTAGGGTTAGGGTTAGGGGACAGGGACTGTTTAGGGTCCAGGTGAGGGTACGACAATGCTTTAGGGGGAGCGTACGTGTGAGGGCGCGGGTTAGTGTCAGCGTACGGGTTAGGATTAGGGGCCGGGTGAGGGTCAGGCTTCGGGGAAGGGTTAGGGTTAGGGTTCGGGCTAGGGTTAGGGTTAGGGGACGGGGACGGTTTAGGGTCCAGGTGAGGGTACGACAACGCTTTCGGGGGAGCGTACGTGTGAGGGCGCGGGTTAGTGTCAGCGTACGGGTTAGGATTAGGGGACGGGTGAGGGTCAGGCTTCGGGGAAAGGTTAGGGTTAGGGTTCTGGCTAGGGTTAGAGTTAGGGGACGGGGACGGTTTAGGGTCCAGGTGATGGTACGACAACGCTTTAGGGGGAGCATACGTGTGAGGACGCGGGTTAGTGTCAGCGTACGGGTTAGGATTAGGGGACGGGTGAGGGTCAGGCTTCAGAGAAGGGTTAGGGTTAGGGTTCGGGCTAGGGTTAGGGTTAGGGGACGGGGACGGTTTAGGGTCCAGATGAGGGTACGACAATGCTTTAGGGGGAGCATAGGTGTGAGGGCGCGAGTTAGTGTCAGCGTATGGATTAGGATTAGGGGACGGGTGAGGGTCAGGCTTCGGGGAAGGGTTAGGGTTAGGGTTCGGGCTAGGGTTAGGGTTAGGCGACGGGGACGGTTTAGGGTCCAGGTGAGGGTACGACAACGCTTTAGGGGGAGCGTACGTGTGAGGGCGCGGGTTAGTGTCAGCGTACGGGTTAGGATTAGGGGACGGGTGAGGGTCAGGCTTCAGGGAAGGGTTAGGGTTAGGGTTCGGGCTAGGGTTAGGGTTAGGGGACGGGGACGGTTTAGGGTCCAGGTGAGGGTACGACAACGCTTTAGGGGGAGCGTACGTGTGAGGGCGCGGGTTAGTGTCAGCGTACGGGTTAGGATTAGGGGACGGGTGAGGGTCAGGCTTCAGGGAAGGGTTAGGGTTAGGGTTCGGGCTAGGGTTAGGGTTAGGGGACGGGGACGGTTTAGGTTCCAAGTGAGGGTACGACAACGCTTTAGGGGGAGCGTACGTGTGAGGGCGCGGGTTAGTGTCAGCGCACAGGTTAGGATTAGGGGACGGGTGAGGGTCAGGCTTCGGGGAAGTGTTAGGGTTAGGGTTCGGGCTAGGGTTAGGTTTAGGGGACCTGGACGGTTTAGGGTCCAGGTGAGGGTACGACAACGCTTTAGGGGGAGCGTACGTGTGAGGGCGTGGGTTAGTGTCAGCGTACGGGTTAGGATTACGGGACGGGTGAGGGTCAGGCTTCGGGGAAGGGTTAGGGTTAGGGTTCGGGCTAGGGTTAAGGTTCGTGGACGGGGACGTTTAGGGTCCAGGTGAGGGTACGACAACGCTTTAGGGGGAGCGTACGTGTGAGGGCGCGGGTTAGTGTCAGCGTACGGGTTAGGATTAGGGGACGGGTGAGGGTCAGGCTTCGGGGAAGGGTTAGGGTTAGGGTTTGGGCTAGGGTTAGGGTTAGGGGACGGGGACGGTTTAGGGTCCAGGTGAGGATACGAGAACGCTTTAGGGGGAGCGTAAGTGTGAGGGCGCGGGTTAGTGTCAGCGTACGGGTTAGGATTAGGGGACGGGTGAGGGTGAGGCTTCGGGGAAGGGTTAGGGTTAGGGTTCGGGCTAGGGTTAGGGTTAGGGGACGGGGACGGTTTAGGGTCCAGGTAAGGGTACGACAACGCTTTAAGGGTGCGTACGTGTGAGGGCGCGGGTTAGTGTCAGCGTACGGGTTAGGATTAGGGGACGGGTGAGGGTCAGGCTTCGGGGAAGGGTTAGGGTTAGGGTTCGGGCTAGGGTTAGGGTTAGGGGACGGGGACGGTTTAGGGTCCAGGTGAGGGTACGACAACGCTTTAGGGGGAGCGTACGTGTGAGGGCGCGGGTTAGTGTCTGCGTACGGGTTAGGATTAGGGGACGGGTGAGGGTCAGGCTTCGGGGAAGTGTTAGGGTTAGGGTTCGGGCTAGGGTTAGGGTTAGGGGACGGGGACGGTTTAGGTTCTAGGTGAGGGTATGACAACGCTTTAGGGGGAGTGTACGTGTGAGGGCGCGGGTTAGTGTCAGTGTACGGGTTAGGATTAGGGGACGGTTGAGGGTCAGGCTTCGGGGAAGGGTTAGGGTTAGGGTTAGGGTTAGGGGACGGGGACTGTTTAGGGTCCAGGTGAGGGTACGACAACGCTTTAGGGGGAGCGTACGTGTGAGGGCGCGGGTTAGTGTCAGCGTACGGGTTAGGATTAGGGGACGGGTGAGGGTCAGGCTTCGGGGAAGGGTTAGGGTTAGGGTTCGGGCTAGGGTTAGGGTTAGGGGACGGGGACTGTTTAGGGTCCAGGTGAGGGTACGACAACGCTTTAGGGGGAGCGTACGTGTGAGGACGCGGGTTAGTGTCAGTGTACGGGTTAGGATTAGGGGACGGGTGAGGGTCAGGCTTCGGGGAAGTGTTAGGGTTAGGGTTCGGGCTAGGGTTAGGGTTAGGGGACGGGGACGGTTTAGGGTCCAGGTGAGGGTACGACAACGCTTTAGGGGGAGCGTACGTGTGAGGGCGCGGGTTAGTGTCAGCGTACGGGTTAGGATTAGGGGACGGGTGAGGGTCAGGCTTCGGGGAAGGTTTAGGGTTAGGGTTCGGGCTAGGGTTAGGGTTAGGGGACGGGGACGGTTTAAGGTCCAGGTGATGGTACGACAACGCTTTAGGGGGAGCGTACGTGTGAGGACGCGGGTTAGTGTCAGCATACGGTTTAGGATTAGGGGACGGGTGAGGGTCAGGCTTCGGGGAAGGGTTAGGGTTAGGGTTCGGGCTAGGGTTAGGGTTAGGGGACGGGGACGGTTTAGGGTCCAGATGAGGGTACGACAACACTTTAGGGGGAGCATAGGTGTGAGGGCGCGAGTTAGTGTCAGCGTATGGATTAGGATTAGGGGACGGGTGAGGGTCAGGCTTCGGGGAAGGGTTAGGGTTAGGGTTCTGGCTAGGGTTAGGGTTAGGCGACGGGGACGGTTTAGGGTCCAGGTGAGGGTACGACAACGCTTTAGGGGGAGCGTACGTGTGAGGGCGCGGGTTAGTGTCAGCGTACGGGTTAGGATTAGGGGACGGGTGAGGGTCAGGCTTCAGGGAAGGGTTAGGTTTAGGGTTCGGGCTAGGGTTAGGGTTAGGGGACGGGGACGGTTTAGGGTCCAGGTGAGGGTACGACAACGCTTTAGGGGGAGCGTACATGTGAGGGCGCGGGTTAGTGTCAGCGTACGGGTTAGGATTAGGGGACGGGTGAGGGTCAGGCTTCGGGGAAGTTTTAGGGTTAGGGTTCGGGCTAGGGTTAGGGTTAGGGGACGGGGACGGTTTAGGGTCCAGGTGAGGGTACGACAACACTTTACGGGGAGCGTACGTGTGAGGGCGTGGGTTAGTGTCAGCGTACGGGTTAGGATTAGGGGACGGGTGAGGGTCAGGCTTCAGGGAAGGGTTAGGGTTAGGGTTCGGGCTAGGGTTAGGTTTAGGGGACCTGGACGGTTTAGGGTCCAGGTGAGGGTACGACAACGCTTTAGGGGGAGCGTACGTGTGAGGGTGCGGGTTAGTGTCAGCGTACGGGTTAGGATTAGGGGACGGGTGAGGGTCAGGCTTCGGGGAAGGGTTAGGGTTAGGGTTCGGGCTAGGGTTAAGGTTCGTGGACGGGGACGTTTAGGGTCCAGGTGAGGGTACGACAACGCTTTAGGGGGAGCGTACGTGTGAGGGCGCGGGTTAGTGTCAGCGTACGGGTTAGGATTAGGGGACGGGTGAGGGTCAGGCTTCGGGGAAGGGTTAGGGTTAGGGTTTGGGCTAGGGTTAGGGTTAGGGGACAGGGACGGTTTAGGGTCCAGGTGAGGATACGACAATGCTTTAGGGGGAGCGTAAGTGTGAGGGCGCGGGTTAGTGTCAGCGTACGGGTTAGGATTAGGGGACGGGTGAGGGTCAGGCTTCGGGGAAGGGTTAGGGTTAGGGTTCGGGCTAGGGTTAGGGTTAGGGGACGGGGACGGTTTAGGGTCCAGGTGAGGGTACGACAACGCTTTAGGGGGAGCATAGGTGTGAGGGCGCGAGTTAGTGTCAGCGTATGGATTAGGATTAGGGGACGGGTGAGGGTCAGGCTTCGGGGAAGGGTTAGGGTTAGGGTTCGGGCTAGGGTTAGGGTTAGGGGACGGGGACGGTTTAGGGTCCAGGTAAGGGTACGACAACGCGTTAGGGGTGCGTACGTGTGAGGGCGCGGGTTAGTGTCAGCGTACGGGTTAGGATTAGGGGACGGGTGAGGGTCAGGCTTCGGGGAAGGGTTAGGGTTAGGGTTCGGGCTAGGGTTAGGGTTAGGGGACGGGGACGGTTTAGGGTCCAGGTGAGGGTACGACAACGCTTTAGGGGGAGCATAGGTGTGAGGGCGCGAGTTAGTGTCAGCGTATGGATTAGGATTAGGGGACGGGTGAGGGTCAGGCTTCGGGGAAGGGTTAGGGTTAGGGTTCGGGCTAGGGTTAGGGTTAGGGGACGGGGACGGTTTAGGGTCCAGGTGAGGGTACGACAACGCTTTAGGGGGAGCGTACGTGTGAGGGCGCGGGTTAGTGTCAGCGTACGGGTTGGGATTAGGGGACGGGTGAGGGTCAGGCTTCGGGGAAGGGTTAGGGTTAGGGTTCGGGCTAGGGTTAGGGTTAGGGGACGGGGACGGTTTAGGGTCCAGGTGAGGGTACGACAACGCTTTAGGGGGAGCGTACGTGTGAGGGCGCGGGTTAGTGTCAGCGTACGGGTTGGGATTAGGGGACGGTTGAGGGTCAGGCTTCGGGGAAGGTTTAGGGTTAGGGTTCGGGCTAGGGTTAGGGTTAGGGGACGGGGACGGTTTAGGGTCCAGGTGAGGGTACGACAACGCTTTAGGGGGAGCGTACGTGTGAGGGCACGGGTTAGTGTCAGCGTACGGTTTCGGATTAGGGGACGGGTGAGGGTCAGGCTTCGGGGAAGGGTTAGGGTTAGGGTTCGGGCTAGGGTTAGGGTTAGGGGACGGGGACGGTTTAGGGTCCAGGTGAGGGTACGACAACGCTTTAGGGGGAGCGTACGTGTGAGGGCGCGGGTTAGTGTCAGCGTACGGGTTAGGATTAGGGGACGGGTGAGGGTCAGACTTCGGGGAAGGGTTAGGGTTAGGGTTCGGGCTAGGGTTAGGGTTAGGGGACGGGGACGGTTTAGGGTCCAGGTGAGGGTACGACAACGCTTTAGGGGGAGCGTACGTGTGAGGGCGCGGGTTAGTGTCAGCGTACGGGTTACGATTAGGGGACGGGTGAGGGTCAGGCTTCGGGGAAGGGTTAGGGTTAGGGTTCGGGCTAGGGTTAGGGTTAGGGGACGGGGACGGTTTAGGGTCCAGGTGAGGGTACAACAACGCTTTAGGTGGAGCGTACGTGTGAGGGCGCGGGTTAGTGTCAGCGTACGGGTTAGGATTAGGGGACGGTTGAGGGTCAGGCTTCGGGGAAGGGTTAGGGTTAGGATTCGGGCTAGGGTTAGGTTTAGGGGACGGGGACGGTTTAGGGTCCAGGTGAGGGTACGACAACGCTTTAGGGGGAGCGTACGTGTGAGGGCGCGGGTTAGTGTCAGCGTACGGGTTAGGATTAGGGGACGGGTGAGGGTCAGGCTTCGGGGAAGGGTTAGGGTTAGGGTTCGGGCTAGGGTTAGGGTTAGGGGACGGGGACGGTTTAGGGTCCAGGTGAGGGTACGACAACGCTTTAGGGGGAGCATACGTGTGAGGGCGCGGGTTAGTGTCAGCGTACGGGTTAGGATTAGGGGACGGGTGAGGGTCAGGCTTCGGGGAAGGGTTAGGGTTAGGGTTCGGGCTAGGGTTAAGGTTCGTGGACGGGGACGTTTAGGGTCCAGGTGAGGGTACGACAACGCTTTAGGGGGAGCGTACGTGTGAGGGCGCGGGTTAGTGTCAGCGTACGGGTTAGGATTAGGGGACGGGTGAGGGTCAGGCTTCGGGGAAGGGTTAGGGTTAGGGTTTGGGCTAGGGTTAGGGTTAGGGGACGGGGACGGTTTAGGGTCCAGGTGAGGATACGACAACGCTTTAGGGGGAGCGTAAGTGTGAGGGCGCGGGTTAGTGTCAGCGTACGGGTTAGGATTAGGGGACGGGTGAGGGTGAGGCTTCGGGGAAGGGTTAGGGTTAGGGTTCGGGCTAGGGTTAGGGTTAGGGGACGGGGACGGTTTAGGGTCCAGGTAAGGGTACGACAACGCTTTAAGGGTGCGTACGTGTGAGGGCGCGGGTTAGTGTCAGCGTACGGGTTAGGATTAGGGGACGGGTGAGGGTCAGGCTTCGGGGAAGGGTTAGGGTTAGGGTTCGGGCTAGGGTTAGGGTTAGGGGACGGGGACGGTTTAGGGTCCAGGTGAGGGTACGACAACGCTTTAGGGGGAGCGTACGTGTGAGGGCGCGGGTTAGTGTCTGCGTACGGGTTAGGATTAAGGGACGGGTGAGGGTCAGGCTTCGGGGAAGTGTTAGGGTTAGGGTTCGGGCTAGGGTTAGGGTTAGGGGACGGGGACGGTTTAGGTTCTAGGTGGGGGTATGACAACGCTTTAGGGGGAGTGTACGTGTGAGGGCGCGGGTTAGTGTCAGTGTACGGGTTAGGATTAGGGGACGGTTGAGGGTCAGGCTTCGGGGAAGGGTTAGGGTTAGGGTTCGGGCTAGGGTTAGGGTTAGGGGACGGGGACTGTTTAGGGTCCAGGTGAGGGTACGACAACGCTTTAGGGGGAGCGTACGTGTGAGGGCGCGGGTTAGTGTCAGCGTACGGGTTAGGATTAGGGGCCGGGTGAGGGTCAGGCTTCGGGGAAGGGTTAGGGTTAGGGTTCGGGCTAGGGTTAGGGTTAGGGGACGGGGACGGTTTAGGGTCCAGGTGAGTGTACGACAACGCTTTAGGGGGAGCGTACGTGTGAGGGCGCGGGTTAGTGTCAGCGTACGGGTTAGGATTAGGGGACGGGTGAGGGTCAGGCTTCGGGGAAGGGTTAGGGTTAGGGTTCGGGCTAGGGTTAGGGTTAGGGGACGGGGACTGTTTAGGGTCCAGGTGAGGGTACGACAACGCTTTAGGGGGAGCGTACGTGTGAGGACGCGGGTTAGTGTCAGCGTACGGGTTAGGATTAGGGGACGGGTGAGGGTCAGGCTTCGGGGAAGGGTTAGGGTTAGGGTTCGGGCTAGGGTTAGGGTTAGGGGACGGGGACGGTTTAGGGTCCAGGTGAGGGTACGACAACGCTTTAGGGGGAGCGTACGTGTGAGGGCGCGGGTTAGTGTCAGCGTACGGGTTAGGATTAGGGGACGGGTGAGGGTCAGGCTTCGGGGAAGGTTTAGGGTTAGGGTTCGGGCTAGGGTTAGGGTTAGGGGACGGGGACGGTTTAGGGTCCAGGTGATGGTACGACAACGCTTTAGGGGGAGCGTACGTGTGAGGACGCGGGTTAGTGTCAGCGTACGGTTTAGGATTAGGGGACGGGTGAGGGTCAGGCTTCGGGGAAGGGTTAGGGTTAGGGTTCGGGCTAGGGTTAGGGTTAGGGGACGGGGACGGTTTAGGGTCCAGATGAGGGTACGACAACGCTTTAGGGGGAGCATAGGTGTGAGGGCGCGAGTTAGTGTCAGCGTATGGATTAGGATTAGGGGACGGGTGAGGGTCAGGCTTCGGGGAAGGGTTAGGGTTAGGGTTCGGGCTAGGGTTAGGGTTAGGCGACGGGGACGGTTTAGGGTCCAGGTGAGGGTACGACAACGCTTTAGGGGGAGCGTACGTGTGAGGGCGCGGGTTAGTGTCAGCGTACGGGTTAGGATTAGGGGACGGGTGAGGGTCAGGCTTCAGGGAAGGGTTAGGGTTAGGGTTCGGGCTAGGGTTAGGGTTAGGGGACGGGGACGGTTTAGGGTCCAGGTGAGGGTACGACAACGCTTTAGGGGGAGCGTACGTGTGAGGGCGCGGGTTAGTGTCAGCGTACGGGTTAGGATTAGGGGACGGGTGAGGGTCAGGCTTCGGGGAAGTTTTAGGGTTAGGGTTCGGGCTAGGGTTAGGGTTAGGGGACGGGGACGGTTTAGGGTCCAGGTGAGGGTACGACAACACTTTACGGGGAGCGTACGTGTGAGGGCGTGGGTTAGTGTCAGCGTACGGGTTAGGATTAGGGGACGGGTGAGGGTCAGGCTTCAGGGAAGGGTTAGGGTTAGGGTTCGGGCTAGGGTTAGGGTTAGGGTACGGGGACGGTTTAGGGTCCAGGTGAGGGTACGACAACGCTTTAGGGGGAGCGTACGTGTGAGGGCGCGGGTTAGTGTCAGCGTACGGGTTAGGATTAGGGGACGGGTGAGGGTCAGGCTTCGGGGAAGGGTTAGGGTTAGGGTTCGGGCTAGGGTTAGGTTTAGGGGACCTGGACGGTTTAGGGTCCAGGTGAGGGTACGACAACGCTTTAGGGGGAGCGTACGTGTGAGGGTGCGGGTTAGTGTCAGCGTACGGGTTAGGATTAGGGGACGGGTGAGGGTCAGGCTTCGGGGAAGGGTTAGGGTTAGGGTTCGGGCTAGGGTTAAGGTTCGTGGACGGGGACGTTTAGGGTCCAGGTGAGGGTACGACAACGCTTTAGGGGGAGCGTACGTGTGAGGGCGCGGGTTAGTGTCAGCGTACGGGTTAGGATTAGGGGACGGGTGAGGGTCAGGCTTCGGGGAAGGGTTAGGGTTAGGGTTCTGTCTAGGGTTAAGGTTCGTGGACGGGGACGTTTAGGGTCCAGGTGAGGGTACGACAACGCTTTAGGGGGAGCGTACGTGTGAGGGCGCGGGTTAGTGTCAGCGTACGGGTTAGGATTAGGGGACGGGTGAGGGTCAGGCTTCGGGGAAGTGTTAGGGTTAGGGTTTGGGCTAGGGTTAGGGTTAGGGGACGGGGACGGTTTAGGGTCCAGGTGAGGATACGACAACGCTTTAGGGGGAGCGTAAGTGTGAGGGCGCGGGTTAGTGTCAGCGTACGGGTTAGGATTAGGGGACGGGTGAGGGTGAGGCTTCGGGGAAGGGTTAGGGTTAGGGTTCGGGCTAGGGTTAGGGTTAGGGGATGGGGACGGTTTAGGGTCCAGGTAAGGGTACGACAACGCTTTAAGGGTGCGTACGTGTGAGGGCGCGGGTTAGTGTCAGCGTACGGGTTAGGATTAGGGGACGGGTGAGGGTCAGGCTTCGGGGAAGGGTTAGGGTTAGGGTTCGGGCTAGGGTTAGGGTTAGGGGACGGGGACGGTTTAGGGTCCAGGTGAGGGTACGACAACGCTTTAGGGGGAGCGTACGTGTGAGGGCGCGGGTTAGTGTCTGCGTACGGGTTAGGATTAGGGGACGGGTGAGGGTCAGGCTTCGGGGAAGTGTTAGGGTTAGGGTTCGGGCTAGGGTTAGGGTTAGGGGACGGGGACGGTTTAGGTTCTAGGTGAGGGTATGACAACGCTTTAGGGGGAGTGTACGTGTGAGGGCGCGGGTTAGTGTCAGTGTACGGGTTAGGATTAGGGGACGGTTGAGGGTCAGGCTTCGGGGAAGGGTTAGGGTTAGGGTTCGGGCTAGGGTTAGGGTTAGGGGACGGGGACTGTTTAGGGTCCAGGTGAGGGTACGACAACGCTTTAGGGGGAGCGTACGTGTGAGGGCGCGGGTTAGTGTCAGCGTACGGGTTAGGATTAGGGGCCGGGTGAGGGTCAGGCTTCGGGGAAGGGTTAGGGTTAGGGTTCGGGCTAGGGTTAGGGTTAGGGGACGGGGACGGTTTAGGGTCCAGGTGAGTGTACGACAACGCTTTAGGGGGAGCGTACGTGTGAGGGCGCGGGTTAGTGTCAGCGTACGGGTTAGGATTAGGGGACGGGTGAGGGTCAGGCTTCGGGGAAGGGTTAGGGTTAGGGTTCGGGCTAGGGTTAGGGTTAGGGCACGGGGACTGTTTAGGGTCCAGGTGAGGGTACGACAACGCTTTAGGGGGAGCGTACGTGTGAGAACGCGGGTTAGTGTCAGCGTACGGGTTAGGATTAGGGGACGGGTGAGGGTCAGGCTTCGGGGAAGGGTTAGGGTTAGGGTTCGGGCTAGGGTTAGGGTTAGGGGACAGGGACGGTTTAGGGTCCAGGTGAGGGTACGACAACGCTTTAGGGGGAGCGTACGTGTGAGGGCGCGGGTTAGTGTCAGCGTACGGGTTAGGATTAGGGGACGGGTGAGGGTCAGGCTTCGGGGAAGGTTTAGGGTTAGGGTTCGGGCTAGGGTTAGGGTTAGGGGACGGGGACGGTTTAGGGTCCAGGTGATGGTACGACAACGCTTTAGGGGGAGCGTACGTGTGAGGACGCGGGTTAGTGTCAGCGTACGGTTTAGGATTAGGGGACGGGTGAGGGTCAGGCTTCGGGGAAGGGTTAGGGTTAGGGTTCGGGCTAGGGTTAGGGTTAGGGGACGGGGACGGTTTAGGGTCCAGATGAGGGTACGACAACGCTTTAGGGGGAGCATAGGTGTGAGGGCGCGAGTTAGTGTCAGCGTATGGATTAGGATTAGGGGACGGGTGAGGGTCAGGCTTCGGGGAAGGGTTAGGGTTAGGGTTCGGGCTAGGGTTAGGGTTAGGCGACGGGGACGGTTTAGGGTCCAGGTGAGGGTACGACAACGCTTTAGGGGGAGCGTACGTGTGAGGGCGCGGGTTAGTGTCAGCGTACGGGTTAGGATTAGGGGACGGGTGAGGGTCAGGCTTCAGGGAAGGGTTAGGGTTAGGGTTCGGGCTAGGGTTAGGGTTAGGGGACGGGGACGGTTTAGGGTCCAGGTGAGGGTACGACAACGCTTTAGGGGGAGCGTACGTGTGAGGGCGCGGGTTAGTGTCAGCGTACGGGTTAGGATTAGGGGACGGGTGAGGGTCAGGCTTCGGGGAAGGGTTAGGGTTAGGGTTTGGGCTAGGGTTAGGGTTAGGGGACGGGGACGGTTTAGGGTCCAGGTGAGGATACGACAACGCTTTAGGGGGAGCGTAAGTGTGAGGGCGCGGGTTAGTGTCAGCGTACGGGTTAGGATTAGGGGACGGGTGAGGGTGAGGCTTCGGGGAAGGGTTAGGGTTAGGGTTCGGGCTAGGGTTAGGGTTAGGGGACGGGGACGGTTTAGGGTCCAGGTAAGGGTACAACAACGCTTTAGGGGTGCGTACGTGTGAGGGCGCGGGTTAGTGTCAGCGTACGGGTTAGGATTAGGGGACGGGTGAGGGTCAGGCTTCGGGGAAGGGTTAGGGTTAGGGTTCGGGCTAGGGTTAGGGTTAGGGGACGGGGACGGTTTAGGGTCCAGGTGAGGGTACGACAACGCTTTAGGGGGAGCGTACGTGTGAGGGCGCGGGTTAGTGTCAGCGTACGGGTTAGGATTAGGGGACGGGTGAGGGTCAGGCTTCGGGGAAGGGTTAGGGTTAGGGTTCGGGCTAGGGTTAGGTTTAGGGGACCTGGACGGTTTAGGGTCCAGGTGAGGGTACGACAACGCTTTAGGGGGAGCGTACGTGTGAGGGTGCGGGTTAGTGTCAGCGTACGGGTTAGGATTAGGGGACGGGTGAGGGTCAGGCTTCGGGGAAGGGTTAGGGTTAGGGTTCGGGCTAGGGTTAGGGTTAGGGGACGGGGACGTTTAGGGTCCAGGTGAGGGTACGACAACGCTTTAGGGGGAGCGTACGTGTGAGGGCGCGGGTTAGTGTCAGCGTACGGGTTAGGATTAGGGGACGGGTGAGGGTCAGGCTTCGGGGAAGGGTTAGGGTTAGGGTTTGGGCTAGGGTTAGGGTTAGGGGACAGGGACGGTTTAGGGTCCAGGTGAGGATACGACAACGCTTTAGGGGGAGCGTAAGTGTGAGGGCGCGGGTTAGTGTCAGCGTACGGGTTAGGATTAGGGGACGGGTGAGGGTGAGGCTTCGGGGAAGGGTTAGGGTTAGGGTTCGGGCTAGGGTTAGGGTTAGGGGACGGGGACGGTTTAGGGTCCAGGTAAGGGTACGACAACGCGTTAGGGGTGCGTACGTGTGAGGGCGCGGGTTAGTGTCAGCGTACGGGTTAGGATTAGGGGACGGGTGAGGGTCAGGCTTCGGGGAAGGGTTAGGGTTAGGGTTCGGGCTAGGGTTAGGGTTAGGGGACGAGGACGGTTTAGGGTCCAGGTGAGGGTACGACAACGCTTTAGGGGGAGCGTACGTGTGAGGGCGCGGGTTAGTGTCAGCGTACGGGTTAGGATTAGGGGACGGGTGAGGGTCAGGCTTCGGAGAAGTGTTAGGGTTAGGGTTCGGGCTAGGGTTAGTGTTAGGGGACGGGGACGGTTTAGGTTCTAGGTGAGGGTACGACAACGCTTTAGGGGGAGTGTACGTGTGAGGGCGCGGGTTAGTGTCAGCGTACGGGTTAGGATTAGGGGACGGGTGAGGGTCAGGCTTCGGGGAAGGGTTAGGGTTAGGGTTCGGGCTAGGGTTAGGGTTAGGGGACGGGGACTGTTTAGGGTCCAGGTGAGGGTACGACAACGCTTTAGGGGGAGCGTACGTGTGAGGGCGCGGGTTAGTGTCAGCGTACGGGTTAGGAATAGGGGACGGGTGAGGGTCAGGCTTCGGGGAAGGGTTAGGGTTAGGGTTCGGGCTAGGGTTAGGGTTAGGGGACGGGGACGGTTTAGAGTCCAGATGAGGGTACGACAACGCTTTATGGGGAGCATAGGTGTGAGGGCGCGAGTTAGTGTCAGCGTATGGATTAGGATTAGGGGACGGGTGAGGGTCAGGCTTTGGGGAAGGGTTAGGGTTAGGGTTCGGGCTAGGGTTAGGGTTACGCGACGGGGACGGTTTAGGGGCCAGGTGAGGGTACGACAACGCTTTAGAGGGAGCGTACGTGTGAGGGCGCGGGTTAGTGTCAGCGTACGGGTTAGGATTAGGGTACGGGTGAGGGTCAGGCTTCGGGGAAGGGTTAGGGTTAGGGTTCGGGCTAGGGTTAGGGTTAGGGGACGGGGACGGTTTAGGGTCCAGGTGATGGTACGACAACGCTTTAGGGGGAGCGTACGTGTGAGGACGCGGGTTAGTGTTAGCGTACGGGATAGGATTAGGGGATGGGTGAGGGTCAGGCTTCGGGGAAGGGTTAGGGTTAGGGTTCGGGCTAGGGTTAGGGTTAGGGGACGGGGACGGTTTAGGGTCCAGATGAGGGTACGACAACGCTTTAGGGGGAGCATAGGTGTGAGGGCGCGAGTTAGTGTCAGCGTATGGATTAGGATTAGGGGACGGGTGAGGGTCAGGCTTCGGGGAAGGGTTAGGGTTAGGGTTCGGGCTAGGGTTAGGGTTAGGGGACGGGGACGGTTTAGGGTCCAGGTGAGGGTACGACAACGCTTTAGGGGGAGCGTACATGTGAGGGCGCGGGTTAGTGTCAGCGTACGGGTTGGGATTAGGGGACGGGTGAGGGTCAGGCTTCGGGGAAGGGTTAGGGTTAGGGTTCGGGCTAGGGTTAGGGTTAGGGGACGGGGACGGTTTAGGGTCCAGGTGATGGTACGACAACGCTTTAGGGGGAGCGTACGTGTGAGGGCGCGGGTTAGTGTCAGCGTACGGGTTGGGATTAGGGGACGGGTGAGGGTCAGGCTTCGGGGAAGGTTTAGGGTTAGGGTTCGGGCTAGGGTTAGGGTTAGGGGACGGGGACGGTTTAGGGTCCAGGTGAGGGTACGACAACGCTTTAGGGGGAGCGTACGTGTGAGGGCACGGGTTAGTGTCAGCGTACGGTTTCGGATTAGGGGACGGGTGAGGGTCAGGCTTCGGGGAAGGGTTAGGGTTAGGGTTCGGGCTAGGGTTAGGGTTAGGGGACGGGGACGGTTTAGGGTCCAGGTGAGGGTACGACAACGCTTTAGGGGGAGCGTACGTGTGAGGGCGCGGGTTAGTGTCAGCGTACGGGTTACGATTAGGGGACGGGTGAGGGTCAGGCTTCGGGGAAGGGTTAGGGTTAGGGTTCGGGCTAGGGTTAGGGTTAGGGGACGGGGACGGTTTAGGGTCCAGGTGAGGGTACGACAACGCTTTAGGTGGAGCGTACGTGTGAGGGCGCGGGTTAGTGTCAGCGTACGGGTTAGGATTAGGGGACGGTTGAGGGTCAGGCTTCGGGGAAGGGTTAGGGTTAGGATTCGGGCTAGGGTTAGGTTTAGGGGACGGGGACGGTTTAGGGTCCAGGTGAGGGTACGACAACGCTTTAGGGGGAGCGTACGTGTGAGGGCGCGGGTTAGTGTCAGCGTACGGGTTAGGATTAGGGGACGGGTGAGGGTCAGGCTTCAGGGAAGGGTTAGGGTTAGGGTTCGGGCTAGGGTTAGGGTTAGGGGACGGGGACGGTTTAGGGTCCAGGTGAGGGTACGACAAAGCTTTAGGGGGAGCGTACGTGTGAGGGCGCGGGTTAGTGTCAGCGTACGGGTTAGGATTAGGGGACGGTTGAGGGTCAGGCTTCGGGGAAGGGTTAGGGTTAGGATTCGGGCTAGGGTTAGGTTTAGGGTACGGGGACGGTTTAGGGTCCAGGTGAGGGTACGACAACGCTTTAGGGGGAGCGTACGTGTGAGGGCGCGGGTTAGTGTCAGCGTACGGGTTAGGATTAGGGGACGGGTGAGGGTCAGGCTTCGGGGAAGGGTTAGGGTTAGGGTTTGGGCTAGGGTTAGGGTTAGGGGACGGGGACGGTTTAGGGTCCAGGTGAGGATACGACAACGCTTTAGGGGGAGCGTAAGTGTGAGGACGCGGGTTAGTGTCAGCGTACGGGTTAGGATTAGGGGACGGGTGAGGGTGAGGCTTCGGGGAAGGGTTAGGGTTAGGGTTCGGGCTAGGGTTAGGGTTAGGGGACGGGGACTGTTTAGGGTCCAGGTAAGGGTACGACAACGCTTTAGGGGTGCGTACGTGTGAGGGCGCGGGTTAGTGTCAGCGTACGGGTTAGGATTAGGGGACGGGTGAGGGTCAGGCTTCGGGGAAGGGTTAGGGTTAGGGTTCGGGCTAGGGTTAGGGTTAGGGGACGGGGACGGTTTAGGGTCCAGGTGAGGGTACGACAACGCTTTAGGGGGAGCGTACGTGTGAGGGCGCTGGTTAGTGTCAGTGTACGGGTTAGGATTAGGGGACGGGTGAGGGTCAGGCTTCGGGGAAGTGTTAGGGTTAGGGTTCGGGCTAGGGTTAGGGTTAGGGGATGGGGACGGTTTAGGGTCCAGGTGAGGGTACGACAACGCTTTAGGGGGAGCGTACGTGTGAGGGCGCGAGTTAGTGTCAGCGTACGGGTTAGGATTAGGGGACGGTTGAGGGTCAGGCTTCGGGGAAGGGTTAGGGTTAGGGTTCGGGCTAGGGTTAGGGTTAGGGAACGGGGACTGTTTAGGGTCCAGGTGAGGGTATGACAACGCTTTAGGGGGAGCGTACGTGTGAGGGCGCGGGTTAGTGTCAGCGTACGGGTTAGGATTAGGGGCCGGGTGAGGGTCAGGCTTCGGGGAAGGGTTAGGGTTAGGGTTCGGGCTAGGGTTAGGGTTAGGGGACGGGGACGGTTTAGGGTCCAGGTGAGGGTACGACAACGCTTTAGGGGGAGCGTACGTGTGAGGGCGCGGGTTAGTGTCAGCGTACGGGTTAGGATTAGGGGACGGGTGAGGGTCAGGCTTCGGGGAAGGGTTAGGGTTAGGGTTCGGGCTAGGGTTAGGGTTAGGGGACGGGGACGGTTTAGGGTCCAGGTGAGGGTACGACAACGCTTTAGGGGGAGCATAGGTGTGAGGGCGCGAGTTAGTGTCAGCGTATGGATTAGGATTAGGGGACGGGTGAGGGTCAGGCTTCGGGGAAGGGTTAGGGTTAGGGTTCGGGCTAGGGTTAGGGTTAGGGGACGGGGACGGTTTAGGGTCCAGGTGAGGGTACGACAACGCTTTAGGGGGAGCGTACGTGTGAGGGCGCGGGTTAGTGTCAGCGTACGGGTTGGGATTAGGGGACGGGTGAGGGTCAGGCTTCGGGGAAGGGTTAGGGTTAGGGTTCGGGCTAGGGTTAGGGTTAGGGGCCGGGGACGGTTTAGGGTCCAGGTGAGGGTACGACAACGCTTTAGGGGGAGCGTACGTGTGAGGGCGCGGGTTAGTGTCAGCGTACGGGTTAGGATTAGGGGACGGGTGAGGGTCAGGCTTCGGGGAAGGGTTAGGGTTAGGGTTCGGGCTAGGGTTAGGGTTAGGGGACGGGGACGGTTTAGGGTCCAGGTGAGGGTACGACAACGCTTTAGGGGGAGCGTACGTGTGAGGGCGCTGGTTAGTGTCAGTGTACGGGTTAGGATTAGGGGACGGGTGAGGGTCAGGCTTCGGGGAAGTGTTAGGGTTAGGGTTCGGGCTAGGGTTAGGGTTAGGGGATGGGGACGGTTTAGGGTCCAGGTGAGGGTACGACAACGCTTTAGGGGGAGCGTACGTGTGAGGGCGCGAGTTAGTGTCAGCGTACGGGTTAGGATTAGGGGACGGTTGAGGGTCAGGCTTCGGGGAAGGGTTAGGGTTAGGGTTCGGGCTAGGGTTAGGGTTAGGGAACGGGGACTGTTTAGGGTCCAGGTGAGGGTATGACAACGCTTTAGGGGGAGCGTACGTGTGAGGGCGCGGGTTAGTGTCAGCGTACGGGTTAGGATTAGGGGCCGGGTGAGGGTCAGGCTTCGGGGAAGGGTTAGGGTTAGGGTTCGGGCTAGGGTTAGGGTTAGGGGACGGGGACGGTTTAGGGTCCAGGTGAGGGTACGACAACGCTTTAGGGGGAGCGTACGTGTGAGGGCGCGGGTTAGTGTCAGCGTACGGGTTAGGATTAGGGGACGGGTGAGGGTCAGGCTTCGGGGAAGGGTTAGGGTTAGGGTTCGGGCTAGGGTTAGGGTTAGGGGACGGGGACGGTTTAGGGTCCAGGTGAGGGTACGACAACGCTTTAGGGGGAGCATAGGTGTGAGGGCGCGAGTTAGTGTCAGCGTATGGATTAGGATTAGGGGACGGGTGAGGGTCAGGCTTCGGGGAAGGGTTAGGGTTAGGGTTCGGGCTAGGGTTAGGGTTAGGGGACGGGGACGGTTTAGGGTCCAGGTGAGGGTACGACAACGCTTTAGGGGGAGCGTACGTGTGAGGGCGCGGGTTAGTGTCAGCGTACGGGTTGGGATTAGGGGACGGGTGAGGGTCAGGCTTCGGGGAAGGGTTAGGGTTAGGGTTCGGGCTAGGGTTAGGGTTAGGGGCCGGGGACGGTTTAGGGTCCAGGTGAGGGTACGACAACGCTTTAGGGGGAGCGTACGTGTGAGGGCGCGGGTTAGTGTCAGCGTACGGGTTGGGATTAGGGGACGGGTGAGGGTCAGGCTTCGGGGAAGGTTTAGGGTTAGGGTTCGGGCTAGGGTTAGGGTTAGGGGACGGGGACGGTTTAGGGTCCAGGTGAGGGTACGACAACGCTTTAGGTGGAGCGTACGTGTGAGGGCGCGGGTTAGTGTCAGCGTACGGGTTAGGATTAGGGGACGGTTGAGGGTCAGGCTTCGGGGAAGGGTTAGGGTTAGGATTCGGGCTAGGGTTAGGTTTAGGGGACGGGGACGGTTTAGGGTCCAGGTGAGGGTACGACAACGCTTTAGGGGGAGCGTACGTGTGAGGGCGCGGGTTAGTGTCAGAGTACGGGTTAGGATTAGGGGACGGGTGAGGTTCAGGCTTCAGGGAAGGGTTAGGGTTAGGGTTCGGGCTAGGGTTAGGGTTAGGGGACGGGGACGGTTTAGGGTCCAGGTGAGGGTACGACAAAGCTTTAGGGGGAGCGTACGTGTGAGGGCGCGGGTTAGTGTCAGCGTACGGGTTAGGATTAGGGGACGGGTGAGGATCAGGCTTCGGGGAAGGGTTAGGGTTAGGGTTCGGGCTAGGGTTAGGGTTAGGGGACTGGGACGGTTTAAGGTCCAGGTGAGGGTACGACAACGCTTTAGGTGGAGCGTACGTGTGAAGGGCGCGGGTTAGTGTCAGCGTACGGGTTAGGATTAGGGGACGGTTGAGGGTCAGGCTTCGGGGAAGGGTTAGGGTTAGGATTCGGGCTAGGGTTAGGTTTAGGGGACGGGGACGGTTTAGGGTCCAGGTGAGGGTAGGACAACGCTTTAGGGGGAGCGTACGTGTGAGGGCGCGGGATAGTGTCAGCGTACGGGTTAGGATTAGGGGACGGGTGAGGGTCAGGCTTCGGGGAAGGGTTAGGGTTAGGGTTCGGGCTAGGGTTAGGGTTAGGGGACGGGGACGGTTTAGGGTCCAGGTGAGGGTACGACAACGCTTTAGGTGGAGCATACGTGTGAGGGCGCGGGTTAGTGTCAGCATACGGGTTAGGATTAGGGGACGGGTGAGTGTCAGGCTTCGGGGAAGGGTTAGGGTTAGGGTTCGGGCTAGGGTTAGGGTTAGGGGACGGGGACGGTTTAGGGTCCAGGTGATGGTACGACAACGCTTTAGGGGGAGCGTACGTGTGAGGGCGCGGGTTAGTGTCAGCGTACGGGTTGGGATTAGGGGACGGGTGAGGGTCAGGCTTCGGGGAAGGGTTAGGGTTAGGGTTCGGGCTAGGGTTAGGGTTAGGGGACGGGGACGGTTTAGGGTCCAGGTGAGGGTACGACAACGCTTTAGGGGGAGCGTACGTGTGAGGGCATGGGTTAGTGTCAGCGTACGGGTTAGGATTAGGGGACGGGTGAGAGTCAGGCTTCAGGGAAGGGTTAGGGTTAGGGTTCGGGCTATGGTTAGGGTTAGGGTACGGGGACGGTTTAGGGTCCAGGTGAGGGTACGACAACGCTTTAGGGGGAGCGTACGTGTGAGGGCGCGAGTTAGTGTCAGCGTATGGATTAGGATTAGGGGACGGGTGAGGGTCAGGCTTTGGGGAAGGGTTAGGGTTAGGGTTCGGGCTAGGGTTAGGGTTACGCGACGGGGACGGTTTAGGGTCCAGGTGAGGGTACGACAACGCTTTAGAGGGAGCGTACGTGTGAGGGCGCGGGTTAGTGTCAGCGTACGGGTTAGGATTAGGGTACGGGTGAGGGTCAGGCTTCGGGGAAGGGTTAGGGTTAGGGTTCGGGCTAGGGTTAGGGTTAGGGGACGGGGACGGTTTAGGGTCCAGGTGATGGTACGACAACGCTATAGGGGGAGCGTACGTGTGAGGACGCGGGTTAGTGTTAGCGTACGGGATAGGATTAGGGGATGGGTGAGGGTCAGGCTTCGGGGAAGGGTTAGGGTTAGGGTTCGGGCTAGGGTTAGGGTTAGGGGACGGGGACGGTTTAGGGTCCAGATGAGGGTACGACAACGCTTTAGGGGGAGCATAGGTGTGAGGGCGCGAGTTAGTGTCAGCGTATGGATTAGGATTAGGGGACGGGTGAGGGTCAGGCTTCGGGGAAGGGTTAGGGTTAGGGTTCGGGCTAGGGTTAGGGTTAGGGGACGGGGACGGTTTAGGGTCCAGGTGAGGGTACGACAACGCTTTAGGGGGAGCGTACGTGTGAGGGCGCGGGTTAGTGTCAGCGTACGGGTTGGGATTAGGGGACGGGTGAGGGTCAGGCTTCGGGGAAGGGTTAGGGTTAGGGTTCGGGCTAGGGTTAGGGTTAGGGGACGGGGACGGTTTAGGGTCCAGGTGAGGGTACGACAACGCTTTAGGGGGAGCGTACGTGTGAGGGCGCGGGTTAGTGTCAGCGTACGGGTTGGGATTAGGGGACGGGTGAGGGTCAGGCTTCGGGGAAGGTTTAGGGTTAGGGTTCGGGCTAGGGTTAGGGTTAGGGGACGGGGACGGTTTAGGGTCCAGGTGAGGGTACGACAACGCTTTAGGGGGAGCGTACGTGTGAGGGCACGGGTTAGTGTCAGCGTACGGTTTCGGATTAGGGGACGGGTGAGGGTCAGGCTTCGGGGAAGGGTTAGGGTTAGGGTTCGGGCTAGGGTTAGGGTTAGGGGACGGGGACGGTTTAGGGTCCAGGTGAGGGTACGACAACGCTTTAGGGGGAGCGTACGTGTGAGGGCGCGGGTTAGTGTCAGCGTACGGGTTACGATTAGGGGACGGGTGAGGGTCAGGCTTCGGGGAAGGGTTAGGGTTAGGGTTCGGGCTAGGGTTAGGGTTAGGGGACGGGGACGGTTTAGGGTCCAGGTGAGGGTACGACAACGCTTTAGGTGGAGCGTACGTGTGAGGGCGCGGGTTAGTGTCAGCGTACGGGTTAGGATTAGGGGACGGTTGAGGGTCAGGCTTCGGGGAAGGGTTAGGGTTAGGATTCGGGCTAGGGTTAGGTTTAGGGGACGGGGACGGTTTAGGGTCCAGGTGAGGGTACGACAACGCTTTAGGGGGAGCGTACGTGTGAGGGCGCAGGTTAGTGTCAGCGTACGGGTTAGGATTAGGGGACGGGTGAGGGTCAGGCTTCAGGGAAGGGTTAGGGTTAGGGTTCGGGCTAGGGTTAGGGTTAGGGGACGGGGACGGTTTAGGGTCCAGGTGAGGGTACGACAAAGCTTTAGGGGGAGCGTACGTGTGAGGGCGCGGGTTAGTGTCAGCGTACGGGTTAGGATTAGGGGACGGTTGAGGGTCAGGCTTCGGGGAAGGGTTAGGGTTAGGATTCGGGCTAGGGTTAGGTTTAGGGTACGGGGACGGTTTAGGGTCCAGGTGAGGGTACGACAACGCTTTAGGGGGAGCGTACGTGTGAGGGCGCGGGTTAGTGTCAGCGTACGGGTTAGGATTAGGGGACGGGTGAGGGTCAGGCTTCGGGGAAGGGTTAGGGTTAGGGTTTGGGCTAGGGTTAGGGTTAGGGGACGGGGACGGTTTAGGGTCCAGGTGAGGATACGACAACGCTTTAGGGGGAGCGTAAGTGTGAGGGCGCGGGTTAGTGTCAGCGTACGGGTTAGGATTAGGGGACGGGTGAGGGTGAGGCTTCGGGGAAGGGTTAGGGTTAGGGTTCGGGCTAGGGTTAGGGTTAGGGGACGGGGACTGTTTAGGGTCCAGGTAAGGGTACGACAACGCTTTAGGGGTGCGTACGTGTGAGGGCGCGGCTTAGTGTCAGCGTACGGGTTAGGATTAGGGGACGGGTGAGGTGAGGGTCAGGCTTCGGGGAAGGGTTAGGGTTAGGGTTCGGGCTAGGGTTAGGGTTAGGGGACGGGGACGGTTTAGGGTCCAGGTGAGGGTACGACAACGCTTTAGGGGGAGCGTACGTGTGAGGGCGCTGGTTAGTGTCAGTGTACGGGTTAGGATTAGGGGACGGGTGAGGGTCAGGCTTCGGGGAAGTGTTAGGGTTAGGGTTCGGGCTAGGGTTAGGGTTAGGGGATGGGGACGGTTTAGGGTCCAGGTGAGGGTACGACAACGCTTTAGGGGAGCGTACGTGTGAGGGCGCGAGTTAGTGTCAGCGTACGGGTTAGGATTAGGGGACGGTTGAGGGTCAGGCTTCGGGGAAGGGTTAGGGTTAGGGTTCGGGCTAGGGTTAGGGTTAGGGAACGGGGACTGTTTAGGGTCCAGGTGAGGGTATGACAACGCTTTAGGGGGAGCGTACGTGTGAGGGCGCGGGTTAGTGTCAGCGTACGGGTTAGGATTAGGGGCCGGGTGAGGGTCAGGCTTCGGGGAAGGGTTAGGTTAGGGTTCGGGCTAGGGTTAGGGTTAGGGGACGGGGACGGTTTAGGGTCCAGGTGAGGGTACGACAAACGCTTTAGGGGGAGCGTACGTGTGAGGGCGCGGGTTAGTGTCAGCGTACGGTTAGGATTAGGGGACGGGTGAGGGTCAGGCTTCGGGGAAGGGTTAGGGTTAGGGTTCGGGCTAGGGTTAGGGTTAGGGGACGGGGACGGTTTAGGGTCCAGGTGAGGGTACGACAACGCTTTAGGGGAGCATAGGTGTGAGGGCGCGAGTTAGTGTCAGCGTATGGATTAGGATTAGGGGACGGGTGAGGGTCAGGCTTCGGGGAAGGGTTAGGGTTAGGGTTCGGGCTAGGGTTAGGGTTAGGGGACGGGGACGGTTTAGGGTCCAGGTGAGGGTACGACAACGCTTTAGGGGGAGCGTACGTGTGAGGGCGCGGGTTAGTGTCAGCGTACGGGTTGGGATTAGGGGACGGGTGAGGGTCAGGCTTCGGGGAAGGTTTAGGGTTAGGGTTCGGGCTAGGGTTAGGGTTAGGGGACGGGGACGGTTTAGGTCCAGGTGAGGGTACGACAACGCTTTAGGGGGAGCGTACGTGTGAGGGCACGGGTTAGTGTCAGCGTACGGTTTCGGATTAGGGGACGGGTGAGGGTCAGGCTTCGGGGAAGGGTTAGGGTTAGGGTTCGGGCTAGGGTTAGGGTTAGGGGACGGGGACGGTTTAGGGTCCAGGTGAGGGTACGACAACGCTTTAGGGGGAGCGTACGTGTGAGGGCGCGGGTTAGTGTCAGCGTACGGGTTACGATTAGGGGACGGGTGAGGGTCAGGCTTCGGGGAAGGGTTAGGGTTAGGGTTCGGGCTAGGGTTAGGGTTAGGGACGGGGACGGTTTAGGGTCCAGGTGAGGGTACGACAACGCTTTAGGTGGAGCGTACGTGTGAGGGCGCGGGTTAGTGTCAGCGTACGGGTTAGGATTAGGGGACGGTTGAGGGTCAGGCTTCGGGGAAGGGTTAGGGTTAGGATTCGGGCTAGGGTTAGGTTTAGGGGACAGGGACGGTTTAGGGTCCAGGTGAGGGTACGACAACGCTTTAGGGGGAGCGTACGTGTGAGGGGCGCGGGTTAGTGTCAGCGTACGGGTTAGGATTAGGGGACGGGTGAGGGTCAGGCTTCAGGGAAGGGTTAGGGTTAGGGGTTCGGGCTAGGGTTAGGGTTAGGGGACGGGGACGGTTTAGGGTCCAGGTGAGGGTACGACAAAGCTTTAGGGGGGAGCGTACGTGTGAGGGCGCGGGTTAGTGTCAGCGTACGGGTTAGGATTAGGGGACGGTTGAGGGTCAGGCTTCGGGGAAGGGTTAGGGTTAGATTCGGGCTAGGGTTAGGTTTAGGGTACGGGGACGGTTTAGGGTCCAGGTGAGGGTACGACAACGCTTTAGGGGGAGCGTACGTGTGAGGGCGCGGGTTAGTGTCAGCGTACGGGTTAGGATTAGGGGACGGGTGAGGGTCAGGCTTCGGGGAAGGGTTAGGGTTAGGGTTTGGGCTAGGGTTAGGGTTAGGGGACGGGGACGGTTTAGGGTCCAGGTGAGGATACGACAACGCTTTAGGGGGAGCGTAAGTGTGAGGGCGCGGGTTAGTGTCAGCGTACGGGTTAGGATTAGGGGACGGGTGAGGGTGAGGCTTCGGGGAAGGGTTAGGGTTAGGGTTCGGGCTAGGGTTAGGGTTAGGGGACGGGGACTGTTTAGGGTCCAGGTAAGGGTACGACAACGCTTTAGGGGTGCGTACGTGTGAGGGCGCGGGTTAGTGTCAGCGTACGGGTTAGGATTAGGGGACGGGTGAGGGTCAGGCTTCGGGGAAGGGTTAGGGTTAGGGTTCGGGCTAGGGTTAGGGTTAGGGGACGGGGACGGTTTAGGGTCCAGGTGAGGGTACGACAACGCTTTAGGGGGAGCGTACGTGTGAGGGCGCTGGTTAGTGTCAGTGTACGGGTTAGGATTAGGGGACGGGTGAGGGTCAGGCTTCGGGAAGTGTTAGGGTTAGGGTTCGGGCTAGGGTTAGGGTTAGGGGATGGGGACGGTTTAGGGTCCAGGTGAGGGTACGACAACGCTTTAGGGGAGCGTACGTGTGAGGGCGCGAGTTAGTGTCAGCGTACGGGTTAGGATTAGGGGACGGTTGAGGGTCAGGCTTCGGGGAAGGGTTAGGGTTAGGGTTCGGGCTAGGGTTAGGGTTAGGGAACGGGGACTGTTTAGGGTCCAGGTGAGGGTATGACACGCTTTAGGGGGAGCGTACGTGTGAGGGCGCGGGTTAGTGTCAGCGTACGGGTTAGGATTAGGGGCCGGGTGAGGGTCAGGCTTCGGGGAAGGGTTAGGGTTAGGGTTCGGGCTAGGGTTAGGGTTAGGGGACGGGGACGGTTTAGGGTCCAGGTGAGGGTACGACAACGCTTTAGGGGAGCGTACGTGTGAGGGCGCGGGTTAGTGTCAGCGTACGGGTTAGGATTAGGGGACGGGTGAGGGTCAGGCTTCGGGGAAGGGTTAGGGTTAGGGTTCGGGCTAGGGTTAGGGTTAGGGGACGGGGACGGTTTAGGGTCCAGGTGAGGGTACGACAACGCTTTAGGGGGAGCATAGGTGTGAGGGCGCGAGTTAGTGTCAGCGTATGGATTAGGATTAGGGGACGGGTGAGGGTCAGGCTTCGGGGAAGGGTTAGGGTTAGGGTTCGGGCTAGGGTTAGGGTTAGGGGACGGGGACGGTTTAGGGTCCAGGTGAGGGTACGACAACGCTTTAGGGGGAGCGTACGTGTGAGGGCGCGGGTTAGTGTCAGCGTACGGGTTGGGATTAGGGGACGGGTGAGGGTCAGGCTTCGGGGAAGGGTTAGGGGTTAGGGTTCGGGCTAGGGTTAGGGTTAGGGGGCCGGGGACGGTTTAGGGTCCAGGTGAGGGTACGACAACGCTTTAGGGGGAGCGTACGTGTGAGGGCGCGGGTTAGTGTCAGCGTACGGGTTGGGATTAGGGACGGGTGAGGGTCAGGCTTCGGGGAAGGTTTAGGGTTAGGGTTCGGGCTAGGGTTAGGGTTAGGGGACGGGGACGGTTTAGGGTCCAGGTGAGGGTACGACAACGCTTTAGGTGGAGCGTACGTGTGAGGGCGCGGGTTAGTGTCAGCGTACGGGTTAGGATTAGGGGACGGTTGAGGGTCAGGCTTCGGGGAAGGGTTAGGGTTAGGATTCGGGCTAGGGTTAGGTTTAGGGGACGGGGACGGTTTAGGGTCCAGGTGAGGGTACGACAACGCTTTAGGGGGAGCGTACGTGTGAGGGCGCGGGTTAGTGTCAGAGTACGGGTTAGGATTAGGGGACGGGTGAGGTTCAGGCTTCAGGGAAGGGTTAGGGTTAGGGTTCGGGCTAGGGTTAGGGTTAGGGGACGGGGACGGTTTAGGGTCCAGGTGAGGGTACGACAAAGCTTTAGGGGGAGCGTACGTGTGAGGGCGCGGGTTAGTGTCAGCGTACGGGTTAGGATTAGGGGACGGGTGAGGGATCAGGCTTCGGGGAAGGGTTAGGGTTAGGGTTCGGGCTAGGGTTAGGGTTAGGGGACTGGGACGGTTTAAGGTCCAGGTGAGGGTACGACAACGCTTTAGGTGGAGCGTACGTGTGAGGGCGCGGGTTAGTGTCAGCGTACGGGTTAGGATTAGGGGACGGTTGAGGGTCAGGCTTCGGGGAAGGGTTAGGGTTAGGATTCGGGCTAGGGTTAGGTTTAGGGGACGGGGACGGTTTAGGGTCCAGGTGAGGGTAGGACAACGCTTTAGGGGGAGCGTACGTGTGAGGGCGCGGGTTAGTGTCAGCGTACGGGTTAGGATTAGGGGACGGGTGAGGGTCAGGCTTCGGGGAAGGGTTAGGGTTAGGGTTCGGGCTAGGGTTAGGGTTAGGGGACGGGGACGGTTTAGGGTCCAGGTGAGGGTACGACAACGCTTTAGGTGGAGCATACGTGTGAGGGCGCGGGTTAGTGTCAGCATACGGGTTAGGATTAGGGGACGGGTGAGTGTCAGGCTTCGGGGAAGGGTTAGGGTTAGGGTTCGGGCTAGGGTTAGGGTTAGGGGACGGGGACGGTTTAGGGTCCAGGTGATGGTACGACAACGCTTTAGGGGGAGCGTACGTGTGAGGGCGCGGGTTAGTGTCAGCGTACGGGTTGGGATTAGGGGACGGGTGAGGGTCAGGCTTCGGGGAAGGGTTAGGGTTAGGGTTCGGGCTAGGGTTAGGGTTAGGGGACGGGGACGGTTTAGGGTCCAGGTGAGGGTACGACAACGCTTTAGGGGGAGCGTACGTGTGAGGGCATGGGTTAGTGTCAGCGTACGGGTTAGGATTAGGGGACGGGTGAGGGTCAGGCTTCAGGGAAGGGTTAGGGTTAGGGTTCGGGCTATGGTTAGGGTTAGGGTACGGGGACGGTTTAGGGTCCAGGTGAGGGTACGACAACGCTTTAGGGGGAGCGTACGTGTGAGGGCGCGGGTTAGTGTCAGCGTACGGGTTAGGATTAGGGGACGGGTGAGGGTCAGGCTTCGGGGAAGGGTTAGGGTTAGGGTTTGGGCTAGGGTTAGGGTTAGGGGACGGGGACGGTTTAGGGTCCAGGTGAGGATACGACAACGCTTTAGGGGGAGCGTAAGTGTGAGGGCGCGGGTTAGTGTCAGCGTACGGGTTAGGATTAGGGGACGGGTGAGGGTGAGGCTTCGGGGAAGGGTTAGGGTTAGGGTTCGGGCTAGGGTTAGGGTTAGGGGACGGGGACTGTTTAGGGTCCAGGTAAGGGTACAACAACGCTTTAGGGGTGCGTACGTGTGAGGGCGCGGGTTAGTGTCAGCGTACGGGTTAGGATTAGGGGACGGGTGAGGGTCAGGCTTCGGGGAAGGGTTAGGGTTAGGGTTCGGGCTAGGGTTAGGGTTAGGGGACGGGGACGGTTTAGGGTCCAGGTGAGGGTACGACAACGCTTTAGGGGGAGCGTACGTGTGAGGGCGCTGGTTAGTGTCAGTGTACGGGTTAGGATTAGGGGACGGGTGAGGGTCAGGCTTCGGGGAAGTGTTAGGGTTAGGGTTCGGGCTAGGGTTAGGGTTAGGGGACGGGGACGGTTTAGGGTCCAGGTGAGGGTACGACAACGCTTTAGGGGGAGCGTACGTGTGAGGGCGCGAGTTAGTGTCAGCGTACGGGTTAGGATTAGGGGACGGTTGAGGGTCAGGCTTCGGGGAAGGGTTAGGGTTAGGGTTCGGGCTAGGGTTAGGGTTAGGGAACGGGGACTGTTTAGGGTCCAGGTGAGGGTACGACAACGCTTTAGGGGGAGCGTACGTGTGAGGGCGCGGGTTAGTGTCAGCGTACGGGTTAGGATTAGGGGCCGGGTGAGGGTCAGGCTTCGGGGAAGGGTTAGGGTTAGGGTTCGGGCTAGGGTTAGGGTTAGGGGACGGGGACGGTTTAGGGTCCAGGTGAGGGTACGACAACGCTTTAGGGGGAGCGTACGTGTGAGGGCGCGGGTTAGTGTCAGCGTACGGGTTAGGATTAGGGGACGGGTGAGGGTCAGGCTTCGGGGAAGGGTTAGGGTTAGGGTTCGGGCTAGGGTTAGGGTTAGGGGACGGGGACGGTTTAGGGTCCAGGTGAGGGTACGACAACGCTTTAGGGGGAGCATAGGTGTGAGGGCGCGAGTTAGTGTCAGCGTATGGATTAGGATTAGGGGATGGGTGAGGGTCAGGCTTCGGGGAAGGGTTAGGGTTAGGGTTCGGGCTAGGGTTAGGGTTAGGGGACGGGGACGGTTTAGGGTCCAGGTGAGGGTACGACAACGCTTTAGGGGGAGCGTACGTGTGAGGGCGCGGGTTAGTGTCAGCGTACGGGTTGGGATTAGGGGACGGGTGAGGGTCAGGCTTCGGGGAAGGGTTAGGGTTAGGGTTCGGGCTAGGGTTAGGGTTAGGGGCCGGGGACGGTTTAGGGTCCAGGTGAGGGTACGACAACGCTTTAGGGGGAGCGTACGTGTGAGGGCGCGGGTTAGTGTCAGCGTACGGGTTGGGATTAGGGGACGGGTGAGGGTCAGGCTTCGGGGAAGGTTTAGGGTTAGGGTTCGGGCTAGGGTTAGGGTTAGGGGACGGGGACGGTTTAGGGTCCAGGTGAGGGTACGACAACGCTTTAGGTGGAGCGTACGTGTGAGGGCGCGGGTTAGTGTCAGCGTACGGGTTAGGATTAGGGGACGGTTGAGGGTCAGGCTTCGGGGAAGGGTTAGGGTTAGGATTCGGGCTAGGGTTAGGTTTAGGGGACGGGGACGGTTTAGGGTCCAGGTGAGGGTACGACAACGCTTTAGGGGGAGCGTACGTGTGAGGGCGCGGGTTGGTGTCAGAGTACGGGTTAGGATTAGGGGACGGGTGAGGTTCAGGCTTCAGGGAAGGGTTAGGGTTAGGGTTCGGGCTAGGGTTAGGGTTAGGGGACGGGGACGGTTTAGGGTCCAGGTGAGGGTACGACAAAGCTTTAGGGGGAGCGTACGTGTGAGGGCGCGGGTTAGTGTCAGCGTACGGGTTAGGATTAGGGGACGGTTGAGGGTCAGGCTTCGGGGAAGGGTTAGGGTTAGGATTCGGGCTAGGGTTAGGTTTAGGGGACGGGGACGGTTTAGGGTCCAGGTGAGGGTAGGACAACGCTTTAGGGGGAGCGTACGTGTGAGGGCGCGGGTTAGTGTCAGCGTACGGGTTAGGATTAGGGGACGGGTGAGGGTCAGGCTTCGGGGAAGGGTTAGGGTTAGGGTTCGGGCTAGGGTTAGGGTTAGGGGACGGGGACGGTTTAGGGTCCAGGTGAGGGTACGACAACGCTTTAGGTGGAGCATACGTGTGAGGGCGCGGGTTAGTGTCAGCATACGGGTTAGGATTAGGGGACGGGTGAGTGTCAGGCTTCGGGGAAGGGTTAGGGTTAGGGTTCGGGCTAGGGTTAGGGTTAGGGGACGGGGACGGTTTAGGGTCCAGGTGATGGTACGACAACGCTTTAGGGGGAGCGTACGTGTGAGGGCGCGGGTTAGTGTCAGCGTACGGGTTGGGATTAGGGGACGGGTGAGGGTCAGGCTTCGGGGAAGGGTTAGGGTTAGGGTTCGGGCTAGGGTTAGGGTTAGGGGACGGGGACGGTTTAGGGTCCAGGTGAGGGTACGACAACGCTTTAGGGGGAGCGTACGTGTGAGGGCATGGGTTAGTGTCAGCGTACGGGTTAGGATTAGGGGACGGGTGAGGGTCAGGCTTCAGGGAAGGGTTAGGGTTAGGGTTCGGGCTATGGTTAGGGTTAGGGTACGGGGACGGTTTAGGGTCCAGGTGAGGGTACGACAACGCTTTAGGGGAAGCGTACGTGTGAGGGCGCGGGTTAGTGTCAGCGTACGGGTTAGGATTAGGGGACGGGTGAGGGTCAGGCTTCGGGGAAGGGTTAGGGTTAGGGTTTGGGCTAGGGTTAGGGTTAGGGGACGGGGACGGTTTAGGGTCCAGGTGAGGATACGACAACGCTTTAGGGGGAGCGTAAGTGTGAGGGCGCGGGTTAGTGTCAGCGTACGGGTTAGGATTAGGGGACGGGTGAGGGTGAGGCTTCGGGGAAGGGTTAGGGTTAGGGTTCGGGCTAGGGTTAGGGTTAGGGGACGGGGACTGTTTAGGGTCCAGGTAAGGGTACAACAACGCTTTAGGGGTGCGTACGTGTGAGGGCGCGGGTTAGTGTCAGCGTACGGGTTAGGATTAGGGGACGGGTGAGGGTCAGGCTTCGGGGAAGGGTTAGGGTTAGGGTTCGGGCTAGGGTTAGGGTTAGGGGACGGGGACGGTTTAGGGTCCAGGTGAGGGTACGACAACGCTTTAGGGGGAGCGTACGTGTGAGGGCGCTGGTTAGTGTCAGTGTACGGGTTAGGATTAGGGGACGGGTGAGGGTCAGGCTTCGGGGAAGTGTTAGGGTTAGGGTTCGGGCTAGGGTTAGGGTTAGGGGACGGGGACGGTTTAGGGTCCAGGTGAGGGTACGACAACGCTTTAGGGGGAGCGTACGTGTGAGGGCGCGAGTTAGTGTCAGCGTACGGGTTAGGATTAGGGGACGGTTGAGGGTCAGGCTTCGGGGAAGGGTTAGGGTTAGGGTTCGGGCTAGGGTTAGGGTTAGGGAACGGGGACTGTTTAGGGTCCAGGTGAGGGTACGACAACGCTTTAGGGGGAGCGTACGTGTGAGGGCGCGGGTTAGTGTCAGCGTACGGGTTAGGATTAGGGGCCGGGTGAGGGTCAGGCTTCGGGGAAGGGTTAGGGTTAGGGTTCGGGCTAGGGTTAGGGTTAGGGGACGGGGACGGTTTAGGGTCCAGGTGAGGGTACGACAACGCTTTAGGGGGAGCGTACGTGTGAGGGCGCGGGTTAGTGTCAGCGTACGGGTTAGGATTAGGGGACGGGTGAGGGTCAGGCTTCGGGGAAGGGTTAGGGTTAGGGTTCGGGCTAGGGTTAGGGTTAGGGGACGGGGACGGTTTAGGGTCCAGGTGAGGGTACGACAACGCTTTAGGGGGAGCATAGGTGTGAGGGCGCGAGTTAGTGTCAGCGTATGGATTAGGATTAGGGGATGGGTGAGGGTCAGGCTTCGGGGAAGGGTTAGGGTTAGGGTTCGGGCTAGGGTTAGGGTTAGGGGACGGGGACGGTTTAGGGTCCAGGTGAGGGTACGACAACGCTTTAGGGGGAGCGTACGTGTGAGGGCGCGGGTTAGTGTCAGCGTACGGGTTGGGATTAGGGGACGGGTGAGGGTCAGGCTTCGGGGAAGGGTTAGGGTTAGGGTTCGGGCTAGGGTTAGGGTTAGGGGCCGGGGACGGTTTAGGGTCCAGGTGAGGGTACGACAACGCTTTAGGGGGAGCGTACGTGTGAGGGCGCGGGTTAGTGTCAGCGTACGGGTTGGGATTAGGGGACGGGTGAGGGTCAGGCTTCGGGGAAGGTTTAGGGTTAGGGTTCGGGCTAGGGTTAGGGTTAGGGGACGGGGACGGTTTAGGGTCCAGGTGAGGGTACGACAACGCTTTAGGTGGAGCGTACGTGTGAGGGCGCGGGTTAGTGTCAGCGTACGGGTTAGGATTAGGGGACGGTTGAGGGTCAGGCTTCGGGGAAGGGTTAGGGTTAGGATTCGGGCTAGGGTTAGGGGACGGGGACGGTTTAGGGTCCAGGTGAGGGTACGACAAAGCTTTAGGGGGAGCGTACGTGTGAGGGCGCGGGTTAGTGTCAGCGTACGGGTTAGGATTAGGGGACGGGTGAGGGTCAGGCTTCGGGGAAGGGTTAGGGTTAGGGTTCGGGCTAGGGTTAGGGTTAGGGGACGGCGACGGTTTAGGGTCCAGGTGAGTGTACGACAACGCTTTAGGGGGAGCATACATGTGAGGGCGCGGGTTAGTGTCAGCATACGGGTTAGGATTAGGGGACGGGTGAGTGTCAGGCTTCGGGGAAGGGTTAGGGTTAGGGTTCGGGCTAGGGTTAGGGTTAGGGGACGGGGACGGTTTAGGGTCCAGGTGATGGTACGACAACGCTTTAGGGGGAGCGTACGTGTGAGGGCGCGGGTTAGTGTCAGCGTACGGGTTGGGATTAGGGGACGGGTGAGGGTCAGGCTTCGGGGAAGGGTTAGGGTTAGGGTTCGGGCTGGGGTTAGGGTTAGGGGACGGGGACGGTTTAGGGTCCAGGTGAGGGTACGACAACGCTTTAGGGGGAGCATAGTTGTGAGGGCGCGGGTTAGTGTCAGCGTATGGATTAGGATTAGGGGACGGGTGAGGGTCAGGCTTCGGGGAAGCGTTAGGGTTAGGTTTCGGGCTAGGGATAGGGTTAGGGGACGGGGACGGTTTAGGGTCCAGGTGAGGGTACGACAACGCTTTAGGGGGAGCGTACGTGTGAGGGCGCGGGTTAGTGTCAGCGTACGGGTTAGGATTAGGGGACGGGTGAGGGTCAGGCTTCGGGGAAGTGTTAGGGTTAGGGTTCGTGCTAGGGTTAGGGTTAGGGGACGGGGACGGTTTAGGGTCCAGGTGAGGGTACGACAACGCTTTAGGGGGAGCGTACGTGTGAGGGCGCGGGTTAGTGTCAGCGTACCGCTTACGATTAGGGGACGGGTGAGGGTCAGGCTTCGGGGAAGGGTTAGGGTTAGGGTTCGGGCTAGGGTTAGGGTTAGGGGACGGGGACGGTTTAGGGTCCAGGTGAGGGTACGACAACGCTTTAGGGGGAGCGTACGTGTGAGGACGCGGGTTAGTGTCAGCGTACGGGTTAGGATTAGGGGACGGGTGAGGGTCAGGCTTCGGGGAAGGGTTAGGGTTAGGGTTCGGGCTAGGGTTAGGGTTAGGGGACGGGGACGGTTTAGGGTCCAGATGAGGGTACGACAACGCTTTAGGGGGAGCATAGGTGTGAGGGCGCGAGTTAGTGTCAGCGTATGGATTAGGATTAGGGGACGGGTGAGGGTCAGGCTTCGGGGAAGGGTTAGGGTTAGGGTTCGGGCTAGGGTTAGGGTTAGGCGACGGGGACGGTTTAGGGTCCAGGTGAGGGTACGACAACGCTTTAGGGGGAGCGTACGTGTGAGGGCGCGGGTTAGTGTCAGCGTACGGGTTAGGATTAGGGGACGGGTGAGGGTCAGGCTTCAGGGAAGGGTTAGGGTTAGGGTTCGGGCTAGGGTTAGGGTTAGGGGACGGGGACGGTTTAGGGTCCAGGTGAGGGTACGACAACGCTTTAGGGGGAGCGTACGTGTGAGGGCGCGGGTTAGTGTCAGCGTACGGGTTAGGATTAGGGGACGGGTGAGGGTCAGGCTTCGGGGAAGTTTTAGGGTTAGGGTTCGGGCTAGGGTTAGGGTTAGGGGACGGGGACGGTTTAGGGTCCAGGTGAGGGTACGACAACACTTTACGGGGAGCGTACGTGTGAGGGCACAGGTTAGTGTCAGCGTACGGGTTAGGATTAGGGGACGGGTGAGGGTCAGGCTTCAGGGAAGGGTTAGGGTTAGGGTTCGGGCTAGGGTTAGGGTTAGGGTACGGGGACGGTTTAGGGTCCAGGTGAGGGTACGACAACGCTTTAGGGGGAGCGTACGTGTGAGGGCGCGGGTTAGTGTCAGCGTACGGGTTAGGATTAGGGGACGGGTGAGGGTCAGGCTTCGGGGAAGTGTTAGGGTTAGGGTTCGGGCTAGGGTTAGGGTTAGGGGACGGGGACGGTTTAGGGTCCTGGTGAGGGTACGACAACGCTTTAGGGGGAGCGTACGTGTGAGGGCGCGGGTTAGTGTCAGCGTACGGGTTAGGATTAGGGGACGTGTGAGGGTCAGGCTTCGGAGAAGGGTTAGGTTTAGGGTTCGGCCTAGGGTTAGGGTTAGGGGACGGGGACGGTTTAGGGTCCAGGTGAGGGTACGACAACGCTTTAGGGGGAGCGTACGTGTGAGGGCGCGGTTTAGTGTCAGCGTACGGGTTAGGATTAGGGGACGGGTGAGGGTCAGGCTTCGGGGAAGGGTTAGGGTTAGGGTTCGGGCTAGGGTTAGGGTTAGGGGACGGGGACGGTTTAGGGTCCAGGTGAGGGTACGACAAAGCTTTAGGGGGAGCGTACGTGTGAGGGCGCGGGTTAGTGTCAGCGTACGGGTTAGGATTAGGGGACGGGTGAGGATCAGGCTTCGGGGAAGGGTTAGGGTTAGGGTTCGGGCTAGGGTTAGGGTTAGGGGACTGGGACGGTTTAGGGTCCAGGTGAGGGTACGACAACGCTTTAGGTGGAGCGTACGTGTGAGGGCGCGGGTTAGTGTCAGCGTACGGGTTAGGATTAGGGGACGGTTGAGGGTCAGGCTTCGGGGAAGGGTTAGGGTTAGGATTCGGGCTAGGGTTAGGTTTAGGGGACGGGGACGGTTTAGGGTCCAGGTGAGGGTACGACAACGCTTTAGGGGGAGCGTACGTGTGAGGGCGCGGGTTAGTGTCAGCGTACGGGTTAGGATTAGGGGACGGGTGAGGGTCAGGCTTCGGGGAAGGGTTAGGGTTAGGGTTCGGGCTAGGGTTAGGTTTAGGGGACCTGGACGGTTTAGGGTCCAGGTGAGGGTACGACAACGCTTTAGGGGGAGCGTACGTGTGAGGGCGTGGGTTAGTGTCAGCGTACGGGTTGGGATTAGGGGACGGGTGAGGGTCAGGCTTCGGGGAAGGGTTAGGGTTAGGGTTCGGGCTAGGGTTAGGGTTAGGGGACGGGGACGGTTTAGGGTCCAGGTGAGGGTACGACAACGCTTTAGGGGGAGCGTACGTGTGAGGGCGCGGGTTAGAGTCAGCGTACGGTTTCGGATTAGGGGACGGGTGAGGGTCAGGCTTCGGGGAAGGGTTAGGGTTAGGGTTCGGGCTAGGGTTAGGGTTAGGGGACGGGGACGGTTTAGGGTCCAGGTGAGGGTACGACAACGCTTTAGGGGGAGCGTACGTGTGAGGGCGCGGGTTAGTGTCAGCGTACGGGTTAGGATTAGGGGACGGGTGAGGGTCAGGCTTCGGGGAAGGGTTAGGGTTAGGGTTCGGGCTAGGGTTAGGGTTAGGGGACGGGGACGGTTTAGGGTCCAGGTGAGGGTACGACAACGCTTTAGGGGGAGCGTACGTGTGAGGGCGCGGGTTAGTGTCAGCGTACGGGTTAGGATTAGGGGACGGGAGAGGGTCAGGCTTCGGGGAAGGGTTAGTGTTAGGGTTCGGGCTAGGGTTAGGGTTAGGGGACGGGGACGGTTTGGGGTCCAGGTGAGGATACGACAACGCTTTAGGGGGAGCGTAAGTGTGAGGGCGCGGGTTAGTGTCAGCGTACGGGTTAGGATTAGGGGACGGGTGAGGGTGAGGCTTCGGGGAAGGGTTAGGGTTAGGGTTCGGGCTAGGGTTAGGGTTAGGGGACGGGGACGGTTTAGGGTCCAGGTAAGGGTACGACAACGCTTTAGGGGTGCGTACGTGTGAGGGCGCGGGTTAGTGTCAGCGTACGGGTTAGGATTAGGGGACGGGTGAGGGTCAGGCTTCGGGGAAGTGTTAGGGTTAGGGTTCGGGCTAGGGTTAGGGTTAGGGGACGGGGACGGTTTAGGGTCCAGGTGAGGGTACGACAACGCTTTAGGGGGAGCGTACGTGTGAGGGCGCTGGTTAGTGTCAGCGTATGGGTTAGGATTAGGGGACGGGTGAGGATCAGGCTTCGGGGAAGGGTTAGGGTTAGGGTTCGGGCTAGGGTTAGGTTTAGGGGACTGGGACGGTTTAGGGTCCAGGTGAGGGTACGACAACGCTTTAGGGGGAGCGTACGTGTGAGGGCGCGGGTTAGTGTCAGCGTACGGGTTAGGATTAGGGGCCGGGTGAGGGTCAGGCTTCGGGGAAGGGTTAGGGTTAGGGTTCGGGCTAGGGTTAGGGTTAGGGTACGGGGACGGTTTAGGGTCCAGGTGAGGGTACGACAACGCTTTAGGGGGAGCGTACGTGTGAGGGCGCAGGTTAGTGTCAGCGTACGGGTTAGGATTAGGGGACGGGTGAGGGTCAGGCTTCGGGGAAGGGTTAGGGTTAGGGTTCGGGCTAGGGTTAGGTTTAGGGGACCTGGACGGTTTAGGGTCCAGGTGAGGGTACGACAACGCTTTAGGGGGAGCGTACGTGTGAGGGCGCGGGTTAGTGTCAGCGTACGGGTTAGGATTAGGGGACGGGTGAGGGTCAGGCTTCGGGGAAGGGTTAGGGTTAGGGTTCGGGCTACGGTTAAGGTTCGTGGACGGGGACGTTTAGGGTCCAGGTGAGGGTACGACAACGCTTTAGGGGGAGCGTACGTGTGAGGGCGCGGGTTAGTGTCAGCGTACGGGTTAGGATTAGGGGCCGGGTGAGGGTCAGGCTTCGGGGAAGGGTTAGGGTTAGGGTTCGGGCTAGGGTTAGGGTTAGGGGACGGGGACGGTTTAGGGTCCAGGTGAGGGTACGACAACGCTTTAGGGGGAGCGTACGTGTGAGGGCGCGGGTTAGTGTCAGCGTACGGGTTAGGATTAGGGGACGGGTGAGGGTCAGGCTTCAGGGAAGTGTTAGGGTTAGGGTTCGGGCTAGGGTTAGGGTTAGGGGACGGGGACGGTTTAGGGTCCAGGTGAGGGTACGACAACACTTTACGGGGAGCATACGTGTGAGGGCGCGGGTTAGTGTCAGCGTACGGGTTAGGATTAGGGGACGGGTGAGGGTCAGGCTTCGGGGAAGGGTTAGGGTTAGGGTTCGGGCTAGGGTTAGGTTTAGGGGACCTGGACGGTTTAGGGTCCAGGTGAGGGTACGACAACGCTTTAGGGGGAGCGTACGTGTGAGGGCGCGGGTTAGTGTCAGCGTACGGGTTAGGATTAGGGGCCGGGTGAGGGTCAGGCTTCGGGGAAGGGTTAGGGTTAGGGTTCGGGCTAGGGTTAAGGTTCGTGGACGGGGACGTTTAGGGTCCAGGTGAGGGTACGACAACGCTTTAGGCGGAGCGTACGTGTGAGGGCGCGGGTTAGTGTCAGCGTACGGGTTAGGATTAGGGGACGGGTGAGGGTCAGGCTTCAGGGAAGGGTTAGGGTTAGGGTTCGGGCTAGGGTTAGGGTTAGGGGACGGGGACGGTTTAGGGTCCAGGTGATGGTACGACAACGCTTCAGGGGGAGCGTACGTGTGAGGACGCGGGTTAGTGTCAGCGTACGGGTTAGGATTAGGGGACGGGTGAGGGTCAGGCTTCGGGGAAGGGTTAGGGTTAGGGTTCGGGCTAGGGTTAGGGTTAGGGGACGGGGACGGTTTAGTGTGCAGATGAGGGTACGACAACGCTTTAGGGGGAGCATAGGTGTGAGGGCGCGAGTTAGTGTCAGCGTATGGATTAGGATTAGGGGACGGGTGAGGGTCAGGCTTCGGGGAAGGGTTAGGGTTAGGGTTCGGGCTAGGGTTAGGGTTAGGCGACTGGGACGGTTTAGGGTCCAGGTGAGGGTACGACAACGCTTTAGGGGGAGCGTACGTGTGAGGGCGCGGGTTAGTGTCAGCGTACGGGTTAGGATTAGGGCACGGGTGAGGGTCAGGCTTCGGGGAAGGGTTAGGGTTAGGGTTCGGGCTAGGGTTAGGGTTAGGGGACGGGGACGGTTTAGGGTCCAGGTGAGGGTACGACAACGCTTTAGGGGGAGCGTACTTGTGAGGGCGCGGGTTAGTGTCAGCGAAAGGGTTAGGATTAGGGGACGGGTGAGGGTCAGGCTTCGGGGAAGGGTTAGGGTTAGGGTTCGGGCTAGGGTTAGGTTTAGGGGACGGGGACGGTTTAGGGTCCAGTTGAGGGTACGACAACGCTTTAGGGGGAGCGTACGTGTGAGGGCGTGGGTTAGTGTCAGCGTACGGGTTAGGATTAGGGGACGGGTGAGGGTCAGGCTTCGTGGAAGGGTTAGGGTTAGGGTTCGGGCTAGGGTTAGGGTTAGGGGACGGGGACGGTTTAGGGTCCAGGTGAGGGTACGACAACGCTTTAGGGGGAGCGTACGTGTGAGGGCGTGGGTTAGTGTCAGCGTACGGGTTAGGATTAGGGGACGGGTGAGGGTCAGGCTTCGGGGAAGGGTTAGGGTTAGGGTTCGGGCTAGGGTTAGGGTTAGGGGACGGGGACGGTTTAGGGTCCAGGTGAGGGTACGACAACGCTTTAGGGGGAGCGTACGTGTGAGGGCGCGGGTTAGTGTCAGCGTATGGGTTAGGATTAGGGGACGGGTGAGGGTCAGGCTTCGGGGAAGGGTTAGGGTTAGGGTTCGGGCTAGGGTTAGGGTTAGGGGACGGGGACGGTTTAGGGTCCAGGTGAGGGTACGACAACGCTTTAGGGGGAGCGTACGTGTGAGGGCGCGGGTTAGTGTCAGCGTACGGGTTCGGATTAGGGGACGGGTGAGGGTCAGGCTTCGGGGAAGGGTTAGGGTTAGGGTTCGGGCTAGGGTTAGGGTTAGGGGACGGGGACGGTTTAGGGTCCAGGTGAGGGTACGACAACGCTTTAGGGGGAGCGTACGTGTGAGGGCGCGGGTTAGTGTCAGCGTACGGGTTCGGATTAGGGGACGGGTGAGGGTCAGGCTTCGGGGAAGGGTTAGGGTTAGGGTTCGGGCTAGGGTTAGGGTTAGGGGACGGGGACGGTTTAGGGTCCAGGTGAGGGTACGACAACGCTTTAGGGGGAGCGTACGTGTGAGGGCGTGGGTTAGTGTCAGCGTACGGGTTGGGATTAGGGGACGGGTGAGGGTCAGGCTTCGGGGAAGGGTTAGGGTTAGGGTTCGGGCTAGGGTTAGGGTTAGGGGACGGGGACGGTTTAGGGTCCAGGTGAGGGTACGACAACGCTTTAGGGGGAGCGTACGTGTGAGGGCGCGGGTTAGAGTCAGCGTACGGTTTCGGATTAGGGGACGGGTGAGGGTCAGGCTTCGGGGAAGGGTTAGGGTTAGGGTTCGGGCTAGGGTTAGGGTTAGGGGACGGGGACGGTTTAGGGTCCAGGTGAGGGTACGACAACGCTTTAGGGGGAGCGTACGTGTGAGGGCGCGGGTTAGTGTCAGCGTACGGGTTAGGATTAGGGGACGGGTGAGGGTCAGGCTTCGGGGAAGGGTTAGGGTTAGGGTTCGGGCTAGGGTTAGGGTTAGGGGACGGGGACGGTTTAGGGTCCAGGTGAGGGTACGACAACGCTTTAGGGGGAGCGTACGTGTGAGGGCGCGGGTTAGTGTCAGCGTACGGGTTAGGATTAGGGGACGGGAGAGGGTCAGGCTTCGGGGAAGGGTTAGTGTTAGGGTTCGGGCTAGGGTTAGGGTTAGGGGACGGGGACGGTTTGGGGTCCAGGTGAGGATACGACAACGCTTTAGGGGGAGCGTAAGTGTGAGGGCGCGGGTTAGTGTCAGCGTACGGGTTAGGATTAGGGGACGGGTGAGGGTGAGGCTTCGGGGAAGGGTTAGGGTTAGGGTTCGGGCTAGGGTTAGGGTTAGGGGACGGGGACGGTTTAGGGTCCAGGTAAGGGTACGACAACGCTTTAGGGGTGCGTACGTGTGAGGGCGCGGGTTAGTGTCAGCGTACGGGTTAGGATTAGGGGACGGGTGAGGGTCAGGCTTCGGGGAAGTGTTAGGGTTAGGGTTCGGGCTAGGGTTAGGGTTAGGGGACGGGGACGGTTTAGGGTCCAGGTGAGGGTACGACAACGCTTTAGGGGGAGCGTACGTGTGAGGGCGCTGGTTAGTGTCAGCGTATGGGTTAGGATTAGGGGACGGGTGAGGATCAGGCTTCGGGGAAGGGTTAGGGTTAGGGTTCGGGCTAGGGTTAGGTTTAGGGGACTGGGACGGTTTAGGGTCCAGGTGAGGGTACGACAACGCTTTAGGGGGAGCGTACGTGTGAGGGCGCGGGTTAGTGTCAGCGTACGGGTTAGGATTAGGGGACGGGTGAGGGTCAGGCTTCGGGGAAGGGTTAGGGTTAGGGTTTGGGCTAGGGTTAGGGTTAGGGGACGGGGACGGTTTAGGGTCCAGGTGAGGATACGACAACGCTTTAGGGGGAGCGTAAGTGTGAGGGCGAGGGTTAGTGTCAGCGTACGGGTTAGGATTAGGGGACGGGTGAGGGTGAGGCTTCGGGGAAGGGTTAGGGTTAGGGTTCGGGCTAGGGTTAGGGTTAGGGGACGGGGACGGTTTAGGGTCCAGGTAAGGGTACGACAACGCTTTAGGGGTGCGTACGTGTGAGGGCGCGGGTTAGTGTCAGCGTACGGGTTAGGATTAGGGTATGGGTGAGGGTCAGGCTTCGGGGAAGTGTTAGGGTTAGGGTTCGGGCTAGGGTTAGGGTTAGGGGACGGGGACGGTTTAGGGTCCAGGTGAGGGTACGACAACGCTTTAGGGGGAGCGTACGTGTGAGGGCGCGGGTTAGTGTCAGCGTACGGGTTAGGATTAGGGGACGGTTGAGGGTCAGGCTTCAGGGAAGGGTTAGGTTTAGGGTTCGGGCTAGGGTTAGGGTTAGGGGACGGGGACTGTTTAGGGTCCAGGTGAGGGTACGACAACGCTTTAGGGGGAGCGTACGTGTGAGGGCGCGGGTTAGTGTCAGCGTACGGGTTAGGATTAGGGGCCGGGTGAGGGTCAGGCTTCGGGGAAGGGTTAGGGTTAGGGTTCGGGCTAGGGTTAGGGTTAGGGGACGGGGACGGTTTAGGGTCCAGGTGAGGGTACGACAACGCTTTAGGGGGAGCGTACGTGTGAGGGCGCGGGTTAGTGTCAGCGTACGGGTTAGGATTAGGGGACGGGTGAGGGTCAGGCTTCGGGGAAGTTTTAGGGTTAGGGTTCGGGCTAGGGTTAGGGTTAGGGGACGGGGACGGTTTAGGGTCCAGGTGAGGGTACGACAACGCTTTAGGGGGAGCGTACGTGTGAGGGCGCGGGTTAGTGTCAGCGTACGGGTTAGGATTAGGGGACGGGTGAGGGTCAGGCTTCGGGGAAGTTTTAGGGTTAGGGTTCGGGCTAGGGTTAGGGTTAGGGGACGGGGACGGTTTAGGGTCCAGGTGAGGGTACGACAACACTTTACGGGGAGCATACGTGTGAGGGCGCGGGTTAGTGTCAGCGTACGGGTTAGGATTAGGGGACGGGTGAGGGTCAGGCTTCAGGGAAGGGTTAGAGTTAGGGTTCGGGCTAGGGTTAGGGTTAGGGTACGGGGACGGTTTAGGGTCCAGGTGAGGGTACGACAACGCTTTAGGGGGAGCGTACGTGTGAGGGCGCAGGTTAGTGTCAGCGTACGGGTTAGGATTAGGGGACAGGTGAGGGTCAGGCTTCGGGGAAGGGTTAGGGTTAGGGTTCGGGCTAGGGTTAGGTTTAGGGGACCTGGACGGTTTAGGGTCCAGGTGAGGGTACGACAACGCTTTAGGGGGAGCGTACGTGTGAGGGCGCGGGTTAGTGTCAGCGTACGGGTTAGGATTAGGGGACGGGTGAGGGTCAGGCTTCGGGGAAGGGTTAGGGTTAGGGTTCGGGCTACGGTTAAGGTTCGTGGACGGGGACGTTTAGGGTCCAGGTGAGGGTACGACAACGCTTTAGGGGGAGCGTACGTGTGAGGGCGCGGGTTAGTGTCAGCGTACGGGTTAGGATTAGGGGCCGGTTGAGGGTCAGGCTTCGGGGAAGGGTTAGGGTTAGGGTTCGGGCTAGGGTTAGGGTTAGGGGACGGGGACGGTTTAGGGTCCAGGTGAGGGTACGACAACGCTTTAGGGGGAGCGTACGTGTGAGGGCGCGGGTTAGTGTCAGCGTACGGGTTAGGATTAGGGGACGGGTGAGGGTCAGGCTTCAGGGAAGTGTTAGGGTTAGGGTTCGGGCTAGGGTTAGGGTTAGGGGACGGGGACGGTTTAGGGTCCAGGTGAGGGTACGACAACACTTTACGGGGAGCATACGTGTGAGGGCGCGGGTTAGTGTCAGCGTACGGGTTAGGATTAGGGGACGGGTGAGGGTCAGGCTTCGGGGAAGGGTTAGGGTTAGGGTTCGGGCTAGGGTTAGGGTTAGGGGACGGGGACGGTTTAGGGTCCAGGTGAGGGTACGACCACGCTTTAGGGGGAGCGTACGTGTGAGGGCGCGGGTTAGTGTCAGCGTACGGGTTAGGATTAGGGGACGGGTGAGGGGCAGGCTTCGGGGAAGGGTTAGGGGACGGGTTAGGGTTAGGGTTAGGGGACGGGGACGGTTTAGTGTGCAGATGAGGGTACGACAACGCTTTAGGGGGAGCATAGGTGTGAGGGCGCGAGTTAGTGTCAGCGTATGGATTAGGATTAGGGGACGGGTGAGGGTCAGGCTTCGGGGAAGGGTTAGGGTTCGGGTTCGGGCTAGGGTTAGGGTTAGGCGACTGGGACGGTTTAGGGTCCAGGTGAGGGTACGACAACGCTTTAGGGGGAGCGTACGTGTGAGGGCGCGGGTTAGTGTCAGCGTACGGGTTAGGATTAGGGCACGGGTGAGGGTCAGGCTTCGGGGAAGGGTTAGGGTTAGGGTTCGGGCTAGGGTTAGGGTTAGGGGACGGGGACGGTTTAGGGTCCAGGTGAGGGTACGACAACGCTTTAGGGGGAGCGTACTTGTGAGGGCGCGGGTTAGTGTCAGCGAAAGGGTTAGGATTAGGGGACGGGTGAGGGTCAGGCTTCGGGGAAGGGTTAGGGTTAGGGTTCGGGCTAGGGTTAGGTTTAGGGGACGGGGACGGTTTAGGGTCCAGTTGAGGGTACGACAACGCTTTAGGGGGAGCGTACGTGTGAGGGCGCGGGTTAGTGTCAGCGTACGGGTTAGGATTAGGGGACGGGTGAGGGTCAGGCTTCGTGGAAGGGTTAGGGTTAGGGTTCGGGCTAGGGTTAGGGTTAGGGGACGGGGACGGTTTAGGGTCCAGGTGAGGGTACGACAACGCTTTAGGGGGAGCGTACGTGTGAGGGCACGGGTTAGTGTCAGCGTACGGGTTAGGATTAGGGGACGGGTGAGGGTCAGGCTTCGGGGAAGGGTTAGGGTTAGGGTTCGGGCTAGGGTTAGGGTTAGGGGACGGGGACGGTTTAGGGTCCAGGTGAGGGTACGACAACGCTTTAGGGGGAGCGTACGTGTGAGGGCGCGGGTTAGTGTCAGCGTACGGGTTCGGATTAGGGGACGGGTGAGGGTCAGGCTTCGGGGAAGGGTTAGGGTTAGGGTTCGGGCTAGGGTTAGGGTTAGGGGACGGGGACGGTTTAGGGTCCAGGTGAGGGTACGACAACGCTTTAGGGGGAGCGTACGTGTGAGGGCGCGGGTTAGTGTCAGCGTACGGGTTCGGATTAGGGGACGGGTGAGGGTCAGGCTTCGGGGAAGGGTTAGGGTTAGGGTTCGGGCTAGGGTTAGGGTTAGGGGACGGGGACGGTTTAGGGTCCAGGTGAGGGTACGACAACGCTTTAGGGGGAGCGTACGTGTGAGGGCGCGGGTTAGTGTCAGCGTACGGGTTAGGATTAGGGGACGGTTGAGGGTCAGGCTTCAGGGAAGGGTTAGGGTTAGGGTTCGGGCTAGGGTTAGGGTTAGGGGACGGGGACGGTTTAGGGTCCAGGTGATGGTACGACAACGCTTCAGGGGGAGCGTACGTGTGAGGACGCGGGTTAGTGTCAGCGTACGGGTTAGGATTAGGGGACGGGTGAGGGTCAGGCTTCGGGGAAGGGTTAGGGTTAGGGTTCGGGCTAGGGTTAGGGTTAGGGGACGGGGACGGTTTAGTGTGCAGATGAGGGTACGACAACGCTTTAGGGGGAGCATAGGTGTGAGGGCGCGAGTTAGTGTCAGCGTATGGATTAGGATTAGGGGACGGGTGAGGGTCAGGCTTCGGGGAAGGGTTAGGGTTAGGGTTCGGGCTAGGGTTAGGGTTAGGCGACGGGGACGGTTTAGGGTCCAGGTGAGGGTACGACAACGCTTTAGGGGGAGCGTACGTGTGAGGGCGCGGGTTAGTGTCAGCGTACGGGTTAGGATTAGGGCACGGGTGAGTGTCAGGCTTCGGGGAAGGGTTAGGGTTAGGGTTCGGGCTAGGGTTAGGGTTAGGGGACGGGGACGGTTTAGGGTCCAGGTGAGGGTACGACAACGCTTTAGGGGGAGCGTACTTGTGAGGGCGCGGGTTAGTGTCAGCGTACGGGTTAGGATTAGGGGACGGGTGAGGGTCAGGCTTCGGGGAAGGGTTAGGGTTAGGGTTCGGGCTAGGGTTAGGTTTAGGGGACGGGGACGGTTTAGGGTCCAGTTGAGGGTACGACAACGCTTTAGGGGGAGCGTACGTGTGAGGGCGTGGGTTAGTGTCAGCGTACGGGTTAGGATTAGGGGACGGGTGAGGGTCAGGCTTCGTGGAAGGGTTAGGGTTAGGGTTCGGGCTAGGGTTAGGGTTAGGGGACGGGGACGGTTTAGGGTCCAGGTGAGGGTACGACAACGCTTTAGGGGGAGCGTACGTGTGAGGGCACGGGTTAGTGTCAGCGTACGGGTTAGGATTAGGGGACGGGTGAGGGTCAGGCTTCGGGAAGGGTTAGGGTTAGGTTTCGGGCTAGGGTTAGGGTTAGGGGACGGGGACGGTTTAGGGTCCAGGTGAGGGTACGACAACGCTTTAGGGGGAGCGTACGTGTGAGGGCGCGGGTTAGTGTCAGCGTACGGGTTCGGATTAGGGGACGGTTGAGGTTCAGGCTTCGGGGAAGTGTTAGGGTTAGGGTTCGGGCTAGGGTTAGGGTTAGGGGACGGGGACGGTTTAGGGTCCAGGTGAGGGTACGACAACGCTTTAGGGGGAGCGTACGTGTGAGGGCGCGGGTTAGTGTCAGCGTACGGGTTAGGATTAGGGGACGGGTGAGGGTCAGGCTTCGGGGAAGGGTTAGGGTTAGGGTTCGGGCTAGGGTTAGGGTTAGGGGACGGGGACGGTTTAGGGTCCAGGTGAGTGTACGACAACGCTTTAGGGGGAGCGTACGTGTGAGGGCGCGGGTTAGTGTCAGCGTATGGGTTAGGATTAGGGGACGGGTGAGGGTCAGGCTTCGGGGAAGGGTTAGGGTTAGGGTTCGGGCTAGGGTTAGGGTTAGGGGACGGGGACGGTTTAGGGTCCAGGTGAGGGTACGACAACGCTTTAGGGGGAGCGTACGTGTGAGGGCGCGGGTTAGTGTCAGCGTATGGGTTAGGATTAGGGGACGGGTGAGAGTCAGGCTTCGGGGAAGGGTTAGGGTTAGGGTTCGGGCTAGGGTTAGGGTTAGGGGACGGGGACGGTTTAGGGTCCAGGTGAGGGTACGACAACGCTTTAGGGGGAGCGTACGTGTGAGGGCGTGGGTTAGTGTCAGCGTACGGGTTCGGATTAGGGGACGGGTGAGGGTCAGGCTTCGGGGAAGGGTTAGGGTTAGGGTTCGGGCTAGGGTTAGGGTTAGGGGACGGGGACGGTTTAGGGTCCAGGTGAGGGTACGACAACGCTTTAGGGGGAGTGTACGTGTGAGGGCGCGGGTTAGTGTCAGCGTACGGGTTAGGATTAGGGGCCGGGTGAGGGTCAGGCTTCGGGGAAGGGTTAGGGTTAGGGTTCGGGCTAGGGTTAGGGTTAGGGGACGGGGACGGTTTAGGGTCCAGGTGAGGGTACGACAACGCTTTAGGGGGAGCGTACGTGTGAGGGCGCGGGTTAGTGTCAGCGTACGGTTTCGGATTAGTGGACAGGTGAGGGTCAGGCTTCGGGGAAGGGTTAGGGTTAGGGTTCGGGCTAGGGTTAGGGTTAGGGGACGGGGACGGTTTAGGGTCCAGGTGAGGGTACGACAACGCTTTAGGGGGAGCGTACGTGTGAGGGTGCGGGTTAGTGTCAGCGTACGGGTTAGGATTAAGGGACGGGTGAGGGTCAGGCTTCGGGGAAGGGTTAGGGTTAGGGTTCGGGCTAGGGTTAGGGTTAGGGGACGGGGACGGTTTAGGGTCCAGGTGAGGGTACGACAACGCTTTAGGGGGAGCGTACGTGTGAGGGCGCGGGTTAGTGTCAGCGTACGGGTTAGGATTAGGGGACGGGTGAGGGTCAGGCTTCGGGGAAGGGTTAGGGTTAGGGTTCGGGCTAGGGTTAGGGTTAGGGGACGGGGACGGTTTAGGGTCCAGGTGAGGGTACGACAACGCTTTAGGGGGAGCGTACGTGTGAGGGCGCTGGTTAGTGTCAGCGTACGGGTTAGGATTAGGGGACGGGTGAGGGTCAGGCTTCGGGGAAGGGTTAGGGTTAGGGTTCGGGCTAGGGTTAGGGTTAGGGGACGGGGACGGTTTAGTGTGCAGATGAGGGTACGACAACGCTTTAGGGGGAGCATAGGTGTGAGGGCGCGAGTTAGTGTCAGCGTATGGATTAGGATTAGGGGACGGGTGAGGGTCAGGCTTCGGGGAAGGGTTAGGGTTAGGGTTCGGGCTAGGGTTAGGGTTAGGCGACGGGGACGGTTTAGGGTCCAGGTGAGGGTACGACAACGCTTTAGGGGGAGCGTACGTGTGAGGGCGCGGGTTAGTGTCAGCGTACGGGTTAGGATTAGGGGACGGGTGAGGGTCAGGCTTCGGGGAAGTGTTAGGGTTAGGGTTCGGGCTAGGGTTAGGGTTAGGGGACGGGGACGGTTTAGGTTCTAGGTGAGGGTACGACAACGCTTTAGGGGGAGTGTACGTGTGAGGGCGCGGGTTAGTGTCAGTGTACGGGTTAGGATTAGGGGACGGTTGAGGGTCAGGCTTCGGGGAAGGGTTAGGGTTAGGGTTCGGGCTAGGGTTAGGGTTAGGGGACGGGGACTGTTTAGGGTCCAGGTGAGGGTACGACAACGCTTTAGGGGGAGCGTACGTGTGAGGGCGCGGGTTAGTGTCAGCGTACGGTTTAGGATTAGGGGCCGGGTGAGGTTCAGGCTTCGGGGAAGGGTTAGGGTTAGGGTTCGGGTTAGGGTTAGGGTTAGGGGACGGGGACGGTTTAGGGTCCAGGTGAGGGTACGACAACGCTTTAGGGGGAGCGTACGTGTGAGGGCGCGGGTTAGTGTCAGCGTACGGGTTAGGATTAGGGGACGGGTGAGGGTCAGGCTTCGGGGAAGGGTTAGGGTTAGGGTTCGGGCTAGGGTTAGGGTTAGGGGACGGGGACGGTTTAGGGTCCAGGTGAGGGTACGACAACGCTTTAGGGGGAGCGTACGTGTGAGGACGCGGGTTAGTGTCAGCGTACGGGTTAGGATTAGGGGACGGGTGAGGGTCAGGCTTCGGGGAAGGGTTAGGGTTAGGGTTCGGGCTAGGGTTAGGGTTAGGGGACGGGGACGGTTTAGGGTCCAGGTGAGGGTACGACAACGCTTTAGGGGGAGCGTACGTGTGAGGGCGCGGGTTAGTGTCAGCGTACGGGTTAGGATTAGGGGACGGGTGAGGGTCAGGCTTCGGGGAAGGGTTAGGGTTAGGGTTCGGGCTAGGGTTAGGGTTAGGGGACGGGGACGGTTTAGGGTCCAGGTGATGGTACGACAACGCTTTAGGGGGAGCGTACGTGTGAGGACGCGGGTTAGTGTCAGCGTACGGGTTAGGATTAGGGGACGGGTGAGGGTCAGGCTTCGGGGAAGGGTTAGGGTTAGGGTTCGGGCTAGGGTTAGGGTTAGGGGACGGGGACGGTTTAGGGTCCAGATGAGGGTACGACAACGCTTTAGGGGGAGCATAGGTGTGAGGGCGTGAGTTAGTGTCAGCGTATGGATTAGGATTAGGGGACGGGTGAGGGTCAGGCTTCGGGGAAGGGTTAGGGTTAGGGTTCGGGCTAGGGTTAGGGTTAGGCGACGGGGACGGTTTAGGGTCCAGGTGAGGGTACGACAACGCTTTAGGGGGAGCGTACGTGTGAGGGCGCGGGTTAGTGTCAGCGTACGGGTCAGGATTAGGGGACGGGTGAGGGTCAGGCTTCAGGGAAGGGTTAGGGTTAGGGTTCGGGCTAGGGTTAGGGTTAGGTGACGGGGACGGTTTAGGGTCCAGGTGAGGGTACGACAACGCTTTAGGGGGAGCGTACGTGTGAGGGCGCGGGTTAGTGTCAGCGTACGGGTTAGGATTAGGGGACGGGTGAGGGTCAGGCTTCGGGGAAGTTTTAGGGTTAGGGTTCGGGCTAGGGTTAGGGTTAGGGGACGGGGACGGTTTAGGGTCCAGGTGAGGGTACGACAACACTTTACGGGGAGTGTACGTGTGAGGGCGTGGGTTAGTGTCAGCGTACGGGTTAGGATTAGGGGACGGGTGAGGGTCAGGCTTCAGGGAAGGGTTAGGGTTAGGGTTCGGGCTAGGGTTAGGGTTAGGGTACGGGGACGGTTTAGGGTCCAGGTGAGGGTACGACAACGCTTTAGGGGGAGCGTACGTGTGAGGGCGCGGGTTAGTGTCAGCGTACGGGTTAGGATTAGGGGACGGGTGAGAGTCAGGCTTCGGGGAAGGGTTAGGGTTAGGGTTCGGGCTAGGGTTAGGTTTAGGGGACCTGGACGGTTTAGGGTCCAGGTGAGGGTACGACAACGCTTTAGGGGGAGCGTACGTGTGAGGGTGCGGGTTAGTGTCAGCGTACGGGTTAGGATTAGGGGACGGGTGAGGGTCAGGCTTCGGGGAAGGGTTAGGGTTAGGGTTCGGGCTAGGGTTAAGGTTCGTGGACGGGGACGTTTAGGGTCCAGGTGAGGGTACGACAACGCTTTAGGGGGAGCGTACGTGTGAGTGCGTGGGTTAGTGTCAGCGTACGGGTTAGGATTAGGGGACGGGTGAGGGTCAGGCTTCGGGGAAGGGTTAGGGTTAGGGTTCGGGCTAGGGTTAGGGTTAGGGGACGGGGACGGTTTAGGGTCCAGGTGAGGGTACGACAACGCTTTAGGGGGAGCGTACGTGTGAGGGCGCGGGTTAGTGTCAGCGTACGGGTTGGGATTAGGGGACGGGTGAGGGTCAGGCTTCGGGGAAGGGTTAGGTTTAGGGTTCGGGCTAGGGTTAGGGTTAGGGGACGGGGACGGTTTAGGGTCCAGGTGAGGGTACGACAACGCTTTAGGGGGAGCGTACGTGTGAGGGCGCGGGTTAGTGTCAGCGTACGGGTTGGGATTAGGGGACGGGTGAGGGTCAGGCTTCGGGGAAGGTTTAGGGTTAGGGTTCGGGCTAGGGTTAGGGTTAGGGGACGGGGACGGTTTAGGGTCCAGGTGAGGGTACGACAACGCTTTAGGGGGAGCGTACGTGTGAGGGCACGGGTTAGTGTCAGCGTACGGTTTCGGATTAGGGAACGGGTGAGGGTCAGGCTTCGGGGAAGGGTTAGGGTTAGGGTTCGGGCTAGGGTTAGGGTTAGGGGACGGGGACGGTTTAGGGTCCAGGTGAGGGTACGACAACGCTTTAGGGGGAGCGTACGTGTGAGGGCGCGGGTTAGTGTCAGCGTACGGGTTAGGATTAGGGGACGGGTGAGGGTCAGAATTCGGGGAAGGGTTAGGGTTAGGGTTCGGGCTAGGGTTAGGGTTAGGGGACGGGGACGGTTTAGGGTCCAGGTGAGGGTACGACAACGCTTTAGGGGGAGCGTACGTGTGAGGGCGCGGGTTAGTGTCAGCGTACGGGTTACGATTAGGGGACGGGTGAGGGTCAGGCTTCGGGGAAGGGTTAGGGTTAGGGTTCGGGCTAGGGTTAGGGTTAGGGGACGGGGACGGTTTAGGGTCCAGGTGAGGGTACGACAACGCTTTAGGGGGAGCGTACGTGTGAGGGCGCGGGTTAGTGTCAGCGTACGGGTTAGGATTAGGGGACGGGTGAGGGTCAGGCTTCGGGGAAGGGTTAGGGTTAGGGTTTGGGCTAGGGTTAGGTTTAGGGGACGGGGACGGTTTAGGGTCCAGGTGAGGGTACGACAACGCTTTAGGGGGAGCGTATGTGTGAGGGCGCGGGTTAGTGTCAGCGTACGGGTTAGGATTAGGGGACGGGTGAGGGTCAGGCTTCGGGGAAGGGTTAGGGTTAGGGTTCGGGCTAGGGTTAGGGTTAGGGGACGGCGACGGTTTAGGGTCCAGGTGAGGGTACGACAACGCTTTAGGGGGAGCATACGTGTGAGGGCGCGGGTTAGTGTCAGCATACGGGTTAGGATTAGGGGACGGGTGAGTGTCAGGCTTCGGGGAAGGGTTAGGGTTAGGGTTCGGGCTAGGGTTAGGGTTAGGGGACGGGGACGGTTTAGGGTCCAGGTGATGGTACGACAACGCTTTAGGGGGAGCGTACGTGTGAGGGCGCGGGTTAGTGTCAGCGTACGGGTTGGGATTAGGGGACGGGTGAGGGTCAGGCTTCGGGGAAGGGTTAGGGTTAGGGTTCGGGCTGGGGTTAGGGTTAGGGGACGGGGACGGTTTAGGGTCCAGGTGAGGGTACGACAACGCTTTAGGGGGAGCATAGTTGTGAGGGCGCGGGTTAGTGTCAGCGTATGGATTAGGATTAGGGGACGGGTGACGGTCAGGCTTCGGGGAAGCGTTAGGGTTAGGTTTCGGGCTAGGGATAGGGTTAGGGGACGGGGACGGTTTAGGGTCCAGGTGAGGGTACGACAACGCTTTAGGGGGAGCGTACGTGTGAGGGCGCGGGTTAGTGTCAGCGTACGGGTTAGGATTAGGGGCCGGGTGAGTGTCAGGCTTCGGGGAAGTGTTAGGGTTAGGGTTCGGGCTAGGGTTAGGGTTAGGGGACGGGGACGGTTTAGGGTCCAGGTGAGGGTACGACAACGCTTTAGGGGGAGCGTACGTGTAAGGGCGCGGGTTAGTGTCAGCGTACGGGTTAGGATTAGGGGACGTGTGAGGGTCAGGCTTCGGAGAAGGCTTAGGTTTAGGGTTCGGCCTAGGGTTAGGGTTAGGGGACGGGGACGGTTTAGGGTCCAGGTGAGGGTACGACAATGCTTTAGGGGGAGCGTACGTGTGAGGGCGCGGTTTAGTGTGATCGTACGGGTTAGGATTAGGGGACGGGTGAGGGTCAGGCTTCGGGGAAGTGTTAGGGTTAGGGTTCGGGCTAGGGTTAGGGTTAGGGGATGGGGACGGTTTAGGGTCCAGGTGAGGGTACGACAAAGCTTTAGGGGGAGCGTACGTGTGAGGGCGCGGGTTAGTGTCAGCGTACGGGTTAGGATTAGGGGACGGGTGAGGATCAGGCTTCGGGGAAGGGTTAGGGTTAGGGTTCGGGCTAGGGTTAGGGTTAGGGGACTGGGACGGTTTAGGGTCCAGGTGAGGGTACGACAACGCTTTAGGTGGAGCGTACGTGTGAGGGCGCGGGTTAGTGTCAGCGTACGGGTTAGGATTAGGGGACGGTTGAGGGTCAGGCTTCGGGGAAGGGTTAGGGTTAGGATTCGGGCTAGGGTTAGGTTTAGGGGACGGGGACGGTTTAGGGTCCAGGTGAGGGTACGACAACGCTTTAGGGGGAGCGTACGTGTGAGGGCGCGGGTTAGTGTCAGCGTACGGGTTAGGATTAGGGGACGGGTGAGGGTCAGGCTTCGGGGAAGGGTTAGGGTTAGGGTTCGGGTTAGGGTTAGGGTTAGGGGACGGGGACGGTTTAGGGTCCAGGTGAGGGTACGACAATGCTTTAGGGGGAGCGTACGTGTGAGGGCGCGGGTTAGTGTCAGCGTACGGGTTAGGATTAGGGGACGGGTGAGGGTCAGGCTTCGGGGAAGGGTTAGGGTTAGGGTTCGGGCTAGGGTTAGGGTTAGGGGACGGGGACTGTTTAGGGTCCAGGTGAGGGTACGACAACGCTTTAGGGGGAGCGTACGTGTGAGGACGCGGGTTAGTGTCAGCGTACGGGTTAGGATTAGGGGACGGGTGAGGGTCAGGCTTCGGGGAAGGGTTAGGGTTAGGGTTCGGGCTAGGGTTAGGGTTAGGGGACGGGGACGGTTTAGGATCCAGGTGAGGGTACGACAACGCTTTAGGGGGAGCGTACGTGTGAGGGCGCGGGTTAGTGTCAGCGTACGGGTTAGGATTAGGGGACGGGTGAGGGTCAGGCTTCGGGGAAGGGTTAGGGTTAGGGTTCGGGCTAGGGTTAGGGTTAGGGGACGGGGACGGTTTAGGGTCCAGGTGATGGTACGACAACGCTTTAGGGGGAGCGTACGTGTGAGGACGCGGGTTAGTGTCAGCGTACGGGTTAGGATTAGGGGACGGGTGAGGGTCAGGCTTCGGGGAAGGGTTAGGGTTAGGGTTCGGGCTAGGGTTAGGGTTAGGGGACGGGGACGGTTTAGGGTGCAGATGAGGGTACGACAACGCTTTAGGGGGAGCATAGGTGTGAGGGCGTGAGTTAGTGTCAGCGTATGGATTAGGATTAGGGGACGGGTGAGGGTCAGGCTTCGGGGAAGGGTTAGGGTTAGGGTTCGGGCTAGGGTTAGGGTTAGGCGACGGGGACGGTTTAGGGTCCAGGTGAGGGTACGACAACGCTTTAGGGGGAGCGTACGTGTGAGGGCGCGGGTTAGTGTCAGCGTACGGGTTAGGATTAGGGGACGGGTGAGGGTCAGGCTTCAGGGAAGGGTTAGGGTTAGGGTTCGGGCTAGGGTTAGGGTTAGGTGACGGGGACGGTTTAGGGTCCAGGTGAGGGTACGACAACGCTTTAGGGGGAGCGTACGTGTGAGGGCGCGGGTTAGTGTCAGCGTACGGGTTAGGATTAGGGGACGGGTGAGGGTCAGGCTTCGGGGAAGTTTTAGGGTTAGGGTTCGGGCTAGGGTTAGGGTTAGGGGACGGGGACGGTTTAGGGTCCAGGTGAGGGTACGACAACACTTTACGGGGAGTGTACGTGTGAGGGCGTGGGTTAGTGTCAGCGTACGGGTTAGGATTAGGGGACGGGTGAGGGTCAGGCTTCAGGGAAGGGTTAGGGTTAGGGTTCGGGCTAGGGTTAGGGTTAGGGTACGGGGACGGTTTAGGGTCCAGGTGAGGCTACGACAACGCTTTAGGGGGAGCGTACGTGTGAGGGTGCGGGTTAGTGTCAGCGTACGGGTTAGGATTAGGGGACGGGTGAGGGTCAGGCTTCGGGGAAGGGTTAGGGTTAGGGTTCGGGCTAGGGTTAAGGTTCGTGGACGGGGACGTTTAGGGTCCAGGTGAGGGTACGACAACGCTTTAGGGGGAGCGTACGTGTGAGTGCGTGGGTTAGTGTCAGCGTACGGGTTAGGATTAGGGGACGGGTGAGGGTCAGGCTTCGGGGAAGGGTTAGGGTTAGGGTTCGGGCTAGGGTTAGGGTTAGGGGACGGGGACGGTTTAGGGTCCAGGTGAGGGTACGACAACGCTTTAGGGGGAGCGTACGTGTGAGGGCGCGGGTTAGTGTCAGCGTACGGGTTGGGATTAGGGGACGGGTGAGGGTCAGGCTTCGGGGAAGGGTTAGGGTTAGGGTTCGGGCTAGGGTTAGGGTTAGGGGACGGGGACGGTTTAGGGTCCAGGTGAGGGTACGACAACGCTTTAGGGGGAGCGTACGTGTGAGGGCGCGGGTTAGTGTCAGCGTACGGGTTGGGATTAGGGGACGGGTGAGGGTCAGGCTTCGGGGAAGGTTTAGGGTTAGGGTTCGGGCTAGGGTTAGGGTTAGGGGACGGGGACGGTTTAGGGTCCAGGTGAGGGTACGACAACGCTTTAGGGGGAGCGTACGTGTGAGGGCACGGGTTAGTGTCAGCGTACGGTTTCGGATTAGGGGACGGGTGAGGGTCAGGCTTCGGGGAAGGGTTAGGGTTAGGGTTCGGGCTAGGGTTAGGGTTAGGGGACGGGGACGGTTTAGGGTCCAGGTGAGGGTACGACAACGCTTTAGGGGGAGCGTACGTGTGAGGGCGCGGGTTAGTGTCAGCGTACGGGTTACGATTAGGGGACGGGTGAGGGTCAGGCTTCGGGGAAGGGTTAGGGTTAGGGTTCGGGCTAGGGTTAGGGTTAGGGGACGGGGACGGTTTAGGGTCCAGGTGAGGGTACGACAACGCTTTAGGGGGAGCGTACGTGTGAGGGCGCGGGTTAGTGTCAGCGTACGGGTTAGGATTAGGGGACGGGTGAGGGTCAGGCTTCGGGGAAGGGTTAGGGTTAGGGTTTGGGCTAGGGTTAGGTTTAGGGGACGGGGACGGTTTAGGGTCCAGGTGAGGGTACGACAACGCTTTAGGGGGAGCGTATGTGTGAGGGCGCGGGTTAGTGTCAGCGTACGGGTTAGGATTAGGGGACGGGTGAGGGTCAGGCTTCGGGGAAGGGTTAGGGTTAGGGTTCGGGCTAGGGTTAGGGTTAGGGGACGGCGACGGTTTAGGGTCCAGGTGAGGGTACGACAACGCTTTAGGGGGAGCATACGTGTGAGGGCGCGGGTTAGTGTCAGCATACGGGTTAGGATTAGGGGACGGGTGAGTGTCAGGCTTCGGGGAAGGGTTAGGGTTAGGGTTCGGGCTAGGGTTAGGGTTAGGGGACGGGGACGGTTTAGGGTCCAGGTGATGGTACGACAACGCTTTAGGGGGAGCGTACGTGTGAGGGCGCGGGTTAGTGTCAGCGTACGGGTTGGGATTAGGGGACGGGTGAGGGTCAGGCTTCGGGGAAGGGTTAGGGTTAGGGTTCGGGCTGGGGTTAGGGTTAGGGGACGGGGACGGTTTAGGGTCCAGGTGAGGGTACGACAACGCTTTAGGGGGAGCATAGTTGTGAGGGCGCGGGTTAGTGTCAGCGTATGGATTAGGATTAGGGGACGGGTGAGGGTCAGGCTTCGGGGAAGCGTTAGGGTTAGGTTTCGGGCTAGGGATAGGGTTAGGGGACGGGGACGGTTTAGGGTCCAGGTGAGGGTACGACAACGCTTTAGGGGGAGCGTACGTGTGAGGGCGCGGGTTAGTGTCAGCGTACGGGTTAGGATTAGGGGCCGGGTGAGGGTCAGGCTTCGGGGAAGTGTTAGGGTTAGGGTTCGGGCTAGGGTTAGGGTTAGGGGACGGGGACGGTTTAGGGTCCAGGTGAGGGTACGACAACGCTTTAGGGGGAGCGTACGTGTAAGGGCGCGGGTTAGTGTCAGCGTACGGGTTAGGATTAGGGGACGTGTGAGGGTCAGGCTTCGGAGAAGGCTTAGGTTTAGGGTTCGGCCTAGGGTTAGGGTTAGGGGACGGGGACGGTTTAGGGTCCAGGTGAGGGTACGACAACGCTTTAGGGGGAGCGTACGTGTGAGGGCGCGGTTTAGTGTGATCGTACGGGTTAGGATTAGGGGACGGGTGAGGGTCAGGCTTCGGGGAAGTGTTAGGGTTAGGGTTCGGGCTAGGGTTAGGGTTAGGGGATGGGGACGGTTTAGGGTCCAGGTGAGGGTACGACAAAGCTTTAGGGGGAGCGTACGTGTGAGGGCGCGGGTTAGTGTCAGCGTACGGGTTAGGATTAGGGGACGGGTGAGGATCAGGCTTCGGGGAAGGGTTAGGGTTAGGGTTCAGGCTAGGGTTAGGGTTAGGGGACTGGGACGGTTTAGGGTCCATGTGAGGGTACGACAACGCTTTAGGTGGAGCGTACGTGTGAGGGCGCGGGTTAGTGTCAGCGTACGGGTTAGGATTAGGGGACGGTTGAGGGTCAGGCTTCGGGGAAGGGTTAGGGTTAGGATTCGGGCTAGGGTTAGGTTTAGGGGACGGGGACGGTTTAGGGTCCAGGTGAGGGTACGACAACGCTTTAGGGGGAGCGTACGTGTGAGGGCGCGGGTTAGTGTCAGCGTACGGGTTAGGATTAGGGGACGGGTGAGGGTCAGGCTTCGGGGAAGGGTTAGGGTTAGGGTTCGTGCTAGGGTTAGGGTTAGGGGACGGGGACGGTTTAGGGTCCAGGTGAGGGTACGACAACGCTTTAGGGGGAGCATACGTGTGAGGGCGCGGGTTAGTGTCAGCATACGGGTTAGGATTAGGGGACGGGTGAGTGTCAGGCTTCGGGGAAGGGTTAGGGTTAGGGTTCGGGCTAGGGTTAGGGTTAGGGGACGGGGACGGTTTAGGGTCCAGGTGATGGTACGACAACGCTTTAGGGGGAGCGTACGTGTGAGGGCGCGGGTTAGTGTCAGCGTACGGGTTGGGATTAGGGGACGGGTGAGGGTCAGGCTTCGGGGAAGGGTTAGGGTTAGGGTTCGGGCTAGGGTTAGGGTTAGGGGACGGGGACGGTTTAGGGTCCAGGTGAGGGTACGACAACGCTTTAGGGGGAGCGTACGTGTGAGGGCACGGGTTAGTGTCAGCGTACGGGTTAGGATTAGGGGACGGGTGAGGGTCAGGCTTCAGGGAAGGGTTAGGGTTAGGGTTCGGGCTAGGGTTAGGGTTAGGGTACGGGGACGGTTTAGGGTCCAGGTGAGGGTACGACAACGCTTTAGGGGGAGCGTACGTGTGAGGGCGCGGGTTAGTGTCAGCGTACGGGTTAGGATTAGGGGACGGGTGAGGGTCAGTCTTCGGGGAAGGGTTAGGGTTAGGGTTTGGGCTAGGGTTAGGGTTAGGGGACGGGGACGGTTTAGGGTCCAGGTGAGGATACGACAACGCTTTAGGGGGAGCGTAAGTGTGAAGGCGCGGGTTAGTGTCAGCGTACGGGTTAGGATTAGGGGACGGGTGAGGGTGAGGCTTCGGGGAAGGGTTAGGGTTAGGGTTCGGGCTAGGGTTAGGGTTAGGGGACGGGGACTGTTTAGGGTCCAGGTAAGGGTACGACAACGCTTTAGGGGTGCGTACGTGTGAGGGCGCGGGTTAGTGTCAGTGTACGGGTTAGGATTAGGGGACGGGTGAGGGTCAGGCTTCGGGGAAGGGTTAGGGTTAGGGTTCGGGCTAGGGTTAGGGTTAGGGGACGGGGACGGTTTAGGGTCCAGGTGAGGGTACGACAACGCTTTAGGGGGAGCGTACGTGTGAGGGCGCTGGTTAGTGTCAGTGTACGGGTTAGGATTAGGGGACGGGTGAGGGTCAGGCTTCGGGGAAGTGTTAGGGTTAGGGTTCGGGCTAGGGTTAGGGTTAGGGTACGGGGACGGTTTAGGGTCCAGGTGAGGGTACGACAACGCTTTAGGGGGAGCGTACGTGTGAGGGCGCGAGTTAGTGTCAGCGTACGGGTTAGGATTAGGGGACGGTTGAGGGTCAGGCTTCGGGGAAGGGTTAGGGTTAGGGTTCGGGCTAGGGTTAGGGTTAGGGAACGGGGACGGTTTAGGGTCCAGGTGAGGGTACGACAACGCTTTAGGGGCAGCGTACGTGTGAGGGCGCGGTTTAGTGTCAGCGTACGGGTTCGGATTAGGGGACGGGTGAGGGTCAGGCTTCGGGGAAGGGTTAGGGTTAGGGTTCGGGCTAGGGTTAGGGTTAGGGGACGGGGACGGTTTAGGGTCCAGGTGAGGGTACGACAAAGCTTTAGGGGGAGCGTACGTTGGAGGGCGCGGGTTAGTGTCAGTGTACGGGTTAGGATTAGGGGACGGGTGAGGATCAGGCTTCGGGGAAGGGTTAGGGTTAGGGTTCGGGCTAGGGTTAGGGTTAGGGGACTGGGACGGTTTAGGGTCCAGGTGAGGGTACGACAACGCTTTAGGTGGAGCGTACGTGTGAGGGCGCGGGTTAGTGTCAGCGTACGGGTTACGATTAGGGGACGGTTGAGGGTCAGGCTTCGGGGAAGGGTTAGGGTTAGGATTCGGGCTAGGGTTAGGTTTAGGGGACGGGGACGGTTTAGGGTCCAGGTGAGGGTACGACAACGCTTTAGGGGGAGCGTACGTGTGAGGGCGCGGGTTAGTGTCAGCGTACGGGTTAGGATTAGGGGACGTGTGAGGGTCAGGCTTCGGGGAAGGGATAGGGTTAGGGTTCGGGCTAGGGTTAGTTTTAGGGGACGGGGACGGTTTAGGGTCCAGGTGAGTGTACGACAAAGCTTTAGGGGGAGCATACGTGTGAGGGCGCGGGTTAGTGTCAGCATACGGGTTAGGATTAGGGGACGGGTGAGTGTCAGGCTTCGGGGAAGGGTTAGGGTTAGGGTTCGGGCTAGGGTTAGGGTTAGGGGACGGGGACGGTTTAGGGTCCAGGTGATGGTACGACAACGCTTTAGGGGGAGCGTACGTGTGAGGGCGCGGGTTAGTGTCAGCGTACGGGTTGGGATTAGGGGACGGGTGAGTGTCAGGCTTCGGGGAAGGGTTAGGGTTAGGGTTCGGGCTAGGGTTAGGGTTAGGGGACGGGGACGGTTTAGGGTCCAGGTGAGGGTACGACAACGCTTTAGGGGGAGCGTACGTGTGAGGGCACGGGTTAGTGTCAGCGTACGGGTTAGGATTAGGGGACGGGTGAGGGTCAGGCTTCAGGGAAGGGTTAGGGTTAGGGTTCGGGCTAGGGTTAGGGTTAGGGGACGGGGACGGTTTAGGGTCCAGGTGAGGGTACGACAACGCTTTAGGGGGAGCGTACGTGTGAGGGCGCGGGTTAGTGTCAGCGTACGGGTTAGGATTAGGGGACGGGTGAGGGTCAGGCTTCGGGGAAGGGTTAGGGTTAGGGTTTGGGCTAGGGTTAGGTTTAGGGGACGGGGACGGTTTAGGGTCCAGGTGAGGGTACGACAACGCTTTAGGGGGAGCGTATGTGTGAGGGCGCGGGTTAGTGTCAGCGTACGGGTTAGGATTAGGGGACGGGTGAGGGTCAGGCTTCGGGGAAGGGTTAGGGTTAGGGTTCGGGCTAGGGTTAGGGTTAGGGGACGGCGACGGTTTAGGGTCCAGGTGAGGGTACGACAACGCTTTAGGGGGAGCATACGTGTGAGGGCGCGGGTTAGTGTCAGCATACGGGTTAGGATTAGGGGACGGGTGAGTGTCAGGCTTCGGGGAAGGGTTAGGGTTAGGGTTCGGGCTAGGGTTAGGGTTAGGGGACGGGGACGGTTTAGGGTCCAGGTGATGGTACGACAACGCTTTAGGGGGAGCGTACGTGTGAGGGCGCGGGTTAGTGTCAGCGTACGGGTTGGGATTAGGGGACGGGTGAGGGTCAGGCTTCGGGGAAGGGTTAGGGTTAGGGTTCGGGCTGGGGTTAGGGTTAGGGGACGGGGACGGTTTAGGGTCCAGGTGAGGGTACGACAACGCTTTAGGGGGAGCATAGTTGTGAGGGCGCGGGTTAGTGTCAGCGTATGGATTAGGATTAGGGGACGGGTGAGGGTCAGGCTTCGGGGAAGCGTTAGGGTTAGGTTTCGGGCTAGGGATAGGGTTAGGGGACGGGGACGGTTTAGGGTCCAGGTGAGGGTACGACAACGCTTTAGGGGGAGCGTACGTGTGAGGGCGCGGGTTAGTGTCAGCGTACGGGTTAGGATTAGGGGCCGGGTGAGGGTCAGGCTTCGGGGAAGTGTTAGGGTTAGGGTTCGGGCTAGGGTTAGGGTTAGGGGACGGGGACGGTTTAGGGTCCAGGTGAGGGTACGACAACGCTTTAGGGGGAGCGTACGTGTAAGGGCGTGGGTTAGTGTCAGCGTACGGGTTAGGATTAGGGGACGTGTGAGGGTCAGGCTTCGGAGAAGGCTTAGGTTTAGGGTTCGGCCTAGGGTTAGGGTTAGGGGACGGGGACGGTTTAGGGTCCAGGTGAGGGTACGACAACGCTTTAGGGGGAGCGTACGTGTGAGGGCGCGGTTTAGTGTGATCGTACGGGTTAGGATTAGGGGACGGGTGAGGGTCAGGCTTCGGGGAAGTGTTAGGGTTAGGGTTCGGGCTAGGGTTAGGGTTAGGGGATGGGGACGGTTTAGGGTCCAGGTGAGGGTACGACAAAGCTTTAGGGGGAGCGTACGTGTGAGGGCGCGGGTTAGTGTCAGCGTACGGGTTAGGATTAGGGGACGGGTGAGGATCAGGCTTCGGGGAAGGGTTAGGGTTAGGGTTCGGGCTAGGGTTAGGGTTAGGGGACTGGGACGGTTTAGGGTCCAGGTGAGGGTACGACAACGCTTTAGGTGGAGCGTACGTGTGAGGGCGCGGGTTAGTGTCAGCGTACGGGTTAGGATTAGGGGACGGTTGAGGGTCAGGCTTCGGGGAAGGGTGAGGGTTAGGATTCGGGCTAGGGTTAGGTTTAGGGGACGGGGACGGTTTAGGGTCCAGGTGAGGGTACGACAACGCTTTAGGGGGAGCGTACGTGTGAGGGCGCGGGTTAGTGTCAGCGTACGGGTTAGGATTAGGGGACGGGTGAGGGTCAGGCTTCGGGGAAGGGTTAGGGTTAGGGTTCGTGCTAGGGTTAGGGTTAGGGGACGGGGACGGTTTAGGGTCCAGGTGAGGGTACGACAACGCTTTAGGGGGAGCATACGTGTGAGGGCGCGGGTTAGTGTCAGCATACGGGTTAGGATTAGGGGACGGGTGAGTGTCAGGCTTCGGGGAAGGGTTAGGGTTAGGGTTCGGGCTAGGGTTAGGGTTAGGGGACGGGGACGGTTTAGGGTCCAGGTGATGGTACGACAACGCTTTAGGGGGAGCGTACGTGTGAGGGCGCGGGTTAGTGTCAGCGTACGGGTTGGGATTAGGGGACGGGTGAGGGTCAGGCTTCGGGGAAGGGTTAGGGTTAGGGTTCGGGCTAGGGTTAGGGTTAGGGGACGGGGACGGTTTAGGGTCCAGGTGAGGGTACGACAACGCTTTAGGGGGAGCGTACGTGTGAGGGCACGGGTTAGTGTCAGCGTACGGGTTAGGATTAGGGGACGGGTGAGGGTCAGGCTTCAGGGAAGGGTTAGGGTTAGGGTTCGGGCTAGGGTTAGGGTTAGGGTACGGGGACGGTTTAGGGTCCAGGTGAGGGTACGACAACGCTTTAGGGGGAGCGTACGTGTGAGGGCGCGGGTTAGTGTCAGCGTACGGGTTAGGATTAGGGGACGGGTGAGGGTCAGTCTTCGGGGAAGGGTTAGGGTTAGGGTTTGGGCTAGGGTTAGGGTTAGGGGACGGGGACGGTTTAGGGTCCAGGTGAGGATACGACAACGCTTTAGGGGGAGCGTAAGTGTGAGGGCGCGGGTTAGTGTCAGCGTACGGGTTAGGATTAGGGGACGGGTGAGGGTGAGGCTTCGGGGAAGGGTTAGGGTTAGGGTTCGGGCTAGGGTTAGGGTTAGGGGACGGGGACTGTTTAGGGTCCAGGTAAGGGTACGACAACGCTTTAGGGGTGCGTACGTGTGAGGGCGCGGGTTAGTGTCAGTGTACGGGTTAGGATTAGGGGACGGGTGAGGGTCAGGCTTCGGGGAAGTGTTAGGGTTAGGGTTCGGGCTAGGGTTAGGGTTAGGGTACGGGGACGGTTTAGGGTCCAGGTGAGGGTACGACAACGCTTTAGGGGGAGCGTACGTGTGAGGGCGCGAGTTAGTGTCAGCGTACGGGTTAGGATTAGGGGACGGTTGAGGGTCAGGCTTCGGGGAAGGGTTAGGTTTAGGGTTCGGGCTAGGGTTAGGGTTAGGGAACGGGGACGGTTTAGGGTCCAGGTGAGGGTACGACAACGCTTTAGGGGCATCGTACGTGTGAGGGCGCGGTTTAGTGTCAGCGTACGGGTTCGGATTAGGGGACGGGTGAGGGTCAGGCTTCGGGGAAGGGTTAGGTTTAGGGTTCGGGCTAGGGTTAGGGTTAGGGGACGGGGACGGTTTAGGGTCCAGGTGAGGGTACGACAAAGCTTTAGGGGGAGCGTACGTTGGAGGGCGCGGGTTAGTGTCAGCGTACGGGTTAGGATTAGGGGACGGGTGAGGATCAGGCTTCGGGGAAGGGTTAGGGTTAGGGTTCGGGCTAGGGTTAGGGTTAGGGGACTGGGACGGTTTAGGGTCCAGGTGAGGGTACGACAACGCTTTAGGTGGAGCGTACGTGTGAGGGCGCGGGTTAGTGTCAGCGTACGGGTTACGATTAGGGGACGGTTGAGGGTCAGGCTTCGGGGAAGGGTTAGGGTTAGGATTCGGGCTAGGGTTAGGTTTAGGGGACGGGGACGGTTTAGGGTCCAGGTGAGGGTACGACAACGCTTTAGGGGGAGCGTACGTGTGAGGGCGCGGGTTAGTGTCAGCCTACGGGTTAGGATTAGGGGACGGGTGAGGGTCAGGCTTCGGGGAAGGGTTAGGGTTAGGGTTCGGGCTAGGGTTAGTTTTAGGGGACGGGGACGGTTTAGGGTCCAGGTGAGTGTACGACAAAGCTTTAGGGGGAGCATACGTGTGAGGGCGCGGGTTAGTGTCAGCATACGGGTTAGGATTAGGGGACGGGTGAGTGTCAGGCTTCGGGGAAGGGTTAGGGTTAGGGTTCGGGCTAGGGTTAGGGTTAGGGGACGGGGACGGTTTAGGGTCCAGGTGATGGTACGACAACGCTTTAGGGGGAGCGTACGTGTGAGGGCGCGGGTTAGTGTCAGCGTACGGGTTGGGATTAGGGGACGGGTGAGTGTCAGGCTTCGGGGAAGGGTTAGGGTTAGGGTTCGGGCTAGGGTTAGGGTTAGGGGACGGGGACGGTTTAGGGTCCAGGTGAGGGTACGACAACGCTTCAGGGGGAGCGTACGTGTGAGGGCACGGGTTAGTGTCAGCGTACGGGTTAGGATTAGGGGACGGGTGAGGGTCAGGCTTCAGGGAAGGGTTAGGGTTAGGGTTAGGGCTAGGGTTAGGTTTAGGGTACGGGGACGGTTTAGGGTCCAGGTGAGGGTACGACAACGCTTTAGGGGGAGCGTACGTGTGAGGGCGCGGGTTAGTGTCAGCGTACGGGTTAGGATTAGGGGACGGGTGAGGGTCAGGCTTCGGAGAAGGGTTAGGGTTAGGGTTTGGGCTAGGGTTAGGGTTAGGGGACGGGGACGGTTTAGGGTCCAGGTGAGGATACGACAACACTTTAGGGGGAGCGTAAGTGTGAGGGCGCGGGTTAGTGTCAGCGTACGGGTTAGGATTAGGGGACGGGTGAGGGTGAGGCTTCGGGGAAGGGTTAGGGTTAGGGTTCGGGCTAGGGTTAGGGTTAGGGGACGGGGACTGTTTAGGGTCCAGGTAAGGGTACGACAACGCTTTAGGGGTGCGTACGTGTGAGGGCGCGGGTTAGTGTCAGCGTACGGGTTAGGATTAGGGGACGGGTGAGGGTCAGGCTTCGGGGAAGGGTTAGGGTTAGGGTTCGGGCTAGGGTTAGGGTTAGGGGACGGGGACGGTTTAGGGTCCAGGTGAGGGTACGACAACGCTTTAGGGGGAGCGTACGTGTGAGGGCGCTGGTTAGTGTCAGTGTACGGGTTAGGATTAGGGGACGGGTGAGGGTCAGGCTTCGGGGAAGTGTTAGGGTTAGGGTTCGGGCTAGGGTTAGGGTTAGGGGACGGGGACGGTTTACGGTCCAGGTGAGGGTACGACAACGCTTTAGGGGGAGCGTACGTGTGAGGGTGCGAGTTAGTGTCAGCGTACGGGTTAGGATTAGGGGACGGTTGAGGGTCAGGCTTCGGGGAAGGGTTAGGGTTAGGGTTCGGGCTAGGGTTAGGGTTAGGGGACGGGGACTGTTTAGGGTCCAGGTGAGGGTACGACAACGCTTTAGGGGGAGCGTACGTGTGAGGGCGCGGGTTAGTGTCAGCGTACGGGTTAGGATTAGGGGCCGGGTGAGGGTCAGGCTTCGGGGAAGGGTTAGGGTTAGGGTTCGGGCTAGGGTTAGGGTTAGGGGACGGGGACGGTTTAGGGTCCAGGTGAGGGTACGACAACGCTTTAGGGGGAGCGTACGTGTGAGGGCGCGGGTTAGTGTCAGCGTACCGCTTACGATTAGGGGACGGGTGAGGGTCAGGCTTCGGGGAAGGGTTAGGGTTAGGGTTCGGGCTAGGGTTAGGGTTAGGGGACGGGGACGGTTTAGGGTCCAGGTGAGGGTACGACAACGCTTTAGGGGGAGCGTACGTGTGAGGACGCGGGTTAGTGTCAGCGTACGGGTTAGGATTAGGGGACGGGTGAGGGTCAGGCTTCGGGGAAGGGTTAGGGTTAGGGTTCGGGCTAGGGTTAGGGTTAGGGGACGGGGACGGTTTAGGGTCCAGATGAGGGTACGACAACGCTTTAGGGGGAGCATAGGTGTGAGGGCGCGAGTTAGTGTCAGCGTATGGATTAGGATTAGGGGACGGGTGAGGGTCAGGCTTCGGGGAAGGGTTAGGGTTAGGGTTCGGGCTAGGGTTAGGATTAGGCGACGGGGACGGTTTAGGGTCCAGGTGAGGGTACGACAACGCTTTAGGGGGAGCGTACGTGTGAGGGCGCGGGTTAGTGTCAGCGTACGGGTTAGGATTAGGGGACGGGTGAGGGTCAGGCTTCAGGGAAGGGTTAGGGTTAGGGTTCGGGCTAGGGTTAGGGTTAGGGGACGGGGACGGTTTAGGGTCCAGGTGAGGGTACGACAACGCTTTAGGGGGAGCGTACGTGTGAGGGCGCGGGTTAGTGTCAGCGTACGGGTTAGGATTAGGGGACGGGTGAGGGTCAGGCTTCGGGGAAGTTTTAGGGTTAGGGTTCGGGCTAGGGTTAGGGTTAGGGGACGGGGACGGTTTAGGGTCCAGGTGAGGGTACGACAACACTTTACGGGGAGCGTACGTGTGAGGGCACAGGTTAGTGTCAGCGTACGGGTTAGGATTAGGGGACGGGTGAGGGTCAGGCTTCAGGGAAGGGTTAGGGTTAGGGTTCGGGCTAGGTTTAGGGTTAGGGTACGGGGACGGTTTAGGGTCCAGGTGAGGGTACGACAACGCTTTAGGGGGAGCGTACGTGTGAGGGCGCGGGTTAGTGTCAGCGTACGGGTTAGGATTAGGGGACGGGTGAGGGTCAGGCTTCGGGGAAGTGTTAGGGTTAGGGTTCGGGCTAGGGTTAGGGTTAGGGGACGGGGACGGTTTAGGGTCCAGGTGAGGGTACGACAACGCTTTAGGGGGAGCGTACGTGTGAGGGCGCGGGTTAGTGTCAGCGTACGGGTTAGGATTAGGGGACGTGTGAGGGTCAGGCTTCGGAGAAGGGTTAGGTTTAGGGTTCGGCCTAGGGTTAGGGTTAGGGGACGGGGACGGTTTAGGGTCCAGGTGAGGGTACGACAAAGCTTTAGGGGGAGCGTACGTGTGAGGGCGCGGTTTAGTGTCAGCGTACGGGTTAGGATTAGGGGACGGGTGAGGGTCAGGCTTCGGGGAAGGGTTAGGGTTAGGGTTCGGGCTAGGGTTAGGGTTAGGGGACGGGGACGGTTTAGGGTCCAGGTGAGGGTACGACAAAGCTTTAGGGGGAGCGTACGTGTGAGGGCGCGGGTTAGTGTCAGCGTACGGGTTAGGATTAGGGGACGGGTGAGGATCAGGCTTCGGGGAAGGGTTAGGGTTAGGGTTCGGGCTAGGGTTAGGGTTAGGGGACTGCGACGGTTTAGGGTCCAGGTGAGGGTACGACAACGCTTTAGGTGGAGCGTACGTGTGAGGGCGCGGGATAGTGTCAGCGTACGGGTTAGGATTAGGGGACGGGTGAGGATCAGGCTTCGGGGAAGGGTTAGGGTTAGGGTTCGGGCTAGGGTTAGGGTTAGGGGACTGGGACGGTTTAGGGTCCAGGTGAGGGTACGACAACGCTTTAGGTGGAGCGTACGTGTGAGGGCGCGGGTTAGTGTCAGCGTACGGGTTAGGATTAGGGGACGGTTGAGGGTCAGGCTTCGGGGAAGGGTTAGGGTTAGGATTCGGGCTAGGGTTAGGTTTAGGGGACGGGGACGGTTTAGGGTCCAGGTGAGGGTACGACAACGCTTTAGGGGGAGCGTACGTGTGAGGGCGCGGGTTAGTGTCAGCGTACGGGTTAGGATTAGGGGACGGGTGAGGGTCAGGCTTCGGGGAAGGGTTAGGGTTAGTGTTCGGGCTAGGGTTAGGGTTAGGGGACGGGGACGGTTTAGGGTCCAGGTGAGGGTACGACAACGCTTTAGGGGGAGCGTACGTGTGAGGGCGCTGGTTAGTGTCAGTGTACGGGTTAGGATTAGGGGACGTGTGAGGGTCAGGCTTCGGGGAAGTGTTAGGGTTAGGGTTCGGGCTAGGGTTAGGGTTAGGGGACGGGGACGGTTTAGGGTCCAGGTGAGGGTACGACAACGCTTTAGGGGGAGCGTACGTGTGAGGGCGCGGGTTAGTGTCAGCGTACGGGTTAGGATTAGGGGACGGGTGAGGGTCAGGCTTCAGGGAAGGGTTAGGGTTAGGGTTCGGGCTAGGGTTAGGGTTAGGGTACGGGGACGGTTTAGGGTCCAGGTGAGGGTACGACAACGCTTTAGGGGGAGCGTACGTGTGAGGGCGCGGGTTAGTGTCAGCGTACGGGTTAGGATTAGGGGACGGGTGAGGGTCAGGCTTCGGGGAAGGGTTAGGGTTAGGGTTCGGGCTAGGGTTAGGTTTAGGGGACCTGGACGGTTTAGGGTCCAGGTGAGGGTACGACAACGCTTTAGGGGGAGCGTACGTGTGAGGGCGCGGGTTAGTGTCAGCGTACGGGTTGGGATTAGGGGACGGGTGAGGGTCAGGCTTCGGGGAAGGGTTAGGGTTAGGGTTCGGGCTAGGGTTAGGGTTAGGGGACGGGGACGGTTTAGGGTCCAGGTGAGGGTACGCCAACGCTTTAGGGGGAGCGTACGTGTGAGGGCGCGGGTTAGTGTCAGCGTACGGTTTCGGATTAGGGGACGGGTGAGGGTCAGGCTTCGGGGAAGGGTTAGGGTTAGGGTTCGGGCTAGGGTTAGGGTTAGGGGACCTGGACGGTTTAGGGTCCAGGTGAGGGTACGACAACGCTTTAGGGGGAGCGTACGTGTGAGGGCGCGGGTTAGTGTCAGCTTACGGGTTAGGATTAGGGGACGGGTGAGGGTCAGGCTTCGGGGAAGGGTTAGGGTTAGGGTTCGGGCTAGGGTTAGGGTTAGGGGACGGGGACGGTTTAGGGTCCAGGTGAGGGTACGACAACGCTTTAGGGGGAGCGTACGTGTGAGGGCGCGGGTTAGTGTCAGCGTACGGGTTAGGATTAGGGGACGGGAGAGGGTCAGGCTTCGGGGAAGGGTTAGTGTTAGGGTTCGGGCTAGGGTTAGGGTTAGGGGACGGGGACGGTTTAGGGTCCAGGTGAGGGTACAACAACGCTTTAGGTGGAGCGTACGTGTGAGGGCGCGGGTTAGTGTCAGCGTACGGGTTAGGATTAGGGGACGGTTGAGGGTCAGGCTTCGGGGAAGGGTTAGGGTTAGGATTCGGGCTAGGGTTAGGTTTAGGGGACGGGAACGGTTTAGGGTCCAGGTGAGGGTACGACAACGCTTTAGGGGGAGCGTACGTGTGAGGGCGCGGGTTAGTGTCAGCGTACGGGTTCGGATTAGGGGACGGGTGAGGGTCAGGCTTCGGGGAAGGGTTAGGGTTAGGGTTCGGGCTAGGGTTAGGGTTAGGGGACGGGGACGGTTTAGGGTCCAGGTGAGGATACGACAACGCTTTAGGGGGAGCGTAAGTGTGAGGGCGCGGGTTAGTGTCAGCGTACGGGTTAGGATTAGGGGACGGGTGAGGGTGAGGCTTCGGGGAAGGTTAGGGTTAGGGTTCGGGCTAGGGTTAGGGTTAGGGGAAGGGGACGGTTTAGGGTCCAGGTAAGGGTACGACAACGCTTTAGTGGTGCGTACGTGTGAGGGGGCGGGTTAGTGTCAGCGTACGGGTTAGGATTAGGGGACGGGTGAGGGTCAGGCTTCGGGGAAGTTTTAGGGTTAGGGTTCGGGCTAGGGTTAGGGTTAGGGGACGGGGACGGTTTAGGGTCCAGGTGAGGGTACGACAACGCTTTAGGGGGAGCGTACGTGTGAGGGCGCTGGTTAGTGTCAGCGTATGGGTTAGGATTAGGGGACGGGTGAGGATCAGGCTTCGGGGAAGGGTTAGGGTTAGGGTTCGGGCTAGGGTTAGGTTTAGGGGACTGGGACGGTTTAGGGTCCAGGTGAGGGTACGACAACGCTTTAGGGGGAGCGTACGTGTGAGGGCACGGGTTAGTGTCAGCGTACGGGTTAGGATTAGGGGACGGGTGAGGGTCAGGCTTCGGGGAAGGGTTAGGGTTAGGGTTTGGGCTAGGGTTAGGGTTAGGGGACGGGGACGGTTTAGGGTCCAGGTGAGGATACGACAACACTTTAGGGGGAGCGTAAGTGTGAGGGCGCGGGTTAGTGTCAGCGTACGGGTTAGGATTAGGGGACTGGTGAGGGTGAGGCTTCGTGGAAGGGTTAGGGTTAGGGTTCGGGCTAGGGTTAGGGTTAGGGGACGGGGACGGTTTAGGGTCCAGGTAAGGGTACGACAACGCTTTAGGGGTGCGTACGTGTGAGGGCGCGGGTTAGTGTCAGCGTACGGGTTAGGATTAGGGGACGGGTGAGGGTCAGGCTTCGGGGAAGGGTTAGGGTTAGGGTTCGGGCTAGGGTTAGGGTTAGGGGACGGGGACGGTTTAGGGTCCAGGTGAGGGTACGACAACGCTTTAGGGGGAGCGTACGTGTGAGGGCGCGGGTTAGTGTCAGCGTACGGGTTCGGATTAGGGGACGGTTGAGGTTCAGGCTTCAGGGAAGTGTTAGGGTTAGGGTTCGGGCTAGGGTTAGGGTTAGGGGACGGGGACGGTTTAGGGTCCAGGTGAGGGTATGACAACGCTTTAGGGGGAGCGTACGTGTGAGGGCGCGGGTTAGTGTCAGCGTACGGGTTAGGATTAGGGGACGGGTGAGGGTCAGGCTTCGGGGAAGGGTTAGGGTTAGGGTTCGGGCTAGGGTTAGGGTTAGGGGACGGGGACGGTTTAGGGTCCAGGTGAGGGTACGACAACGCTTTAGGGGGAGCGTACGTGTGAGGGCGCGGGTTAGTGTCAGCGTATGGGTTAGGATTAGGGGACGGGTGAGGGTCAGGCTTCGGGGAAGGGTTAGGGTTAGGGTTCGGGCTAGGGTTAGGGTTAGGGGACGGGGACGGTTTAGGGTCCAGGTGAGGGTACGACAACGCTTTAGGGGGAGCGTACGTGTGAGGGCGCGGGTTAGTGTCAGCGTACGGGGTAGGATTAGGGGCCGGGTGAGGGTCAGGCTTCGGGGAAGGGTTAGGGTTAGGGTTCGGGCTAGGGTTAGGGTTAGGGGACGGGGACGGTTTAGGGTCCAGGTGAGGGTACGACAACGCTTTAGGGGGAGCGTAAGTGTGAGGGCGCGGGTTAGTGTCAGCGTATGGGTTAGGATTAGGGGACGGGTGAGGGTCAGGCTTCGGGGAAGGGTTAGGGTTAGGGTTCGGGCTAGGGTTAGGGTTAGGGGACGGGGACGGTTTAGGGTCCAGGTGAGGGTACGACAACGCTTTAAGGGGAGCGTACGTGTGAGGGCGCGGGTTAGTGTCAGCGTATGGGTTAGGATTAGGGGACGGGTGAGGGTCAGGCTTCGGGGAAGGGTTAGGGTTAGGGTTCGGGCTAGGGTTAGGGTTAGGGGACGGGGACGGTTTAGGGTCCAGGTGAGGGGACGACAACGCTTTAGGGGGAGCGTACGTGTGAGGGCGCGGGTCAGTGTCAGCGTACGGGTTAGGATTAGGGGACGGGTGAGGGTCAGGCTTCGGGGAAGGGTTAGGGTTAGGGTTCGGGCTAGGGTTAGGGTTAGGGGACGGGGACGGTTTAGGGTCCAGGTGAGGGTACGACAACGCTTTAGGGGGAGCGTACGTGTGAGGGCGCGGGTCAGTGTCAGCGTACGGGTTAGGATTAGGGAACGGGTGAGGGTCAGGCTTCGGGGAAGGGTTAGGGTTAGGGTTCGGGCTAGGGTTAGGGTTAGGGGACGGGGACGGTTTAGGGTCCAGGTGAGTGTATGACAACGCTTTAGGGGGAGCGTACGTGTGAGGGCGCGGGTCAGTGTCAGCGTACGGGTTAGGATTAGGGGACGGGTGAGGGTCAGGCTTCGGGGAAGGGTTAGGGTTAGGGTTCGGGCTAGGGTTAGGGTTAGGGGACGGGGACGGTTTAGGGTCCAGGTGAGGGTACGACAACGCTTTAGGGGGAGCGTACGTGTGAGGGCGCGGGTCAGTGTCAGCGTACGGGTTAGGATTAAGGGACGGGTGAGGGTCAGGCTTCGGGGAAGGGTTAGGGTTAGGGTTCGGGCTAGGGTTAGGGTTAGGGGACGGGGACGGTTTAGGGTCCAGGTGAGGGTACGACAACGCTTTAGGGGGAGCGTACGTGTGAGGGCGCGGGTCAGTGTCAGCGTACGGGTTAGGATTAGGGGACGGGTGAGGGTCAGGCTTCGGGGAAGGGTTAGGGTTAGGGTTCGGGCTAGGGTTAGGGTTAGGGGACGGGGACGGTTTAGGGTCCAGGTGAGGGGACGACAACGCTTTAGGGGGAGCGTACGTGTGAGGGCGCGGGTCAGTGTCAGCGTACGGGTTAGGATTAGGGGACGGGTGAGGGTCAGGCTTCGGGGAAGGGTTAGGGTTAGGGTTCGGGCTAGGGTTAGGGTTAGGGGACGGGGACGGTTTAGGGTCCAGGTGAGGGTACGACAACGCTTTCGGGGGAGCGTACGTGTGAGGGCGCGGGTCAGTGTCAGCGTACGGGTTAGGATTAGGGGACTGGTGAGGGTCAGGCTTCGGGGAAGGGTTAGGGTTAGGGTTCGGGCTAGGGTTAGGGTTAGGGGACGGGGACGGTTTAGGGTCCAGGTGAGGGTACGACAACGCTTTAGGGGGAGCGTACGTGTGAGGACGCGGGTTAGTGTCAGCGTACGGGTTAGGATTAGGGGACGGGTGAGGGTCAGGCTTCGGGGAAGGGTTAGGGTTAGGGTTCGGGCTAGGGTTAGGGTTAGGGGACGGGGACGGTTTAGGGTCCAGATGAGGGTACGACAACGCTTTAGGGGGAGCATAGGTGTGAGGGCGCGAGTTAGTGTCAGCGTATGGATTAGGATTAGGGGACGGGTGAGGGTCAGGCTTCGGGGAAGGGTTAGGGTTAGGGTTCGGGCTAGGGTTAGGATTAGGCGACGGGGACGGTTTAGGGTCCAGGTGAGGGTACGACAACGCTTTAGGGGGAGCGTACGTGTGAGGGCGCGGGTTAGTGTCAGCGTACGGGTTAGGATTAGGGGACGGGTGAGGGTCAGGCTTCAGGGAAGGGTTAGGGTTAGGGTTCGGGCTAGGGTTAGGGTTAGGGGACGGGGACGGTTTAGGGTCCAGGTGAGGGTACGACAACGCTTTAGGGGGAGCGTACGTGTGAGGGCGCGGGTTAGTGTCAGCGTACGGGTTAGGATTAGGGGACGGGTGAGGGTCAGGCTTCGGGGAAGTTTTAGGGTTAGGGTTCGGGCTAGGGTTAGGGTTAGGGGACGGGGACGGTTTAGGGTCCAGGTGAGGGTACGACAACACTTTACGGGGAGCGTACGTGTGAGGGCACAGGTTAGTGTCAGCGTACGGGTTAGGATTAGGGGACGGGTGAGGGTCAGGCTTCAGGGAAGGGTTAGGGTTAGGGTTCGGGCTAGGTTTAGGGTTAGGGTACGGGGACGGTTTAGGGTCCAGGTGAGGGTACGACAACGCTTTAGGGGGAGCATACGTGTGAGGGCGCGGGTTAGTGTCAGCGTACGGGTTAGGATTAGGGGACGGGTGAGGGTCAGGCTTCGGGGAAGTGTTAGGGTTAGGGTTCGGGCTAGGGTTAGGGTTAGGGGACGGGGACGGTTTAGGGTCCAGGTGAGGGTACGACAACGCTTTAGGGGGAGCGTACGTGTGAGGGCGCGGGTTAGTGTCAGTGTACGGGTTAGGATTAGGGGACGTGTGAGGGTCAGGCTTCGGAGAAGGGTTAGGTTTAGGGTTCGGCCTAGGGTTAGGGTTAGGGGACGGGGACGGTTTAGGGTCCAGGTGAGGGTACGACAAAGCTTTAGGGGGAGCGTACGTGTGAGGGCGCGGTTTAGTGTCAGCGTACGGGTTAGGATTAGGGGACGGGTGAGGGTCAGGCTTCGGGGAAGGGTTAGGGTTAGGGTTCGGGCTAGGGTTAGGGTTAGGGGACGGGGACGGTTTAGGGTCCAGGTGAGGGTACGACAAAGCTTTAGGGGGAGCGTACGTGTGAGGGCGCGGGTTAGTGTCAGCGTACGGGTTAGGATTAGGGGACGGGTGAGGATCAGGCTTCGGGGAAGGGTTAGGGTTAGGGTTCGGGCTAGGGTTAGGGTTAGGGGACTGGGACGGTTTAGGGTCCAGGTGAGGGTACGACAACGCTTTAGGTGGAGCGTACGTGTGAGGGCGCGGGATAGTGTCAGCGTACGGGTTAGGATTAGGGGACGGGTGAGGATCAGGCTTCGGGGAAGGGTTAGGGTTAGGGTTCGGGCTAGGGTTAGGGTTAGGGGACTGGGACGGTTTAGGGTCCAGGTGAGGGTACGACAACGCTTTAGGTGGAGCGTACGTGTGAGGGCGCGGGTTAGTGTCAGCGTACGGGTTAGGATTAGGGGACGGTTGAGGGTCAGGCTTCGGGGAAGGGTTAGGGTTAGGATTCGGGCTAGGGTTAGGTTTAGGGGACGGGGACGGTTTAGGGTCCAGGTGAGGGTACGACAACGCTTTAGGGGGAGCGTACGTGTGAGGGCGCGGGTTAGTGTCAGCGTACGGGTTAGGATTAGGGGACGGGTGAGGGTCAGGCTTCGGGGAAGGGTTAGGGTTAGTGTTCGGGCTAGGGTTAGGGTTAGGGGACGGGGACGGTTTAGGGTCCAGGTGAGGGTACGACAACGCTTTAGGGGGAGCGTACGTGTGAGGGCGCTGGTTAGTGTCAGTGTACGGGTTAGGATTAGGGGACGTGTGAGGGTCAGGCTTCGGGGAAGTGTTAGGGTTAGGGTTCGGGCTAGGGTTAGGGTTAGGGGACGGGGACGGTTTAGGGTCCAGGTGAGGGTACGACAACGCTTTAGGGGGAGCGTACGTGTGAGGGCGCGGGTTAGTGTCAGCATACGGGTTAGGATTAGGGGACGGGTGAGGGTCAGGCTTCAGGGAAGGGTTAGGGTTAGGGTTCGGGCTAGGGTTAGGGTTAGGGTACGGGGACGGTTTAGGGTCCAGGTGAGGGTACGACAACGCTTTAGGGGGAGCGTACGTGTGAGGGCGCGGGTTAGTGTCAGCGTACGGGTTAGGATTAGGGGACGGGTGAGGGTCAGGCTTCGGGGAAGGGTTAGGGTTAGGGTTCGGGCTAGGGTTAGGTTTAGGGGACCTGGACGGTTTAGGGTCCAGGTGAGGGTACGACAACGCTTTAGGGGGAGCGTACGTGTGAGGGCGCGGGTTAGTGTCAGCGTACGGGTTGGGATTAGGGGACGGGTGAGGGTCAGGCTTCGGGGAAGGGTTAGGGTTAGGGTTCGGGCTAGGGTTAGGGTTAGGGGACGGGGACGGTTTAGGGTCCAGGTGAGGGTACGCCAACGCTTTAGGGGGAGCGTACGTGTGAGGGCGCGGGTTAGTGTCAGCGTACGGTTTCGGATTAGGGGACGGGTGAGGGTCAGGCTTCGGGGAAGGGTTAGGGTTAGGGTTCGGGCTAGGGTTAGGGTTAGGGGACCTGGACGGTTTAGGGTCCAGGTGAGGGTACGACAACGCTTTAGGGGGAGCGTACGTGTGAGGGCGCGGGTTAGTGTCAGCTTACGGGTTAGGATTAGGGGACGGGTGAGGGTCAGGCTTCGGGGAAGGGTTAGGGTTAGGGTTCGGGCTAGGGTTAGGGTTAGGGGACGGGGACGGTTTAGGGTCCAGGTGAGGGTACGACAACGCTTTAGGGGGAGCGTACGTGTGAGGGCGCGGGTTAGTGTCAGCGTACGGGTTAGGATTAGGGGACGGGAGAGGGTCAGGCTTCGGGGAAGGGTTAGTGTTAGGGTTCGGGCTAGGGTTAGGGTTAGGGGACGGGGACGGTTTAGGGTCCAGGTGAGGGTACGACAACGCTTTAGGTGGAGCGTACGTGTGAGGGCGCGGGTTAGTGTCAGCGTACGGGTTAGGATTAGGGGACGGTTGAGGGTCAGGCTTCGGGGAAGGGTTAGGGTTAGGATTCGGGCTAGGGTTAGGTTTAGGGGACGGGAACGGTTTAGGGTCCAGGTGAGGGTACGACAACGCTTTAGGGGGAGCGTACGTGTGAGGGCGCGGGTTAGTGTCAGCGTACGGGTTCGGATTAGGGGACGGGTGAGGGTCAGGCTTCGGGGAAGGGTTAGGGTTAGGGTTCGGGCTAGGGTTAGGGTTAGGGGACGGGGACGGTTTAGGGTCCAGGTGAGGATACGACAACGCTTTAGGGGGAGCGTAAGTGTGAGGGCGCGGGTTAGTGTCAGCGTACGGGTTAGGATTAGGGGACGGGTGAGGGTGAGGCTTCGGGGAAGGTTAGGGTTAGGGTTCGGGCTAGGGTTAGGGTTAGGGGAAGGGGACGGTTTAGGGTCCAGGTAAGGGTACGACAACGCTTTAGTGGTGCGTACGTGTGAGGGGGCGGGTTAGTGTCAGCGTACGGGTTAGGATTAGGGGACGGGTGAGGGTCAGGCTTCGGGGAAGTTTTAGGGTTAGGGTTCGGGCTAGGGTTAGGGTTAGGGGACGGGGACGGTTTAGGGTCCAGGTGAGGGTACGACAACGCTTTAGGGGGAGCGTACGTGTGAGGGCGCTGGTTAGTGTCAGCGTATGGGTTAGGATTAGGGGACGGGTGAGGATCAGGCTTCGGGGAAGGGTTAGGGTTAGGGTTCGGGCTAGGGTTAGGTTTAGGGGACTGGGACGGTTTAGGGTCCAGGTGAGGGTACGACAACGCTTTAGGGGGAGCGTACGTGTGAGGGCGCGGGTTAGTGTCAGCGTACGGGTTAGGATTAGGGGACGGGTGAGGGTCAGGCTTCGGGGAAGGGTTAGGGTTAGGGTTTGGGCTAGGGTTAGGGTTAGGGGACGGGGACGGTTTAGGGTCCAGGTGAGGATACGACAACACTTTAGGGGGAGCGTAAGTGTGAGGGCGCGGGTTAGTGTCAGCGTACGGGTTAGGATTAGGGGACTGGTGAGGGTGAGGCTTCGTGGAAGGGTTAGGGTTAGGGTTCGGGCTAGGGTTAGGGTTAGGGGACGGGGACGGTTTAGGGTCCAGGTAAGGGTACGACAACGCTTTAGGGGTGCGTACGTGTGAGGGCGCGGGTTAGTGTCAGCGTACGGGTTAGGATTAGGGGACGGGTGAGGGTCAGGCTTCGGGGAAGGGTTAGGGTTAGGGTTCGGGCTAGGGTTAGGGTTAGGGGACGGGGACGGTTTAGGGTCCAGGTGAGGGTACGACAACGCTTTAGGGGGAGCGTACGTGTGAGGGCGCGGGTTAGTGTCAGCGTACGGGTTCGGATTAGGGGACGGTTGAGGTTCAGGCTTCAGGGAAGTGTTAGGGTTAGGGTTCGGGCTAGGGTTAGGGTTAGGGGACGGGGACGGTTTAGGGTCCAGGTGAGGGTATGACAACGCTTTAGGGGGAGCGTACGTGTGAGGGCGCGGGTTAGTGTCAGCGTACGGGTTAGGATTAGGGGACGGGTGAGGGTCAGGCTTCGGGGAAGGGTTAGGGTTAGGGTTCGGGCTAGGGTTAGGGTTAGGGGACGGGGACGGTTTAGGGTCCAGGTGAGGGTACGACAACGCTTTAGGGGGAGCGTACGTGTGAGGGCGCGGGTTAGTGTCAGCGTATGGGTTAGGATAAGGGGACGGGTGAGGGTCAGGCTTCGGGGAAGGTTTAGGGTTAGGGTTCGGGCTAGGGTTAGGGTTAGGGGACGGGGACGGTTTAGGGTCCAGGTGAGGGTACGACAACGCTTTAGGGGGAGCGTACGTGTGAGGGCGCGGGTTAGTGTCAGCGTACGGGGTAGGATTAGGGGCCGGGTGAGGGTCAGGCTTCGGGGAAGGGTTAGGGTTAGGGTTCGGGCTAGGGTTAGGGTTAGGGGACGGGGACGGTTTAGGGTCCAGGTGAGGGTACGACAACGCTTTAGGGGGAGCGTACGTGTGAGGGCGCGGGTTAGTGTCAGCGTATGGGTTAGGATTAGGGGACGGGTGAGGGTCAGGCTTCGGGGAAGGGTTAGGGTTAGGGTTCGGGCTAGGGTTAGGGTTAGGGGACGGGGACGGTTTAGGGTCCAGGTGAGGGTACGACAACGCTTTAAGGGGAGCGTACGTGTGAGGGCGCGGGTTAGTGTCAGCGTATGGGTTAGGATTAGGGGACGGGTGAGTGTCAGGCTTCGGGGAAGGGTTAGGGTTAGGGTTCGGGCTAGGGTTAGGGTTAGGGGACGGGGACGGTTTAGGGTCCAGGTGAGGGGACGACAACGCTTTAGGGGGAGCGTACGTGTGAGGGCGCGGGTCAGTGTCAGCGTACGGGTTAGGATTAGGGGACGGGTGAGGGTCAGGCTTCGGGGAAGGGTTAGGGTTAGGGTTCGGGCTAGGGTTAGGGTTAGGGGACGGGGACGGTTTAGGGTCCAGGTGAGGGTACGACAACGCTTTAGGGGGAGCGTACGTGTGAGGGCGCGGGTCAGTGTCAGCGTACGGGTTAGGATTAGGGAACGGGTGAGGGTCAGGCTTCGGGGAAGGGTTAGGGTTAGTGTTCGGGCTAGGGTTAGGGTTAGGGGACGGGGACGGTTTAGGGTCCAGGTGAGTGTATGACAACGCTTTAGGGGGAGCGTACGTGTGAGGGCGCGGGTCAGTGTCAGCGTACGGGTTAGGATTAGGGGACGGGTGAGGGTCAGGCTTCGGGGAAGGGTTAGGGTTAGGGTTCGGGCTAGGGTTAGGGTTAGGGGACGGGGACGGTTTAGGGTCCAGGTGAGGGTACGACAACGCTTTAGGGGGAGCGTACGTGTGAGGGCGCGGGTCAGTGTCAGCGTACGGGTTAGGATTAAGGGACGGGTGAGGGTCAGGCTTCGGGGAAGGGTTAGGGTTAGGGTTCGGGCTAGGGTTAGGGTTAGGGGACGGGGACGGTTTAGGGTCCAGGTGAGGGTACGACAACGCTTTAGGGGGAGCGTACGTGTGAGGGCGCGGGTCAGTGTCAGCGTACGGGTTAGGATTAGGGGACGGGTGAGGGTCAGGCTTCGGGGAAGGGTTAGGGTTAGGGTTCGGGCTAGGGTTAGGGTTAGGGGACGGGGACGGTTTAGGGTCCAGGTGAGGGGACGACAACGCTTTAGGGGGAGCGTACGTGTGAGGGCGCGGGTCAGTGTCAGCGTACGGGTTAGGATTAGGGGACGGGTGAGGGTCAGGCTTCGGGGAAGGGTTAGGGTTAGGGTTCGGGCTAGGGTTAGGGTTAGGGGACGGGGACGGTTTAGGGTCCAGGTGAGGGTACGACAACGCTTTCGGGGGAGCGTACGTGTGAGGGCGCGGGTCAGTGTCAGCGTACGGGTTAGGATTAGGGGACTGGTGAGGGTCAGGCTTCGGGGAAGGGTTAGGGTTAGGGTTCGGGCTAGGGTTAGGGTTAGGGGACGGGGACGGTTTAGGGTCCAGGTGAGGGTACGACAACGCTTTAGGGGGAGCGTACGTGTGAGGGCGCGGGTCAGTGTCAGCGTACGGGTTAGGATTAGGGGACGGGTGAGGGTCAGGCTTCGGGGAAGGGTTAGGGTTAGGGTTCGGGCTAGGGTTAGGGTTAGGGGACGGGGACGGTTTAGGGTCCAGGTGAGGGTACGACAACGCTTTAGGGGGAGCGTACGTGTGAGGGCGCGGGTCAGTGTCAGCGTACGGGTTAGGATTAGGGGACGGGTGAGGGTCAGGCTTCGGGGAAGGGTTAGGGTTAGGGTTCGGGCTAGGGTTAGGGTTAGGGGACGGGGACGGTTTAGGGTCCAGGTGAGGGTACGACAACGCTTTAGGGGGAGCGTACGTGTGAGGGCGCGGGTCAGTGTCAGCGTACGGGTTAGGATTAGGGGACGGGTGAGGGTCAGGCTTCGGGGAAGGGTTAGGGTTAGGGTTCGGGCTAGGGTTAGGGTTAGGGGACGGGGACGGTTTAGGGTCCAGGTGAGTGTATGACAACGCTTTAGGGGGAGCGTACGTGTGAGGGCGCGGGTCAGTGTCAGCGTACGGGTTAGGATTAGGGGACGGGTGAGGGTCAGGCTTCGGGGAAGGGTTAGGGTTAGGGTTCGGGCTAGGGTTAGGGTTAGGGGACGGGGACGGTTTAGGGTCCAGGTGAGGGTACGACAACGCTTTAGGGGGAGCGTACGTGTGAGGGCGCGGGTCAGTGTCAGCGTACGGGTTAGGATTAGGGGACGGGTGAGGGTCAGGCTTCGGGGAAGGGTTAGGGTTAGGGTTCGGGCTAGGGTTAGGGTTAGGGGACGGGGACGGTTTAGGGTCCAGGTGAGGGTACGACAACGCTTTCGGGGGAGCGTACGTGTGAGGGCGCGGGTCAGTGTCAGCGTACGGGTTAGGATTAGGGGACTGGTGAGGGTCAGGCTTCGGGGAAGTGTTAGGGTTAGGGTTCGGGCTAGGGTTAGGGTTAGGGGACGGGGACGGTTTAGGGTCCAGGTGAGGGTACGACAACGCTTTAGGGGGAGCGTACGTGTGAGGGCGCGGGTCACTGTCAGCGTACGGGTTAGGATTAGGGGACGGGTGAGGGTCAGGCTTCGGGGAAGGGTTAGGGTTAGGGTTCGGGCTAGGGTTAGGGTTAGGGGACGGGGACGGTTTAGGGTCCAGGTGAGGGTACGACAACGCTTTAGGGGGAGCGTACGTGTGAGGGCGCGGGTCAGTGTCAGCGTACGGGTTAGGATTAGGGGACGGGTGAGGGTCAGGCTTCGGGGAAGGGTTAGGGTTAGGGTTCGGGCTAGGGTTAGGGTTAGGGGACGGGGACGGTTTAGGGTCCAGGTGAGGGGACGACAACGCTTTAGGGGGAGCGTACGTGTGAGGGCGCGGGTCAGTGTCAGCGTACGGGTTAGGATTAGGGGACGGGTGAGGGTCAGGCTTCGGGGAAGGGTTAGGGTTAGGGTTCGGGCTAGGGTTAGGGTTAGGGGACGGGGACGGTTTAGGGTCCAGGTGAGGGTACGACAACGCTTTAGGGGGAGCGTACGTGTGAGGGCGCGGGTCAGTGTCAGCGTACGGGTTAGGATTAGGGGACGGGTGAGGGTCAGGCTTCGGGGAAGTTTTAGGGTTAGGGATCGGGCTAGGGTTAGGGTTAGGGGACGGGGACGGTTTAGGGTCCAGGTGAGGGTACGACAACACTTTACGGGGAGCATACATGTGAGGGCGCGGGTTAGTGTCAGCGTACGGGTTAGGATTAGGGGACGGGTGAGGGTCAGGCTTCAGGGAAGGGTTAGGGTTAGGGTTCGGGCTAGGGTTAGGGTTAGGGGACGGGGACGGTTTAGGGTCCAGGTGAGGGTACGACAACGCTTTAGGGGGAGCGTACGTGTGAGGGCGCGGGTTAGTGTCAGCGTACGGGTTAGGATTAGGGGACGGGTGAGGGTCAGGCTTCGGGGAAGGGTTAGGGTTAGGGTTCGGGCTAGGGTTAGGTTTAGGGGACCTGGACGGTTTAGGGTCCAGGTGAGGGTACGACAACGCTTTAGGGGGAGCGTACGTGTGAGGGCGCGGGTTAGTGTCAGCGTACGGGTTAGGATTAGGGGACGGGTGAGGGTCAGGCTTCGGGGAAGGGTTAGGGTTAGGGTTCGGGCTAGGGTTAAGGTTCGTGGACGGGGACGTTTAGGGTCCAGGTGAGGGTACGACAACGCTTTAGGGGGAGCGTACGTGTGAGGGCGCGGGTTAGTGTCAGCGTACGGGTTAGGATTAGGGGCCGGGTGAGGGTCAGGCTTCGGGGAAGGGTTAGGGTTAGGGTTCGGGCTAGGGTTAGGGTTAGGGGACGGGGACGGTTTAGGGTCCAGGTGAGGGTACGACAACGCTTTAGGGGGAGCGTACGTGTGAGGGCGCGGGTTAGTGTCAGCGTACGGGTTAGGATTAGGGGACGGGTGAAGGTCAGGCTTCAGGGAAGGGTTAGGGTTAGGGTTCGGGCTAGGGTTAGGGTTAGGGGACGGGGACGGTTTAGGGTCCAGGTGATGGTACGACAACGCTTCAGGGGGAGCGTACGTGTGAGGACGCGGGTTAGTGTCAGCGTACGGGTTAGGATTAGGGGACGGGTGAGGGTCAGGCTTCGGGGAAGGGTTAGGGTTAGGGTTCGGGCTAGGGTTAGGGTTAGGGGACGGGGACGGTTTAGGGTCCAGGTGAGGGTACGACAACGCTTCAGGGGGAGCGTACGTGTGAGGACGCGGGTTAGTGTCAGCGTACGGGTTAGGATTAGGGGACGGGTGAGGGTCAGGCTTCGGGGAAGGGTTAGGGTTAGGGTTCGGGCTAGGGTTAGGGTTAGGGGACGGGGACGTTTAGGGTCCAGGTGAGGGTACGACAGCGCTTTAGGGGGAGCGTACGTGTGAGGGCGCGGGTTAGTGTCAGCGTACGGGTTAGGATTAGGGGACGGGTGAGGGTCAGGCTTCGGTGAAGGGTTAGGGTTAGGGTTCGGGCTAGGGTTAGGGTTAGGGGACGGGGACGGTTTAGGGTCCAGGTGAGTGTATGACAACGCTTTAGGGGGAGCGTACGTGTGAGGGCGCGGGTCAGTGTCAGCGTACGGGTTAGGATTAGGGGACGGGTGAGGGTCAGGCTTCGGGGAAGGGTTAGGGTTAGGGTTCGGGCTAGGGTTAGGGTTAGGGGACGGGGACGGTTTAGGGTCCAGGTGAGGGTACGACAACGCTTTAGGGGGAGCGTACGTGTGAGGGCGCGGGTCAGTGTCAGCGTACGGGTTAGGATTAGGGGACGGGTGAGGGTCAGGCTTCGGGGAAGGGTTAGGGTTAGGGTTCGGGCTAGGGTTAGGGTTAGGGGACGGGGACGGTTTAGGGTCCAGGTGAGGGTACGACAACGCTTTAGGGGGAGCGTACGTGTGAGGGCGCGGGTCAGTGTCAGCGTACGGGTTAGGATTAGGGGACGGGTGAGGGTCAGGCTTCGGGGAAGGGTTAGGGTTAGGGTTCGGGCTAGGGTTAGGGTTAGGGGACGGGGACGGTTTAGGGTCCAGGTGAGGGTACGACAACGCTTTAGGGGGAGCGTACGTGTGAGGGCGCGGGTCAGTGTCAGCGTACGGGTTAGGATTAGGGGACGGGTGAGGGTCAGGCTTCGGGGAAGGTTTAGGGATAGGGTTCGGGCTAGGGTTAGGGTTAGGGGACGGGGACGGTTTAGGGTCCAGGTGAGGGGACGACAACGCTTTAGGGGGAGCGTACGTGTGAGGGTGCGGGTCAGTGTCAGCGTACGGGTTAGGATTAGGGGACGGGTGAGCGTCAGGCTTCGGGGAAGGGTTAGGGTTAGGGTTCGGGCTAGGGTTAGGGTTAGGGGACGGGGACGGTTTAGGGTCCAGGTGAGGGTACGACAACGCTTTCGGGGGAGCGTACGTGTGAGGGCGCGGGTCAGTGTCAGCGTACGGGTTAGGATTAGGGGACTGGTGAGGGTCAGGCTTCGGGGAAGGGTTAGGGTTAGGGTTCGGGCTAGGGTTAGGGTTAGGGGACGGGGACGGTTTAGGGTCCAGGTGAGGGTACGACAACGCTTTAGGGGGAGCGTACGTGTGAGGGCGCGGGTCAGTGTCAGCGTACGGGTTAGGATTAGGGGACGGGTGAGGGTCAGGCTTCGGGGAAGGGTTAGGGTTAGGGTTCGGGCTAGGGTTAGGGTTAGGGGACGGGGACGGTTTAGGGTCCAGGTGAGGGTACGACAACGCTTTAGGGGGAGCGTACGTGTGAGGGCGCGGGTCAGTGTCAGCCTACGGTTTAGGATTAGGGGACGGGTGAGGGTCAGGCTTCGGGGAAGGGTTAGGATTAGGGTTCGGGCTAGGGTTAGGGTTAGGGGACGGGGACGGTTTAGGGTCCAGGTGAGGGTACGACAACGCTTTAGGGGGAGCGTCCGTGTGAGGGCGCGGGTCAGTGTCAGCGTACGGGTTAGGATTAGGGGACGGGTGAGGGTCAGGCTTCGGGGAAGGGTTAGGGTTAGGGTTCGGGCTAGGGTTAGGGTTAGGGGACGGGGACGGTTTAGGGTCCAGGTGAGGGTACGACAACGCTTTAGGGGGAGCGTACGTGTGAGGGCGCGGGTCAGTGTCAGCGTACGGGTTAGGATTAGGGGACGGGTGAGGGTCAGGCTTCGGGGAAGGGTTAGGGTTAGGGTTCGGGCTAGGGTTAGGGTTAGGGGACGGGGACGGTTTAGGGTCCAGGTGAGTGTATGACAACGCTTTAGGGGGAGCGTACGTGTGAGGGCGCGGGTCAGTGTCAGCGTACGGGTTAGGATTAGGGGACGGGTGAGGGTCAGGCTTCGGGGAAGGGTTAGGGTTAGGGTTCGGGCTAGGGTTAGGGTTAGGGGACGGGGACGGTTTAGGGTCCAGGTGAGGGTACGACAACGCTTTAGGGGGAGCGTACGTGTGAGGGCGCGGGTCAGTGTCAGCGTACGGGTTAGGATTAGGGGACGGGTGAGGGTCAGGCTTCGGGGAAGGGTTAGGGTTAGGGTTCGGGCTAGGGTTAGGGTTAGGGGACGGGGACGGTTTAGGGTCCAGGTGAGGGTACGACAACGCTTTCGGGGGAGCGTACGTGTGAGGGCGCGGGTCAGTGTCAGCGTACGGGTTAGGATTAGGGGACTGGTGAGGGTCAGGCTTCGGGGAAGGGTTAGGGTTAGGGTTCGGGCTAGGGTTAGGGTTAGGGGACGGGGACGGTTTAGGGTCCAGATGAGGGTACGACAACGCTTTAGGGGGAGCGTACGTGTGAGGGCGCGGGTCAGTGTCAGCGTACGGGTTAGGATTAGGGGACGGGTGAGGGTCAGGCTTCGGGGAAGGGTTAGGGTTAGGGTTCGGTCTAGGGTTAGGGTTAGGGGACGGGGACGGTTTAGGGTCCAGGTGAGGGTACGACAACGCTTTAGGGGGAGCGTACGTGTGAGGGCGCGGGTCAGTGTCAGCGTACGGGTTAGGATTAGGGGACGGGTGAGGGTCAGGCTTCGGGGAAGGGTTAGGGTTAGGGTTCGGGCTAGGGTTAGGGTTAGGGGACGGGGACGGTTTAGGGTCCAGGTGAGGGGACGACAACGCTTTAGGGGGAGCGTACGTGTGAGGGCGCGGGTCAGTGTCAGCGTACGGGTTAGGATTAGGGGACGGGTGAGGGTCAGGCTTCGGGGAAGGGTTAGGGTTAGGGTTCGGGCTAGGGTTAGGGTTAGGGGACGGGGACGGTTTAGGGTCCAGGTGAGTGTATGACAACGCTTTAGGGGGAGCGTACGTGTGAGGGCGCGGGTCAGTGTCAGCGTATGGGTTAGGATTAGGGGACGGGTGAGGGTCAGGCTTCGGGGAAGGGTTAGGGTTAGGGTTCGGGCTAGGGTTAGGGTTAGGGGACGGGGACGGTTTAGGGTCCAGGTGAGGGTACGACAACGCTTTAGGGGGAGCGTACGTGTGAGGGCGCGGGTCAGTGTCAGCGTACGGGTTAGGATTAGGGGACGGGTGAGGGTCAGGCTTCGGGGAAGGGTTAGGGTTAGGGTTCGGGCTAGGGTTAGGGTTAGGGGACGGGGACGGTTTAGGGTCCAGGTGAGGGTACGACAACGCTTTAGGGGGAGCGTACGTGTGAGGGCGCGGGTCAGTGTCAGCGTACGGGTTAGGATTAGGGGACGGGTGAGGGTCAGGCTTCGGGGAAGTTTTAGGGTTAGGGATCGGGCTAGGGTTAGGGTTAGGGGACGGGGACGGTTTAGGGTCCAGGTGAGGGTACGACAACACTTTACGGGGAGCATACGTGTGAGGGCGCGGGTTAGTGTCAGCGTACGGGTTAGGATTAGGGGACTGGTGAGGGTCAGGCTTCAGGGAAGGGTTAGGGTTAGGGTTCGGGCTAGGGTTAGGGTTAGGGTACGGGGACGGTTTAGGGTCCAGGTGAGGGTACGACAACGCTTTAGGGGGAGCGTACGTGTGAGGGCGCGGGTTAGTGTCAGCGTACGGGTTAGGATTAGGGGACGGGTGAGGGTCAGGCTTCAGGGAAGGGTTAGGGTTAGGGTTCGGGCTAGGGTTAGGGTTAGGGGACGGGGACGGTTTAGGGTCCAGGTGATGGTACGACAACGCTTCAGGGGGAGCGTACGTGTGAGGACGCGGGTTAGTGTCAGCGTACGGGTTAGGATTAGGGGACGGGTGAGGGTCAGGCTTCGGGGAAGGGTTAGGGTTAGGGTTCGGGCTAGGGTTAGGGTTAGGGGACGGGGACGGTTTAGGGTCCAGGTGAGGGTACGACAACGCTTTCGGGGGAGCGTACGTGAGAGGGCGCGGGTCAGTGTCAGCGTACGGGTTAGGATTAGGGGACTGGTGAGGGTCAGGCTTCGGGGAAGGGTTAGGGTTAGGGTTCGGGCTAGGGTTAGGGTTAGGGGACGGGGACGGTTTAGGGTCCAGGTGAGTGTATGACAACGCTTTAGGGGGAGCGTACGTGTGAGGGCGCGGGTCAGTGTCAGCGTACGGGTTAGGATTAGGGGACGGGTGAGGGTCAGGCTTCGGGGAAGGGTTAGGGTTAGGGTTCGGGCTAGGGTTAGGGTTAGGGGACGGGGACGGTTTAGGGTCCAGGTGAGGGTACGACAACGCTTTAGGGGGAGCGTACGTGTGAGGGCGCGGGTCAGTGTCAGCGTACGGGTTAGGATTAGGGGACGGGTGAGGGTCAGGCTTCGGGGAAGGGTTAGGGTTAGGGTTCGGGCTAGGGTTAGGGTTAGGGGACGGGGACGGTTTAGGGTCCAGGTGAGGGTACGACAACGCTTTCGGGGGAGCGTACGTGTGAGGGCGCGGGTCAGTGTCAGCGTACGGGTTAGGATTAGGGGACTGGTGAGGGTCAGGCTTCGGGGAAGGGTTAGGGTTAGGGTTCGGGCTAGGGTTAGGGTTAGGGGACGGGGACGGTTTAGGGTCCAGGTGAGGGTACGACAACGCTTTAGGGGGAGCGTACGTGTGAGGGCGCGGGTCAGTGTCAGCGTACGGGTTAGGATTAGGGGACGGGTGAGGGTCAGGCTTCGGGGAAGGGTTAGGGTTAGGGTTCGGGCTAGGGTTAGGGTTAGGGGACGGGGACGGTTTAGGGTCCAGGTGAGGGTACGACAACGCTTTAGGGGGAGCGTACGTGTGAGGGCGCGGGTCAGTGTCAGCGTACGGGTTAGGATTAGGGGACGGGTGAGGGTCAGGCTTCGGGGAAGGGTTAGGGTTAGGGTTCGGGCTAGGGTTAGGGTTAGGGGACGGGGACGGTTTAGGGTCCAGGTGAGGGGACGACAACGCTTTAGGGGGAGCGTACGTGTGAGGGCGTGGGTCAGTGTCAGCGTACGGGTTAGGATTAGGGGACGGGTGAGGGTCAGGCTTCGGGGAAGGGTTAGGGTTAGGGTTCGGGCTAGGGTTAGGGTTAGGGGACGGGGACGGTTTAGGGTCCAGGTGAGTGTATGACAACGCTTTAGGGGGAGCGTACGTGTGAGGGCGCGGGTCAGTGTCAGCGTACGGGTTAGGATTAGGGGACGGGTGAGGGTCAGGCTTCGGGGAAGGGTTAGGGTTAGGGTTCGGGCTAGGGTTAGGGTTAGGGGACGGGGACGGTTTAGGGTCCAGGTGAGGGTACGACAACGCTTTAGGGGGAGCGTACGTGTGAGGGCGCGGGTCAGTGTCAGCGTACGGGTTAGGATTAGGGGACGGGTGAGGGTCAGGCTTCGGGGAAGGGTTAGGGTTAGGGTTCGGGCTAGGGTTAGGGTTAGGGGACGGGGACGGTTTAGGGTCCAGGTGAGGGTACGACAACGCTTTAGGGGGAGCGTACGTGTGAGGGCGCGGGTCAGTGTCAGCGTACGGTTTAGGATTAGGGGACGGGTGAGGGTCAGGCTTCGGGGAAGTGTTAGGGTTAGGGTTCGGGCTAGGGTTAGGGTTAGGGGACGGGGACGGTTTAGGGTCCAGGTGAGGGTACGACAACGCTTTAGGGGGAGCGTACGTGTGAGGGCGCGGGTTAGTGTCAGCGTACGGGTTAGGATTAGGGGACGGGTGAAGGTCAGGCTTCAGGGAAGGGTTAGGGTTAGGGTTCGGGCTAGGGTTAGGGGACGGGGACGGGGACGGTTTAGGGTCCAGGTGATGGTACGACAACGCTTCAGGGGGAGCGTACGTGTGAGGACGCGGGTTAGTGTCAGCGTACGGGTTAGGATTAGGGGACGGGTGAGGGTCAGGCTTCGGGGAAGGGTTAGGGTTAGGGTTCGGGCTAGGGTTAGGGTTAGGGGACGGGGACGGTTTAGGGTCCAGGTGAGGGTACGACAACGCTTCAGGGGGAGCGTACGTGTGAGGACGCGGGTTAGTGTCAGCGTACGGGTTAGGATTAGGGGACGGGTGAGGGTCAGGCTTCGGGGAAGGGTTAGGGTTAGGGTTCGGGCTAGGGTTAGGGTTAGGGGACGGGGACGTTTAGGGTCCAGGTGAGGGTACGACAACGCTTTAGGGGGAGCGTACGTGTGAGGGCGCGGGTTAGTGTCAGCGTACGGGTTAGGATTAGGGGACGGGTGAGGGTCAGGCTTCGGTGAAGGGTTAGGGTTAGGGTTCGGGCTAGGGTTAGGGTTAGGGGACGGGGACGGTTTAGGGTCCAGGTGAGTGTATGACAACGCTTTAGGGGGAGCGTACGTGTGAGGGCGCGGGTCAGTGTCAGCGTACGGGTTAGGATTAGGGGACGGGTGAGGGTCAGGCTTCGGGGAAGGGTTAGGGTTAGGGTTCGGGCTAGGGTTAGGGTTAGGGGACGGGGACGGTTTAGGGTCCAGGTGAGGGTACGACAACGCTTTAGGGGGAGCGTACGTGTGAGGGCGCGGGTCAGTGTCAGCGTACGGGTTAGGATTAGGGGACGGGTGAGGGTCAGGCTTCGGGGAAGGGTTAGGGTTAGGGTTCGGGCTAGGGTTAGGGTTAGGGGACGGGGACGGTTTAGGGTCCAGGTGAGGGTACGACAACGCTTTAGGGGGAGCGTACGTGTGAGGGCGCGGGTCAGTGTCAGCGTACGGAGTAGGATTAGGGGACGGGTGAGGGTCAGGCTTCGGGGAAGGGTTAGGGTTAGGGTTCGGGCTAGGGTTAGGGTTAGGGGACGGGGACGGTTTAGGGTCCAGGTGAGGGTACGACAACGCTTTAGGGGGAGCGTACGTGTGAGGGCGCGGGTCAGTGTCAGCGTACGGGTTAGGATTAGGGGACGGGTGAGGGTCAGGCTTCGGGGAAGGTTTAGGGATAGGGTTCGGGCTAGGGTTAGGGTTAGGGGACGGGGACGGTTTAGGGTCCAGGTGAGGGGACGACAACGCTTTAGGGGGAGCGTACGTGTGAGGGTGCGGGTCAGTGTCAGCGTACGGGTTAGGATTAGGGGACGGGTGAGCGTCAGGCTTCGGGGAAGGGTTAGGGTTAGGGTTCGGGCTAGGGTTAGGGTTAGGGGACGGGGACGGTTTAGGGTCCAGGTGAGGGTACGACAACGCTTTCGGGGGAGCGTACGTGTGAGGGCGCGGGTCAGTGTCAGCGTACGGGTTAGGATTAGGGGACTGGTGAGGGTCAGGCTTCGGGGAAGGGTTAGGGTTAGGGTTCGGGCTAGGGTTAGGGTTAGGGGACGGGGACGGTTTAGGGTCCAGGTGAGGGTACGACAACGCTTTAGGGGGAGCGTACGTGTGAGGGCGCGGGTCAGTGTCAGCGTACGGGTTAGGATTAGGGGACGGGTGAGGGTCAGGCTTCGGGGAAGGGTTAGGGTTAGGGTTCGGGCTAGGGTTAGGGTTAGGGGACGGGGACGGTTTAGGGTCCAGGTGAGGGTACGACAACGCTTTAGGGGGAGCGTACGTGTGAGGGCGCGGGTCAGTGTCAGCGTACGGGTTAGGATTAGGGGACGGGTGAGGGTCAGGTTTCGGGGAAGGGTTAGGATTAGGGTTCGGGCTAGGGTTAGGGTTAGGGGACGGGGACGGTTTAGGGTCCAGGTGAGGGTACGACAACGCTTTAGGGGGAGCGTACGTGTGAGGGCGCGGGTCAGTGTCAGCGTACGGGTTAGGATTAGGGGACGGGTGAGGGTCAGGCTTCGGGGAAGGGTTAGGGTTAGGGTTCGGGCTAGGGTTAGGGTTAGGGGACGGGGACGGTTTAGGGTCCAGGTGAGGGTACGACAACGCTTTAGGGGGAGCGTACGTGTGAGGGCGCGGGTCAGTGTCAGCGTACGGGTTAGGATTAGGGGACGGGTGAGGGTCAGGCTTCGGGGAAGGGTTAGGGTTAGGGTTCGGGCTAGGGTTAGGGTTAGGGGACGGGGACGGTTTAGGGTCCAGGTGAGTGTATGACAACGCTTTAGGGGGAGCGTACGTGTGAGGGCGCGGGTCAGTGTCAGCGTACGGGTTAGGATTAGGGGACGGGTGAGGGTCAGGCTTCGGGGAAGGGTTAGGGTTAGGGTTCGGGCTAGGGTTAGGGTTAGGGGACGGGGACGGTTTAGGGTCCAGGTGAGGGTACGACAACGCTTTAGGGGGAGCGTACGTGTGAGGGCGCGGGTCAGTGTCAGCGTACGGGTTAGGATTAGGGGACGGGTGAGGGTCAGGCTTCGGGGAAGGGTTAGGGTTAGGGTTCGGGCTAGGGTTAGGGTTAGGGGACGGGGACGGTTTAGGGTCCAGGTGAGGGTACGACAACGCTTTCGGGGGAGCGTACGTGTGAGGGCGCGGGTCAGTGTCAGCGTACGGGTTAGGATTAGGGGACTGGTGAGGGTCAGGCTTCGGGGAAGGGTTAGGGTTAGGGTTCGGGCTAGGGTTAGGGTTAGGGGACGGGGACGGTTTAGGGTCCAGATGAGGGTACGACAACGCTTTAGGGGGAGCGTACGTGTGAGGGCGCGGGTCAGTGTCAGCGTACGGGTTAGGATTAGGGGACGGGTGAGGGTCAGGCTTCGGGGAAGGGTTAGGGTTAGGGTTCGGGCTAGGGTTAGGGTTAGGGGACGGGGACGGTTTAGGGTCCAGGTGAGGGTACGACAACGCTTTAGGGGGAGCGTACGTGTGAGGGCGCGGGTCAGTGTCAGCGTACGGGTTAGGATTAGGGGACGGGTGAGGGTCAGGCTTCGGGGAAGGGTTAGGGTTAGGGTTCGGGCTAGGGTTAGGGTTAGGGGACGGGGACGGTTTAGGGTCCAGGTGAGGGGACGACAACGCTTTAGGGGGAGCGTACGTGTGAGGGCGCGGGTCAGTGTCAGCGTACGGGTTAGGATTAGGGGACGGGTGAGGGTCAGGCTTCGGGGAAGGGTTAGGGTTAGGGTTCGGGCTAGGGTTAGGGTTTGGGGACGGGGACGGTTTAGGGTCCAGGTGAGTGTATGACAACGCTTTAGGGGGAGCGTACGTGTGAGGGCGCGGGTCAGTGTCAGCGTACGGGTTAGGATTAGGGGACGGGTGAGGGTCAGGCTTCGGGGAAGGGTTAGGGTTAGGGTTCGGGCTAGGGTTAGGGTTAGGGGACGGGGACGGTTTAGGGTCCAGGTGAGGGTACGACAACGCTTTAGGGGGAGCGTACGTGTGAGGGCGCGGGTCAGTGTCAGCGTACGGGTTAGGATTAGGGGACCGGTGAGGGTCAGGCTTCGGGGAAGGGTTAGGGTTAGGGTTCGGGCTAGGGTTAGGGTTAGGGGACGGGGACGGTTTAGGGTCCAGGTGAGGGTACGACAACGCTTTAGGGGGAGCGTACGTGTGAGGGCGCGGGTCAGTGTCAGCGTACGGGTTAGGATTAGGGGACGGGTGAGGGTCAGGCTTCGGGGAAGTTTTAGGGTTAGGGATCGGGCTAGGGTTAGGGTTAGGGGACGGGGACGGTTTAGGGTCCAGGTGAGGGTACGACAACACTTTACGGGGAGCATACGTGTGAGGGCGCGGGTTAGTGTCAGCGTACGGGTTAGGATTAGGGGACTGGTGAGGGTCAGGCTTCAGGGAAGGGTTAGGGTTAGGGTTCGGGCTAGGGTTAGGGTTAGGGTACGGGGACGGTTTAGGGTCCAGGTGAGGGTACGACAACGCTTTAGGGGGAGCGTATGTGTGAGGGCGCGGGTTAGTGTCAGCGTACGGGTTAGGATTAGGGGACGGGTGAGGGTCAGGCTTCAGGGAAGGGTTAGGGTTAGGGTTCGGGCTAGGGTTAGGGTTAGGGGACGGGGACGGTTTAGGGTCCAGGTGATGGTACGACAACGCTTCAGGGGGAGCGTACGTGTGAGGACGCGGGTTAGTGTCAGCGTACGGGTTAGGATTAGGGGACGGGTGAGGGTCAGGCTTCGGGGAAGGGTTAGGGTTAGGGTTCGGGCTAGGGTTAGGGTTAGGGGACGGGGACGGTTTAGGGTCCAGGTGAGTGTATGACAACGGTTTAGGGGGAGCGTACGTGTGAGGGCGCGGGTCAGTGTCAGCGTACGGGTTAGGATTAGGGGACGGGTGAGGGTCAGGCTTCGGGGAAGGGTTAGGGTTAGGGTTCGGGCTAGGGTTAGGGTTAGGGGACGGGGACGGTTTAGGGTCCAGGTGAGGGTATGACAACGCTTTAGGGGGAGCGTACGTGTGAGGGCGCGGGTCAGTGTCAGCGTACGGGTTAGGATTAGGGGACGGGTGAGGGTCAGGCTTCGGGGAAGGGTTAGGGTTAGGGTTCGGGCTAGGGTTAGGGTTAGGGGACGGGGACGGTTTAGGGTCCAGGTGAGGGTACGACAACGCTTTCGGGGGAGCGTACGTGTGAGGGCGCGGGTCAGTGTCAGCGTACGGGTTAGGATTAGGGGACTGGTGAGGGTCAGGCTTCGGGGAAGGGTTAGGGTTAGGGTTCGGGCTAGGGTTAGGGTTAGGGGACGGGGACGGTTTAGGGTCCAGGTGAGGGTACGACAACGCTTTAGGGGGAGCGTACGTGTGAGGGCGCGGGTCAGTGTCAGCGTACGGGTTAGGATTAGGGGACGGGTGAGGGTCAGGCTTCGGGGAAGGGTTAGGGTTAGGGTTCGGGCTAGGGTTAGGGTTAGGGGACGGGGACGGTTTAGGGTCCAGGTGAGGGTACGACAACGCTTTAGGGGGAGCGTACGTGTGAGGGCGCGGGTCAGTGTCAGCGTACGGGTTAGGATTAGGGGACGGGTGAGGGTCAGGCTTCGGGGAAGGGTTAGGGTTAGGGTTCGGGCTAGGGTTAGGGTTAGGGGACGGGGACGGTTTAGGGTCCAGGTGAGGGGACGACAACGCTTTAGGGGGAGCGTACGTGTGAGGGCGCGGGTCAGTGTCAGCGTACGGGTTAGGATTAGGGGACGGGTGAGGGTCAGGCTTCGGGGAAGGGTTAGGGTTAGGGTTCGGGCTAGGGTTAGGGTTAGGGGACGGGGACGGTTTAGGGTCCAGGTGAGTGTATGACAACGCTTTAGGGGGAGCGTACGTGTGAGGGCGCGGGTCAGTGTCAGCGTACGGGTTAGGATTAGGGGACGGGTGAGGGTCAGGCTTCGGGGAAGGGTTAGGGTTAGGGTTCGGGCTAGGGTTAGGGTTAGGGGACGGGGACGGTTTAGGGTCCAGGTGAGGGTACGACAACGCTTTAGGGGGAGCGTACGTGTGAGGGCGCGGGTCAGTGTCAGCGTACGGGTTAGGATTAGGGGACGGGTGAGGGTCAGGCTTCGGGGAAGGGTTAGGGTTAGGGTTCGGGCTAGGGTTAGGGTTAGGGGACGGGGACGGTTTAGGGTCCAGGTGAGGGTACGACAACGCTTTAGGGGGAGCGTACGTGTGAGGGCGCGGGTCAGTGTCAGCGTACGGGTTAGGATTAGGGGACGGGTGAGGGTCAGGCTTCGGGGAAGGGTTAGGGTTAGGGTTCGGGCTAGGGTTAGGGTTAGGGGACGGGGACGGTTTAGGGTCCAGGTGAGGGTACGACAACGCTTTAGGGGGAGCGTACGTGTGAGGGCGCGGGTCAGTGTCAGCGTACGGGTTAGGATTAGGGGACGGGTGAGGGTCAGGCTTCGGGGAAGGTTTAGGGATAGGGTTCGGGCTAGGGTTAGGGTTAGGGGACGGGGACGGTTTAGGGTCCAGGTGAGGGGACGACAACGCTTTAGGGGGAGCGTACGTGTGAGGGTGCGGGTCAGTGTCAGCGTACGGGTTAGGATTAGGGGACGGGTGAGCGTCAGGCTTCGGGGAAGGGTTAGGGTTAGGGTTCGGGCTAGGGTTAGGGTTAGGGGACGGGGACGGTTTAGGGTCCAGGTGAGGGTACGACAACGCTTTAGGGGGATCGTACGTGTGAGGGCGCGGGTCAGTGTCAGCGTACGGGTTAGGATTAGGGGACGGGTGAGGGTCAGGCTTCGGGGAAGGTTTAGGGTTAGGGTTCGGGCTAGGGTTAGGGTTAGGGGACGGGGACGGTTTAGGGTCCAGGTGAGGGTACGACAACGCTTTAGGGGGAGCGTACGTGTGAGGGCGCGGGTCAGTGTCAGCGTACGGGTTAGGATTAGGGGACGGGTGAGGGTCAGGCTTCGGGGAAGGGTTAGGGTTAGGGTTCGGGCTAGGGTTAGGGTTAGGGGACGGAGACGGTTTAGGGTCCAGGTGAGGGTACGACAACGCTTTAGGGGGAGCGTACGTGTGAGGGCGCGGGTCAGTGTCAGCGTACGGGTTAGGATTAGGGGACGGGTGAGGGTCAGGCTTCGGGGAAGGGTTAGGGTTAGGGTTCGGGCTAGGGTTAGGGTTAGGGGACGGGGACGGTTTAGGGTCCAGGTGAGGGTACGACAACGCTTTAGGGGGAGCGTACGTGTGAGGGCACGGGTCAATGTCAGCGTACGGGTTAGGATTAGGGGACGGGTGAGGGTCAGGCTTCGGGGAAGGGTTAGGGTTAGGGTTCGGGCTAGGGTTAGGGTTAGGGGACGGGGACGGTTTAGGGTCCAGGTGAGGGTACGACAACGCTTTAGGGGGAGCGTACGTGTGAGGGCGCGGGTCAGTGTCAGCGTACGGGTTAGGATTAGGGGACGGGTGAGGGTCAGGCTTCGGGGAAGGGTTAGGGTTAGGGTTCGGGCTAGGGTTAGGGTTAGGGGACGGGGACGGTTTAGGGTCCAGGTGAGGGTACGACAACGCTTTAGGGGGAGCGTACGTGTGAGGGCGCGGGTCAGTGTCAGCGTACGGGTTAGGATTAGGGGACGGGTGAGGGTCAGGCTTCGGGGAAGGGTTAGGGTTAGGGTTCGGGCTAGGGTTAGGGTTAGGGGACGGGGACGGTTTAGGGTCCAGGTGAGGGGACGACAACGCTTTAGGGGGAGCGTACGTGTGAGGGCGCGGGTCAGTGTCAGCGTACGGGTTAGGATTAGGGGACGGGTGAGGGTCAGGCTTCGGGGAAGGGTTAGGGTTAGGGTTCGGGCTAGGGTTAGGGTTAGGGGACGGGGACGGTTTAGGGTCCAGGTGAGGGTACGACAACGCTTTCGGGGGAGCGTACGTGTGAGGGCGCGGGTCAGTGTCAGCGTACGGGTTAGGATTAGGGGACTGGTGAGGGTCAGGCTTCGGGGAAGGGTTAGGGTTAGGGTTCGGGCTAGGGTTAGGGTTAGGGGACGGGGACGGTTTAGGGTCCAGGTGAGGGGACGACAACGCTTTAGGGGGAGCGTACGTGTGAGGGCGCGGGTTAGTGTCAGCGTACGGGGTAGGATTAGGGGCCGGGTGAGGGTCAGGCTTCGGGGAAGGGTTAGGGTTAGGGTTCGGGCTAGGGTTAGGGTTAGGGGACGGGGACGGTTTAGGGTGAGTTGAGGGTACGACAACGCTTTAGGGGTAGCGTACGTGTGAGGGCGTGGGTTAGTGTCAGCGTACGGGTTAGGATTAGGGGACGGGTGAGGGTCAGGCTTCGGGGAAGTGTTAGGGTTAGGGTTCGGGCTAGGGTTAGGGTTAGGGGACGGGGACGGTTTAGGGTCCAGGTGAGGGTACGACAACGCTTTAGGGGGAGCGTACGTGTGAGGGCGCGGGTTAGTGTCAGCGTACGGGTTAGGATTAGGGGACGGGTGAAGGTCAGGCTTCAGGGAAGGGTTAGGGTTAGGGTTCGGGCTAGGGTTAGGGGACGGGGACGGGGACGGTTTAGGGTCCAGGTGATGGTACGACAACGCTTCAGGGGGAGCGTACGTGTGAGGACGCGGGTTAGTGTCAGCGTACGGGTTAGGATTAGGGGACGGGTGAGGGTCAGGCTTCGGGGAAGGGTTAGGGTTAGGGTTCGGGCTAGGGTTAGGGTTAGGGGACGGGGACGGTTTAGGGTCCAGGTGAGGGTACGACAACGCTTCAGGGGGAGCGTACGTGTGAGGACGCGGGTTAGTGTCAGCGTACGGGTTAGGATTAGGGGACGGGTGAGGGTCAGGCTTCGGGGAAGGGTTAGGGTTAGGGTTCGGGCTAGGGTTAGGGTTAGGGGACGGGGACGTTTAGGGTCCAGGTGAGGGTACGACAACGCTTTAGGGGGAGCGTACGTGTGAGGGCGCGGGTTAGTGTCAGCGTACGGGTTAGGATTAGGGGACGGGTGAGGGTCAGGCTTCGGTGAAGGGTTAGGGTTAGGGTTCGGGCTAGGGTTAGGGTTAGGGGACGGGGACGGTTTAGGGTCCAGGTGAGTGTATGACAACGCTTTAGGGGGAGCGTACGTGTGAGGGCGCGGGTCAGTGTCAGCGTACGGGTTAGGATTAGGGGACGGGTGAGGGTCAGGCTTCGGGGAAGGGTTAGGGTTAGGGTTCGGGCTAGGGTTAGGGTTAGGGGACGGGGACGGTTTAGGGTCCAGGTGAGGGTACGACAACGCTTTAGGGGGAGCGTACGTGTGAGGGCGCGGGTCAGTGTCAGCGTACGGGTTAGGATTAGGGGACGGGTGAGGGTCAGGCTTCGGGGAAGGGTTAGGGTTAGGGTTCGGGCTAGGGTTAGGGTTAGGGGACGGGGACGGTTTAGGGTCCAGGTGAGGGTACGACAACGCTTTAGGGGGAGCGTACGTGTGAGGGCGCGGGTCAGTGTCAGCGTACGGAGTAGGATTAGGGGACGGGTGAGGGTCAGGCTTCGGGGAAGGGTTAGGGTTAGGGTTCGGGCTAGGGTTAGGGTTAGGGGACGGGGACGGTTTAGGGTCCAGGTGAGGGTACGACAACGCTTTAGGGGGAGCGTACGTGTGAGGGCGCGGGTCAGTGTCAGCGTACGGGTTAGGATTAGGGGACGGGTGAGGGTCAGGCTTCGGGGAAGGTTTAGGGATAGGGTTCGGGCTAGGGTTAGGGTTAGGGGACGGGGACGGTTTAGGGTCCAGGTGAGGGGACGACAACGCTTTAGGGGGAGCGTACGTGTGAGGGTGCGGGTCAGTGTCAGCGTACGGGTTAGGATTAGGGGACGGGTGAGCGTCAGGCTTCGGGGAAGGGTTAGGGTTAGGGTTCGGGCTAGGGTTAGGGTTAGGGGACGGGGACGGTTTAGGGTCCAGGTGAGGGTACGACAACGCTTTCGGGGGAGCGTACGTGTGAGGGCGCGGGTCAGTGTCAGCGTACGGGTTAGGATTAGGGGACTGGTGAGGGTCAGGCTTCGGGGAAGGGTTAGGGTTAGGGTTCGGGCTAGGGTTAGGGTTAGGGGACGGGGACGGTTTAGGGTCCAGGTGAGGGTACGACAACGCTTTAGGGGGAGCGTACGTGTGAGGGCGCGGGTCAGTGTCAGCGTACGGGTTAGGATTAGGGGACGGGTGAGGGTCAGGCTTCGGGGAAGGGTTAGGGTTAGGGTTCGGGCTAGGGTTAGGGTTAGGGGACGGGGACGGTTTAGGGTCCAGGTGAGGGTACGACAACGCTTTAGGGGGAGCGTACGTGTGAGGGCGCGGGTCAGTGTCAGCGTACGGGTTAGGATTAGGGGACGGGTGAGGGTCAGGTTTCGGGGAAGGGTTAGGATTAGGGTTCGGGCTAGGGTTAGGGTTAGGGGACGGGGACGGTTTAGGGTCCAGGTGAGGGTACGACAACGCTTTAGGGGGAGCGTACGTGTGAGGGCGCGGGTCAGTGTCAGCGTACGGGTTAGGATTAGGGGACGGGTGAGGGTCAGGCTTCGGGGAAGGGTTAGGGTTAGGGTTCGGGCTAGGGTTAGGGTTAGGGGACGGGGACGGTTTAGGGTCCAGGTGAGGGTACGACAACGCTTTAGGGGGAGCGTACGTGTGAGGGCGCGGGTCAGTGTCAGCGTACGGGTTAGGATTAGGGGACGGGTGAGGGTCAGGCTTCGGGGAAGGGTTAGGGTTAGGGTTCGGGCTAGGGTTAGGGTTAGGGGACGGGGACGGTTTAGGGTCCAGGTGAGTGTATGACAACGCTTTAGGGGGAGCGTACGTGTGAGGGCGCGGGTCAGTGTCAGCGTACGGGTTAGGATTAGGGGACGGGTGAGGGTCAGGCTTCGGGGAAGGGTTAGGGTTAGGGTTCGGGCTAGGGTTAGGGTTAGGGGACGGGGACGGTTTAGGGTCCAGGTGAGGGTACGACAACGCTTTAGGGGGAGCGTACGTGTGAGGGCGCGGGTCAGTGTCAGCGTACGGGTTAGGATTAGGGGACGGGTGAGGGTCAGGCTTCGGGGAAGGGTTAGGGTTAGGGTTCGGGCTAGGGTTAGGGTTAGGGGACGGGGACGGTTTAGGGTCCAGGTGAGGGTACGACAACGCTTTCGGGGGAGCGTACGTGTGAGGGCGCGGGTCAGTGTCAGCGTACGGGTTAGGATTAGGGGACTGGTGAGGGTCAGGCTTCGGGGAAGGGTTAGGGTTAGGGTTCGGGCTAGGGTTAGGGTTAGGGGACGGGGACGGTTTAGGGTCCAGATGAGGGTACGACAACGCTTTAGGGGGAGCGTACGTGTGAGGGCGCGGGTCAGTGTCAGCGTACGGGTTAGGATTAGGGGACGGGTGAGGGTCAGGCTTCGGGGAAGGGTTAGGGTTAGGGTTCGGGCTAGGGTTAGGGTTAGGGGACGGGGACGGTTTAGGGTCCAGGTGAGGGTACGACAACGCTTTAGGGGGAGCGTACGTGTGAGGGCGCGGGTCAGTGTCAGCGTACGGGTTAGGATTAGGGGACGGGTGAGGGTCAGGCTTCGGGGAAGGGTTAGGGTTAGGGTTCGGGCTAGGGTTAGGGTTAGGGGACGGGGACGGTTTAGGGTCCAGGTGAGGGGACGACAACGCTTTAGGGGGAGCGTACGTGTGAGGGCGCGGGTCAGTGTCAGCGTACGGGTTAGGATTAGGGGACGGGTGAGGGTCAGGCTTCGGGGAAGGGTTAGGGTTAGGGTTCGGGCTAGGGTTAGGGTTTGGGGACGGGGACGGTTTAGGGTCCAGGTGAGTGTATGACAACGCTTTAGGGGGAGCGTACGTGTGAGGGCGCGGGTCAGTGTCAGCGTACGGGTTAGGATTAGGGGACGGGTGAGGGTCAGGCTTCGGGGAAGGGTTAGGGTTAGGGTTCGGGCTAGGGTTAGGGTTAGGGGACGGGGACGGTTTAGGGTCCAGGTGAGGGTACGACAACGCTTTAGGGGGAGCGTACGTGTGAGGGCGCGGGTCAGTGTCAGCGTACGGGTTAGGATTAGGGGACCGGTGAGGGTCAGGCTTCGGGGAAGGGTTAGGGTTAGGGTTCGGGCTAGGGTTAGGGTTAGGGGACGGGGACGGTTTAGGGTCCAGGTGAGGGTACGACAACGCTTTAGGGGGAGCGTACGTGTGAGGGCGCGGGTCAGTGTCAGCGTACGGGTTAGGATTAGGGGACGGGTGAGGGTCAGGCTTCGGGGAAGTTTTAGGGTTAGGGATCGGGCTAGGGTTAGGGTTAGGGGACGGGGACGGTTTAGGGTCCAGGTGAGGGTACGACAACACTTTACGGGGAGCATACGTGTGAGGGCGCGGGTTAGTGTCAGCGTACGGGTTAGGATTAGGGGACTGGTGAGGGTCAGGCTTCAGGGAAGGGTTAGGGTTAGGGTTCGGGCTAGGGTTAGGGTTAGGGTACGGGGACGGTTTAGGGTCCAGGTGAGGGTACGACAACGCTTTAGGGGGAGCGTATGTGTGAGGGCGCGGGTTAGTGTCAGCGTACGGGTTAGGATTAGGGGACGGGTGAGGGTCAGGCTTCAGGGAAGGGTTAGGGTTAGGGTTCGGGCTAGGGTTAGGGTTAGGGGACGGGGACGGTTTAGGGTCCAGGTGATGGTACGACAACGCTTCAGGGGGAGCGTACGTGTGAGGACGCGGGTTAGTGTCAGCGTACGGGTTAGGATTAGGGGACGGGTGAGGGTCAGGCTTCGGGGAAGGGTTAGGGTTAGGGTTCGGGCTAGGGTTAGGGTTAGGGGACGGGGACGGTTTAGGGTCCAGGTGAGTGTATGACAACGGTTTAGGGGGAGCGTACGTGTGAGGGCGCGGGTCAGTGTCAGCGTACGGGTTAGGATTAGGGGACGGGTGAGGGTCAGGCTTCGGGGAAGGGTTAGGGTTAGGGTTCGGGCTAGGGTTAGGGTTAGGGGACGGGGACGGTTTAGGGTCCAGGTGAGGGTATGACAACGCTTTAGGGGGAGCGTACGTGTGAGGGCGCGGGTCAGTGTCAGCGTACGGGTTAGGATTAGGGGACGGGTGAGGGTCAGGCTTCGGGGAAGGGTTAGGGTTAGGGTTCGGGCTAGGGTTAGGGTTAGGGGACGGGGACGGTTTAGGGTCCAGGTGAGGGTACGACAACGCTTTCGGGGGAGCGTACGTGTGAGGGCGCGGGTCAGTGTCAGCGTACGGGTTAGGATTAGGGGACTGGTGAGGGTCAGGCTTCGGGGAAGGGTTAGGGTTAGGGTTCGGGCTAGGGTTAGGGTTAGGGGACGGGGACGGTTTAGGGTCCAGGTGAGGGTACGACAACGCTTTAGGGGGAGCGTACGTGTGAGGGCGCGGGTCAGTGTCAGCGTACGGGTTAGGATTAGGGGACGGGTGAGGGTCAGGCTTCGGGGAAGGGTTAGGGTTAGGGTTCGGGCTAGGGTTAGGGTTAGGGGACGGGGACGGTTTAGGGTCCAGGTGAGGGTACGACAACGCTTTAGGGGGAGCGTACGTGTGAGGGCGCGGGTCAGTGTCAGCGTACGGGTTAGGATTAGGGGACGGGTGAGGGTCAGGCTTCGGGGAAGGGTTAGGGTTAGGGTTCGGGCTAGGGTTAGGGTTAGGGGACGGGGACGGTTTAGGGTCCAGGTGAGGGGACGACAACGCTTTAGGGGGAGCGTACGTGTGAGGGCGCGGGTCAGTGTCAGCGTACGGGTTAGGATTAGGGGACGGGTGAGGGTCAGGCTTCGGGGAAGGGTTAGGGTTAGGGTTCGGGCTAGGGTTAGGGTTAGGGGACGGGGACGGTTTAGGGTCCAGGTGAGTGTATGACAACGCTTTAGGGGGAGCGTACGTGTGAGGGCGCGGGTCAGTGTCAGCGTACGGGTTAGGATTAGGGGACGGGTGAGGGTCAGGCTTCGGGGAAGGGTTAGGGTTAGGGTTCGGGCTAGGGTTAGGGTTAGGGGACGGGGACGGTTTAGGGTCCAGGTGAGGGTACGACAACGCTTTAGGGGGAGCGTACGTGTGAGGGCGCGGGTCAGTGTCAGCGTACGGGTTAGGATTAGGGGACGGGTGAGGGTCAGGCTTCGGGGAAGGGTTAGGGTTAGGGTTCGGGCTAGGGTTAGGGTTAGGGGACGGGGACGGTTTAGGGTCCAGGTGAGGGTACGACAACGCTTTAGGGGGAGCGTACGTGTGAGGGCGCGGGTCAGTGTCAGCGTACGGGTTAGGATTAGGGGACGGGTGAGGGTCAGGCTTCGGGGAAGGGTTAGGGTTAGGGTTCGGGCTAGGGTTAGGGTTAGGGGACGGGGACGGTTTAGGGTCCAGGTGAGGGTACGACAACGCTTTAGGGGGAGCGTACGTGTGAGGGCGCGGGTCAGTGTCAGCGTACGGGTTAGGATTAGGGGACGGGTGAGGGTCAGGCTTCGGGGAAGGTTTAGGGATAGGGTTCGGGCTAGGGTTAGGGTTAGGGGACGGGGACGGTTTAGGGTCCAGGTGAGGGGACGACAACGCTTTAGGGGGAGCGTACGTGTGAGGGTGCGGGTCAGTGTCAGCGTACGGGTTAGGATTAGGGGACGGGTGAGCGTCAGGCTTCGGGGAAGGGTTAGGGTTAGGGTTCGGGCTAGGGTTAGGGTTAGGGGACGGGGACGGTTTAGGGTCCAGGTGAGGGTACGACAACGCTTTAGGGGGATCGTACGTGTGAGGGCGCGGGTCAGTGTCAGCGTACGGGTTAGGATTAGGGGACGGGTGAGGGTCAGGCTTCGGGGAAGGTTTAGGGTTAGGGTTCGGGCTAGGGTTAGGGTTAGGGGACGGGGACGGTTTAGGGTCCAGGTGAGGGTACGACAACGCTTTAGGGGGAGCGTACGTGTGAGGGCGCGGGTCAGTGTCAGCGTACGGGTTAGGATTAGGGGACGGGTGAGGGTCAGGCTTCGGGGAAGGGTTAGGGTTAGGGTTCGGGCTAGGGTTAGGGTTAGGGGACGGAGACGGTTTAGGGTCCAGGTGAGGGTACGACAACGCTTTAGGGGGAGCGTACGTGTGAGGGCGCGGGTCAGTGTCAGCGTACGGGTTAGGATTAGGGGACGGGTGAGGGTCAGGCTTCGGGGAAGGGTTAGGGTTAGGGTTCGGGCTAGGGTTAGGGTTAGGGGACGGGGACGGTTTAGGGTCCAGGTGAGGGTACGACAACGCTTTAGGGGGAGCGTACGTGTGAGGGCACGGGTCAATGTCAGCGTACGGGTTAGGATTAGGGGACGGGTGAGGGTCAGGCTTCGGGGAAGGGTTAGGGTTAGGGTTCGGGCTAGGGTTAGGGTTAGGGGACGGGGACGGTTTAGGGTCCAGGTGAGGGTACGACAACGCTTTAGGGGGAGCGTACGTGTGAGGGCGCGGGTCAGTGTCAGCGTACGGGTTAGGATTAGGGGACGGGTGAGGGTCAGGCTTCGGGGAAGGGTTAGGGTTAGGGTTCGGGCTAGGGTTAGGGTTAGGGGACGGGGACGGTTTAGGGTCCAGGTGAGGGTACGACAACGCTTTAGGGGGAGCGTACGTGTGAGGGCGCGGGTCAGTGTCAGCGTACGGGTTAGGATTAGGGGACGGGTGAGGGTCAGGCTTCGGGGAAGGGTTAGGGTTAGGGTTCGGGCTAGGGTTAGGGTTAGGGGACGGGGACGGTTTAGGGTCCAGGTGAGGGGACGACAACGCTTTAGGGGGAGCGTACGTGTGAGGGCGCGGGTCAGTGTCAGCGTACGGGTTAGGATTAGGGGACGGGTGAGGGTCAGGCTTCGGGGAAGGGTTAGGGTTAGGGTTCGGGCTAGGGTTAGGGTTAGGGGACGGGGACGGTTTAGGGTCCAGGTGAGGGTACGACAACGCTTTCGGGGGAGCGTACGTGTGAGGGCGCGGGTCAGTGTCAGCGTACGGGTTAGGATTAGGGGACTGGTGAGGGTCAGGCTTCGGGGAAGGGTTAGGGTTAGGGTTCGGGCTAGGGTTAGGGTTAGGGGACGGGGACGGTTTAGGGTCCAGGTGAGGGGACGACAACGCTTTAGGGGGAGCGTACGTGTGAGGGCGCGGGTTAGTGTCAGCGTACGGGGTAGGATTAGGGGCCGGGTGAGGGTCAGGCTTCGGGGAAGGGTTAGGGTTAGGGTTCGGGCTAGGGTTAGGGTTAGGGGACGGGGACGGTTTAGGGTGAGTTGAGGGTACGACAACGCTTTAGGGGTAGCGTACGTGTGAGGGCGTGGGTTAGTGTCAGCGTACGGGTTAGGATTAGGGGACGGGTGAGGGTCAGGCTTCGTGGAAGGGTTAGGGTTAGGGTTCGGGCTAGGGTTAGGGTTAGGGGACGGGGACGGTTTAGGGTCCAGGTGAGGGTACGACAACGCTTTAGGGGGAGCGTACGTGTGAGGGCACGGGTTAGTGTCAGCGTACGGGTTAGGATTAGGGGATGGGTGAGGGTCAGGCTTCGGGGAAGGGTTAGGGTTAGGTTTCGGGCTAGGGTTAGGGTTAGGGGACGGGGACGGTTTAGGGTCCAGGTGAGGGTACGACAACGCTTTAGGGGGAGCGTACGTGTGAGGGCGCGGGTTAGTGTCAGCGTACGGGTTCGGATTAGGGGACGGTTGAGGTTCAGGCTTCAGGGAAGGGTTAGGGTTAGGGTTCGGGCTAGGGTTAGGGTTAGGGGACGGGGACGGTTTAGGGTCCATGTGAGGGTATGACAACGCTTTAGGGGGAGCGTACGTGTGAGGGCGCGGGTTAGTGTCAGCGTACGGGTTAGGATTAGGGGACGGGTGAGGGTCAGGCTTCGGGGAAGGGTTAGGGTTAGGGTTCGGGCTAGGGTTAGGGTTAGGGGACGGGGACGGTTTAGGGTCCAGGTGAGGGTACGACAACGCTTTAGGGGGAGCGTACGTGTGAGGGCGCGGGTTAGTGTCAGCGTATGGGTTAGGATTAGGGGACGGGTGAGGGTCAGGCTTCGGGGAAGGGTTAGGGTTAGGGTTCGGGCTAGGGTTAGGGTTAGGGGACGGGGACGGTTTAGGGTCCAGGTGAGGGGACGACAACGCTTTAGGGGGAGCGTACGTGTGAGGGCGCGGGTTAGTGTCAGCGTACGGGGTAGGATTAGGGGCCGGGTGAGGGTCAGGCTTCGGGGAAGGGTTAGGGTTAGGGTTCGGGCTAGGGTTAGGGTTAGGGGACGGGGACGGTTTAGGGTCCAGGTGAGGGTACGACAACGCTTTAGGGGGAGCGTACGTGTGAGGGCGCGGGTTAGTGTCAGCGTATGGGTTAGGATTAGGGGACGGGTGAGGGTCAGGCTTCGGGGAAGGGTTAGGGTTAGGGTTCGGGCTAGGGTTAGGGTTAGGGGACGGGGACGGTTTAGGGTCCAGGTGAGGGTACGACAACGCTTTAAGGGGAGCGTACGTGTGAGGGCGCGGGTTAGTGTCAGCGTATGGGTTAGGATTAGGGGACGGGTGAGGGTCAGGCTTCGGGGAAGGGTTAGGGTTAGGGTTCGGGCTAGGGTTAGGGTTAGGGGACGGGGACGGTTTAGGGTCCAGGTGAGGGTACGACAACGCTTTAGGGGGAGCGTACGTGTGAGGGCGTGGGTTAGTGTCAGCGTACGGGTTCGGATTAGGGGACGGGTGAGGGTCAGGCTTCGGGGAAGGGTTAGGGTTAGGGTTCGGGCTAGGGTTAGGGTTAGGGGACGGGGACGGTTTAGGGTCCAGGTGAGGGTACGACAACGCTTTAGGGGGAGCGTACGTGTGAGGGCGCGGGTTAGTGTCAGCGTACGGGTTAGGATTAGGGGCCGGGTGAGGGTCAGGCTTCGGGGAAGGGTTAGGGTTAGGGTTCGGGCTAGGGTTAGGGTTAGGGGACGGGGACGGTTTAGGGTCCATGTGAGGGTACGACAACGCTTTAGGGGGAGCGTACGTGTGAGGGCGCGGGTTAGTGTCAGCGTACGGGTTCGGATTAGGGGACGGTTGAGGTTCAGGCTTCGGGGAAGTGTTAGGGTTAGGGTTCGGGCTAGGGTTAGGGTTAGGGGACGGGGACGGTTTAGGGTCCAGGTGAGGGTACGACAACGCTTTAGGGGGAGCGTACGTGTGAGGGCGCGGGTTAGTGTCAGCGTACGGGTTAGGATTAGGGGCCGGGTGAGGGTCAGGCTTCGGGGAAGGGTTAGGGTTAGGGTTCGGGCTAGGGTTAGGGTTAGGGGACGGGGACGGTTTAGGGTCCAGGTGAGGGTACGACAACGCTTTAGGGGGAGCGTACGTGTGAGGGCGCGGGTTAGTGTCAGCGTATGGGTTAGGATTAGGGGACGGGTGAGGGTCAGGCTTCGGGGAAGGGTTAGGGTTAGGGTTCGGGCTAGGGTTAGGGTTAGGGGACGGGGACGGTTTAGGGTCCAGGTGAGGGTACGACAACGCTTTAGGGGGAGCGTACGTGTGAGGGCGTGGGTTAGTGTCAGCGTACGGGTTCGGATTAGGGGACGGGTGAGGGTCAGGCTTCGGGGAAGTGTTAGGGTTAGGGTTCGGGCTAGGGTTAGGGTTAGGGGACGGGGACGGTTTAGGGTCCAGGTGAGGGTACGACAACGCTTTAGGGGGAGCGTACGTGTGAAGGCGCGGGTTAGTGTCAGCGTACGGGTTAGGATTAGGGGCCGGGTGAGGGTCAGGCTTCGGGGAAGGGTTAGGGTTAGGGTTCGGGCTAGGGTTAGGGTTAGGGGACGGGGACGGTTTAGGGTCCAGGTGAGGGTACGACAACGCTTTAGGGGGAGCGTACGTGTGAGGGCGCGGATTAGTGTCAGCGTACGGTTTCGGATTAGGGGACGGGTGAGGGTCAGGCTTCGGGGAAGGGTTAGGGTTAGGGTTCGGGCTAGGGTTAGGGTTAGGGGACGGGGACGGTTTAGGGTCCAGGTGAGGGTACGACAACGCTTTAGGGGGAGCGTACGTGTGAGGGCGCGGGTCAGTGTCAGCGTACGGGTTAGGATTAGGGGACGGGTGAGGGTCAGGCTTCGGGGAAGGGTTAGGGTTAGGGTTCGGGCTAGGGTTAGGGTTAGGGGACGGGGACGGTTTAGGGTCCAGGTGAGGGTACGACAACACTTTCGGGGGAGCGTACGTGTGAGGGCGCGGGTCAGTGTCAGCGTACGGGTTAGGATTAGGGGACTGGTGAGGGTCAGGCTTCGGGGAAGGGTTAGGGTTAGGGTTCGGGCTAGGGTTAGGGTTAGGGGACGGGGACGGTTTAGGGTCCAGGTGAGGGTACGACAACGCTTTAGGGGGAGCGTACGTGTGAGGGCGCGGGTCAGTGTCAGCGTACGGGTTAGGATTAGGGGACGGGTGAGGGTCAGGCTTCGGGGAAGGGTTAGGGTTAGGGTTCGGGCTAGGGTTAGGGTTAGGGGACGGGGACGGTTTAGGGTCCAGGTGAGGGTACGACAACGCTTTAGGGGGAGCGTACGTGTGAGGGCGCGGGTCAGTGTCAGCGTACGGAGTAGGATTAGGGGACGGGTGAGGGTCAGGCTTCGGGGAAGGGTTAGGGTTAGGGTTCGGGCTAGGGTTAGGGTTAGGGGACGGGGACGGTTTAGGGTCCAGGTGAGGGTACGACAACGCTTTAGGGGGAGCGTACGTGTGAGGGCGCGGGTCAGTGTCAGCGTACGGGTTAGGATTAGGGGACGGGTGAGGGTCAGGCTTCGGGGAAGGTTTAGGGATAGGGTTCGGGCTAGGGTTAGGGTTAGGGGACGGGGACGGTTTAGGGTCCAGGTGAGGGGACGACAACGCTTTAGGGGGAGCGTACGTGTGAGGGTGCGGGTCAGTGTCAGCGTACGGGTTAGGATTAGGGGACGGGTGAGCGTCAGGCTTCGGGGAAGGGTTAGGGTTAGGGTTCGGGCTAGGGTTAGGGTTAGGGGACGGGGACGGTTTAGGGTCCAGGTGAGGGTACGACAACGCTTTCGGGGGAGCGTACGTGTGAGGGCGCGGGTCAGTGTCAGCGTACGGGTTAGGATTAGGGGACTGGTGAGGGTCAGGCTTCGGGGAAGGGTTAGGGTTAGGGTTCGGGCTAGGGTTAGGGTTAGGGGACGGGGACGGTTTAGGGTCCAGGTGAGGGTACGACAACGCTTTAGGGGGAGCGTACGTGTGAGGGCGCGGGTCAGTGTCAGCGTACGGGTTAGGATTAGGGGACGGGTGAGGGTCAGGCTTCGGGGAAGGGTTAGGGTTAGGGTTCGGGCTAGGGTTAGGGTTAGGGGACGGGGACGGTTTAGGGTCCAGGTGAGGGTACGACAACGCTTTAGGGGGAGCGTACGTGTGAGGGCGCGGGTCAGTGTCAGCGTACGGGTTAGGATTAGGGGACGGGTGAGGGTCAGGCTTCGGGGAAGGGTTAGGATTAGGGTTCGGGCTAGGGTTAGGGTTAGGGGACGGGGACGGTTTAGGGTCCAGGTGAGGGTACGACAACGCTTTAGGGGGAGCGTACGTGTGAGGGCGCGGGTCAGTGTCAGCGTACGGGTTAGGATTAGGGGACGGGTGAGGGTCAGGCTTCGGGGAAGGGTTAGGGTTAGGGTTCGGGCTAGGGTTAGGGTTAGGGGACGGGGACGGTTTAGGGTCCAGGTGAGGGTACGACAACGCTTTAGGGGGAGCGTACGTGTGAGGGCGCGGGTCAGTGTCAGCGTACGGGTTAGGATTAGGGGACGGGTGAGGGTCAGGCTTCGGGGAAGGGTTAGGGTTAGGGTTCGGGCTAGGGTTAGGGTTAGGGGACGGGGACGGTTTAGGGTCCAGGTGAGTGTATGACAACGCTTTAGGGGGAGCGTACGTGTGAGGGCGCGGGTCAGTGTCAGCGTACGGGTTAGGATTAGGGGACGGGTGAGGGTCAGGCTTCGGGGAAGGGTTAGGGTTAGGGTTCGGGCTAGGGTTAGGGTTAGGGGACGGGGACGGTTTAGGGTCCAGGTGAGGGTACGACAACGCTTTAGGGGGAGCGTACGTGTGAGGGCGCGGGTCAGTGTCAGCGTACGGGTTAGGATTAGGGGACGGGTGAGGGTCAGGCTTCGGGGAAGGGTTAGGGTTAGGGTTCGGGCTAGGGTTAGGGTTAGGGGACGGGGACGGTTTAGGGTCCAGGTGAGGGTACGACAACGCTTTCGGGGGAGCGTACGTGTGAGGGCGCGGGTCAGTGTCAGCGTACGGGTTAGGATTAGGGGACTGGTGAGGGTCAGGCTTCGGGGAAGGGTTAGGGTTAGGGTTCGGGCTAGGGTTAGGGTTAGGGGACGGGGACGGTTTAGGGTCCAGATGAGGGTACGACAACGCTTTAGGGGGAGCGTACGTGTGAGGGCGCGGGTCAGTGTCAGCGTACGGGTTAGGATTAGGGGACGGGTGAGGGTCAGGCTTCGGGGAAGGGTTAGGGTTAGGGTTCGGGCTAGGGTTAGGGTTAGGGGACGGGGACGGTTTAGGGTCCAGGTGAGGGTACGACAACGCTTTAGGGGGAGCGTACGTGTGAGGGCGCGGGTCAGTGTCAGCGTACGGGTTAGGATTAGGGGACGGGTGAGGGTCAGGCTTCGGGGAAGGGTTAGGGTTAGGGTTCGGGCTAGGGTTAGGGTTAGGGGACGGGGACGGTTTAGGGTCCAGGTGAGGGGACGACAACGCTTTAGGGGGAGCGTACGTGTGAGGGCGCGGGTCAGTGTCAGCGTACGGGTTAGGATTAGGGGACGGGTGAGGGTCAGGCTTCGGGGAAGGGTTAGGGTTAGGGTTCGGGCTAGGGTTAGGGTTTGGGGACGGGGACGGTTTAGGGTCCAGGTGAGTGTATGACAACGCTTTAGGGGGAGCGTACGTGTGAGGGCGCGGGTCAGTGTCAGCGTACGGGTTAGGATTAGGGGACGGGTGAGGGTCAGGCTTCGGGGAAGGGTTAGGGTTAGGGTTCGGGCTAGGGTTAGGGTTAGGGGACGGGGACGGTTTAGGGTCCAGGTGAGGGTACGACAACGCTTTAGGGGGAGCGTACGTGTGAGGGCGCGGGTCAGTGTCAGCGTACGGGTTAGGATTAGGGGACCGGTGAGGGTCAGGCTTCGGGGAAGGGTTAGGGTTAGGGTTCGGGCTAGGGTTAGGGTTAGGGGACGGGGACGGTTTAGGGTCCAGGTGAGGGTACGACAACGCTTTAGGGGGAGCGTACGTGTGAGGGCGCGGGTCAGTGTCAGCGTACGGGTTAGGATTAGGGGACGGGTGAGGGTCAGGCTTCGGGGAAGTTTTAGGGTTAGGGATCGGGCTAGGGTTAGGGTTAGGGGACGGGGACGGTTTAGGGTCCAGGTGAGGGTACGACAACACTTTACGGGGAGCATACGTGTGAGGGCGCGGGTTAGTGTCAGCGTACGGGTTAGGATTAGGGGACTGGTGAGGGTCAGGCTTCAGGGAAGGGTTAGGGTTAGGGTTCGGGCTAGGGTTAGGGTTAGGGTACGGGGACGGTTTAGGGTCCAGGTGAGGGTACGACAACGCTTTAGGGGGAGCGTATGTGTGAGGGCGCGGGTTAGTGTCAGCGTACGGGTTAGGATTAGGGGACGGGTGAGGGTCAGGCTTCAGGGAAGGGTTAGGGTTAGGGTTCGGGCTAGGGTTAGGGTTAGGGGACGGGGACGGTTTAGGGTCCAGGTGATGGTACGACAACGCTTCAGGGGGAGCGTACGTGTGAGGACGCGGGTTAGTGTCAGCGTACGGGTTAGGATTAGGGGACGGGTGAGGGTCAGGCTTCGGGGAAGGGTTAGGGTTAGGGTTCGGGCTAGGGTTAGGGTTAGGGGACGGGGACGGTTTAGGGTCCAGGTGAGGGTACGACAACGCTTTCGGGGGAGCGTACGTGTGAGGGCGCGGGTCAGTGTCAGCGTACGGTTTAGGATTAGGGGACTGGTGAGGGTCAGGCTTCGGGGAAGGGTTAGGGTTAGGGTTCGGGCTAGGGTTAGGGTTAGGGGACGGGGACGGTTTAGGGTCCAGGTGAGTGTATGACAACGGTTTAGGGGGAGCGTACGTGTGAGGGCGCGGGTCAGTGTCAGCGTACGGGTTAGGATTAGGGGACGGGTGAGGGTCAGGCTTCGGGGAAGGGTTAGGGTTAGGGTTCGGGCTAGGGTTAGGGTTAGGGGACGGGGACGGTTTAGGGTCCAGGTGAGGGTATGACAACGCTTTAGGGGGAGCGTACGTGTGAGGGCGCGGGTCAGTGTCAGCGTACGGGTTAGGATTAGGGGACGGGTGAGGGTCAGGCTTCGGGGAAGGGTTAGGGTTAGGGTTCGGGCTAGGGTTAGGGTTAGGGGACGGGGACGGTTTAGGGTCCAGGTGAGGGTACGACAACGCTTTCGGGGGAGCGTACGTGTGAGGGCGCGGGTCAGTGTCAGCGTACGGGTTAGGATTAGGGGACTGGTGAGGGTCAGGCTTCGGGGAAGGGTTAGGGTTAGGGTTCGGGCTAGGGTTAGGGTTAGGGGACGGGGACGGTTTAGGGTCCAGGTGAGGGTACGACAACGCTTTAGGGGGAGCGTACGTGTGAGGGCGCGGGTCAGTGTCAGCGTACGGGTTAGGATTAGGGGACGGGTGAGGGTCAGGCTTCGGGGAAGGGTTAGGGTTAGGGTTCGGGCTAGGGTTAGGGTTAGGGGACGGGGACGGTTTAGGGTCCAGGTGAGGGTACGACAACGCTTTAGGGGGAGCGTACGTGTGAGGGCGCGGGTCAGTGTCAGCGTACGGGTTAGGATTAGGGGACGGGTGAGGGTCAGGCTTCGGGGAAGGGTTAGGGTTAGGGTTCGGGCTAGGGTTAGGGTTAGGGGACGGGGACGGTTTAGGGTCCAGGTGAGGGGACGACAACGCTTTAGGGGGAGCGTACGTGTGAGGGCGCGGGTCAGTGTCAGCGTACGGGTTAGGATTAGGGGACGGGTGAGGGTCAGGCTTCGGGGAAGGGTTAGGGTTAGGGTTCGGGCTAGGGTTAGGGTTAGGGGACGGGGACGGTTTAGGGTCCAGGTGAGTGTATGACAACGCTTTAGGGGGAGCGTACGTGTGAGGGCGCGGGTCAGTGTCAGCGTACGGGTTAGGATTAGGGGACGGGTGAGGGTCAGGCTTCGGGGAAGGGTTAGGGTTAGGGTTCGGGCTAGGGTTAGGGTTAGGGGACGGGGACGGTTTAGGGTCCAGGTGAGGGTACGACAACGCTTTAGGGGGAGCGTACGTGTGAGGGCGCGGGTCAGTGTCAGCGTACGGGTTAGGATTAGGGGACGGGTGAGGGTCAGGCTTCGGGGAAGGGTTAGGGTTAGGGTTCGGGCTAGGGTTAGGGTTAGGGGACGGGGACGGTTTAGGGTCCAGGTGAGGGTACGACAACGCTTTAGGGGGAGCGTACGTGTGAGGGCGCGGGTCAGTGTCAGCGTACGGGTTAGGATTAGGGGACGGGTGAGGGTCAGGCTTCGGGGAAGGTTTAGGGATAGGGTTCGGGCTAGGGTTAGGGTTAGGGGACGGGGACGGTTTAGGGTCCAGGTGAGGGTACGACAACGCTTTAGGGGGAGCGTACGTGTGAGGGCGCGGGTCAGTGTCAGCGTACGGGTTAGGATTAGGGGACGGGTGAGGGTCAGGCTTCGGGGAAGGGTTAGGGTTAGGGTTCGGGCTAGGGTTAGGGTTAGGGGACGGGGACGGTTTAGGGTCCAGGTGAGGGTACGACAACGCTTTAGGGGGAGCGTACGTGTGAGGGCGCGGGTCAGTGTCAGCGTACGGGTTAGGATTAGGGGACGGGTGAGGGTCAGGCTTCGGGGAAGGGTTAGGGTTAGGGTTCGGGCTAGGGTTAGGGTTAGGGGACGGGGACGGTTTAGGGTCCAGGTGAGGGTACGACAACGCTTTAGGGGGAGCGTACGTGTGAGGGCGCGGGTCAGTGTCAGCGTACGGGTTAGGATTAGGGGACGGGTGAGGGTCAGGCTTCGGGGAAGGTTTAGGGATAGGGTTCGGGCTAGGGTTAGGGTTAGGGGACGGGGACGGTTTAGGGTCCAGGTGAGGGTACGACAACGCTTTAGGGGGAGCGTACGTGTGAGGGCGCGGGTCAGTGTCAGCGTACGGGTTAGGATTAGGGGACGGGTGAGGGTCAGGCTTCGGGGAAGGGTTAGGGTTAGGGTTCGGGCTAGGGTTAGGGTTAGGGGACGGGGACGGTTTAGGGTCCAGGTGAGGGTACGACAACGCTTTAGGGGGAGCGTACGTGTGAGGGCGCGGGTCAGTGTCAGCGTACGGGTTAGGATTAGGGGACGGGTGAGGGTCAGGCTTCGGGGAAGGTTTAGGGATAGGGTTCGGGCTAGGGTTAGGGTTAGGGGACGGGGACGGTTTAGGGTCCAGGTGAGGGGACGACAACGCTTTAGGGGGAGCGTACGTGTGAGGGTGCGGGTCAGTGTCAGCGTACGGGTTAGGATTAGGGGACGGGTGAGCGTCAGGCTTCGGGGAAGGGTTAGGGTTAGGGTTCGGGCTAGGGTTAGGGTTAGGGGACGGGGACGGTTTAGGGTCCAGGTGAGGGTACGACAACGCTTTAGGGGGATCGTACGTGTGAGGGCGCGGGTCAGTGTCAGCGTACGGGTTAGGATTAGGGGACGGGTGAGGGTCAGGCTTCGGGGAAGGTTTAGGGTTAGGGTTCGGGCTAGGGTTAGGGTTAGGGGACGGGGACGGTTTAGGGTCCAGGTGAGGGTACGACAACGCTTTAGGGGGAGCGTACGTGTGAGGGCGCGGGTCAGTGTCAGCGTACGGGTTAGGATTAGGGGACGGGTGAGGGTCAGGCTTCGGGGAAGGGTTAGGGTTAGGGTTCGGGCTAGGGTTAGGGTTAGGGGACGGAGACGGTTTAGGGTCCAGGTGAGGGTACGACAACGCTTTAGGGGGAGCGTACGTGTGAGGGCGCGGGTCAGTGTCAGCGTACGGGTTAGGATTAGGGGACGGGTGAGGGTCAGGCTTCGGGGAAGGGTTAGGGTTAGGGTTCGGGCTAGGGTTAGGGTTAGGGGACGGGGACGGTTTAGGGTCCAGGTGAGGGTACGACAACGCTTTAGGGGGAGCGTACGTGTGAGGGCACGGGTCAATGTCAGCGTACGGGTTAGGATTAGGGGACGGGTGAGGGTCAGGCTTCGGGGAAGGGTTAGGTTTAGGGTTCGGGCTAGGGTTAGGGTTAGGGGACGGGGACGGTTTAGGGTCCAGGTGAGGGTACGACAACGCTTTAGGGGGAGCGTACGTGTGAGGGCGCGGGTCAGTGTCAGCGTACGGGTTAGGATTAGGGGACGGGTGAGGGTCAGGCTTCGGGGAAGGGTTAGGGTTAGGGTTCGGGCTAGGGTTAGGGTTAGGGGACGGGGACGGTTTAGGGTCCAGGTGAGGGTACGACAACGCTTTAGGGGGAGCGTACGTGTGAGGGCGCGGGTCAGTGTCAGCGTACGGGTTAGGATTAGGGGACGGGTGAGGGTCAGGCTTCGGGGAAGGGTTAGGGTTAGGGTTCGGGCTAGGGTTAGGGTTAGGGGACGGGGACGGTTTAGGGTCCAGGTGAGGGGACGACAACGCTTTAGGGGGAGCGTACGTGTGAGGGCGCGGGTCAGTGTCAGCGTACGGGTTAGGATTAGGGGACGGGTGAGGGTCAGGCTTCGGGGAAGGGTTAGGGTTAGGGTTCGGGCTAGGGTTAGGGTTAGGGGACGGGGACGGTTTAGGGTCCAGGTGAGGGTACGACAACGCTTTCGGGGGAGCGTACGTGTGAGGGCGCGGGTCAGTGTCAGCGTACGGGTTAGGATTAGGGGACTGGTGAGGGTCAGGCTTCGGGGAAGGGTTAGGGTTAGGGTTCGGGCTAGGGTTAGGGTTAGGGGACGGGGACGGTTTAGGGTCCAGGTGAGGGTACGACAACGCTTTAGGGGGAGCGTACGTGTGAGGGCGCGGGTCAGTGTCAGCGTACGGGTTAGGATTAGGGGACGGGTGAGGGTCAGGCTTCGGGGAAGGGTTAGGGTTAGGGTTCGGGCTAGGGTTAGGGTTAGGGGACGGGGACGGTTTAGGGTCCAGGTGAGGGTACGACAACGCTTTAGGGGGAGCGTACGTGTGAGGGCGCGGGTCAGTGTCAGCGTACGGGTTAGGATTAGGGGACGGGTGAGGGTCAGGCTTCGGGGAAGGGTTAGGATTAGGGTTCGGGCTAGGGTTAGGGTTAGGGGACGGGGACGGTTTAGGGTCCAGGTGAGGGTACGACAACGCTTTAGGGGGAGCGTACGTGTGAGGGCGCGGGTCAGTGTCAGCGTACGGGTTAGGATTAGGGGACGGGTGAGGGTCAGGCTTCGGGGAAGGGTTAGGGTTAGGGTTCGGGCTAGGGTTAGGGTTAGGGGACGGGGACGGTTTAGGGTCCAGGTGAGGGTACGACAACGCTTTAGGGGGAGCGTACGTGTGAGGGCGCGGGTCAGTGTCAGCGTACGGGTTAGGATTAGGGGACGGGTGAGGGTCAGGCTTCGGGGAAGGGTTAGGGTTAGGGTTCGGGCTAGGGTTAGGGTTAGGGGACGGGGACGGTTTAGGGTCCAGGTGAGTGTATGACAACGCTTTAGGGGGAGCGTACGTGTGAGGGCGCGGGTCAGTGTCAGCGTACGGGTTAGGATTAGGGGACGGGTGAGGGTCAGGCTTCGGGGAAGGGTTAGGGTTAGGGTTCGGGCTAGGGTTAGGGTTAGGGGACGGGGACGGTTTAGGGTCCAGGTGAGGGTACGACAACGCTTTAGGGGGAGCGTACGTGTGAGGGCGCGGGTCAGTGTCAGCGTACGGGTTAGGATTAGGGGACGGGTGAGGGTCAGGCTTCGGGGAAGGGTTAGGGTTAGGGTTCGGGCTAGGGTTAGGGTTAGGGGACGGGGACGGTTTAGGGTCCAGGTGAGGGTACGACAACGCTTTCGGGGGAGCGTACGTGTGAGGGCGCGGGTCAGTGTCAGCGTACGGGTTAGGATTAGGGGACGGGTGAGGGTCAGGCTTCGGGGAAGGGTTAGGGTTAGGGTTCGGGCTAGGGTTAGGGTTAGGGGACGGGGACGGTTTAGGGTCCAGATGAGGGTACGACAACGCTTTAGGGGGAGCGTACGTGTGAGGGCGCGGGTCAGTGTCAGCGTACGGGTTAGGATTAGGGGACGGGTGAGGGTCAGGCTTCGGGGAAGGGTTAGGGTTAGGGTTCGGGCTAGGGTTAGGGTTAGGGGACGGGGACGGTTTAGGGTCCAGGTGAGGGTACGACAACGCTTTAGGGGGAGCGTACGTGTGAGGGCGCGGGTCAGTGTCAGCGTACGGGTTAGGATTAGGGGACGGGTGAGGGTCAGGCTTCGGGGAAGGGTTAGGGTTAGGGTACGGGCTAGGGTTAGGGTTAGGGGACGGGGACGGTTTAGGGTCCAGGTGAGGGGACGACAACGCTTTAGGGGGAGCGTACGTGTGAGGGCGCGGGTCAGTGTCAGCGTACGGGTTAGGATTAGGGGACGGGTGAGGGTCAGGCTTCGGGGAAGGGTTAGGGATAGGGTTCGGGCTAGGGTTAGGGTTAGGGGACGGGGACGGTTTAGGGTCCAGGTGAGGGGACGACAACGCTTTAGGGGGAGCGTACGTGTGAGGGCGCGGGTCAGTGTCAGCGTACGGGTTAGGATTAGGGGACTGGTGAGGGTCAGGCTTCGGGGAAGGGTTAGGGTTAGGGTTCGGGCTAGGGTTAGGGTTAGGGGACGGGGACGGTTTAGGGTCCAGGTGAGGGTACGACAACGCTTTAGGGGGAGCGTACGTGTGAGGGCGCGGGTCAGTGTCAGCGTACGGGTTAGGATTAGGGGACGGGTGAGGGTCAGGCTTCGGGGAAGGGTTAGGGTTAGGGTTCGGGCTAGGGTTAGGGTTAGGGGACGGGGACGGTTTAGGGTCCAGGTGAGGGTACGACAACGCTTTAGGGGGAGCGTACGTGTGAGGGCGCGGGTCAGTGTCAGCGTACGGGTTAGGATTAGGGGACGGGTGAGGGTCAGGCTTCGGGGAAGGGTTAGGGTTAGGGTTCGGGCTAGGGTTAGGGTTAGGGGACGGGGACGGTTTAGGGTCCAGGTGAGGGGACGACAACGCTTTAGGGGGAGCGTACGTGTGAGGGCGCGGGTCAGTGTCAGCGTACGGGTTAGGATTAGGGGACGGGTGAGGGTCAGGCTTCGGGGAAGGTTTAGGGTTAGGGTTCGGGCTAGGGTTAGGGTTAGGGGACGGGGACGGTTTAGGGTCCAGGTGAGGGTACGACAACGCTTTAGGGGGAGCGTACGTGTGAGGGCGCGGGTCAGTGTCAGCGTACGGGTTAGGATTAGGGGACGGGTGAGGGTCAGGCTTCGGGGAAGGGTTAGGGTTAGGGTTCGGGCTAGGGTTAGGGTTAGGGGACGGGGACGGTTTAGGGTCCAGGTGAGGGTACGACAACGCTTTAGGGGGAGCGTACGTGTGAGGGCACGGGTCAATGTCAGCGTACGGGTTAGGATTAGGGGACGGGTGAGGGTCAGGCTTCGGGGAAGGGTTAGGGTTAGGGTTCGGGCTAGGGTTAGGGTTAGGGGACGGGGACGGTTTAGGGTCCAGGTGAGGGTACGACAACGCTTTAGGGGGAGCGTACGTGTGAGGGCGCGGGTCAGTGTCAGCGTACGGGTTAGGATTAGGGGACGGGTGAGGGTCAGGCTTCGGGGAAGGGTTAGGGTTAGGGTTCGGGCTAGGGTTAGGGTTAGGGGACGGGGACGGTTTAGGGTCCAGGTGAGGGTACGACAACGCTTTAGGGGGAGCGTACGTGTGAGGGCGCGGGTCAGTGTCAGCGTACGGGTTAGGATTAGGGGACGGGTGAGGGTCAGGCTTCGGGGAAGGGTTAGGGTTAGGGTTCGGGCTAGGGTTAGGGTTAGGGGACGGGGACGGTTTAGGGTCCAGGTGAGGGGACGACAACGCTTTAGGGGGAGCGTACGTGTGAGGGCGCGGGTCAGTGTCAGCGTACGGGTTAGGAATAGGGGACGGGTGAGGGTCAGGCTTCGGGGAAGGGTTAGGGTTAGGGTTCGGGCTAGGGTTAGGGTTAGGGGACGGGGATGGTTTAGGGTCCAGGTGAGGGTACGACAACGCTTTCGGGGGAGCGTACGTGTGAGGGCGCGGGTCAGTGTCAGCGTACGGGTTAGGATTAGGGGACTGGTGAGGGTCAGGCTTCGGGGAAGGGTTAGGGTTAGGGTTCGGGCTAGGGTTAGGGTTAGGGGACGGGGACGGTTTAGGGTCCAGGTGAGGGTACGACAACGCTTTAGGGGGAGCGTACGTGTGAGGGCGCGGGTCAGTGTCAGCGTACGGGTTAGGATTAGGGGACGGGTGAGGGTCAGGCTTCGGGGAAGGGTTAGGGTTAGGGTTCGGGCTAGGGTTAGGGTTAGGGGACGGGGACGGTTTAGGGTCCAGGTGAGGGTACGACAACGCTTTAGGGGGAGCGTACGTGTGAGGGCGCGGGTCAGTGTCAGCGTACGGGTTAGGATTAGGGGACGGGTGAGGGTCAGGCTTCGGGGAAGGGTTAGGGTTAGGGTTCGGGCTAGGGTTAGGGTTAGGGGACGGGGACGGTTTAGGGTCCAGGTGAGGGTACGACAACGCTTTAGGGGGAGCGTACGTGTGAGGGCGCGGGTCAGTGTCAGCGTACGGGTTAGGATTAGGGGACGGGTGAGGGTCAGGCTTCGGGGAAGGGTTAGGGTTAGGGTTCGGGCTAGGGTTAGGGTTAGGGGACGGGGACGGTTTAGGGTCCAGGTGAGTGTATGACAACGCTTTAGGGGGAGCGTACGTGTGAGGGCGCGGGTCAGTGTCAGCGTACGGGTTAGGATTAGGGGACGGGTGAGGGTCAGGCTTCGGGGAAGGGTTAGGGTTAGGGTTCGGGCTAGGGTTAGGGTTAGGGGACGGGGACGGTTTAGGGTCCAGGTGAGGGGACGACAACGCTTTAGGGGGAGCGTACGTGTGAGGGCGCGGGTTAGTGTCAGCGTACGGGGTAGGATTAGGGGCCGGGTGAGGGTCAGGCTTCGGGGAAGGGTTAGGGTTAGGGTTCGGGCTAGGGTTAGGGTTAGGGGACGGGGACGGTTTAGGGTGAGTTGAGGGTACGACAACGCTTTAGGGGTAGCGTACGTGTGAGGGCGTGGGTTAGTGTCAGCGTACGGGTTAGGATTAGGGGACGGGTGAGGGTCAGGCTTCGTGGAAGGGTTAGGGTTAGGGTTCGGGCTAGGGTTAGGGTTAGGGGACGGGGACGGTTTAGGGTCCAGGTGAGGGTACGACAACGCTTTAGGGGGAGCGTACGTGTGAGGGCACGGGTTAGTGTCAGCGTACGGGTTAGGATTAGGGGATGGGTGAGGGTCAGGCTTCGGGGAAGGGTTAGGGTTAGGTTTCGGGCTAGGGTTAGGGTTAGGGGACGGGGACGGTTTAGGGTCCAGGTGAGGGTACGACAACGCTTTAGGGGGAGCGTACGTGTGAGGGCGCGGGTTAGTGTCAGCGTACGGGTTCGGATTAGGGGACGGTTGAGGTTCAGGCTTCAGGGAAGGGTTAGGGTTAGGGTTCGGGCTAGGGTTAGGGTTAGGGGACGGGGACGGTTTAGGGTCCATGTGAGGGTATGACAACGCTTTAGGGGGAGCGTACGTGTGAGGGCGCGGGTTAGTGTCAGCGTACGGGTTAGGATTAGGGGACGGGTGAGGGTCAGGCTTCGGGGAAGGGTTAGGGTTAGGGTTCGGGCTAGGGTTAGGGTTAGGGGACGGGGACGGTTTAGGGTCCAGGTGAGGGTACGACAACGCTTTAGGGGGAGCGTACGTGTGAGGGCGCGGGTTAGTGTCAGCGTATGGGTTAGGATTAGGGGACGGGTGAGGGTCAGGCTTCGGGGAAGGGTTAGGGTTAGGGTTCGGGCTAGGGTTAGGGTTAGGGGACGGGGACGGTTTAGGGTCCAGGTGAGGGGACGACAACGCTTTAGGGGGAGCGTACGTGTGAGGGCGCGGGTTAGTGTCAGCGTACGGGGTAGGATTAGGGGCCGGGTGAGGGTCAGGCTTCGGGGAAGGGTTAGGGTTAGGGTTCGGGCTAGGGTTAGGGTTAGGGGACGGGGACGGTTTAGGGTCCAGGTGAGGGTACGACAACGCTTTAGGGGGAGCGTACGTGTGAGGGCGCGGGTTAGTGTCAGCGTATGGGTTAGGATTAGGGGACGGGTGAGGGTCAGGCTTCGGGGAAGGGTTAGGGTTAGGGTTCGGGCTAGGGTTAGGGTTAGGGGACGGGGACGGTTTAGGGTCCAGGTGAGGGTACGACAACGCTTTAAGGGGAGCGTACGTGTGAGGGCGCGGGTTAGTGTCAGCGTATGGGTTAGGATTAGGGGACGGGTGAGGGTCAGGCTTCGGGGAAGGGTTAGGGTTAGGGTTCGGGCTAGGGTTAGGGTTAGGGGACGGGGACGGTTTAGGGTCCAGGTGAGGGTACGACAACGCTTTAGGGGGAGCGTACGTGTGAGGGCGTGGGTTAGTGTCAGCGTACGGGTTCGGATTAGGGGACGGGTGAGGGTCAGGCTTCGGGGAAGGGTTAGGGTTAGGGTTCGGGCTAGGGTTAGGGTTAGGGGACGGGGACGGTTTAGGGTCCAGGTGAGGGTACGACAACGCTTTAGGGGGAGCGTACGTGTGAGGGCGCGGGTTAGTGTCAGCGTACGGGTTAGGATTAGGGGCCGGGTGAGGGTCAGGCTTCGGGGAAGGGTTAGGGTTAGGGTTCGGGCTAGGGTTAGGGTTAGGGGACGGGGACGGTTTAGGGTCCATGTGAGGGTACGACAACGCTTTAGGGGGAGCGTACGTGTGAGGGCGCGGGTTAGTGTCAGCGTACGGGTTCGGATTAGGGGACGGTTGAGGTTCAGGCTTCGGGGAAGTGTTAGGGTTAGGGTTCGGGCTAGGGTTAGGGTTAGGGGACGGGGACGGTTTAGGGTCCAGGTGAGGGTACGACAACGCTTTAGGGGGAGCGTACGTGTGAGGGCGCGGGTTAGTGTCAGCGTACGGGTTAGGATTAGGGGCCGGGTGAGGGTCAGGCTTCGGGGAAGGGTTAGGGTTAGGGTTCGGGCTAGGGTTAGGGTTAGGGGACGGGGACGGTTTAGGGTCCAGGTGAGGGTACGACAACGCTTTAGGGGGAGCGTACGTGTGAGGGCGCGGGTTAGTGTCAGCGTATGGGTTAGGATTAGGGGACGGGTGAGGGTCAGGCTTCGGGGAAGGGTTAGGGTTAGGGTTCGGGCTAGGGTTAGGGTTAGGGGACGGGGACGGTTTAGGGTCCAGGTGAGGGTACGACAACGCTTTAGGGGGAGCGTACGTGTGAGGGCGTGGGTTAGTGTCAGCGTACGGGTTCGGATTAGGGGACGGGTGAGGGTCAGGCTTCGGGGAAGTGTTAGGGTTAGGGTTCGGGCTAGGGTTAGGGTTAGGGGACGGGGACGGTTTAGGGTCCAGGTGAGGGTACGACAACGCTTTAGGGGGAGCGTACGTGTGAAGGCGCGGGTTAGTGTCAGCGTACGGGTTAGGATTAGGGGCCGGGTGAGGGTCAGGCTTCGGGGAAGGGTTAGGGTTAGGGTTCGGGCTAGGGTTAGGGTTAGGGGACGGGGACGGTTTAGGGTCCAGGTGAGGGTACGACAACGCTTTAGGGGGAGCGTACGTGTGAGGGCGCGGATTAGTGTCAGCGTACGGTTTCGGATTAGGGGACGGGTGAGGGTCAGGCTTCGGGGAAGGGTTAGGGTTAGGGTTCGGGCTAGGGTTAGGGTTAGGGGACGGGGACGGTTTAGGGTCCAGGTGAGGGTACGACAACGCTTTAGGGGGAGCGTAGGTGTGAGGGCGCGGGTTAGTGTCAGCGTACGGGTTAGGATTAAGGGACGGGTGAGGGTCAGGCTTCGGGGAAGGGTTAGGGTTAGGGTTCGGGCTAGGGTTAGGGTTAGGGGACGGGGACGGTTTAGGGTCCAGGTGAGGGTACGACAACGCTTTAGGGGGAGCGTACGTGTGAGGGCGTGGGTTAGTGTCAGCGTACGGGTTAGGATTAGGGGACGGGTGAGGGTCAGGCTTCGGGGAAGGGTTAGGGTTAGGGTTCGGGCTAGGGTTAGGGTTAGGGGACGGGGACGGTTTAGGGTCCAGGTGAGGGTACGACAACGCTTTAGGGGGAGCGTACGTGTGAGGGCGCTGTTTAGTGTCAGCGTACGGGTTAGGATTAGGGGACGGGGAAGGGTCAGGCTTCGGGGAAGTGTTAGGGTTAGGGTTCGGGCTAGGGTTAGGGTTAGGGGACGGGGACGGTTTAGGGTCCAGGTGAGGGTACGACAACGCTTTAGGGGGAGCGTACGTGTGAGGGCGCGGGTTAGTGTCAGCGTACGGGTTAGGATTAGGGGCCGGGTGAGTGTCAGGCTTCTGGGAAGGGTTAGGGTTAGGGTTCGGGCTAGGGTTAGGGTTAGGGGACGGGGACGGTTTAGGGTCCAGGTGATGGTACGACAACGCTTCAGGGGGAGCGTACGTGTGAGGACGCGGGTTAGTGTCAGCGTACGGGTTAGGATTAGGGGACGGGTGAGGGTCAGGCTTCGGGGAAGGGTTAGGGTTAGGGTTCGGGCTAGGGTTAGGGTTAGGGGACGGGGACGGTTTAGCGTCCATATGAGGGTACGACAACGCTTTAGGGGGAGCATAGGTGTGAGGGCGCGAGTTAGTGTCAGCGTATGGATTAGGATTAGGGGACGGGTGAGGGTCAGGCTTCGGGGAAGGGTTAGGGTTAGGGTTCGGGCTAGGGTTAGGGTTAGGGGACGGGGACGGTTTAGGGTCCCGGTGAGGGTACGACAACGCTTTAGGGGGAGCGTACGTGTGAGGGCGCGGGTTAGTGTCAGCGTACGGGTTAGGATTAGGGGACGGGTGAGGGTCAGGTTTTGGGGAAGTTTTAGGCTTAGGTTTCGGGCTAGGGTTAGGGTTAGTGTACGGGGACGGTTTAGGGTCCAGGTGAGGGTACGACAACGCTTTAGGGGGAGCATACGTGTGAGGGCGCGGGTTAGTGTCAGCGTACGGGTTCGGATTAGGGGACGGTTGAGGTTCAGGCTTCGGGGAAGTGTTAGGGTTAGGGTTCGGGCTAGGGTTAGGGTTAGGGGACGGGGACGGTTTAGGGTCCAGGTGAGGGTACGACAACGCTTTAGGGGGAGCGTACGTGTGAGGGCGCGGGTTAGTGTCAGCGTACGGGTTAGGATTAGGGGACGGGTGAGGGTCAGGCTTCGGGGAAGGGTTAGGGTTAGGGTTCGGGCTAGGGTTAGGGTTAGGGGACGGGGACGGTTTAGGGTCCAGGTGAGGGTACGACAACGCTTTAGGGGGAGCGTACGTGTGAGGGCGCGGTTTAGTGTCAGCGTATGGGTTAGGATTAGGGGACGGGTGAGGGTCAGGCTTCGGGGAAGGGTTAGGGTTAGGGTTTGGGCTAGGGTTAGGGTTAGGGGACGGGGACGGTTTAGGGTCCAGGTGAGGGTACGACAACGCTTTAAGGGGAGCGTACGTGTGAGGGCGTGGGTTAGTGTCAGCGTACGGGTTCGGATTAGGGGACGGGTGAGGGTCAGGCTTCGGGGAAGGGTTAGGGTTAGGGTTCGGGCTAGGGTTAGGGTTAGGGGACGGGGACGGTTTAGGGTCCAGGTGAGGGTACGACAACGCTTTAGGGGGAGCGTACGTGTGAGGGCGCGGGTTAGTGTCAGTGTACGGGTTAGGATTAGGGGCCGGGTGAGGGTCAGGCTTCGGGGAAGGGTTAGGGTTAGGGTTCGGGCTAGGGTTAGGGTTAGGATACGGGGACGGTTTAGGGTCCAGGTGACGGTACGACAACGCTTTAGGGGGAGCGTACGTGTGAGGGCGCGGGTTAGTGTCAGCGTACGGTTTCGGATTAGGGGACGGGTGAGGGTCAGGCTTCGGGGAAGGGTTAGGGTTAGGGTTCGGGCTAGGGTTAGGGTTAGGGGACGGGGACGGTTTAGGGTCCAGGTGAGCGTACGCTAACGCTTTAGGGGGAGCGTACGTGTGAGGGCGCAAGTTAGTGTCAGCGTACGGGTTAGGATTAGGGGACGGGTGAGGGTCAGGCTTCGGGGAAGGGTTAGGGTTAGGGTTCGGGCTAGGGTTAGGGTTAGGGGACGGGGACGGTTTAGGGTCCAGGTGAGGGTACGACAACGCTTTAGGGGGAGCGTACGTGTGAGGGCGCGGGTTAGTGTCAGCGTACGGGTTAGGATTAGGGGACGGGTGAGGGTCAGGCTTCGGGGAAGGGTTAGGGTTAGGTTTCGGGCTAAGGTTAGGGTTAGGGGACGGGGACGGTTTAGGGTCCAGGTGAGGGTACGACAACGCTTTAGGGGGAGCGTACGTGTGAGGGCGCTGGTTAGTGTCAGCGTACGGGTTAGGATTAGGGGACGGGTGAGGGTAAGGCTTCGGGGAAGGGTTAGGGTTAGGGTTCGGGCTAGGGTTAGGGTTAGGGGACGGGGACGGTTTAGGGTCCAGGTGAGGGTACGACAACGCTTTAGGGGGAGCGTACGTGTGAGGGCGCGGGTTAGTGTCAGCGTACGGGTTAGGATTAGGGGACGGTTGAGGGTCAGGCTTCGGGGAAGGGTTAGGGTTAGGGTTCGGGCTAGGGTTAGGGTTAGGGGACGGGGACTGTTTAGGGTCCAGGTGAGGGTACGACAACGCTTTAGGGGGAGCGTACGTGTTAGGGCGCGGGTTAGTGTCAGCGTACGGGTTAGGATTAGGGGCCGGGTGAGGGTCAGGCTTCGGGGAAGGGTTAGGGTTAGGGTTCGGGCTAGGGTTAAGGTTAGGGGACGGGGACGGTTTAGGGTCCAGGTGAGGGTACGACAACGCTTTAGGGGGAGCGTACGTGTGAGGGTGCGGGTTAGTGTCAGCGTACGGGTTAGGATTAGGGGACGGGTGAGGGTCAGGCTTCGGGGAAGGGTTAGGGTTAGGGTTCGGGCTAGGGTTAGGGTTAGGGGACGGGGACGGTTTAGGGTCCAGGTGAGGGTACGACAACGCTTTAGGGGGAGCGTACGTGTGAGGGCGCGGGTTAGTGTCAGCGTATGGGTTAGGATTAGGGGACGGGTGAGGGTCAGGCTTCGGGGAAGGGTTAGGGTTAGGGTTCGGGCTAGGGTTAGGGTTAGGGGACGGGGACGGTTTAGGGTCCAGGTGAGGGTACGACAACGCTTTAGGGGGAGCGTACGTGTGAGGGCGTGGGTTAGTGTCAGCGTACGGGTTCGGATTAGGGGACGGGTGAGGGTCAGGCTTCGGGGAAGTGTTAGGGTTAGGGTTCGGGCTAGGGTTAGGGTTAGGGGACGGGGACGGTTTAGGGTCCAGGTGAGGGTACGACAACGCTTTAGGGGGAGCGTACGTGTGAAGGCGCGGGTTAGTGTCAGCGTACGGGTTAGGATTAGGGGCCGGGTGAGGGTCAGGCTTCGGGGAAGGGTTAGGGTTAGGGTTCGGGCTAGGGTTAGGGTTAGGGGACGGGGACGGTTTAGGGTCCAGGTGAGGGTACGACAACGCTTTAGGGGGAGCGTACGTGTGAGGGCGCGGGTTAGTGTCAGCGTACGGTTTCGGATTAGGGGACGGGTGAGGGTCAGGCTTCGGGGAAGGGTTAGGGTTAGGGTTCGGGCTAGGGTTAGGGTTAGGGGACGGGGACGGTTTAGGGTCCAGGTGAGGGTACGACAACGCTTTAGGGGGAGCGTACGTGTGAGGGCGCGGGTTAGTGTCAGCGTACGGGTTAGGATTAAGGGACGGGTGAGGGTCAGGCTTCGGGGAAGGGTTAGGGTTAGGGTTCGGGCTAGGGTTAGGGTTAGGGGACGGGGACGGTTTAGGGTCCAGGTGAGGGTACGACAACGCTTTAGGGGGAGCGTACGTGTGAGGGCGCGGGTTAGTGTCAGCGTACGGGTTAGGATTAGGGGACGGGTGAGGGTCAGGCTTCGGGGAAGGGTTAGGGTTAGGGTTCGGGCTAGGGTTAGGGTTAGGGGACGGGGACGGTTTAGGGTCCAGGTGAGGGTACGACAACGCTTTAGGGGGAGCGTACGTGTGAGGGCGCTGGTTAGTGTCAGCGTACGGGTTAGGATTAGGGGACGGGGAAGGGTCAGGCTTCGGGGAAGTGTTAGGGTTAGGGTTCGGGCTAGGGTTAGGGTTAGGGGACGGGGACGGTTTAGGGTCCAGGTGAGGGTACGACAACGCTTTAGGGGGAGCGTACGTGTGAGGGCGCGGGTTAGTGTCAGCGTACGGGTTAGGATTAGGGGCCGGGTGAGTGTCAGGCTTCTGGGAAGGGTTAGGGTTAGGGTTCGGGCTAGGGTTAGGGTTAGGGGACGGGGACGGTTTAGGGTCCAGGTGATGGTACGACAACGCTTCAGGGGGAGCGTACGTGTGAGGACGCGGGTTAGTGTCAGCGTACGGGTTAGGATTAGGGGACGGGTGAGGGTCAGGCTTCGGGGAAGGGTTAGGGTTAGGGTTCGGGCTAGGGTTAGGGTTAGGGGACGGGGACGGTTTAGCGTCCATATGAGGGTACGACAACGCTTTAGGGGGAGCATAGGTGTGAGGGCGCGAGTTAGTGTCAGCGTATGGATTAGGATTAGGGGACGGGTGAGGGTCAGGCTTCGGGGAAGGGTTAGGGTTAGGGTTCGGGCTAGGGTTAGGGTTAGGGGACGGGGACGGTTTAGGGTCCCGGTGAGGGTACGACAACGCTTTAGGGGGAGCGTACGTGTGAGGGCGCGGGTTAGTGTCAGCGTACGGGTTAGGATTAGGGGACGGGTGAGGGTCAGGTTTTGGGGAAGTTTTAGGGTTAGGGTTCGGGCTAGGGTTCGGGTTAGGGGACGGGGACGGTTTAGGGTCCAGGTGAGGGTACGACAACACTTTACGGGGAGCGTACGTGTGAGGGCGCGGGTTAGTGTCAGCGTACGGGTTAGGATTAGGGGACGGGTGAGGGTCAGGCTTCAGGGAAGGGTTATGGTTAGGGTTCGGGCTAGGGTTAGGGTTAGGGTACGGGGACGGTTTAGGGTCCAGGTGAGGGTACGACAACGCTTTAGGGGGAGCGTACGTGTGATGGCGCGGGTTAGTGTCAGCGTACGGGTTAGGATTAGGGGCCGGGTGAGGGTCAGGCTTCGGGGAAGGGTTAGGGTTAGGGTTCGGGCTAGGGTTAGGGTTAGGGGACGGGGACGGTTTAGGGTCCAGATGAGGGTACGACAACGCTTTAGGGGGAGCATAGGTGTGAGGGCGCGAGTTAGTGTCAGCGTATGGATTAGGATTAGGGGACGGGTGAGGGTCAGGCTTCGGGGAAGGGTTAGGGTTAGGGTTCGGGCTAGGGTTAGGGTTAGGCGACGGGGACGGTTTAGGGTCCAGGTGAGGGTACGACAACGCTTTAGGGGGAGCGTACGTGTGAGGGCGCGGGTTAGTGTCAGCGTACGGGTTAGGATTAGGGCACGGGTGAGGGTCAGGCTTCGGGGAAGGGTTAGGTTTAGGGTTCGGGCTAGTGTTAGGGTTAGGGGACGGGGACGGTTTAGGGTCCAGGTGAGGGTACGACAACGCTTTAGGGGGAGCGTACGTGTGAGGGCGCGGGTTAGTGTCAGCGTACGGGTTAGGATTAGGGGACGGGTGAGGGTCAGGCTTCGGGGAAGGGTTAGGGTTAGGGTTCGGGCTAGGGTTAGGGTTAGGGGACGGGGACGGTTTAGGGTCCAGGTGAGGGTACGACAACGCTTTAGGGGGAGCATACTTGTGAGGGCGCGGGTTAGTGTCAGCGTACGGGTTAGGATTAGGGGACGGGTGAGGGTCAGGCTTCGGGGAAGGGTTAGGGTTAGGATTCGGGCTAGGGTTAGGGTTAGGGGACGGGGACGGTTTAGGGTCCAGGTGAGGGTACGACAACGCTTTAGGGGGAGCGTACGTGTGAGGGCGTGGGTTAGTGTCAGCGTACGGGTTAGAATTAGGGGACGGGTGAGGGTCAGGCTTCGTGGAACGGTTAGGGTTAGGGTTCGGGCTAGGGTTAGGGTTAGGGGACGGGGACGGTTTAGGGTCCAGGTGAGGGTACGACACGCTTTAGGGGGAGCGTACGTGTGAGGGCGCGGGTTAGTGTCAGCGTACGGGTTAGGATTAGGGGACGGTTGAGGGTCAGGCTTCGGGGAAGGGTTAGGGTTAGGGTTCGGGCTAGGGTTAGGGTTAGGGGACGGGGACGGTTTAGGGTCCAGGTGAGGGTACGACAACGCTTTAGGGGGAGCGTACGTGTGAGGGCACGGGTTAGTGTCAGCGTACGGGTTAGGATTAGGGGACGGGTGAGGGTCAGGCTTCGGGGAAGGGTTAGGGTTAGGTTTCGGGCTAGGGTTAGGGTTAGGGGACGGGGACGGTTTAGGGTCCAGGTGAGGGTACGACAACGCTTTAGGGGGAGCGTACGTGTGAGGGCGCGGGTTAGTGTCAGCGTACGGGTTAGGATTAGGGGACGGGTGAGGGTCAGGCTTCGGGGAAGGGTTAGGGTTAGGGTTCGGGCTAGGGTTAGGGTTAGGGGACGGGGACGGTTTAGGGTCCAGGTGAGGGTACGACAACGCTTTAGGGGGAGCGTACGTGTGAGGTCGCGGGTTAGTGTCAGCGTACGGGTTGGGATTAGGGGACGGTTGAGGGTCAGGCTTCGGGGAAGGGTTAGGGTTAGGGTTCGGGCTAGGTTTAGGGTTAGGGTACGGGGACGGTTTAGGGTCCAGGTGAGGGTACGACAACGCTTTAGGGGGAGCGTACGTGTGAGGGCGCGGGTTAGTGTCAGCGTATGGGTTGGGATTAGGGGACGGGTGAGGGTCAGGCTTCGGGGAAGGGTTAGGGTTAGGGTTCGGGCTAGGGTTAGGGTTAGGGGACGGGGACGGTTTAGGGTCCAGATGAGGGTACGACAACGCTTTAGGGGGAGCATAGGTGTGAGGGCGCGAGTTAGTGTCAGCGTATGGATTAGGATTAGGGGACGGGTGAGGGTCAGGCTTCGGGGAAGGGTTAGGGTTAGGGTTCGGGCTAGGGTTAGGGTTAGGCGACGGGGACGGTTTAGGGTCCAGGTGAGGGTACGACAACGCTTTAGGGGGAGCGTACGTGTGAGGGCGCGGGTTAGTGTCAGCGTACGGGTTAGGATTAGGGCACGGGTGAGGGTCAGGCTTCGGGGAAGGGTTAGGGTTAGGGTTCGGGCTAGTGTTAGGGTTAGGGGACGGGGACGGTTAAGGGTCCAGGTGAGAGTACGACAACGCTTTAGGGGGAGCGTACGTGTGAGGGCGCGGGTTAGTGTCAGCGTACGGGTTAGGATTAGGGGACGGGTGAGGGTCAGGCTTCGGGGAAGGGTTAGGGTTAGGATTCGGGCTAGGGTTAGGGTTAGGGGACGGGGACGGTTTAGGGTCCAGGTGAGGGTACGACAACGCTTTAGGGGGAGCGTACGTGTGAGGGCGTGGGTTAGTGTCAGCGTACGGGTTAGAATTAGGGGACGGGTGAGGGTCAGGCTTCGTGGAAGGGTTAGGGTTAGGGTTCGGGCTAGGGTTAGGGTTAGGGGACGGGGACGGTTTAGGGTCCAGGTGAGGGTACGACAACGCTTTAGGGGGAGCGTACGTGTGAGGGCGCGGGTTAGTGTCAGCGTACGGGTTAGGATTAGGGGACGGTTGAGGGTCAGGCTTCGGGGAAGGGTTAGGGTTAGGGTTCGGGCTAGGGTTAGGGTTAGGGGACGGGGACGGTTTAGGGTCCAGGTGAGGGTACGACAACGCTTTAGGGGGAGCGTACGTGTGAGGGCACGGGTTAGTGTCAGCGTACGGGTTAGGATTAGGGGACGGGTGAGGGTCAGGCTTCGGGGAAGGGTTAGGGTTAGGGTTCGGGCTAGGGTTAGGGTTAGGGGACGGGGACGGTTTAGGGTCCAGGTGAGGGTACGACAACGCTTTAGGGGGAGCATACGTGTGAGGGCGCGGGTTAGTGTCAGCGTACGGGTTCGGATTAGGGGACGGTTGAGGTTCAGGCTTCGGGGAAGTGTTAGGGTTAGGGTTCGGGCTAGGGTTAGGGTTAGGGGACGGGGACGGTTTAGGGTCCAGGTGAGGGTACGACAACGCTTTAGGGGGAGCGTACGTGTGAGGGCGCGGGTTAGTGTCAGCGTACGGGTTAGGATTAGGGGACGGGTGAGGGTCAGGCTTCGGGGAAGTGTTAGGGTTAGGGTTCGGGCTAGGGTTAGGGTTAGGGGACGGGGACGGTTTAGGGTCCAGGTGAGGGTACGACAACGCTTTAGGGGGAGCGTACGTGTGAGGGCGCGGTTTAGTGTCAGCGTATGGGTTAGGATTAGGGGACGGGTGAGGGTCAGGCTTCGGGGAAGGGTTAGGGTTAGGGTTTGGGCTAGGGTTAGGGTTAGGGGACGGGGACGGTTTAGGGTCCAGGTGAGGGTACGACAACGCTTTAAGGGGAGCGTACGTGTGAGGGCGTGGGTTAGTGTCAGCGTACGGGTTCGGATTAGGGGACGGGTGAGGGTCAGGCTTCGGGGAAGTGTTAGGGTTAGGGTTCGGGCTAGGGTTAGGTTTAGGGGACGGGGACGGTTTAGGGTCCAGGTGAGGGTACGACAACGCTTTAGGGGGAGCGTACGTGTGAGGGCGCGGGTTAGTGTCAGTGTACCGGTTAGGATTAGGGGCCGGGTGAGGGTCAGGCTTCGGGGAAGGGTTAGGGTTAGGGTTCGGGCTAGGGTTAGGGTTAGGATACGGGGACGGTTTAGGGTCCAGGTGAGGGTACGACAACGCTTTAGGGGGAGCGTACGTGTGAGGGCGCGGGTTAGTGTCAGCGTACGGTTTCGGATTTGGGTACGGGTGAGGGTCAGGCTTCGGGGAAGTGTTAGGGTTAGGGTTCGGGCTAGGGTTAGGGTTAGGGGACGGGGACGGTTTAGGGTCCAGGTGAGGGTACGCCAACGCTTTAGGGGGAGCGTACGTGTGAGGGCGCGGGTTAGTGTCAGCGTACGGGTTGGGATTAGGGGACGGTTGAGGGTCAGGCTTCGGGGAAGGGTTAGGGTTAGGGTTCGGGCTAGGGTTAGGGTTAGGGTACGGGGACGGTTTAGGGTCCAGGTGAGGGTACGACAACGCTTTAGGGGGAGCGTACGTGTGAGGGCGCGGGTTAGTGTCAGCGTACGGGTTGGGATTAGGGGACGGGTGAGGGTCAGGCTTCGGGGAAGGGTTAGGGTTAGGGTTCGGGCTAGGGTTAGGGTTAGGGGACGGGGACGGTTTAGGGTCCAGGTGAGGGTACGACAACGCTTTAGGGGGAGCGTACGTGTGAGGGCGCGGGTTAGTGTCAGCGTACGGGTTAGGATTAGGGGACGGGTGAGGGTCAGGCTTCGGGGAAGGGTTAGGGTTAGGGTTCGGGCTAGGGTTAGGGTTAGGGTACGGGGACGGTTTAGGGTCCAGGTGAGGGTACGACAACGCTTTAGGGGGAGCGTACGTGTGAGGGCGCGGGTTAGTGTCAGCGTACGGGTTAGGATTAGGGGACGGGTGAGGGTCAGGCTTCGGGGAAGGGTTAGGGTTAGGGTTCGGGCTAGGGTTAGGGTTAGGGGACGGGGACGGTTTAGGGTCCAGGTGAGGGTACGACAACACTTTACGGGGAGCGTACGTGTGAGGGCGCGGGTTAGTGTCAGCGTACGGGTTAGGATTAGGGGACGGGTGAGGGTCAGGCTTCAGGGAAGGGTTAGGGTTAGGGTTCGGGCTAGGGTTAGGGTTAGGGTACGGGGACGGTTTAGGGTCCAGGTGAGGGTACGACAACGCTTTAGGGGGAGCGTACGTGTGAGGGCGCGGGTTAGTGTCAGCGTACGGGTTAGGATTAGGGGACGGGTGAGGGTCAGGCTTCGGGGAAGGGTTAGGGTTAGGGTTCGGGCTAGGGTTAGGGTTAGGGGACGGGGACGGTTTAGGGTCCAGATGAGGGTACGACAACGCTTTAGGGGGAGCATAGGTGTGAGGGCGCGTGTTAGTGTCAGCGTATGGATTAGGATTAGGGGACGGGTGAGGGTCAGGCTTCGGGGAAGTGTTAGGGTTAGGGTTCGGGCTAGGGTTAGGGTTAGGCGACGGGGACGGTTTAGGGTCCAGGTGAGGGTACGACAACGCTTTAGGGGGAGCGTACGTGTGAGGGCGCGGGTTAGTGTCAGCGTACGGGTTAGGATTAGGGCACGGGTGAGGGTCAGGCTTCGGGGAAGTGTTAGGGTTAGGGTTCGGGCTAGTGTTAGGGTTAGGGGACGGGGACGGTTTAGGGTCCAGGTGAGGGTACGACAACGCTTTAGGGGGAGCGTACGTGTGAGGGCGCGGGTTAGTGTCAGCGTACGGGTTAGGATTAGGGGACGGGTGAGGGTCAGGCTTCGGGGAAGGGTTAGGGTTAGGGTTCGGGCTAGGGTTAGGGTTAGGGGACGGGGACGGTTTAGGGTCCAGGTGAGGGTACGACAACGCTTTAGGGGGAGCATACATGTGAGGGCGCGGGTTAGTGTCAGCGTACGGGTTAGGATTAGGGGACGGGTGAGGGTCAGGCTTCGGGGAAGGGTTAGGGTTAGGATTCGGGCTAGGGTTAGGGTTAGGGGACGGGGACGGTTTAGGGTCCAGGTGAGGGTACGACAACGCTTTAGGGGGAGCGTACGTGTGAGGGCGTGGGTTAGTGTCAGCGTACGGGTTAGAATTAGGGGACGGGTGAGGGTCAGGCTTCGGGGAAGGGTTAGGGTTAGGGTTCGGGCTAGGGTTAGGGTTAGGGGACGGGGACGGTTTAGGGTCCAGGTGAGGGTACGACAACGCTTTAGGGGGAGCGTACGTGTGAGGGCGCGGGTTAGTGTCAGCGTACGGGTTAGGATTAGGGGACGGTTGAGGGTCAGGCTTCGGGGAAGGGTTAGGGTTAGGGTTCCGGCTAGGGTTAGGGTTAGGGGACGGGGACGGTTTAGGGTCCAGGTGAGGGTACGACAACGCTTTAGGGGGAGCGTACGTGTGAGGGCGCGGGTTAGTGTCAGCGTACGGGTTAGGATTAGGGGACGGGTGAGGGTCAGGCTTCGGGGAAGGGTTAGGGTTAGGTTTCGGGCTAGGGTTAGGGTTAGGGGACGGGGACGGTTTAGGGTCCAGGTGAGGGTACGACAACGCTTTAGGGGGAGCATACGTGTGAGGGCGCGGGTTAGTGTCAGCGTACGGGTTCGGATTAGGGGACGGTTGAGGTTCAGGCTTCGGGGAAGTGTTAGGGTTAGGGTTCGGGCTAGGGTTAGGGTTAGGGGACGGGGACGGTTTAGGGTCCAGGTGAGGGTACGACAACGCTTTAGGGGGAGCGTACGTGTGAGGGCGCGGGTTAGTGTCAGCGTACGGGTTAGGATTAGGGGACGGGTGAGGGTCAGGCTTCGGGGAAGGGTTAGGGTTAGGGTTCGGGCTAGGGTTAGGGTTAGGGGACGGGGACGGTTTAGGGTCCAGGTGAGGGTACGACAACGCTTTAGGGGGAGCGTACGTGTGAGGGCGCGGTTTAGTGTCAGCGTATGGGTTAGGATTAGGGGACGGGTGAGGGTCAGGCTTCGGGGAAGGGTTAGGGTTAGGGTTTGGGCTAGGGTTAGGGTTAGGGGACGGGGACGGTTTAGGGTCCAGGTGAGGGTACGACAACGCTTTAAGGGGAGCGTACGTGTGAGGGCGCGGGTTAGTGTCAGCGTACGGGTTCGGATTAGGGGACGGGTGAGGGTCAGGCTTCGGGGAAGGGTTAGGGTTAGGGTTCGGGCTAGGGTTAGAGTTAGGGGACGGGGACGGTTTAGGGTCCAGGTGAGGGTACGACAACGCTTTAGGGGGAGCGTACGTGTGAGGGCGCGGGTTAGTGTCAGTGTACGGGTTAGGATTTGGGGCCGGGTGAGGGTCAGGCTTCGGGGAAGGGTTAGGGTTAGGGTTCGGGCTAGGGTTAGGGTTAGGATACGGGGACGGTTTAGGGTCCAGGTGAGGGTACGACAACGCTTTAGGGGGAGCGTACGTGTGAGGGCGCGGGTTAGTGTCAGCGTACGGTTTCGGATTAGGGGACGGGTGAGGGTCAGGCTTCGGGGAAGGGTTAGGGTTAGGGTTCGGGCTAGGGTTAGGGTTAGGGGACGGGGACGGTTTAGGGTCCAGGTGAGGGTACGCCAACGCTTTAGGGGGAGCGTACGTGTGAGGGCGCGGGTTAGTGTCAGCGTACGGGTTGGGATTAGGGGACGGTTGAGGGTCAGGCTTCGGGGAAGGGTTAGGGTTAGGGTTCGGGCTAGGTTTAGGGTTAGGGTACGGGGACGGTTTAGGGTCCAGGTGAGGGTACGACAACGCTTTAGGGGGAGCGTACGTGTGAGGGCGCGGGTTAGTGTCAGCGTACGGGTTGGGATTAGGGGACGGGTGAGGGTCAGGCTTCGGGGAAGGGTTAGGGTTAGGGTTCGGGCTAGGGTTAGGGTTAGGGGACGGGGACGGTTTAGGGTCCAGGTGAGGGTACGACAACGCTTTAGGGGGAGCGTACGTGTGAGGGCGCGGGTTAGTGTCAGCGTACGGGTTAGGATTAGGGGACGGTTGAGGGTCAGGCTTCGGGGAAGGGTTAGGGTTAGGGTTCGGGCTAGGGTTCGGGTTAGGGGACGGGGACGGTTTAGGGTCCAGGTGAGGGTACGACAACACTTTACGGGGAGCGTACGTGTGAGGGCGCGGGTTAGTGTCAGCGTACGGGTTAGGATTAGGGGACGGGTGAGGGTCAGGCTTCAGGGAAGGGTTAGGGTTAGGGTTCGGGCTAGGGTTAGGGTTAGGGTACGGGGACGGTTTAGGGTCCAGGTGAGGGTACGACAACGCTTTAGGGGGAGCGTACGTGTGAGGGCGCGGGTTAGTGTCAGCGTACGGGTTAGGATTAGGGGCCGGGTGAGGGTCAGGCTTCGGGGAAGGGTTAGGGTTAGGGTTCGGGCTAGGGTTAGGGTTAGGGGACGGGGACGGTTTAGGGTCCAGATGAGGGTACGACAACGCTTTAGGGGGAGCATAGGTGTGAGGGCGCGAGTTAGTGTCAGCGTATGGATTAGGATTAGGGGACGGGTGAGGGTCAGGCTTCGGGGAAGGGTTAGGGTTAGGGTTCGGGCTAGGGTTAGGGTTAGGCGACGGGGACGGTTTAGGGTCCAGGTGAGGGTACGACAACGCTTTAGGGGGAGCGTACGTGTGAGGGCGCGGGTTAGTGTCAGCGTACGGGTTAGGATTAGGGCACGGGTGAGGGTCAGGCTTCGGGGAAGGGTTAGGGTTAGGGTTCGGGCTAGGGTTAGGGTTAGGGGACGGGGACGGTTTAGGGTCCAGGTGAGGGTACGACAACGCTTTAGGGGGAGCGTACGTGTGAGGGCGCGGGTTAGTGTCAGCGTACGGGTTAGGATTAGGGGACGGGTGAGGGTCAGGCTTCGGGGAAGGGTTAGGGTTAGGGTTCGGGCTAGGGTTAGGGTTAGGGGACGGGGACGGTTTAGGGTCCAGGTGAGGGTATGACAACGCTTTAGGGGGAGCGTACGTGTGAGGGCGCGGGTTAGTGTCAGCGTACGGGTTAGGATTAGGGGACGGGTGAGGGTCAGGCTTCGGGGAAGGGTTAGGGTTAGGGTTCGGGCTAGGGTTAGGGTTAGGGGACGGGGACGGTTTAGGGTCCAGGTGAGGGTACGACAACGCTTTAGGGGGAGCGTACGTGTGAGGCCGCGGTTTAGTGTCAGCGTACGGGTTAGGATTAGGGGACGGGTGAGGGTCAGGCTTCGGGGAAGGGTTAGGGTTAGGGTTCGGGCTAGGGTTAGGGTTAGGGGACGGGGATGGTTTAGGGTCCAGGTGAGGGTACGACCACGCTTTAGGGGGAGCGTACGTGTGAGGGCGCGGGTTAGTGTCAGCGTACGGGTTAGGATTAGGGGACGGGTGAGGGTCAGGCTTCGGGGAAGGGTTAGGGTTAGGGTTCGGGCTAGGGTTAGGGTTAGGGGACGGGGACGGTTTAGGGTCCAGGTGATGGTACGACAACGCTTTAGGGGGAGCGTACGTGTGAGGGCGCGGGTTAGTGTCAGCGTACGGGTTAGGATTAGGGGAAGGGTGAGGGTCAGGCTTCGGGGAAGGGTTAGGGTTAGGGTTCGGGCTAGGGTTAGGTTTAGGGGACGGGGACGGTTTAGGGTCCAGGTGAGGGTACGACAACGCTTTAGGGGGAGCGTACGTGTGAGGGCGCGGGTTACTGTCAGCGTACGGGTTCGGATTAGGGGACGGGTGAGGGTCAGGCTTCGGGGAAGGGTTAGGGTTAGGTTTCGGGCTAGGGTTAGGGTTAGGGGACTGGGACGGTTTAGGGTCCAGGTGAGGGTACGACAACGCTTTAGGGGGAGCGTACGTGTGAGGGCGCGGGTTAGTGTCAGTGTACGGGTTCGGATTAGGGGATGGGTGAGGGTCAGGCTTCGGGGAAGGCTTAGGTTTAGGGTTCGGGCTAGGGTTAGGGTTAGGGGATGGGGACGGTTTAGGGTCCAGGTGAGGGTACGACAACGCTTTAGGGGGAGCGTACGTGTGAGGGCGCGGGTTAGTGTCAGCGTACGGGTTAGGATTAGGGGACGGGTGAGGGTCAGGCTTCGGGGAACGGTTAGGGATAGGGTTCGGGCTAGGGTTAGGGTTAGGGGACGGGGACGGTTTAGGGTCCAGGTGAGGGTACGACAACGCTTTAGGGGGAGCGTACGTGTGAGGGCGCGGGTTAGTGTCAGCGTTCGGGTTAGGAATATGGGACGGGTGAGGGTCAGGCTTCGGGGAAGGGTTAGGGTTAGGGTTCGGGCTAGGGTTAGGGTTAGGGGACGGGGACGGTTTAGGGTCCAGGTGATGGTACGACAACGCTTTAGGGGGAGCGTACGTGTGAGGGCGCGGGTTAGTGTCAGCGTACGGGTTAGGATTAGGGGAAGGGTGAGGGTCAGGCTTCGGGGAAGGGTTAGGGTTAGGGTTCGGGCTAGGGTTAGGTTTAGGGGACGGGGACGGTTTAGGGTCCAGGTGAGTGTACGACAACGCTTTAGGGGGAGCGTACGTGTGAGGGCGCGGGTTACTGTCAGCGTACGGGTTCGGATTAGGGGACGGGTGAGGGTCAGGCTTCGGGGAAGGGTTAGGGTTAGGGTTCGGGCTAGGGTTAGGGTTAGGGGACTGGGACGGTTTAGGGTCCAGGTGAGGGTACGACAACGCTTTAGGGGGAGCGTACGTGTGAGGGCGCGGGTTAGTGTCAGTGTACGGGTTCGGATTAGGGGATGGGTGAGGGTCAGGCTTCGGGGAAGGCTTAGGGTTAGGGTTCGGGCTAGGGTTAGGGTTAGGGGATGGGGACGGTTTAGGGTCCAGGTGAGGGTACGACAACGCTTTAGGGGGAGCGTACGTGTGAGGGCGCGGGTTAGTGTCAGCGTACGGGTTAGGATTAGGGGACGGGTGAGGGTCAGGCTTCGGGGAACGGTTAGGGATAGGGTTCGGGCTAGGGTTAGGGTTAGGGGACGGGGACGGTTTAGGGTCCAGGTGAGGGTACGACAACGCTTTAGGGGCAGCGTACGTGTGAGGGCGCGGGTTAGTGTCAGCGTAAGGGTTATGATTAGGGGACGGGTGAGGGTCAGACTTCGCGGAAGGATTAGCGTTAGGGTTTGGGCTAGGGTTAGGGTTAGGTGACGGGGACGGTTTAGGGTCCAGGTGAGGATACGAGAACGCTTTAGGGGGAGCGTACGTGTGAGGGCGCGGGTTAGTGTCAGCGTACGGGTTAGGATTAGGGGACGGGTGAGGGTCAGGCTTCGGGGAAGGGTTAGGGTTAGGGTTCGGGCTAGGGTTAGGGTTAGGGGACGGGGACGGTTTAGGGTCCAGGTGAGGATACGACAACGCTTTAGGGGGAGCGTACGTGTGAGGGCGCTTGTTAGTGTCAGCGTACGGGTTAGGATTAGGGGACGTGTGAGAGTCAGGCTTCGGGGAAGGGTTAGAGTTAGGGTTCGGGCTAGGGTTAGGGTTAGGGGACGGGGACGGTTTAGGGTCCAGGTGAGGGTACGACAACGCTTTACGGGGAGCGTACGTGTGAGGGCGCGGGTTAGTGTCAGCGTTCGGGTTAGGAATATGGGACGGGTGAGGGTCAGGCTTCGGGGAAGTGTTAGGGTTAGGGTTCGGGCTAGGGTTAGGGTTAGGGGACGGGGACGGTTTAGGGTCCAGGTGAGGATATGTCAACGCTTTAGGGGGAGCGTACGTGTGAGGGCGCGGGTTAGTGTCAGCGTACGGGTTAGGATTAGGGGACGGGTGAGAGTGAGGCTTCGGGGAAGGGTTAGGGTTAGGGTTCGGGCTAGGGTTAGGGTTAGGGGACGGGGACGGTTTAGGGTCCAGGTAAGGGTACGACAACGCTTTAGGGGTGCGTACGTGTGAGGGCGCGGGTTAGTGTCAGAGTACGGGTTAGGATTAGGGGACGGGTGAGGGTCAGGCTTCGGGGAAGTGTTAGTGTTAGGGTTCGGGCTAGGGTTAGGGTTAGGGGACGGGGACGGTTTAGGGTCCAGGTGATGGTATGACAACGCTTTAGGGGGAGCGTACGTGTGAGGACGCGGGTTAGTGTCAGCGTACGGGTTAGGATTAGGGGCCGGGTGAGGGTCAGGCTTCGGGGAAGGGTTAGGGTTAGGGTTCGGGCTAGGGTTAGGGTTAGGGGACGGGGACGGTTTAGGGTCCAGGTGAGGGTACGACAACGCTTTAGGGGGAGCATAGGTGTGAGGGCGCGAGTTAGTGTCAGCGTACGGGTTAGGATTAGGGGACGGGTGAGGGTCAGGCTTCGGGGAAGGGTTAGGGTTAGGGTTCGGGCTAGGGTTAGGGTTAGGGGACGGGGACGGTTTACGGTCCAGGTGAGGGTACGACAACGCTTTAGGGGGAGCGTACGTGTGAGGGCGCGGGTTAATTTCAGCGTACGGGTTAGGATTAGGGGACGGGTGAGGGTCAGGCTTCGGGGAAGGGTTAGGGTTAGGGTTCGGGCTAGGGTTAGGGTTAGGGGACGGGGACGGTTTAGGGTCCAGTTGAGGGTACGACAACGCTTTAGGGGGAGCGTACGTGTGAGGGCGCGGGTTAGTGTCAGCGTACGGGTTAGGATTATGGGACGGGTGAGGGTCAGGCTTCGGGGAAGTGTTAGGGTTAGGATTCGGGCTAGGGTTAGGGTTAGGGGACGGGGACGGTTTAGGGTCCAGGTGAGGGTACGACAACGCTTTAGGGGTGCGTACGTGTGAGGGCGCGAGTTAGTGTCAGCGTACGGGTTAGGATTAGGGGACGGGTGAGGGTCAGGCTTCGGGGAAGTGTTAGGGTTAGGGTTCGGGCTAGGGTTAGGGTTAGGGGACGGGGACGGTTTAGGGTCCAGGTGAGGGTACGACAACGCTTTAGGGGGAGCGTACGTGTGAGGGCGCGGGTTAGTGTCAGCGTACGGGTTAGGATTAGGGGACGGGTGAGGGTCAGGCTTCGGGGAAGGGTTAGGGTTAGGGTTCGGGCTAGGGTTAGGGTTAGGCGACGGGGACTGTTTAGGGTCCAGGTGAGGGTACGACAACGCTTTAGGGGGAGCGTACGTGTGAGGGCGCGGGTTAGTGTCAGCGTACGGGTTAGGATTAGGGGACGGGTGAGGGTCAGGCTTCGGGGAAGGGTTAGGGTTAGGGTTCGGGCTAGGGTTAGGGTTAGGGGATGGGGACGGTTTAGGGTCCAGGTGAGGGTACGACAACGCTTTAGGGGGAGCATAGGTGTGAGGGTGCGAGTTAGTGTCAGCGTACGGGTTAGGATTAGGGGACGGGTGAGGGTCAGGCTTCGGGGAAGGGTTAGGGTTAGGGTTCGGGCTAGGGTTAGGGTTAGGGGACGGGGACGGTTTAGGGTCCAGGTGAGGGTACGACAACGCTTTAGGGGGAGCGTACGTGTGAGGGCGCGGGTTAATTTCAGCGTACGGGTTAGGATTAGGGGACGGGTGAGTGTCAGGCTTCGGGGAATGGTTAGGGTTAGGGTTCGGGCTAGGGTTAGGGTTAGGGGACGGGGACGGTTTAGGGTCCAGGTGAGGGTACGACAACGCTTTAGGGGGAGCGTACGTGTGAGGGCGCGGGTTAGTGTCAGCATACGGGTTCGGATTAGGGGACGGTTGAGGTTCAGGCTTCGGGGAAGGGTTAGGGTTAGGGTTCGGGCTAGGGTTAGGGTTAGGGGACGGGGACGGTTTAGGGTCCAGGTGAGGGTACGACAACGCTTTAGGGGGAGCGTACGTGTGAGGGCACCGGTTAGTGTCAGCGTACGGGTTAGGATTAGGGGCCGGGTGAGGGTCAGCCTTCGGGGAAGGGTAAGGGTTCGGGCTAGGGTTAGGGTTAGGGGACGGGGACGGTTTAGGGTCCAGGTGAGGGTACGACAACGCTTTAGGGGGAGCGTACGTGTGAGGGCGCGGGTTAGTGTCAGCGTACGGGTTAGTTTTATGGGACGGGTGAGGGTCAGGCTTCGGGGAAGTGTTAGGGTTAGGATTCGGGCTAGGGTTAGGGTTAGGGGACGGGGACGGTTTAGGGTCCAGGTGAGGGTACGACAACGCTTTAGGGGGAGCGTACGTGTGAGGGCGCGGGTTAGTGTCAGCGTACGGGTTAGGATTAGGGGACGGGTGAGGGTCAGGCTTCGGGGAAGGGTTAGGGTTAGGGTTCGGGCTAGGGTTAGGGTTAGGGGACGGGGACGGTTTAGGGTCTAGGTGAGGGTACGACAACGCTTTAGGGGGAGCGTACGTGTGAGGGCGCGGGTTAGTGTCAGCGTACAGGTTCGGATTAGGGGACGGTTGAGGGTCAGGCTTCGGGGAAGTGTTAGGGTTAGGGTTCGAGCTAGGGTTAGGGTTAGGGGACGCGGACTGTTTAGGGTCCAGGTGAGGGTACGACAACGCTTTAGGGGGAGCGTAAGTGTGAGGGCGCGGGTTAGTGTCAGCGTACGGGTTAGGATTAGGGGCCGGGTGAGGGTCAGGCTTCGGGGAAGGGTTAGGGTTAGGGTTCGGGCTAGGGTTAGGGTTAGGGGACGGGGACGGTTTAGGGTCCAGGTGAGGGTACGACAAGGCTTTAGGGGGAGCGTACGTGTGAGGGCGCGGGTTAGTGTCAGCGTACGGGTTAGGATTAGGGGACGGGTGAGGGTCAGGATTCGGGGAAGGGTTAGTGTTAGGGTTCGGGCTAGGGTTAGGGTTAGGGGACGGGGACGGTTTAGGGTCCAGGTGATGGTACGACAACGCTTTAGGGGGAGCGTACGTGTGAGGACGCGGGTTAGTGTCAGCGTACGGGTTAGGATTAGGGGACGGGTGAGGGTCAGGCTTCGGGGAAGGGTTAGGGTTAGGGTTCGGGCTAGGGTTAGGGTTAGGGGACGGGGACGGTTTAGGGTCCAGGTGAGGGTACGACAACGCTTTAGGGGGAGCATAGGTGTGAGGGCGCGAGTTAGTGTCAGCGTACGGGTTAGGATTAGGGGACGGGTGAGGGTCAGGCTTCAGGGAAGGGTTAGGGTTAGGGTTCGGGCTAGGGTTAGGGTTAGGGGACGGGGACGGTTTAGGGTCCAGGTGAGGGTACGACAAGGCTTTAGGGGGAGCGTACGTGTGAGGGCGCGGGTTAATTTCAGCGTACGGGTTAGGATTAGGGGACGGGTGAGGGTCAGGCTTCGGGGAATGGTTAGGGTTAGGGTTCGGGCTAGGGTTAGGGTTAGGGGACGGGGACGGTTTAGGGTCCAGGTGAGGGTACGACAACGCTTTAGGGGGAGCGTACGTGTGAGGGCGCGGGTTAGTGTCAGCATACGGGTTCGGATTAGGGGACGGTTGAGGTTCAGGCTTCGGGGAAGGGTTAGGGTTAGGGTTCGGGCTAGGGTTAGGGTTAGGGGACGGGGACGGTTTAGGGTCCAGGTGAGGGTACGACAACGCTTTAGGGCGAGCGTACGTGTGAGGGCACCGGTTAGTGTCAGCGTACGGGTTAGGATTAGGGGCCGGGTGAGGGTCAGTCTTCGGGGAAGGGTTAGGGTTCGGGCTAGGGTTAGGGTTAGGGGACGGGGACGGTTTAGGGTCCAGGTGAGGGTACGACAACGCTTTAGGGGGAGCGTACGTGTGAGGGCGCGGGTTAGTGTCAGCGTACGGGTTAGGATTATGGGACGGGTGAGGGTCAGGCTTCGGGGAAGTTTTAGGGTTAGGATTCGGGCTAGGGTTAGGGTTAGGGGACGGGGACGGTTTAGGGTCCAGGTGAGGGTACGACAACGCTTTAGGGGTGCGTACGTGTGAGGGCGCGAGTTAGTGTCAGCGTACGGGTTAGGATTAGGGGACGGGTGAGGGTCAGGCTTCGGGGAAGTGTTAGGGTTAGGCTTCGGGCTAGGGTTAGGGTTAGGGGACGGGGACGGTTTAGGGTCCAGGTGAGGGTACGACAACGCTTTAGGGGGAGCGTACGTGTGAGGGCGCGGGTTAGTGTCAGCGTACGGGTTAGGATTAGGGGACGGGTGAGGGTCAGGCTTCGGGGAAGGGTTAGGGTTAGGGTTCGGGCTAGAGTTAGGGTTAGGGGACGGGGACGGTTTAGGGTCTAGGTGAGGGTACGACAACGCTTTAGGGGGAGCGTACGTGTGAGGGCGCGGGTTAGTGTCAGCGTACAGGTTCGGATTAGGGGACGGTTGAGGGTCAGGCTTCGGCGAAGTGTTAGGGTTAGGGTTCGAGCTAGGGTTAGGGTTAGGGGACGCGGACTGTTTAGGGTCCAGGTGAGGGTACGACAACGCTTTAGGGGGAGCGTACATGTGAGGGCGCGGGTTAGTGTCAGCGTACGGGTTAGTATTAGGGGCCGGGTGAGGGTCAGGCTTCGGGGAAGGGTTAGGGTTAGGGTTCGGGCTAGGGTTAGGGTTAGGGGACGGGGACGGTTTAGGGTCCAGGTGAGGGTACGACAAGGCTTTAGGGGGAGCGTACGTGTGAGGGCGCGGGTTAGTGTCAGCGTACGGGTTAGGATTAGGGGACGGGTGAGGGTCAGGATTCGGGGAAGGGTTAGTGTTAGGGTTCGGGCTAGGGTTAGGGTTAGGGGACGGGGACGGTTTAGGGTCCAGGTGATGGTACGACAACGCTTTAGGGGGAGCGTACGTGTGAGGACGCGGGTTAGTGTCAGCGTACGGGTTAGGATTAGGGGACGGGTGAGGGTCAGGCTTCGGGGAAGGGTTAGGGTTAGGGTTCGGGCTAGGGTTAGGTTTAGGGGACGGGGACGGTTTAGGGTCCAGGTGAGGGTACGACAACGCTTTAGGGGGAGCATAGGTGTGAGGGCGCGAGTTAGTGTCAGCGTACGGGTTAGGATTAGGGGACGGGTGAGGGTCAGGCTTCGGGGAAGGGTTAGGGTTAGGGTTCGGGCTAGGGTTAGGGTTAGGCGACGGGGACAGTTTAGGGTCCAGGTGAGGGTATGACAACGCTTTAGGGGGAGCGTACGTGTGAGGGCGCGGGTTAGTGTCAGCGTACGGGTTAGGATTAGGGCACGAGTGAGGGTCAGGCTTCGGGGAAGGGTTAGGGTTAGGGTTCGGGCTAGGGTTAGGGTTAGGGGACGGGGACGGTTTAGGGTCCAGGTGAGGGTACGACAACGCTTTAGGGGGAGCGTACGTGTGAGGGCGCGGGTTAGTGTCAGCGTACGGGTTAGGATTAGGGGACGGGTGAGGGTCAGGCTTCGGGGAACGGTTAGGGTTAGGGTTCGGGCTAGGGTTAGGGTTAGGGGACGGGGACGGTTTAGGGTCCAGGTGAGGGTACGACAACGCTTTAGGGGGAGCGTACGTGTGAGGGCGCGGGTTAGTGTCAGCGTACGGGTTAGGATTAGGGGACGGGTGAGGGTCAGGCTTCGGGGAAGGGTTAGGGTTAGGGTTCGGGCTAGGGTTAGGGTTAGGGGACGGGGACGGTTTAGGGTCTAGGTGAGGGTACGACAACGCTTTAGGGGGAGCGTACGTGTGAGGGCGCGGGTTAGTGTCAGCGTACAGGTTCGGATTAGGGGACGGTTGAGGGTCAGGCTTCGGGGAAGTGTTAGGGTTAGGGTTCGAGCTAGGGTTAGGGTTAGGGGACGCGGACTGTTTAGGGTCCAGGTGAGGGTACGACAACGCTTTAGGGGGAGCGTAAGTGTGAGGGCGCGGGTTAGTGTCAGCGTACGGGTTAGGATTAGGGGCCGGGTGAGGATCAGGCTTCGGGGAAGGGTTAGGGTTAGGGTTCGGGCTAGGGTTAGGGTTAGGGGACGGGGACGGTTTAGGGTCCAGGTGAGGGTACGACAAGGCTTTAGGGGGAGCGTACGTGTGAGGGCGCGGGTTAGTGTCAGCGTACGGGTTAGGATTAGGGGACGGGTGAGGGTCAGGATTCGGGGAAGGGTTAGTGTTAGGGTTCGGGCTAGGGTTAGGGTTAGGGGACGGGGACGGTTTAGGGTCCAGGTGATGGTACGACAACGCTTTAGGGGGAGCGTACGTGTGAGGACGCGGGTTAGTGTCAGCGTACGGGTTAGGATTAGGGGACGGGTGAGGGTCAGGCTTCGGGGAAGGGTTAGGGTTAGGGTTCGGGCTAGGGTTAGGGTTAGGGGACGGGGACGGTTTAGGGTCCAGGTGAGGGTACGACAACGCTTTAGGGGGAGCATAGGTGTGAGGGCGCGAGTTAGTGTCAGCGTACGGGTTAGGATTAGGGGACGGGTGAGGGTCAGGCTTCAGGGAAGGGTTAGGGTTAGGGTTCGGGCTAGGGTTAGGGTTAGGGGACGGGGACGGTTTAGGGTCCAGGTGAGGGTACGACAAGGCTTTAGGGGGAGCGTACGTGTGAGGGCGCGGGTTAATTTCAGCGTACGGGTTAGGATTAGGGGACGGGTGAGGGTCAGGCTTCGGGGAATGGTTAGGGTTAGGGTTCGGGCTAGGGTTAGGGTTAGGGGACGGGGACGGTTTAGGGTCCAGGTGAGGGTACGACAACGCTTTAGGGGGAGCGTACGTGTGAGGGCGCGGGTTAGTGTCAGCATACAGGTTCGGATTAGGGGACGGTTGAGGTTCAGGCTTCGGGGAAGGGTTAGGGTTAGGGTTCGGGCTAGGGATAGGGTTAGGGGACGGGGACGGTTTAGGGTCCAGGTGAGGGTACGACAACGCTTTAGGGCGAGCGTACGTGTGAGGGCACCGGTTAGTGTCAGCGTACGGGTTAGGATTAGGGGCCGGGTGAGGGTCAGTCTTCGGGGAAGGGTTAGGGTTCGGGCTAGGGTTAGGGTTAGGGGACGGGGACGGTTTAGGGTCCAGGTGAGGGTACGACAACGCTTTAGGGGGAGCGTACGTGTGAGGGCGCGGGTTAGTGTCAGCGTACGGGTTAGGATTATGGGACGGGTGAGGGTCAGGCTTCGGGGAAGTTTTAGGGTTAGGATTCGGGCTAGGGTTAGGGTTAGGGGACGGGGACGGTTTAGGGTCCAGGTGAGGGTACGACAACGCTTTAGGGGTGCGTACGTGTGAGGGCGCGAGTTAGTGTCAGCGTACGGGTTAGGATTAGGGGACGGGTGAGGGTCAGGCTTCGGGGAAGTGTTAGGGTTAGGGTTCGGGCTAGGGTTAGGGTTAGGGGACGGGGACGGTTTAGGGTCCAGGTGAGGGTACGACAACGCTTTAGGGGGAGCGTACGTGTGAGGGCGCGGGTTAGTGTCAGCGTACGGGTTAGGATTAGGGGACGGGTGAGGGTCAGGCTTCGGGGAAGGGTTAGGGTTAGGGTTCGGGCTAGAGTTAGGGTTAGGGGACGGGGACGGTTTAGGGTCTAGGTGAGGGTACGACAACGCTTTAGGGGGAGCGTACGTGTGAGGGCGCGGGTTAGTGTCAGCGTACAGGTTCGGATTAGGGGACGGTTGAGGGTCAGGCTTCGGCGAAGTGTTAGGGTTAGGGTTCGAGCTAGGGTTAGGGTTAGGGGACGCGGACTGTTTAGGGTCCAGGTGAGGGTACGACAACGCTTTAGGGGGAGCGTACATGTGAGGGCGCGGGTTAGTGTCAGCGTACGGGTTAGTATTAGGGGCCGGGTGAGGGTCAGGCTTCGGGGAAGGGTTAGGGTTAGGGTTCGGGCTAGGGTTAGGGTTAGGGGACGGGGACGGTTTAGGGTCCAGGTGAGGGTACGACAAGGCTTTAGGGGGAGCGTACGTGTGAGGGCGCGGGTTAGTGTCAGCGTACGGGTTAGGATTAGGGGACGGGTGAGGGTCAGGATTCGGGGAAGGGTTAGTGTTAGGGTTCGGGCTAGGGTTAGGGTTAGGGGACGGGGACGGTTTAGGGTCCAGGTGATGGTACGACAACGCTTTAGGGGGAGCGTACGTGTGAGGACGCGGGTTAGTGTCAGCGTACGGGTTAGGATTAGGGGACGGGTGAGGGTCAGGCTTCGGGGAAGGGTTAGGGTTAGGGTTCGGGCTAGGGTTAGGGTTAGGGGACGGGGACGGTTTAGGGTCCAGGTGAGGGTACGACAACGCTTTAGGGGGAGCATAGGTGTGAGGGCCCGAGTTAGTGTCAGCGTACGGGTTAGGATTAGGGGACGGGTGAGGGTCAGGCTTCGGGGAAGGGTTAGGGTTAGGGTTCGGGCTAGGGTTAGGGTTAGGCGACGGGGACAGTTTAGGGTCCAGGTGAGGGTATGACAACGCTTTAGGGGGAGCGTACGTGTGAGGGCGCGGGTTAGTGTCAGCGTACGGGTTAGGATTAGGGCACGAGTGAGGGTCAGGCTTCGGGGAAGGGTTAGGGTTAGGGTTCGGGCTAGGGTTAGGGTTAGGGGACGGGGACGGTTTAGGGTCCAGGTGAGGGTACGACAACGCTTTAGGGGGAGCGTACGTGTGAGGGCGCGGGTTAGTGTCAGCGTACGGGTTAGGATTAGGGGACGGGTGAGGGTCAGGCTTCGGGGAACGGTTAGGGTTAGGGTTCGGGCTAGGGTTAGGGTTAGGGGACGGGGACGGTTTAGGGTCCAGGTGAGGGTACGACAACGCTTTAGGGGGAGCGTACGTGTGAGGGCGCGGGTTAGTGTCAGCGTACGGGTTAGGATTAGGGGACGGGTGAGAGTCAGGCTTCGGGGAAGGGTTAGGGTTAGGGTTCGGGCTAGGGTTAGGGTTAGGGGACGGGGACGGTTTAGGGTCCAGGTGAGGGTACGACAACGCTTTAGGGGGAGCGTACGTGTGAGGGCGCGGGTTAGTGTCAGCGTACGGGTTAGGATTAGGGGACGGGTGAGGGTCAGGCTTCGGGGAAGGGTTAGGGTTAGGGTTCGGGCTAGGGTTAGGGTTAGGGGACGGGGACGGTTTAGGGTCCAGGTGAGGGTACGACAACGCTTTAGGGGGAGCGTACGTGTGAGGGTGCGGGTTAGTGTCAGCGTACGGGTTAGGATTAGGGGACGGTTGAGGGTCAGTCTTCGGGGAAGGGTTAGGGTTAGGGTTCGGGCTAGGGTTAGGGTTAGGGGACGGGGACGGTTTAGGGTCCAGGTGAGGGTACGACAACGCTTTAGGGGGAGCGTACGTGTGAGGGCGCGGGTTAGTGTCAGCGTACGGGTTAGGATTAGGGGACGGGTGAGGGTCAGGCTTCGGGGAAGGGTTAGGGTTAGGTTTCGGGCTAGGGTTAGGGTTAGGGGACGGGGACGGTTTAGGGTCCAGGTGAGGGTACGACAACGCTTTAGGGGGAGCGTACGTGTGAGGGCGCGGGTTAGTGTCAGCGTACGGGTTCGGATTAGGGGACGGTTGAGGTTCAGGCTTCGGGGAAGGGTTAGGGTTAGGGTTCGGGCTAGGGTTAGGGTTAGGGGACGGGGACGGTTTAGGGTCCAGGTGAGGGTACGACAACGCTTTAGGGGGAGCGTACGTGTGAGGGCACCGGTTAGTGTCAGCGTACGGGTTAGGATTAGGGGCTGGGTGAGGGTCAGTCTTCGGGGAAGGGTTAGGGTTAGGGTTCGGGCTAGGGTTAGGGTTAGGGGACGGGGACGGTTTAGGGTCCAGGTGAGGGTACGACAACGCTTTAGGGGGAGCGTACGTGTGAGGGCGCGGGTTAGTGTCAGCGTACGGGTTAGGATTAGGGGACGGGTGAGGGTCAGGCTTCGGGGAAGGGTTAGGGTTAGGGTTCGGGCTAGGGTTAGGGTTAGGGGACGGGGACGGTTTAGGGTCCAGGTGAGGATACGACAACGCTTTAGGGGGAGCGTACGTTTGAGGGCGCTTGTTAGTGTCAGCGTACGGGTTAGGATTAGGTGACGTGTGAGAGTCAGGCTTCGTGGAAGGGTTAGAGTTAGGGTTCGGGCTAGGGTTAGGGTTAGGGGACGGGGACGGTTTAGGGTCCAGGTGAGGGTACGACAACGCTTTAGGGGGAGCGTACGTGTGAGGGCGCGGGTTAGTGTCAGCGTACGGGTTAGGATTATGGGACGGGTGAGGGTCAGGCTTCGGGGAAGTGTTAGGGTTAGGGTTCGGGCTAGGGTTAGGGTTAGGGGACGGGGACGGTTTAGGGTCCAGGTGAGGGTACGACAACGCTTTAGGGGGAGCGTACGTGTGAGGGCGCGGGTTAGTGTCAGCGTACGGGTTAGGATTAGGGGACGGGTGAGTGTCAGGCTTCGGGGAAGGGTTAGGGTTAGGGTTCGGGCTAGGGTTAGGGTTAGGGGACGGGGACGGTTTAGGGTCCAGGTGAGGGTACGACAACGCTTTAGGGGTGCGTACGTGTGAGGGCGCGGGTTAGTGTCAGCGTACGGGTTAGGATTAGGGGACGGGTGAGGGTCAGGCTTCGGGGAAGGGTTAGGGTTAGGGTTCGGGCTAGGGTTAGGGTTAGGGGACGGGGACGGTTTAGGGTCCAGGTGAGGGTACGACAACGCTTTAGGGGGAGCGTACGTGTGAGGGCGCGGGTTAGTGTCAGCGTACGGGTTAGGATTAGGGGACGGGTGAGGGTCAGGCTTCGGGGAAGGGTTAGGGTTAGGGTTCGGGCTAGGGTTAGGGTTAGGGGAAGGGGACGGTTTAGGGTCTAGGTGAGGGTACGACAACGCTTCAGGGGGAGCGTACGTGTGAGGGCGCGGGTTAGTGTCAGCGTACAGGTTCGGATTAGGGGAAGGTTGAGGGTCAGGCTTCGGGGAAGGGTTAGGGTTAGGGTTCGAGCTAGGGTTAGGGTTAGGGGATGGGGACTGTTTAGGGTCCAGGTGAGGGTACGACAATGCTTTAGGGGGAGCGTACGTGTGAGGGCGCGGGTTAGTGTCAGCGTACGGGTTAGGATTAGGGGCCGGGTGAGGGTCAGGCTTCGGGGAAGGGTTAGGGTTAGGGTTCGGGCTAGGGTTAGGGTTAGGGGACGGGGACGGTTTAGGTTCCAGGTGAGGGTACGACAAGGCTTTAGGGGGAGCGTACGTGTGAGGGCGCGGGTTAGTGTCAGCGTACGGGTTAGGATTAGGGGACGGGTGAGGGTCAGGATTCGGGGAAGGGTTAGGGTTAGGATTCGGGCTAGGGTTAGGGTTAGGGGACGGGGACGCTTTAGTGTCCAGGTGATGGTACAACAACGCTTTAGGGGGAGCATAGGTGTGAGGGCGCGAGTTAGTGTCAGCGTACGGGTTAGGATTAGGGGACGGGTGAGGGTCAGGCTTCGGGGAAGGGTTAGGGTTAGGGTTCGGGCTAGGGTTAGGGTTAGGCGACGGGGACGGTTTAGGGTCCAGGTGAGGGTACGACAACGCTTTAGGGGGAGCGTACGTGTGAGGGCGCGGGTTAGTGTCAGCGTACGGGTTAGGATTAGGGCACGGGTGAGGGTCAGGCTTCGGGGAAGGGTTAGGGTTAGGGTTCGGGCTAGGGTTAGGGTTAGGGGACGGGGACGGTTTAGGGTCCAGGTGAGGGTACGACAACGCTTTAGGGGGAGCGTACGTGTGAGGGCGCGGGTTAGTGTCAGCGTACGGGTTAGGATTAGGGGACGGGTGAGGGTCAGGCTTCGGGGAAGGGTTAGGGTTAGGGTTCAGGCTAGGGTTAGGGTTAGGGGACGGGGACTGTTTAGGGTCCAGGTGAGGGTACGACAACGCTTTAGGGGGAGCGTACGTGTGAGGGCGCGGGTTAGTGTCAGCGTACGGGTTAGGATTAGGGGACGGTTGACGGTCAGGCTTCGGGGAATGGTTAGGGTTAGGGTTCGGGCTAGGGTTAGGGTTAGGGGACGGGGACGGTTTAGGGTCCAGGTGAGGGTACAACAACGCTTTAGGGGGAGCATAGGTGTGAGGGCGCGAGTTAGTGTCAGCGTACGGGTTAGGATTAGGGGACGGGTGAGGGTCAGGCTTCGGGGAAGGGTTAGGGTTAGGGTTCGGGCTAGGGTTAGGGTTAGGCGACGGGGACGGTTTAGGGTCCAGGTGAGGGTACGACAACGCTTTAGGGGGAGCGTACGTGTGAGGGCGCGGGTTAGTGTCAGCGTACGGGTTAGGATTAGGGCACGGGTGAGGGTCAGGCTTCGGGGAAGGGTTAGGGTTAGGGTTCGGGCTAGGGTTAGGGTTAGGGGACGGGGACGGTTTAGGGTCCAGGTGAGGGTACGACAACGCTTTAGGGGGAGCGTACGTGTGAGGGCGCGGGTTAGTGTCAGCGTACGGGTTAGGATTAGGGGACGGGTGAGGGTCAGGCTTCGGGGAAGGGTTAGGGTTAGGGTTCGGGCTAGGGTTAGGGTTAGGGGACGGGGACTGTTTAGGGTCCAGGTGAGGGTACGACAACGCTTTAGGGGGAGCGTACGTGTGAGGGCGCGGGTTAGTGTCAGCGTACGGGTTAGGATTAGGGGACGGTTGACGGTCAGGCTTCGGGGAATGGTTAGGGTTAGGGTTCGGGCTAGGGTTAGGGTTAGGGGACGGGGACGGTTTAGGGTCCAGGTGAGGGTACGACAACGCTTTAGGGGGAGCGTACGTGTGAGGGCATGGGTTAGTGTCAGCGTACGGGTTAGGATTAGGGGACGGGTGAGGGTCAGGCTTCGGGGAAGGGTTAGGGTTAGGGTTCGGGCTAGGGTTAGGTTTAGGGGACGGGGACGGTTTAGGGTCCAGGTGAGGATACGACAACGCTTTAGGGGGAGCGTACATGTGAGGGCGCGGGTTAGTGTCAGCGTACGGGTTAGGATTAGGGGACGGGTGAGGGTGAGGCTTCGGGGAAGGGTTAGGGTTAGGGTGCGGGCTAGGGTTAGGGTTAGGGGACGGGGACGGTTTAGGGTCCAGGTGAGGATACGACAACGCTTTAGGGGGAGCGTACGTGTGAGGGCGCGGGTTAGTGTCAGCGTACGGGTTCGGATTAGGGGACGGGTGAGGGTCAGGCTTCGTGGAAGGGTTAGGGTTAGGGTGCGGGCTAGGGTTAGGTTTAGGGGACGGGGACGGTTTAGGGTCCAGGTGAGGATACGACAACGCTTTAGGGGGAGCGTACATGTGAGGGCGCGGGTTAGTGTCAGCGTACGGGTTAGGATTAGGGGACGGGTGAGGGTGAGGCTTCGGGGAAGGGTTAGGGTTAGGGTTCGGGCTAGGGTTAGGTTTAGGGGACGGGGACGGTTTAGGGTCCAGGTGAGGATACGACAACGCTTTAGGGGGAGCGTACGTGTGAGGGCGCGGGTTAGTGTCAGCGTACGGGTTCGGATTAGGGGACGGTTGAGGGTCAGGCTTCGGGGAAGGGTTAGGGTTAGGGTTCGGGCTAGGGTTAGGGTTAGGGGACGGGGACGGTTTAGGGTCCAGGTGAGGATACGACAACGCTTTAGGGGGAGCGTACGTGTGAGGGCGCGGGTTAGTGTCAGCGTACGGGTTAGGATTAGGGGACGGGTGAGGGTCAGGCTTCGGGGAAGGGTTAGGGTTAGGGTTCGGGCTAGGGTTAGGGTTAGGGGACGGGGACGGTTTAGGGTCCAGGTGAGGGTACGACAACGCTTTAGGGGGAGCGTACGTGTGAGGGCGCGGGTTAGTGTCAGCGTACGGGTTAGGATTAGGGGACGGGTGAGGGTCAGGCTTCGGGGAAGGGTTAGGGTTAGGGTTCGGGCTAGGGTTAGGGTTAGGGGACGGGGACTGTTTAGGGTCCAGGTGAGGGTACGACAACGCTTTAGGGGGAGCGTACGTGTGAGGGCGCGGGTTAGTGTCAGCGTACGGGTTAGGATTAGGGGACGGTTGACGGTCAGGCTTCGGGGAATGGTTAGGGTTAGGGTTCGGGCTAGGGTTAGGGTTAGGGGACGGGGACGGTTTAGGGTCCAGGTGAGGGTACGACAACGCTTTAGGGGGAGCGTACGTGTGAGGGCATGGGTTAGTGTCAGCGTACGGGTTAGGATTAGGGGACGGGTGAGGGTCAGGCTTCGGGGAAGGGTTAGGGTTAGGGTTCGGGCTAGGGTTAGGTTTAGGGGACGGGGACGGTTTAGGGTCCAGGTGAGGATACGACAACGCTTTAGGGGGAGCGTACATGTGAGGGCGCGGGTTAGTGTCAGCGTACGGCTTAGGATTAGGGGACGGGTGAGGGTGAGGCTTCGGGGAAGGGTTAGGGTTAGGGTGCGGGCTAGGGTTAGGGTTAGGGGACGGGGACGGTTTAGGGTCCAGGTGAGGATACGACAACGCTTTAGGGGGAGCGTACGTGTGAGGGCGCGGGTTAGTGTCAGCGTACGGGTTCGGATTAGGGGACGGTTGAGGGTCAGGCTTCGGGGAAGGGTTAGGGTTAGGGTTCGGGCTAGGGTTAGGGTTAGGGGACGGGGACGGTTTAGGGTCCAGGTGAGGGTACGACAACGCTTTAGGGGGAGCGTACGTGTGAGGGTGCGGGTTAGTGTCAGCGTACGGGTTAGGATTAGGGGACGGGTGAGGGTCAGGCTTCGGGGAAGGGTTAGGGTTAGGTTTCGGGCTAGGGTTAGGGTTAGGGGACGGGGACGGTTTAGGGTCCAGGTGAGGGTACGACAACGCTTTAGGGGGAGCGTACGTGTGAGGGCGCGGGTTAGTGTCAGCGTACGGGTTCGGATTAGGGGACGGGTGAGGTTCAGGCTTCGGGGAAGGGTTAGGGTTAGGGTTCGGGCTAGGGTTAGGGTTAGGGGACGGGGACGGTTTAGGGTCCAGGTGAGGGTACGACAACGCTTTAGGGGGAGCGTACGTGTGAGGGCGCGGGTTAGTGTCAGCGTACGGGTTAGGATTAGGGGACGGGTGAGGGTCAGGCTTCGGGGAAGGGTTAGGGTTAGTGTTCGGGTTAGGGTTAGGGTTAGGGGACGGGGACGGTTTAGGGTCCAGGTGAGGGTACGACAACGCTTTAGGGGGAGCGTACGTGTGAGGGCGCGGGTTAGTGTCAGCGTACGGGTTAGGATTAGGGGACAGGTGAGGGTCAGGCTTCGGGGAAGGGTTAGGGTTAGGGTTCGGGCTAGGGTTAGGGTTAGGGGACGGGGACGGTTTAGGGTCCAGGTGAGGGTACGACAACGCTTTAGGGGGAGCGTACGTGTGAGGGCGCGGGTTAGTGTCAGCGTACGGGTTAGGATTAGGGGACGGGTGAGGGTCAGGCTTCGTGGAAGGGTTAGGGTTAGGGTTCGGGCTAGGGTTAGGGTTAGGGGACGGGGACGGTTTAGGGTCCAGGTGAGGGTACGACAACGCTTTAGGGGGAGAGTACGTGTGAGGGCGCGGGTTAGTGTCAGCGTACGGGTTAGGATTAGGGGACGGTTGAGGGTCAGGCTTCGGGGAATGGTTAGGGTTAGGGTTCGGGCTAGGGTTAGGGTTAGGGGACGGGGACGGTTTAGGGTCCAGGTGAGGGTACGACAACGCTTTAGGGGGAGCGTACGTGTGAGGGCACGGGTTAGTGTCAGCGTACGGGTTAGGATTAGGGGACGGGTGAGGGTCAGGCTTCGGGGAAGGGTTAGGGTTAGGGTTCGGGCTAGTGTTAGGGTTAGGGGACGGGGACGGTTTAGGGTCCAGGTGAGGATACGACAACGCTTTAGGGGGAGCGTACATGTGAGGGCGCGGGTTAGTGTCAGCGTACGGGTTAGGATTAGGGGACGGGTGAGGGTGAGGCTTCGGGGAAGGGTTAGGGTTAGGGTTCGGGCTAGGGTTAGGGTTAGGGGACGGGGACGGTTTAGGGTCCAGGTGAGGATACGACAACGCTTTAGGGGGAGCGTACGTGTGAGGGCGCGGGTTAGTGTCAGCGTACGGGTTCGGATTAGGGGACGGTTGAGGGTCAGGCTTCGGGGAAGGGTTAGGGTTAGGGTTCGGGCTAGGGTTAGGGTTAGGGGACGGGGACGGTTTAGGGTCCAGGTGAGGGTACGACAACGCTTTAGGGGGAGCGTACGTGTGAGGGCGCGGGTTAGTGTCAGCGTACGGGTTAGGATTAGGGGACGGGTGAGGGTCAGGCTTCGGGGAAGGGTTAGGGTTAGGGTTCGGGCTAGGGTTAGGGTTAGGGGAAGGGGACGGTTTAGGGTCTAGGTGAGGGTACGACAACGCTTTAGGGGGAGCGTACGTGTGAGGGCGCGGGTTAGTGTCAGCGTACAGGTTCGGATTAGGGGAAGGTTGAGGGTCAGGCTTCGGGGAAGGGTTAGGGTTAGGGTTCGAGCTAGGGTTAGGGTTAGGGGACGGGGACTGTTTAGGGTCCAGGTGAGGGTACGACAATGCTTTAGGGGGAGCGTACGTGTGAGGGCGCGGGTTAGTGTCAGCGTACGGGTTAGGATTAGGGGCCGGGTGAGGGTCAGGCTTCGGGGAAGGGTTAGGGTTAGGGTTCGGGCTAGGGTTAGGGTTAGGGGACGGGGACGGTTTAGGGTCCAGGTGAGGGTACGACAAGGCTTTAGGGGGAGCGTACGTGTGAGGGCGCGGGTTAGTGTCAGCGTACGGGTTAGGATTAGGGGACGGGTGAGGGTCAGGATTCGGGGAAGGGTTAGGGTTAGGATTCGGGCTAGGGTTAGGGTTAGGGGACGGGGACGCTTTAGTGTCCAGGTGATGGTACAACAACGCTTTAGGGGGAGCATAGGTGTGAGGGCGCGAGTTAGTGTCAGCGTACGGGTTAGGATTAGGGGACGGGTGAGGGTCAGGCTTCGGGGAAGGGTTAGGGTTAGGGTTCGGGCTAGGGTAAGGGTTAGGCGACGGGGACGGTTTAGGGTCCAGGTGAGGGTACGACAACGCTTTAGGGGGAGCGTACGTGTGAGGGCGCGGGTTAGTGTCAGCGTACGGGTTAGGATTAGGGCACGGGTGAGGGTCAGGCTTCGGGGAAGGGTTAGGGTTAGGGTTCGGGCTAGGGTTAGGGTTAGGGGACGGGGACGGTTTAGGGTCCAGGTGAGGGTACGACAACGCTTTAGGGGGAGCGTACGTGTGAGGGCGCGGGTTAGTGTCAGCGTACGGGTTAGGATTAGGGGACGGGTGAGGGTCAGGCTTCGGGGAAGTGTTAGGGTTAGGTTTCGGGCTAGGGTTAGGGTTAGGGGACGGGGACTGTTTAGGGTCCAGGTGAGGGTACGACAACGCTTTAGGGGGAGCGTACGTGTGAGGGCGCGGGTTAGTGTCAGCGTACGGGTTAGGATTAGGGGACGGTTGAGGGTCAGGCTTCGGGGAATGGTTAGGGTTAGGGTTCGGGCTAGGGTTAGGGTTAGGGGACGGGGACGGTTTAGGGTCCAGGTGAGGGTACGACAACGCTTTAGGGGGAGCGTACGTGTGAGGGCGCGGGTTAGTGTCAGCGTACGGGTTAGGATTAGGGGACGGTTGAGGGTCAGGCTTCGGGGAATGGTTAGGGTTAGGGTTCGGGCTAGGGTTAGGGTTAGGGGACGGGGACGGTTTAGGGTCCAGGTGAGGGTACGACAACGCTTTAGGGGGAGCGTACGTGTGAGGGCATGGGTTAGTGTCAGCGTACGGGTTAGGATTAGGGGACGGGTGAGGGTCAGGCTTCGGGGAAGGGTTAGGGTTAGGGTTCGGGCTAGGGTTAGGTTTAGGGGACGGGGACGGTTTAGGGTCCAGGTGAGGATACGACAACGCTTTAGGGGGAGCGTACATGTGAGGGCGTGGGTTAGTGTCAGCGTACGGGTTAGGATTAGGGGACGGGTGAGGGTGAGGCTTCGGGGAAGGGTTAGGGTTAGGGTGCGGGCTAGGGTTAGGGTTAGGGGACGGGGACGGTTTAGGGTCCAGGTGAGGATACGACAACGCTTTAGGGGGAGCGTACGTGTGAGGGCGCGGGTTAGTGTCAGCGTACGGGTTCGGATTAGGGGACGGTTGAGGGTCAGGCTTCGGGGAAGGGTTAGGGTTAGGGTTCGGGCTAGGGTTAGGGTTAGGGGACGGGGACGGTTTAGGGTCCAGGTGAGGGTACGACAACGCTTTAGGGGGAGCGTACGTGTGAGGGTGCGGGTTAGTGTCAGCGTACGGGTTAGGATTAGGGGACGGGTGAGGGTCAGGCTTCGGGGAAGGGTTAGGGTTAGGTTTCGGGCTAGGGTTAGGGTTAGGGGACGGGGACGGTTTAGGGTCCAGGTGAGGGTACGACTACGCTTTAGGGGGAGCGTACGTGTGAGGGCGCGGGTTAGTGTCAGCGTACGGGTTCGGATTAGGGGACGGGTGAGGTTCAGGCTTCGGGGAAGGGTTAGGGTTAGGGTTCGGGCTAGGGTTAGGGTTAGGGGACGGGGACGGTTTAGGGTCCAGGTGAGGGTACGACAACGCTTTAGGGGGAGCGTACGTGTGAGGGCGCGGGTTAGTGTCAGCGTACGGGTTAGGATTAGGGGACGGGTGAGGGTCAGGCTTCGGGGAAGGGTTAGGGTTAGTGTTCGGGTTAGGGTTAGGGTTAGGGGACGGGGACGGTTTAGGGTCCAGGTGAGGGTACGACAACGCTTTAGGGGGAGCGTACGTGTGAGGGCGCGGGTTAGTGTCAGCGTACGGGTTAGGATTAGGGGACAGGTGAGGGTCAGGCTTCGGGGAAGGGTTAGGGTTAGGGTTCGGGCTAGGGTTAGGGTTAGGGGACGGGGACGGTTTAGGGTCCAGGTGAGGGTACGACAACGCTTTAGGGGGAGCGTACGTGTGAGGGCGCGGGTTAGTGTCAGCGTACGGGTTAGGATTAGGGGACGGGTGAGGGTCAGGCTTCGTGGAAGGGTTAGGGTTAGGGTTCGGGCTAGGGTTAGGGTTAGGGGACGGGGACGGTTTAGGGTCCAGGTGAGGGTACGACAACGCTTTAGGGGGAGCGTACGTGTGAGGGCGCGGGTTAGTGTCAGGGTACGGGTTAGGATTAGGGGACGGTTGAGGGTCAGGCTTCGGGGAATGGTTAGGGTTAGGGTTCGGGCTAGGGTTAGGGTTAGGGGACGGGGACGGTTTAGGGTCCAGGTGAGGGTACGACAACGCTTTAGGGGGAGCGTACGTGTGAGGGCACGGGTTAGTGTCAGCGTACGGGTTAGGATTAGGGGACGGGTGTGGGTCAGGCTTCGGGGAAGGGTTAGGGTTAGGGTTCGGGCTAGTGTTAGGGTTAGGGGACGGGGACGGTTTAGGGTCCAGGTGAGGATACGACAACGCTTTAGGGGGAGCGTACATGAGAGGGCGCGGGTTAGTGTCAGCGTACGGGTTAGGATTAGGGGACGGGTGAGGGTGAGGCTTCGGGGAAGGGTTAGGGTTAGGGTTCGGGCTAGGGTTAGGGTTAGGGGACGGGGACGGTTTAGGGTCCAGGTGAGGATACGACAACGCTTTAGGGGGAGCGTACGTGTGAGGGCGCGGGTTAGTATCAGCGTACGGGTTCGGATTAGGGGACGGTTGAGGGTCAGGCTTCGGGGAAGGGTTAGGGTTAGGGTTCGGGCTAGGGTTAGGGTTAGGGGACGGGGACGGTTTAGGGTCCAGGTGAGGGTACGACAACGCTTTAGGGGGAGCGTACGTGTGAGGGCGCGGGTTAGTGTCAGCGTACGGGTTAGGATTAGGGGACGGGTGAGGGTCAGGCTTCGGGGAAGGGTTAGGGTTAGGTTTCGGGCTAGGGTTAGGGTTAGGGGACGGGGACGGTTTAGGGTTCAGGTGAGGGTACGACAACGCTTTAGGGGGAGCGTACGTGTGAGGGCGCGGGTTAGTGTCAGCGTACGGGTTCGGATTAGGGGACGGGTGAGGTTCAGGCTTCGGGGAAGGGTTAGGGTTAGGGTTCGGGCTAGGGTTAGGGTTAGGGGACGGGGACGGTTTAGGGTCCAGGTGAGGGTACGACAACGCTTTAGGGGGAGCGTACGTGTGAGGGCGCGGGTTAGTGTCAGCGTACGGGTTAGGATTAGGGGACGGGTGAGGGTCAGGCTTCGGGGAAGGGTTAGGGTTAGTGTTCGGGTTAGGGTTAGGGTTAGGGGACGGGGACGGTTTAGGGTCCAGGTGAGGGTACGACAACGCTTTAGGGGGAGCGTACGTGTGAGGGCGCGGGTTAGTGTCAGCGTACGGGTTAGGATTAGGGGACAGGTGAGGGTCAGGCTTCGGGGAAGGGTTAGGGTTAGGGTTCGGGCTAGGGTTAGGGTTAGGGGACGGGGACGGTTTAGGGTCCAGGTGAGGGTACGATAACGCTTTAGGGGGAGCGTACGTGTGAGGGCGCGGGTTAGTGTCAGCGTACGGGTTAGGATTAGGGGACGGGTGAGTGTCAGGCTTCGGGGAAGGGTTAGGGTTAGGGTTCGGGCTAGGGTTAGGGTTAGGGGACGGGGACGGTTTAGGGTCCAGGTGAGGGTACGACAACGCTTTAGGGGTGCGTACGTGTGAGGGCGCGGGTTAGTGTCAGCGTACGGGTTAGGATTAGGGGACGGGTGAGGGTCAGGCTTCGGGGAAGGGTTAGGGTTAGGGTTCGGGCTAGGGTTAGGGTTAGGGGACGGGGACGGTTTAGGGTCCAGGTGAGGGTACGACAACGCTTTAGGGGGAGCGTACGTGTGAGGGCGCGGGTTAGTGTCAGCGTACGGGTTAGGATTAGGGGACGGGTGAGGGTCAGGCTTCGGGGAAGGGTTAGGGTTAGGGTTCGGGCTAGGGTTAGGGTTAGGGGAAGGGGACGGTTTAGGGTCTAGGTGAGGGTACGACAACGCTTTAGGGGGAGCGTACGTGTGAGGGCGCGGGTTAGTGTCAGCGTACAGGTTCGGATTAGGGGAAGGTTGAGGGTCAGGCTTCGGGGAAGGGTTAGGGTTAGGGTTCGAGCTAGGGTTAGGGTTAGGGGACGGGGACTGTTTAGGGTCCAGGTGAGGGTACGACAATGCTTTAGGGGGAGCGTACGTGTGAGGGCGCGGGTTAGTGTCAGCGTACGGGTTAGGATTAGGGGCCGGGTGAGGGTCAGGCTTCGGGGAAGGGTTAGGGTTAGGGTTCGGGCTAGGGTTAGGGTTAGGGGACGGGGACGGTTTAGGTTCCAGGTGAGGGTACGACAAGGCTTTAGGGGGAGCGTACGTGTGAGGGCGCGGGTTAGTGTCAGCGTACGGGTTAGGATTAGGGGACGGGTGAGGGTCAGGATTCGGGGAAGGGTTAGGGTTAGGATTCGGGCTAGGGTTAGGGTTAGGGGACGGGGACGCTTTAGTGTCCAGGTGATGGTACAACAACGCTTTAGGGGGAGCATAGGTGTGAGGGCGCGAGTTAGTGTCAGCGTACGGGTTAGGATTAGGGGACGGGTGAGGGTCAGGCTTCGGGGAAGGGTTAGGGTTAGGGTTCGGGCTAGGGTTAGGGTTAGGCGACAGGGACGGTTTAGGGTCCAGGTGAGGGTACGACAACGCTTTAGGGGGAGCGTACGTGTGAGGGCGCGGGTTAGTGTCAGCGTACGGGTTAGGATTAGGGCACGGGTGAGGGTCAGGCTTCGGGGAAGGGTTAGGGTTAGGGTTCGGGCTAGGGTTAGGGTTAGGTGACGGGGACGGTTTAGGGTCCAGGTGAGGGTACGACAACGCTTTAGGGGGAGCGTACGTGTGAGGGCGCGGGTTAGTGTCAGCGTACGGGTTAGGATTAGGGGACGGGTGAGGGTCAGGCTTCGGGGAAGGGTTAGGGTTAGGGTTCGGGCTAGGGTTAGGGTTAGGGGACGGGGACTGTTTAGGGTCCAGGTGAGGGTACGACAACGCTTTAGGGGGAGCGTACGTGTGAGGGCGCGGGTTAGTGTCAGCGTACGGGTTAGGATTAGGGGACGGTTGACGGTCAGGCTTCGGGGAATGGTTAGGGTTAGGGTTCGGGCTAGGGTTAGGGTTAGGGGACGGGGACGGTTTAGGGTCCAGGTGAGGGTACAACAACGCTTTAGGGGGAGCATAGGTGTGAGGGCGCGAGTTAGTGTCAGCGTACGGGTTAGGATTAGGGGACGGGTGAGGGTCAGGCTTCGGGGAAGGGTTAGGGTTAGGGTTCGGGCTAGGGTTAGGGTTAGGCGACGGGGACGGTTTAGGGTCCAGGTGAGGGTACGACAACGCTTTAGGGGGAGCGTACGTGTGAGGGCGCGGGTTAGTGTCAGCGTACGGGTTAGGATTAGGGCACGGGTGAGGGTCAGGCTTCGGGGAAGGGTTAGGGTTAGGGTTCGGGCTAGGGTTAGGGTTAGGGGACGGGGACGGTTTAGGGTCCAGGTGAGGGTACGACAACGCTTTAGGGGGAGCGTACGTGTGAGGGCGCGGGTTAGTGTCAGCGTACGGGTTAGGATTAGGGGACGGGTGAGGGTCAGGCTTCGGGGAAGGGTTAGGGTTAGGGTTCGGGCTAGGGTTAGGGTTAGGGGACGGGGACTGTTTAGGGTCCAGGTGAGGGTACGACAACGCTTTAGGGGGAGCGTACGTGTGAGGGCGCGGGTTAGTGTCAGCGTACGGGTTAGGATTAGGGGACGGTTGACGGTCAGGCTTCGGGGAATGGTTAGGGTTAGGGTTCGGGCTAGGGTTAGGGTTAGGGGACGGGGACGGTTTAGGGTCCAGGTGAGGGTATGACAACGCTTTAGGGGGAGCGTACGTGTGAGGGCATGGGTTAGTGTCAGCGTACGGGTTAGGATTAGGGGACGGGTGAGGGTCAGGCTTCGGGGAAGGGTTAGGGTTAGGGTTCGGGCTAGGGTTAGGTTTAGGGGACGGGGACGGTTTAGGGTCCAGGTGAGGATACGACAACGCTTTAGGGGGAGCGTACATGTGAGGGCGCGGGTTAGTGTCAGCGTACGGGTTAGGATTAGGGGACGGGTGAGGGTGAGGCTTCGGGGAAGGGTTAGGGTTAGGGTGCGGGCTAGGGTTAGGGTTAGGGGACGGGGACGGTTTAGGGTCCAGGTGAGGATACGACAACGCTTTAGGGGGAGCGTACGTGTGAGGGCGCGGGTTAGTGTCAGCGTACGGGTTCGGATTAGGGGACGGGTGAGGGTCAGGCTTCGTGGAAGGGTTAGGGTTAGGGTGCGGGCTAGGGTTAGGTTTAGGGGACGGGGACGGTTTAGGGTCCAGGTGAGGATACGACAACGCTTTAGGGGGAGCGTACATGTGAGGGCGCGGGTTAGTGTCAGCGTACGGGTTAGGATTAGGGGACGGGTGAGGGTGAGGCTTCGGGGAAGGGTTAGGGTTAGGGTTCGGGCTAGGGTTAGGTTTAGGGGACGGGGACGGTTTAGGGTCCAGGTGAGGATACGACAACGCTTTAGGGGGAGCGTACGTGTGAGGGCGCGGGTTAGTGTCAGCGTACGGGTTCGGATTAGGGGACGGTTGAGGGTCAGGCTTCGGGGAAGGGTTAGGGTTAGGGTTCGGGCTAGGGTTAGGGTTAGGGGACGGGGACGGTTTAGGGTCCAGGTGAGGATACGACAACGCTTTAGGGGGAGCGTACGTGTGAGGGCGCGGGTTAGTGTCAGCGTACGGGTTAGGATTAGGGGACGGGTGAGGGTCAGGCTTCGGGGAAGGGTTAGGGTTAGGGTTCGGGCTAGGGTTAGGGTTAGGGGACGGGGACGGTTTAGGGTCCAGGTGAGGGTACGACAACGCTTTAGGGGGAGCGTACGTGTGAGGGCGCGGGTTAGTGTCAGCGTACGGGTTAGGATTAGGGGACGGGTGAGGGTCAGGCTTCGGGGAAGGGTTAGGGTTAGGGTTCGGGCTAGGGTTAGGGTTAGGGGAATGGGACTGTTTAGGGTCCAGGTGAGGGTACGACAACGCTTTAGGGGGAGCGTACGTGTGAGGGCGCGGGTTAGTGTCAGCGTACGGGTTAGGATTAGGGGACGGTTGACGGTCAGGCTTCGGGGAATGGTTAGGGTTAGGGTTCGGGCTAGGGTTAGGGTTAGGGGACGGGGACGGTTTAGGGTCCAGGTGAGGGTACGACAACGCTTTAGGGGGAGCGTACGTGTGAGGGCATGGGTTAGTGTCAGCGTACGGGTTAGGATTAGGGGACGGGTGAGGGTCAGGCTTCGGGGAAGGGTTAGGGTTAGGGTTCGGGCTAGGGTTAGGTTTAGGGGACGGGGACGGTTTAGGGTCCAGGTGAGGATACGACAACGCTTTAGGGGGAGCGTACATGTGAGGGCGCGGGTTAGTGTCAGCGTACGGGTTAGGATTAGGGGACGGGTGAGGGTCAGGATTCGGGGAAGGGTTAGGGTTAGGATTCGGGCTAGGGTTAGGGTTAGGGGACGGGGACGCTTTAGTGTCCAGGTGATGGTACAACAACGCTTTAGGGGGAGCATAGGTGTGAGGGCGCGAGTTAGTGTCAGCGTACGGGTTAGGATTAGGGGACGGGTGAGGGTCAGGCTTCGGGGAAGGGTTAGGGTTAGGGTTCGGGCTAGGGTTAGGGTTAGGCGACGGGGACGGTTTAGGGTCCAGGTGAGGGTACGACAACGCTTTAGGGGGAGCGTACGTGTGAGGGCGCGGGTTAGTGTCAGCGTACGGGTTAGGATTAGGGCACGGGTGAGGGTCAGGCTTCGGGGAAGGGTTAGGGTTAGGGTTCGGGCTAGGGTTAGGGTTAGGGGACGGGGACGGTTTAGGGTCCAGGTGAGGGTACGACAACGCTTTAGGGGGAGCGTACGTGTGAGGGCGCGGGTTAGTGTCAGCGTACGGGTTAGGATTAGGGGACGGGTGAGGGTCAGGCTTCGGGGAAGGGTTAGGGTTAGGTTTCGGGCTAGGGTTAGGGTTAGGGGACGGGGACTGTTTAGGGTCCAGGTGAGGGTACGACAACGCTTTAGGGGGAGCGTACGTGTGAGGGCGCGGGTTAGTGTCAGCGTACGGGTTAGGATTAGGGGACGGTTGAGGGTCAGGCTTCGGGGAATGGTTAGGGTTAGGGTTCGGGCTAGGGTTAGGGTTAGGGGACGGGGACGGTTTAGGGTCCAGGTGAGGGTACGACAACGCTTTAGGGGGAGCGTACGTGTGAGGGCGCGGGTTAGTGTCAGCGTACGGGTTAGGATTAGGGGACGGTTGAGGGTCAGGCTTCGGGGAATGGTTAGGGTTAGGGTTCGGGCTAGGGTTAGGGTTAGGGGACGGGGACGGTTTAGGGTCCAGGTGAGGGTACGACAACGCTTTAGGGGGAGCGTACGTGTGAGGGCATGGGTTAGTGTCAGCGTACGGGTTAGGATTAGGGGACGGGTGAGGGTCAGGCTTCGGGGAAGGGTTAGGGTTAGGGTTCGGGCTAGGGTTAGGTTTAGGGGACGGGGACGGTTTAGGGTACAGGTGAGGATACGACAACGCTTTAGGGGGAGCGTACATGTGAGGGCGCGGGTTAGTGTCAGCGTACGGGTTAGGATTAGGGGACGGGTGAGGGTGAGGCTTCGGGGAAGGGTTAGGGTTAGGGTGCGGGCTAGGGTTAGGGTTAGGGGACGGGGACGGTTTAGGGTCCAGGTGAGGATACGACAACGCTTTAGGGGGAGCGTACGTGTGAGGGCGCGGGTTAGTGTCAGCGTACGGGTTCGGATTAGGGGACGGTTGAGGGTCAGGCTTCGGGGAAGGGTTAGGGTTAGGGTTCGGGCTAGGGTTAGGGTTAGGGGACGGGGACGGTTTAGGGTCCACGTGAGGGTACGACAACGCTTTAGGGGGAGCGTACGTGTGAGGGTGCGGGTTAGTGTCAGCGTACGGGTTAGGATTAGGGGACGGGTGAGGGTCAGGCTTCGGGGAAGGGTTAGGGTTAGGTTTCGGGCTAGGGTTAGGGTTAGGGGACGGGGACGGTTTAGGGTCCAGGTGAGGGTACGACTACGCTTTAGGGGGAGCGTACGTGTGAGGGCGCGGGTTAGTGTCAGCGTACGGGTTCGGATTAGGGGACGGGTGAGGTTCAGGCTTCGGGGAAGGGTTAGGGTTAGGGTTCGGGCTAGGGTTAGGGTTAGGGGACGGGGACGGTTTAGGGTCCAGGTGAGGGTACGACAACGCTTTAGGGGGAGCGTACGTGTGAGGGCGCGGGTTAGTGTCAGCGTACGGGTTAGGATTAGGGGACGGGTGAGGGTCAGGCTTCGGGGAAGGGTTAGGGTTAGTGTTCGGGTTAGGGTTAGGGTTAGGGGACGGGGACGGTTTAGGGTCCAGGTGAGGGTACGACAACGCTTTAGGGGGAGCGTACGTGTGAGGGCGCGGGTTAGTGTCAGCGTACGGGTTAGGATTAGGGGACAGGTGAGGGTCAGGCTTCGGGGAAGGGTTAGGGTTAGGGTTCGGGCTAGGGTTAGGGTTAGGGGACGGGGACGGTTTAGGGTCCAGGTGAGGGTACGACAACGCTTTAGGGGGAGCGTACGTGTGAGGGCGCGGGTTAGTGTCAGCGTACGGGTTAGGATTAGTGGACGGGTGAGGGTCAGGCTTCGTGGAAGGGTTAGGGTTAGGGTTCGGGCTAGGGTTAGGGTTAGGGGACGGGGACGGTTTAGGGTCCAGGTGAGGGTACGACAACGCTTTAGGGGGAGCGTACGTGTGAGGGCGCGGGTTAGTGTCAGCGTACGGGTTAGGATTAGGGGACGGTTGAGGGTCAGGCTTCGGGGAATGGTTAGGGTTAGGGTTCGGGCTAGGGTTAGGGTTAGGGGACGGGGACGGTTTAGGGTCCAGGTGAGGGTACGACAACGCTTTAGGGGGAGCGTACGTGTGAGGGCACGGGTTAGTGTCAGCGTACGGGTTAGGATTAGGGGACGGGTGAGGGTCAGGCTTCGGGGAAGGGTTAGGGTTAGGGTTCGGGCTAGTGTTAGGGTTAGGGGACGGGGACGGTTTAGGGTCCAGGTGAGGATACGACAACGCTTTAGGGGGAGCGTACATGTGAGGGCGCGGGTTAGTGTCAGCGTACGGGTTAGGATTAGGGGACGGGTGAGGGTGAGGCTTCGGGGAAGGGTTAGGGTTAGGGTTCGGGCTAGGGTTAGGGTTAGGGGACGGGGACGGTTTAGGGTCCAGGTGAGGATACGACAACGCTTTAGGGGGAGCGTACGTGTGAGGGCGCGGGTTAGTATCAGCGTACGGGTTCGGATTAGGGGACGGTTGAGGGTCAGGCTTCGGGGAAGGGTTAGGGTTAGGGTTCGGGCTAGGGTTAGGGTTAGGGGACGGGGACGGTTTAGGGTCCAGGTGAGGGTACGACAACGCTTTAGGGGGAGCGTACGTGTGAGGGCGCGGGTTAGTGTCAGCGTACGGGTTAGGATTAGGGGACGGGTGAGGGTCAGGCTTCGGGGAAGGGTTAGGGTTAGGTTTCGGGCTAGGGTTAGGGTTAGGGGACGGGGACGGTTTAGGGTTCAGGTGAGGGTACGACAACGCTTTAGGGGGAGCGTACGTGTGAGGGCGCGGGTTAGTGTCAGCGTACGGGTTCGGATTAGGGGACGGGTGAGGTTCAGGCTTCGGGGAAGGGTTAGGGTTAGGGTTCGGGCTAGGGTTAGGGTTAGGGGACGGGGACGGTTTAGGGTCCAGGTGAGGGTACGACAACGCTTTAGGGGGAGCGTACGTGTGAGGGCGCGGGTTAGTGTCAGCGTACGTGTTAGGATTAGGGGACGGGTGAGGGTCAGGCTTCGGGGAAGGGTTAGGGTTAGTGTTCGGGTTAGGGTTAGGGTTAGGGGACGGGGACGGTTTAGGGTCCAGGTGAGGGTACGACAACGCTTTAGGGGGAGCGTACGTGTGAGGGCGCGGGTTAGTGTCAGCGTACGGGTTAGGATTAGGGGACGGGTGAGGGTCAGGCTTCGGGGAAGGGTTAGGGTTAGGTTTCGGGCTAGGGTTAGGGTTAGGGGACGGGGACTGTTTAGGGTCCAGGTGAGGGTACGACAACGCTTTAGGGGGAGCGTACGTGTGAGGGCGCGGGTTAGTGTCAGCGTACGGGTTAGGATTAGGGGACGGTTGAGGGTCAGGCTTCGGGGAATGGTTAGGGTTAGGGTTCGGGCTAGGGTTAGGGTTAGGGGACGGGGACGGTTTAGGGTCCAGGTGAGGGTACGACAACGCTTTAGGGGGAGCGTACGTGTGAGGGCGCGGGTTAGTGTCAGCGTACGGGTTAGGATTAGGGGACGGTTGAGGGTCAGGCTTCGGGGAATGGTTAGGGTTAGGGTTCGGGCTAGGGTTAGGGTTAGGGGACGGGGACGGTTTAGGGTCCAGGTGAGGGTACGACAACGCTTTAGGGGGAGCGTACGTGTGAGGGCATGGGTTAGTGTCAGCGTACGGGTTAGGATTAGGGGACGGGTGAGGGTCAGGCTTCGGGGAAGGGTTAGGGTTAGGGTTCGGGCTAGGGTTAGGTTTAGGGGACGGGGACGGTTTAGGGTACAGGTGAGGATACGACAACGCTTTAGGGGGAGCGTACATGTGAGGGCGCGGGTTAGTGTCAGCGTACGGGTTAGGATTAGGGGACGGGTGAGGGTGAGGCTTCGGGGAAGGGTTAGGGTTAGGGTGCGGGCTAGGGTTAGGGTTAGGGGACGGGGACGGTTTAGGGTCCAGGTGAGGATACGACAACGCTTTAGGGGGAGCGTACGTGTGAGGGCGCGGGTTAGTGTCAGCGTACGGGTTCGGATTAGGGGACGGTTGAGGGTCAGGCTTCGGGGAAGGGTTAGGGTTAGGGTTCGGGCTAGGGTTAGGGTTAGGGGACGGGGACGGTTTAGGGTCCACGTGAGGGTACGACAACGCTTTAGGGGGAGCGTACGTGTGAGGGTGCGGGTTAGTGTCAGCGTACGGGTTAGGATTAGGGGACGGGTGAGGGTCAGGCTTCGGGGAAGGGTTAGGGTTAGGTTTCGGGCTAGGGTTAGGGTTAGGGGACGGGGACGGTTTAGGGTCCAGGTGAGGGTACGACTACGCTTTAGGGGGAGCGTACGTGTGAGGGCGCGGGTTAGTGTCAGCGTACGGGTTCGGATTAGGGGACGGGTGAGGTTCAGGCTTCGGGGAAGGGTTAGGGTTAGGGTTCGGGCTAGGGTTAGGGTTAGGGGACGGGGACGGTTTAGGGTCCAGGTGAGGGTACGACAACGCTTTAGGGGGAGCGTACGTGTGAGGGCGCGGGTTAGTGTCAGCGTACGGGTTAGGATTAGGGGACGGGTGAGGGTCAGGCTTCGGGGAAGGGTTAGGGTTAGTGTTCGGGTTAGGGTTAGGGTTAGGGGACGGGGACGGTTTAGGGTCCAGGTGAGGGTACGACAACGCTTTAGGGGGAGCGTACGTGTGAGGGCGCGGGTTAGTGTCAGCGTACGGGTTAGGATTAGGGGACAGGTGAGGGTCAGGCTTCGGGGAAGGGTTAGGGTTAGGGTTCGGGCTAGGGTTAGGGTTAGGGGACGGGGACGGTTTAGGGTCCAGGTGAGGGTACGACAACGCTTTAGGGGGAGCGTACGTGTGAGGGCGCGGGTTAGTGTCAGCGTACGGGTTAGGATTAGTGGACGGGTGAGGGTCAGGCTTCGTGGAAGGGTTAGGGTTAGGGTTCGGGCTAGGGTTAGGGTTAGGGGACGGGGACGGTTTAGGGTCCAGGTGAGGGTACGACAACGCTTTAGGGGGAGCGTACGTGTGAGGGCGCGGGTTAGTGTCAGCGTACGGGTTAGGATTAGGGGACGGTTGAGGGTCAGGCTTCGGGGAATGGTTAGGGTTAGGGTTCGGGCTAGGGTTAGGGTTAGGGGACGGGGACGGTTTAGGGTCCAGGTGAGGGTACGACAACGCTTTAGGGGGAGCGTACGTGTGAGGGCACGGGTTAGTGTCAGCGTACGGGTTAGGATTAGGGGACGGGTGAGGGTCAGGCTTCGGGGAAGGGTTAGGGTTAGGGTTCGGGCTAGTGTTAGGGTTAGGGGACGGGGACGGTTTAGGGTCCAGGTGAGGATACGACAACGCTTTAGGGGGAGCGTACATGTGAGGGCGCGTGTTAGTGTCAGCGTACGGGTTAGGATTAGGGGACGGGTGAGGGTGAGGCTTCGGGGAAGGGTTAGGGTTAGGGTTCGGGCTAGGGTTAGGGTTAGGGGACGGGGACGGTTTAGGGTCCAGGTGAGGATACGACAACGCTTTAGGGGGAGCGTACGTGTGAGGGCGCGGGTTAGTATCAGCGTACGGGTTCGGATTAGGGGACGGTTGAGGGTCAGGCTTCGGGGAAGGGTTAGGGTTAGGGTTCGGGCTAGGGTTAGGGTTAGGGGACGGGGACGGTTTAGGGTCCAGGTGAGGGTACGACAACGCTTTAGGGGGAGCGTACGTGTGAGGGCGCGGGTTAGTGTCAGCGTACGGGTTAGGATTAGGGGACGGGTGAGGGTCAGGCTTCGGGGAAGGGTTAGGGTTAGGTTTCGGGCTAGGGTTAGGGTTAGGGGACGGGGACGGTTTAGGGTTCAGGTGAGGGTACGACAACGCTTTAGGGGGAGCGTACGTGTGAGGGCGCGGGTTAGTGTCAGCGTACGGGTTCGGATTAGGGGACGGGTGAGGTTCAGGCTTCGGGGAAGGGTTAGGGTTAGGGTTCGGGCTAGGGTTAGGGTTAGGGGACGGGGACGGTTTAGGGTCCAGGTGAGGGTACGACAACGCTTTAGGGGGAGCGTACGTGTGAGGGCGCGGGTTAGTGTCAGCGTACGTGTTAGGATTAGGGGACGGGTGAGGGTCAGGCTTCGGGGAAGGGTTAGGGTTAGTGTTCGGGTTAGGGTTAGGGTTAGGGGACGGGGACGGTTTAGGGTCCAGGTGAGGGTACGACAACGCTTTAGGGGGAGCGTACGTGTGAGGGCGCGGGTTAGTGTCAGCGTACGGGTTAGGATTAGGGGACAGGTGAGGGTCAGGCTTCGGGGAAGGGTTAGGGTTAGGGTTCGGGCTAGGGTTAGGGTTAGGGGACGGGGACGGTTTAGGGTCCAGGTGAGGGTACGACAACGCTTTAGGGGGAGCGTACGCGTGAGGGCGCGGGTTAGTGTTAGCGTATGGGTTAGGATTAGGGGACGGGTGAGGGTCAGGCTTCGTGGAAGGGTTAGGGTTAGGGTTCGGGCTAGGGTTAGGGTTAGGGGACGGGGACGGTTTAGGGTCCAGGTGAGGGTACGACAACGCTTTAGGGGGAGCGTACGTGTGAGGGCGCGGGTTAGTGTCAGCGTACGGGTTAGGATTAGGGCACGGGTGAGGGTCAGGCTTCGGGGAAGGGTTAGGGTTAGGGTTCGGGCTAGGGTTAGGGTTAGGGGACGGGGACGGTTTAGGGTCCAGGTGAGGGTACGACAACGCTTTAGGGGGAGCGTACGTGTGAGTGCGCAGGTTAGTGTCAGCGTACGGGTTAGGATTAGGGGACGGGTGAGGGTCAGGCTTCGGGGAAGGGTTAGGGTTAGGGTTCGGGCTAGGGTTAGGGTTAGGGGACGGGGACGGTTTAGGGTCCAGGTGAGGGTACGACAACGCTTTAGGGGGAGCGTACGTGTGAGGGCGCGGGTTAGTGTCAGCGTACGGGTTAGGATTAGGGGACGGGTGAGGGTCAGGCTTCGTGGAAGGATTAGGGTTAGGGTTCGGGCTAGGGTTAGGGTTAGGGGACGGGGACGGTTTAGGGTCCAGGTGAGGGTACGACAACGCTTTAGGGGGAGCGTACGTGTGAGGGCGCGGGTTAGTGTCAGCGTACGGGTTAGGATTAGGGGACGGTTGAGGGTCAGGCTTCGGGGAATGGTTACGCTTAGGGTTCGGGCTAGGGTTAGGGTTAGGGGACGGGGACGGTTTAGGGTCCAGGTGAGGGTACGACAACGCTTTAGGGGGAGCGTACGTGTGAGGGCACGGGTTAGTGTCAGCGTACGGGTTAGGATTAGGGGACGGGTGAGGGTCAGGCTTCGGGGAAGGGTTAGGGTTAGGGTTCGGGCTAGGGTTAGGGTTAGGGGACGGGGACGGTTTAGGGTCCAGGTGAGGGTACGACAACGCTTTAGGGGGAGCGTACGTGTGAGGGCGCGGGTTAGTGTCAGCGTACGGGTTAGGATTAGGGGACGGGTGAGGGTCAGGCTTCGTGGAAGGATTAGGGTTAGGGTTCGGGCTAGGGTTAGGGTTAGGGGACGGGGACGGTTTAGGGTCCAGGTGAGGGTACGACAACGCTTTAGGGGGAGCGTACGTGTGAGGGCGCGGGTTAGTGTCAGCGTACGGGTTAGGATTAGGGGACGGTTGAGGGTCAGGCTTCGGGGAATGGTTACGCTTAGGGTTCGGGCTAGGGTTAGGGTTAGGGGACGGGGACGGTTTAGGGTCCAGGTGAGGGTACGACAACGCTTTAGGGGGAGCGTACGTGTGAGGGCACGGGTTAGTGTCAGCGTACGGGTTAGGATTAGGGGACGGGTGAGGGTCAGGCTTCGGGGAAGGGTTAGGGTTAGGGTTCGGGCTAGGGTTAGGGTTAGGGGACAGGGACGGTTTAGGGTCCAGGTGAGGATACGACAACGCTTTAGGGGGAGCGTACATGTGAGGGCGCGGGTTAGTGTCAGCGTACGGGTTAGGATTAGGGGACGGGTGAGGGTGAGGCTTCGGGGAAGGGTTAGGGTTAGGGTTCGGGCTAGGGTTAGGGTTAGGGGACGGGGACGGTTTAGGGTCCAGGTGAGGATACGACAAGGCTTTAGGGGGAGCGTACGTGTGAGGGCACGGGTTAGTGTCAGCGTATGGGTTAGGATTAGGGGACGGTTGAGGGTCAGGCTTCGTGGAAGGGTTAGGGTTAGGGTTCGGGCTAGGGTTAGGGTTAGGGGACGGGGACGGTTTAGGGTCCAGGTGAGGGTACGACAACGCTTTAGGGGGAGCGTACGTGTGAGGGCGCGGGTTAGTGTCAGCGTACGGGTTAGGATTAGGGGACGGGTGAGTGTCAGGCTTCGGGGAAGGGTTAGGGTTAGGGTTCGGGCTAGGGTTAGGGTTAGGGGACGGGGACGGTTTAGGGTCCAGGTGAGGGTACGACAACGCTTTAGGGGTGCGTACGTGTGAGGGCGCGGGTTAGTGTCAGCGTACGGGTTAGGATTAGGGGACGGGTGAGGGTCAGGCTTCGGGGAAGGGTTAGGGTTAGGGTTCGGGCTAGGGTTAGGGTTAGGGGACGGGGACGGTTTAGGGTCCAGGTGAGGGTACGACAACGCTTTAGGGGGAGCGTACGTGTGAGGGCGCGGGTTAGTGTCAGCGTACGGGTTAGGATTAGGGGACGGGTGAGGGTCAGGCTTCGGGGAAGGGTTAGGGTTAGGGTTCGGGCTAGGGTTAGGGTTAGGGGAAGGGGACGGTTTAGGGTCTAGGTGAGGGTACGACAACGCTTTAGGGGGAGCGTACGTGTGAGGGCGCGGGTTAGTGTCAGCGTACAGGTTCGGATTAGGGGAAGGTTGAGGGTCAGGCTTCGGGGAAGGGTTAGGGTTAGGGTTCGAGCTAGGGTTAGGGTTAGGGGACGGGGACTGTTTAGGGTCCAGGTGAGGGTACGACAATGCTTTAGGGGGAGCGTACGTGTGAGGGCGCGGGTTAGTGTCAGCGTACGGGTTAGGATTAGGGGCCGGGTGAGGGTCAGGCTTCGGGGAAGGGTTAGGGTTAGGGTTCGGGCTAGGGTTAGGGTTAGGGGACGGGGACGGTTTAGGGTCCAGGTGAGGGTACGACAAGGCTTTAGGGGGAGCGTACGTGTGAGGGCGCGGGTTAGTGTCAGCGTACGGGTTAGGATTAGGGGACGGGTGAGGGTCAGGATTCGGGGAAGGGTTAGGGTTAGGATTCGGGCTAGGGTTAGGGTTAGGGGACGGGGACGCTTTAGTGTCCAGGTGATGGTACAACAACGCTTTAGGGGGAGCATAGGTGTGAGGGCGCGAGTTAGTGTCAGCGTACGGGTTAGGATTAGGGGCCGGGTGAGGGTCAGGCTTCGGGGAAGGGTTAGGGTTAGGGTTCGGGCTAGGGTTAGGGTTAGGCGACGGGGACGGTTTAGGGTCCAGGTGAGGGTACGACAACGCTTTAGGGGGAGCGTACGTGTGAGGGCGCGGGTTAGTGTCAGCGTACGGGTTAGGATTAGGGCACGGGTGAGGGTCAGGCTTCGGGGAAGGGTTAGGGTTAGGGTTCGGGCTAGGGTTAGGGTTAGGGGACGGGGACGGTTTAGGGTCCAGGTGAGGGTACGACAACGCTTTAGGGGGAGCGTACGTGTGAGGGCGCGGGTTAGTGTCAGCGTACGGGTTAGGATTAGGGGACGGGTGAGGGTCAGGCTTCGGGGAAGGGTTAGGGTTAGGGTTCGGGCTAGGGTTAGGGTTAGGGGACGGGGACGGTTTAGGGTCCAGGTGAGGGTACGACAACGCTTTAGGGGGAGCGTACGTGTGAGGGCATGGGTTAGTGTCAGCGTACGGGTTAGGATTAGGGGACGGGTGAGGGTCAGGCTTCGGGGAAGGGTTAGGGTTAGGGTTCGGGCTAGGGTTAGGTTTAGGGGCCGGGGACGGTTTAGGGTCCAGGTGAGGATACTACAACCTTTAGGGGGAGCGTACATGTGAGGGCGCGGGTTAGTGTCAGCGTACGGGTTAGGATTAGGGGACGGGTGAGGGTGAGGCTTCGGGGAAGGGTTAGGGTTAGGGTGCGGGCTAGGGTTAGGGTTAGGGGACGGGGACGGTTTAGGGTCCAGGTGAGGATACGACAACGCTTTAGGGGGAGCGTACGTGTGAGGGCGCGGGTTAGTGTCAGCGTACGGGTTCGGATTAGGGGACGGTTGAGGGTCAGGCTTCGGGGAAGGGTTAGGGTTAGGGTTCGGGCTAGGGTTAGGGTTAGGGGACGGGGACAGTTTAGGGTCCAGGTGAGGGTACGACAACGCTTTAGGGGGAGCGTACGTGTGAGGGCGCGGGTTAGTGTCAGCGTACGGGTTAGGATTAGGGGACGGGTGAGGGTCAGGCTTCGGGGAAGGGTTAGGGTTAGTGTTCGGGTTAGGGTTAGGGTTAGGGGACGGGGACGGTTTAGGGTCCAGGTGAGGGTACGACAACGCTTTAGGGGGAGCGTACGTGTGAGGGCGCGGGTTAGTGTCAGCGTACGGGTTAGGATTAGGGGACAGGTGAGGGTCAGGCTTCGGGGAAGGGTTAGGGTTAGGGTTCGGGCTAGGGTTAGGGTTAGGGGACGGGGACGGTTTAGGGTCCAGGTGAGGGTACGACAACGCTTTAGGGGGAGCGTACGTGTGAGGGCGCGGGTTAGTGTCAGCGTACGGGTTAGGATTAGGGGACGGGTGAGGGTCAGGCTTCGTGGAAGGGTTAGGGTTAGGGTTCGGGCTAGGGTTAGGGTTAGGGGATGGGGACGGTTTAGGGTCCAGGTGAGGGTACGACAACGCTTTAGGGGGAGCGTACGTGTGAGGGCACGGGTTAGTGTCAGCGTACGGGTTAGGATTAGGGGACGGGTGAGGGTCAGGCTTCGGGGAAGGGTTAGGGTTAGGGTTCGGGCTAGTGTTAGGGTTAGGGGACGGGGACGGTTTAGGGTCCAGGTGAGGATACGACAACGCTTTAGGGGGAGCGTACATGTGAGGGCGCGGGTTAGTGTCAGCGTACGGGTTAGGATTAGGGGACGGGTGAGGGTGAGGCTTCGGGGAAGGGTTAGGGTTAGGGTTCGGGCTAGGGTTAGGGTTAGGGGACGGGGACGGTTTAGGGTCCAGGTGAGGATACGACAACGCTTTAGGGGGAGCGTACGTGTGAGGGCGCGGGTTAGTGTCAGCGTACGGGTTCGGATTAGGGGACGGTTGAGGGTCAGGCTTCGGGGAAGGGTTAGGGTTAGGGTTCGGGCTAGGGTTAGGGTTAGGGGACGGGGACGGTTTAGGGTCCAGGTGAGGGTACGACAACGCTTTAGGGGGAGCGTACGTGTGAGGGCACGGGTTAGTGTCAGCGTACGGGTTAGGATTAGGGGACGGGTGAGGGTCAGGCTTCGGGGAAGGGTTAGGGTTAGGTTTCGGGCTAGGGTTAGGGTTAGGGGACGGGGACGGTTTAGGGTCCAGGTGAGGGTACGACAACGCTTTAGGGGGAGCGTACGTGTGAGGGCGCGGGTTAGTGTCAGCGTACGGGTTCGGATTAGGGGACGGGTGAGGTTCAGGCTTCGGGGAAGTGTTAGGGTTAGGGTTCGGGCTAGGGTTAGGGTTAGGGGACGGGGACGGTTTAGGGTCCAGGTGAGGGTACGACAACGCTTTAGGGGGAGCGTACGTGTGAGGGCGCGGGTTAGTGTCAGCGTACGGGTTCGGATTAGGGGACGGGTGAGGGTCAGGCTTCGGGGAAGGGTTAGGGTTAGTGTTCGGGTTAGGGTTAGGGTTAGGGGACGGGGACGGTTTAGGGTCCAGGTGAGGGTACGACAACGCTTTAGGGGGAGCGTACATGTGAGGGCGCGGGTTAGTGTCAGCGTACGGGTTAGGATTAGGGGACAGGTGAGGGTCAGGCTTCGGGGAAGGGTTAGGGTTAGGGTTCGGGCTAGGGTTAGGGTTAGGGGACGGGGACGGTTTAGGGTCCAGGTGAGGGTACGACAACGCTTTAGGGGGAGCGTACGTGTGAGGGCGCGGGTTAGTGTCAGCGTACGGGTTAGGATTAGGGGACGGGTGAGGGTCAGGCTTCGGGGAAGGGTTAGGGTTAGGTTTCGGGCTAGGGTTAGGGTTAGGGGACGGGGACAGTTTAGGGTCCAGGTGAGGGTACGACAACGCTTTAGGGGGAGCGTACGTGTGAGGGCGCGGGTTAGTGTCAGCGTACGGGTTCGGATTAGGGGACGGGTGAGGTTCAGGCTTCGGGGAAGGGTTAGGGTTAGGGTTCGGGCTAGGGTTAGGGTTAGGGGACGGGGACGGTTTAGGGTCCAGGTGAGGGTACGACAACGCTTTAGGGGGAGCGTACGTGTGAGGGCGCGGGTTAGTGTCAGCGTACGGGTTAGGATTAGGGGACGGGTGAGGGTCAGGCTTCGGGGAAGGGTTAGGGTTAGTGTTCGGGTTAGGGTTAGGGTTGGGGACGGGGACGGTTTAGGGTCCAGGTGAGGGTACGACAACGCTTTAGGGAGAGCGTACGTGTGAGGGCGCGGGTTAGTGTCAGCGTACGGGTTAGGATTAGGGGACGGGTGAGGGTCAGGCTTCGGGGAAGGGTTAGGGTTAGGGTTCGGGCTAGGGTTAGGGTTAGGGGACGGGGACGGTTTAGGGTCCAGGTGAGGGTACGACAACGCTTTAGGGGGAGCGTACGTGTGAGGGCGCGGGTTAGTGTCAGCGTATGGGTTAGGATTAGGGGACGGGTGAGGGTCAGGCTTCGTGGAAGGGTTAGGGTTAGGGTTCGGGCTAGGGTTAGGGTTAGGGGACGGGGACGGTTTAGGGTCCAGGTGAGGGTACGACAACGCTTTAGGGGGAGCGTACGTGTGAGGGCGCGGGTTAGTGTCAGCGTACGGGTTCGGATTAGGGGACGGTTGAGGGTCAGGCTTCGGGGAAGGGTTAGGGTTAGGGTTCGGGCTAGGGTTAGGGTTAGGGGACGGGGACGGTTTAGGGTCCAGGTGAGGGTACGACAACGCTTTAGGGGGAGCGTACGTGTGAGGGCGCGGGTTAGTGTCAGCGTACGGGTTAGGATTAGGGGACGGGTGAGTGTCAGGCTTCGGGGAAGGGTTAGGGTTAGGGTTCGGGCTAGGGTTAGGGTTAGGGGACGGGGACGGTTTAGGGTCCAGGTGAGGGTACGACAACGCTTTAGGGGGAGCGTACGTGTGAGGGCGCGGGTTAGTGTCAGCGTACGGGTTAGGATTAGGGGACGGGTGAGGGTCAGGCTTCGGGGAAGGGTTAGGGTTAGGGTTCGGGCTAGGGTTAGGGTTAGGGGACGGGGACGGTTTAGGGTCCAGGTGAGGGTACGACAACGCTTTAGGGGGAGCGTACGTGTGAGGGCGCGGATTAGTGTCAGCGTACGGGTTAGGATTAGGGGACGGGTGAGGGTCAGGCTTCGTGGAAGGGTTAGGGTTAGGGTTCGGGCTAGGGTTAGGGTTAGGGGACGGGGACGGTTTAGGGTCCAGGTGAGGGTACGACAACGCTTTAGGGGGAGCGTACGTGTGAGGGCGCGGGTTAGTGTCAGCGTACGGGTTAGGATTAGGGGACGGTTGAGGGTCAGGCTTCGGGGAATGGTTACGCTTAGGGTTCGGGCTAGGGTTAGGGTTAGGGGACGGGGACGGTTTAGGGTCCAGGTGAGGGTACGACAACGCTTTAGGGGGAGCGTACGTGTGAGGGCACGGGTTAGTGTCAGCGTACGGGTTAGGATTAGGGGACGGGTGAGGGTCAGGCTTCGGGGAAGGGTTAGGGTTAGGGTTCGGGCTAGGGTTAGGGTTAGGGGACAGGGACGGTTTAGGGTCCAGGTGAGGATACGACAACGCTTTAGGGGGAGCGTACATGTGAGGGCGCGGGTTAGTGTCAGCGTACGGGTTAGGATTAGGGGACGGGTGAGGGTGAGGCTTCGGGGAAGGGTTAGGGTTAGGGTTCGGGCTAGGGTTAGGGTTAGGGGACGGGGACGGTTTAGGGTCCAGGTGAGGATACGACAAGGCTTTAGGGGGAGCGTACGTGTGAGGGCGCGGGTGAGTGTCAGTGTACGGGTTCGGATTAGGGGACGGTTGAGGGTCAGGCTTCGGGGAAGGGTTAGGGTTAGGGTTCGGGCTAGGGTTAGGGTTAGGGGACGGGGACGGTTTAGGGTCCAGGTGAGGGTACGACAACGCTTTAGGGGGAGCGTACGTGTGAGGGCGCGGGTTAGTGTCAGCGTACGGGTTAGGATTAGGGGACGGGTGAGGGTCAGGCTTCGGGGAAGGGTTAGGGTTAGGTTTCGGGCTAGGGTTAGGGTTAGGGGACGGGGACGGTTTAGGGTCCAGGTGAGGGTACGACAACGCTTTAGGGGGAGCGTACGTGTGAGGGCGCGGGTTAGTGTCAGCGTACGGGTTCGGATTAGGGGACGGGTGAGGTTCAGGCTTCGGGGAAGGGTTAGGGTTAGGGTTCGGGCTAGGGTTAGGGTTAGGGGACGGGGACGGTTTAGGGTCCAGGTGAGGGTACGACAACGCTTTAGGGGGAGCGTACGTGTGAGGGCGTGGGTTAGTGTCAGCGTACGGGTTCGGATTAGGGGACGGGTGAGGGTCAGGCTTCGGGGAAGGGTTAGGGTTAGGGTTCGGGTTAGGGTTAGGGTTAGGGGACGGGGACGGTTTAGGGTCCAGGTGAGGGTACGACAACGCTTTAGGGGGAGCGTACGTGTGAGGGCGCGGGTTAGTGTCAGCGTACGGGTTAGGATTAGGGGACAGGTGAGGGTCAGGCTTCGGGGAAGGGTTAGGGTTAGGGTTCGGGCTAGGGTTAGGGTTAGGGGACGGGGACGGTTTATGGTCCAGGTGAGGGTACGACAACGCTTTAGGGGGAGCGTACGTGTGAGGGCGCGGGTTAGTGTCAGCGTATGGGTTAGGATTAGGGGACGGTTGAGGGTCAGGCTTCGTGGAAGGGTTAGGGTTAGGGTTCGGGCTAGGGTTAGGGTTAGGGGACGGGGACGGTTTAGGGTCCAGGTGAGGGTACGACAACGCTTTAGGGGGAGCGTACGTGTGAGGGCGCGGGTTAGTGTCAGCGTACGGGTTAGGATTAGGGGACGGGTGAGGGTCAGGCTTCGGGGAAGGGTTAGGGTTTGGGTTCGGGCTAGGGTTAGGGTTAGGGGACGGGGACGGTTTAGGGTCCAGGTGAGGGTACGACAACGCTTTAGGGGGAGCGTATGTGTGAGGGCGCGGGTTAATGTCAGCGTACGGGTTAGGATTAGGGGACGGGTGAGGGTCAGGCTTCGGGGAAGGGTTAGGGTTAGGGTTCGGGCTAGGGTTAGGGTTAGGGGACGGGGACGGTTTAGGGTCCAGGTGAGGATACGACAACGCTTTAGGGGGAGCGTACATGTGAGGGCGCGGGTTAGTGTCAGCGTACGGGTTAGTATTAGGGGACGGGTGAGGGTGAGGCTTCGGGGAAGGGTTAGGGTTAGGGTTCGGGCTAGGGTTAGGGTTAGGGGACGGGGACGGTTTAGGGTCCAGGTGAGGATACGACAACGCTTTAGAGGGAGCGTACATGTGAGGGCGCAGGTTAGTGTCAGCGTACGGGTTAGGATTAGGGGACGGGTGAGGGTGAGGCTTCGGGGAAGGGTTAGGGTTAGGGTTAGGGCTAGGGTTAGGGTTAGGGGACGGGGACGGTTTAGGGTCCAGGTGAGGGTATGAAAACGCTTTAGGGGGAGCGTACGTGTGAGGGCGCAGGTTAGTGTCAGCGTACGGGTTAGGATTAGGGGACGGGTGAGGGTCAGGCTTCGGGGAAGTGTTAGGGTTAGGGTTCGGGCTAGGGTTAGGATTAGGGGACGGGGACGGTTTAGGGTCCAGGTGAGGGTACGACAACGCTTTAGGGGGAGCGTACGTGTGAGGGCGCGGTTTAGTGTCAGCGTATGGGTTAGGATTAGGGGACGGGTGAGGGTCAGGCTTCGGGGAAGGGTTAGGGTTAGGGTTCGGGCTAGGGTTAGGGTTAGGGGACGGGGACGGTTTAGGGTCCAGGTGAGGGTACGACAACGCTTTAGGGGGAGCGTACGTGTGAGGGCGCGGCTTAGTGTAAGCGTACGGGTTAGGATTAGGGCACGGGTGAGGGTCAGGCTTCGGGGAAGGGTTAGGGTTAGGGTTCGGGCTAGGGTTAGGGTTAGGGGACGGGGACGGTTTAGGGTCCAGGTGAGGGTACGACAACGCTTTAGGGGGAGCGTACGTGTGAGGGCACGGGTTAGTGTCAGCGTACGGGTTAGGATTAGGGGACGGGTGAGGGTCAGGCTTCGGGGAAGGGTTAGGGTTAGGGTTCGGGCTAGGGTTAGGGTTAGGGGACGGGGACGGTTTAGGGTCGAGGTGAGGGTACGACAACGCTTTAGGGGGAGCGTACGTGTGAGGGCGCGGGTTAGTGTCAGCGTACGGGTTAGGATTAGGGGACGGGTGAGGGTCAGGCTTCGGGGAAGGGTTAGGGTTAGGGTTCGGGCTAGGGTTAGGGTTAGGGGACGGGGACGGTTTAGGGTCCAGGTGAGGGTACGACAACGCTTTAGGGGGAGCGTACGTGTCAGGGCGCGGCTTAGTGTCAGCGTACGGGTTAGGATTAGGGCACGTGTGAGGGTCAGGCTTCGGGGAAGGGTTAGGGTTAGGGTTCGGGCTAGGGTTAGGGTTAGGGGACGGGGACGGTTTAGGGTCCAGGTGAGGGTACGACAACGCTTTAGGGGGAGCGTACGTGTGAGGGCGCGGGTTAGTGTCAGCGTACGGGTTAGGATTAGGGGACGGGTGAGGGTCAGGCTTCGGGGAAGGGTTAGGGTTAGGTTTCGGGCTAGGGTTAGGGTTAGGGGACGGGGACGGTTTAGGGTCCAGGTGAGGGTACGACAACGCTTTAGGGGGAGCGTACGTGTGAGGGCGCGGGTTAGTGTCAGCGTACGGGTTCGGATTAGGGGACGGGTGAGGTTCAGGCTTCGGTGAAGGGTTAGGGTTAGGGTTCGGGCTAGGGTTAGGGTTAGGGGACGGGGACGGTTTAGGGTCCAGGTGAGGGTACGACAACGCTTTAGGGGGAGCGTACGTGTGAGGGCGTGGGTTAGTGTCAGCGTACGGGTTAGGATTAGGGGACGGGTGAGGGTCAGGCTTCGGGGAAGGGTTAGGGTTAGGGTTCGGGTTAGGGTTAGGGTTAGGGGACGGGGACGGTTTAGGGTCCAGGTGAGGGTACGACAACGCTTTAGGGGGAGCGTACGTGTGAGGGCGCGGGTTAGTGTCAGCGTACGGGTTAGGATTAGGGGACAGGTGAGGGTCAGGCTTCGGGGAAGGGTTAGGGTTAGGGTTCGGGCTAGGGTTAGCGTTAGGGGACGGGGACGGTTTATGGTCCAGGTGAGGGTACGACAACGCTTTAGGGGGAGCGTACGTGTGAGGGCGCGGGTTAGTGTCAGCGTATGGGTTAGGATTAGGGGACGGTTGAGGGTCAGGCTTCGTGGAAGGGTTAGGGTTAGGGTTCGGGCTAGGGTTAGGGTTAGGGGACGGGGACGGTTTAGGGTCCAGGTGAGGGTACGACAACGCTTTAGGGGGAGCGTACGTGTGAGGGCGCGGCTTAGTGTCAGCGTACGGGTTAGGATTAGGGCACGGGTGAGGGTCAGGCTTCGGGGAAGGGTTAGGGTTTGGGTTCGGGCTAGGGTTAGGGTTAGGGGACGGGGACGGTTTAGGGTCCAGGTGAGGGTACGACAACGCTTTAGGGGGAGCGTACGTGTGAGGGCGCGGGTCAATGTCAGCGTACGGGTTAGGATTAGGGGACGGGTGAGGGTCAGGCTTCGGGGAAGGGTTAGGGTTAGGGTTCGGGCTAGGGTTAGGGTTAGGGGACGGGGACGGTTTAGGGTCGAGGTGAGGGTACGACAACGCTTTAGGGGGAGCGTACGTGTGAGGGCGCGGGTTAGTGTCAGCGTACGGGTTAGGATTAGGGGACGGGTGAGTGTCAGGCTTCGGGGAAGGGTTAGGGTTAGGGCTCGGGCTAGGGTTAGGGTTAGGGGACGGGGACGGTTTAGGGGCCAGGTGAGTGTACGACAACGCTTTAGGGGGAGCGTACGTGTGAGGGCGAGGGTTAGTGTCAGCGTACGGGTTAGGATTAGGGGACGGGTGAGGGTCAGGCTTCGGGGAAGGGTTAGGGTTAGGGTTCGGGCTAGGGTTAGGGTTAGGGGACAGGGACGGTTTAGGGTCCAGGTGAGTGTACGACAACGCTTTAGAGGGAGCGTACGTGTGAGGGCGTGGGTTAGTGTCAGCGTACGGGTTAGGATTAGGGGACGGGTGAGGGTCAGGCTTCGGGGAAGGGTTAGGGTTAGGGTTCGGGCTAGGGTTAGGGTTAGGGGACGGGGACGGTTTAGGGTCCAGGTGAGGGTACGACAACGCTTTAGGGGGAGCGTACGTGTGAGGGCGCGGGTTAGTGTCAGCATACGGGTTCGGATTGGGGGACGGGTGAGGGTCAGGCTTCGGGGAAGGGTTAGGGTTAGGGTTCGGGCTAGGGTTAGGGTTAGGGGACGGGGACGGTTTAGGGTCCAGGTGAGGGTACGACAACGCTTTAGGGGGAGCGTACGTGTGAGAGCGCGGGTTAGTGTCAGCGTACCCGTTAGGATTAGGGGACGGGTGAGGGTCAGGCTTCGGGGAAGGGTTAGGGTTAGGGTTCGGGCTAGGGTTAGGGATAGGGGACGGGGACGGTTTAGGGTCCAGGTGAGGGTACGACAACGCTTTAGGGGGAGCGTACGTGTGAGGGCGCGGGTTAGTGTCAGCGTACGGGTTAGGATTAGGGGACGGGTGAGGGTCAGGCTTCGGGGAAGGGTTAGGGTTAGGGTTCGGGCTAGGGTTAGGGTTAGGGGACGGGGACGGTTTAGGGTCCAGGTGATGGTACGACAACGCTTTAGGGGGAGCGTACGTGTGAGGGCGTGGGTTAGTGTCAGCGTACGGTTTAGGATTAGGGGACGGGTGAGGGTCAGGCTTCGGGGAAGGGTTAGGGTTAGGGTTCGGGCTAGGGTTAGTGTTAGGGGACGGGGACGGTTTAGGGTCCAGGTGAGGGTACGACAACGCTTTAGGGGCAGCGTACGTGTGAGGGCGCGGGTTAGTGTCAGCGTACGGGTTAGGATTAGGGGACGGGTGAGGGTCAGGCTTCGGGGAAGGGTTAGGGTTAGGGTTCGGGCTAGGGTTAGGGTTAGGGGACGGGGACGGTTTAGGGTCCAGGTGAGGGTACGACAACGCTATGGGGGAGCGTACGTGTGAGGGCGCGGGTTAGTGTCAGAGTACGGGTTAGGATTAGGGGACGGGTGAGGGTCAGGCTTCGGGGAAGCGTTAGTGTTAGGGTTCGGGCTAGGGTTAGTGTTAGGGGACGGGGACGGTTTAGGGTCCAGGTGAGGGTACGACAACGCTTTAGGGGGACCGTACGTGTGAGGGCGAGGGTTAGTGTTAGCGTACGGGTTAGGATTAGGGGACGGGTGAGGGTCAGGCTTCGGGGAAGGGTTAGGGTTAGGGTTCGGGCTAGGGTTAGGGTTAGGGGACGGGGACGGTTTAGGGTCCAGGTGAGGGTACAACAACGCTTTAGGGGGAGCGTAAGTGTGAGGGCGCGGGTTAGTGTCGGCGTACGGGTTAGGATTAGGGGACGGGTGAGGGTCAGGCTTCGGGGAAGGGTTAGGGTTAGGGTTCGGGCTAGGGTTAGGGTTAGGGGACGGGGACGGTTTAGGGTCCAGGTGAGGGTACAACAACGCTTTAGGGGGAGCGTATGTGTGAGGGCGTGGGTTAGTGTCAGCATACGGGTTAGGATTAGGGGACGGGTGAGGGTCAGTCTTAGGTGAAGGGTTAGGTTTAGGGTTCGGGCTAGGGTTAGGGTTAGGGGACTGGGACGGTTTAGGGTCCAGGTGAGGGTACGACAACGCTTTAGGGGGAGTGTACGTGTGAGGGCGTGGGTTAGTGTCAGCGTACGGTTTAGGATTAGGGGCCGGGTGAGGGTCAGGCTTCGGGGAAGGGTTAGGTTTAGGGTTCGGGCTAGGGTTAGGGTTAGGGGATGGGGATGGTTTAGGGTCCAGGTGAGGGTACGACAACGCTTTAGGGGGAGCTTACGTGTGAGGGCGCGGGTTAGTGTCAGCGTACGGGTTAGGATTAGGGGACGGGTGAGGGTCAGTCTTAGGTGAAGGGTTAGGTTTAGGGTTCGGGCTAGGGTTAGGGTTAGGGGACTGGGACGGTTTAGGGTCCAGGTGAGGGTACGACAACGCTTTAGGGGGAGTGTACGTGTGAGGGCGTGGGTTAGTGTCAGCGTACGGTTTAGGATTAGGGGACGGGTGAGGGTCAGGCTTCGGGGAAGGGTTAGGGTTAGGATTCGGGCTAGGGTTAGGTTTAGGGGATGGGGACGGTTTAGGGTCCAGGTGAGGGTACGACAACGCTTTAGGGGGAGCGTACGTGTGAGGGCGCGGGTTAGTGTCAGCGTACGGGTTCGGATTAGGGGAGGGGTGAGGGTCAGGCTTCGGGGAAGGGTTAGGGTTAGGGTTCGGGCTAGGGTTAGGGTTAGGGGACGGCGACGGTTTAGGGTCCAGGTGAGGGTACGACAACGCTTTAGGGGGAGCGTACGTGTGAGGGCGCGGGTTAGTGTCAGCGTACGGGTTATGATTAGGGCACGGGTGAGGGTCAGGCTTCGGGGAAGGGTTAGGGTTAGGGTTCGGGCTAGGGTTAGGGTTAAGGGACGGGGACGGTTTAGGGTCCAGGTGAGGGTACGACAACGCTTTAGGGGGAGCGTACGTGTGAGGGCGCGGGTTAGTGTCAGCGTACGGGTTAGGATTAGGAGACGGGTGAGGGTCAGGCTTCGGGGAAGGGTTAGGGTTAGGGTTCGGGCTAGGGTTAGGGTTAGGGGACGGGGACGGTTTAGGGTCCAGGTGAGGGTACGACAACGCTTTAGGTGGAGCGTACGTGTGAGGGCGCGGGTTAGTGTCAGCGTACGGGTTCGGATTAGGGGACGGGTGAGGGTCAGGCTTCGGGGAAGGGTTATTGTTAGGGTTCGGGCTAGGGTTAGGGTTAGGGGACGGGGATGGTTTAGGGTCCAGGTGAGGGTACGACAACGCTTTAGGGGGAGCGTACGTTTGAGGGCGCTGGTTAGTGTCAGCGTACGGGTTAGGATTAGGGGACGGGTGAGGGTCAGGCTTCAGGGAAGGGTTAGGGTTAGGGTTCGGGCTAGGGTTAGGGTTAGGGGACGGGGACGGTTTAGGGTCCAGGTGAGGGTACGACAACGCTTTAGGGGGAGCGTACGTGTGAGGGTGCTGGTTAGTGTCAGCGTATGGGTTAGGATTAGGGGACGGGTGAGGGTCAGGCTTCGGGGAAGGGTTAGGGTTAGGGTTCGGGCTAGGGTTAGGGTTAGGGGACGGGGACGGTTTAGGGTCCAGGTGAGGGTACGACAACGCTTTAGGGGGAGCGTACGTGTGAGGGCGCGGGTTAGTGTCAGCGTACGGGTTATGATTAGGGCACGGGTGAGGGTCAGGCTTCGGGGAAGGGTTAGGGTTAGGGTTCGGGCTAGGGTTAGGGTTAAGGGACGGGGACGGTTTAGGGTCCAGGTGAGGGTACGACAACGCTTTAGGGGGAGCGTACGTGTGAGGGCGCGGGTTAGTGTCAGCGTACGGGTTAGGATTAGGGGACGGGTGAGGGTCAGGCTTCGGGGAAGGGTTAGGGTTAGGGTTCGGGCTAGGGTTAGGGTTAGGGGACGGGGACGGTTTAGGGTCCAGGTGAGGGTACTACAACGCTTTAGGGGGAGCGTACGTGTGAGGGCGCGGGTTAGTGTCAGCGTACGGGTTCGGATTAGGGGACGGTTGAGGGTCAGGCTTCGGGGAAGGGTTAGGGTTAGGGTTCGGGCTAGGGTTAGGTTTAGGGGACGGGGACGGTTTAGGGTCCAGTTGAGGGTACGACAACGCTTTAGGGGGAGCGTACGTGTGAGGGCGCGGGTTAGTTTCAGCGTATGGATTAGGATTAGGGGACGGGTGAGGTTCAGGCTTTGGGGAAGGGTTAGGTTTAGGGTTCGGGCTAGGGTTAGGGTTAGGCGACGGGGACGGTTTAGGGTCCAGGTGAGGGTACGACAACGCTTTAGGGGGAGCGTACGTGTGAGGGCGCGGGTTAGTGTCAGCGTACGGGTTAGGATTAGGGCACGGGTGAGTGTCAGGCTTCGGGGAAGGGTTAGGGTTAGGGTTCGGGCTAGGGTTAGGGTTAGGGGACTGGGATGGTTTAGGGTCCAGGTGAGGTTACGACAACGCTTTAGGGGGAGCGTACGTGTGAGGGCGCGGGTTAGTGTCAGCGTACGGGTTAGGATTAGGGGACGGGTGAGGGTCAGGCTTCGGGGAAGGGTTAGGGTTAGGGTTCCGGCTAGGGTTAGGGTTAGGGGACGGGGACGGTTTAGGGTCCAGGTGAGGGTACGACAACGCTTTAGGGGGAGCGTACGTGTGAGGGCGCGGGTTAGTGTCAGCGTACGGGTTAGGATTAGGGGATGGGTGAGGGTCAGGCTTCGGGGAAGGGTTAGGGTTAGGGTTCGGGCTAGGGTTAGGGATAGGGGACGGGGACGGTTTAGGGTCCAGGTGAGGGTACGACAACGCTTTAGGGTGAGCGTACGTGTGAGGGCGCGGGTTAGTGTCAGCGTACGGGTTAGGATTAGGGGACGGGTGAGGGTCAGGCTTCGGGGAAGGGTTAGGGTTAGGGTTCGGGCTAGGATTAGGGTTAGGGGACGGGGACGGTTTAGGGTCCAGGCGATGGTACGACAACGCTTTAGGGGGAGCGTACGTGTGAGGGCACGGGTTAGTGTCAGAGTACGGGTTAGGATTAGGGGACGGGTGAGGGTCAGGCTTCGGGGAAGCGTTAGTGTTAGGGTTCGGGCTAGGGTTAGTGTTAGGGGACGGGGACGGTTTAGGGTCCAGGTGAGGGTACGACAACGCTTTAGGGGGACCGTACGTGTGAGGGCGAGGGTTAGTGTTAGCGTATGGGTTAGGATTAGGGGACGGGTGAGGGTCAGGCTTCGGGGAAGGGTTAGGGTTAGGGTTCGGGCTAGGGTTAAGGTTAGGGGACGGGGACGGTTTAGGGTCGAGGTGAGGGTACAACAACGCTTTAGGGGGAGCGTAAGTGTGAGGGCGCGGGTTAGTGTCAGCGTACGGGTTAGGATTAGGGGACGGGTGAGGGTCAGGCTTCGGGGAAGGGTTAGGGTTAGGGTTCGGGCTAGGGTTAGGGTTAGGGGACGGGGACGGTTTAGGGTCCAGGTGAGGGTACAACAACGCTTTAGGGGGAGCGTATGTGTGAGGGCGTGGGTTAGTGTCAGCGTACGGGTTAGGATAAGGGGACGGGTGAGGGTCAGTCTTAGGTGAAGGGTTAGGTTTAGGGTTCGGGCTAGGGTTAGGGTTAGGGGACTGGGACGGTTTAGGGTCCAGGTGAGGGTACGACAACGCTTTAGGGGGAGTGTACGTGTGAGGGCGTGGGTTAGTGTCAGCGTACGGTTTAGGATTAGGGGCCGGGTGAGGGTCAGGCTTCGGGGAAGGGTTAGGGTTAGGTTTCGGGCTAGGGTTAGGGTTAGGGGATGGGGACGGTTTAGGGTTCAGGTGAGGGTACGACAACGCTTTAGGGGGAGCGTACGTGTGAGGGCGCGGGTTAGTGTCAGCGTACGGGTAGGATTAGGGGACGGGTGAGGGTCAGTCTTAGGTGAAGGGTTAGGTTTAGGGTTCGGGCTAGGGTTAGGGTTAGGGGACTGGGACGGTTTAGGGTCCAGGTGAGGGTACGACAACGCTTTAGGGGGAGTGTACGTGTGAGGGCGTGGGTTAGTGTCAGCGAACGGTTTAGGATTAGGGGACGGGTGAGGGTCAGGCTTCGGGGAAGGGTTAGGGTTAGGATTCGGGCTAGGGTTAGGGTTAGGGGATGGGGACGGTTTAGGGTCCAGGTGAGGGTACGACAACGCTTTAGGGGGAGCGTACGTGTGAGGGCGCGGGTTAGTGTCAGCGTACGGGTTCGGATTAGGGGAGGGGTGAGGGTCAGGCTTCGGGGAAGGGTTAGGGTTAGGGTTCGGGCTAGGGTTAGGGTTAGGGGACGGCGACGGTTTAGGGTCCAGGTGAGGGTACGACAACGCTTTAGGGGGAGCGTACGTGTGAGGGCGCGGGTTAGTTTCAGCGTATGGATTAGGATTAGGGGACGGGTGAGGGTCAGGCTTCGGGGAAGGGTTAGGTTTAGGGTTCGGGCTAGGGTTAGGGTTAGGGGACGGGGACGGTTTAGGGTCCAGGTGAGGGTACGACAACGCTTTAGGGGGAGCGTACGTGTGAGGGCGCGGGTTAGTGTCAGCATACGGGTTCGGATTGGGGGACGGGTGAGGGTCAGGCTTCGGGGAAGGGTTAGGGTTAGGGTTCCGGCTAGGGTTAGGGTTAGGGGACGGGGACGGTTTAGGGTCCAGGTGAGGGTACGACAACGCTTTAGGGGGAGCGTACGTGTGAGGGCGCGGGTTAGTGTCAGCGTACGGGTTAGGATTAGGGGACGGGTGAGGGTCAGGCTTCGGGGAAGGGTTAGGGTTAGGGTTCGGGCTAGGGTTAGGGATAGGGGACGGGGACGGTTTAGGGTCCAGGTGAGGGTACGACAACGCTTTAGGGGGAGCGTACGTGTGAGGGCGCGGGTTAGTGTCAGCGTACGGTTTAGGATTAGGGGACGGGTGAGGGTCAGGCTTCGGGGAAGGGTTAGGGTTAGGGTTCGGGTTAGGGTTAGGGTTAGGGGACGGGGACGGTTTAGGGTCCAGGTGAGGGTACGACAACGCTTTAGGGGGAGCGTACGTGTGAGGGCGCGGGTTAGTGTCAGCGTACGGGTTAGGATTAGGGGACAGGTGAGGGTCAGGCTTCGGGGAAGGGTTAGGGTTAGGGTTCGGGCTAGGGTTAGGGTTAGGGGACGGGGACGGTTTATGGTCCAGGTGAGGGTACGACAACGCTTTAGGGGGAGCGTACGTGTGAGGGCGCGGGTTAGTGTCAGCGTATGGGTTAGGATTAGGGGACGGTTGAGGGTCAGGCTTCGTGGAAGGGTTAGGGTTAGGGTTCGGGCTAGGGTTAGGGTTAGGGGACGGGGACGGTTTAGGGTCCAGGTGAGGGTACGACAACGCTTTAGGGGGAGCGTACGTGTGAGGGCGCGGCTTAGTGTCAGCGTACGGGTTAGGATTAGGGCACGGGTGAGGGTCAGGCTTCGGGGAAGGGTTAGGGTTTGGGTTCGGGCTAGGGTTAGGGTTAGGGGACGGGGACGGTTTAGGGTCCAGGTGAGGGTACGACAACGCTTTAGGGGGAGCGTACGTGTGAGGGCGCGGGTCAATGTCAGCATACGGGTTAGGATTAGGGGACGGGTGAGGGTCAGGCTTCGGGGAAGGGTTAGGGTTAGGGTTCGGGCTAGGGTTAGGGTTAGGGGACGGGGACGGTTTAGGGTCGAGGTGAGGGTACGACAACGCTTTAGGGGGAGCGTACGTGTGAGGGCGCGGGTTAGTGTCAGCGTACGGGTTAGGATTAGGGGACGGGTGAGTGTCAGGCTTCGGGGAAGGGTTAGGGTTAGGGTTCGGGCTAGGGTTAGGGTTAGGGGACGGGGACGGTTTAGGGGCCAGGTGAGTGTACGACAACGCTTTAGGGGGAGCGTACGTGTGAGGGCGAGGGTTAGTGTCAGCGTACGGGTTAGGATTAGGGGACGGGTGAGGGTCAGGCTTCGGGGAAGGGTTAGGGTTAGGGTTCGGGCTAGGGTTAGGTTTAGGGGACAGGGACGGTTTAGGGTCCAGGTGAGTGTACGACAACGCTTTACAGGGAGCGTACGTGTGAGGGCGTGGGTTAGTGTCAGCGTACGGGTTAGGATTAGGGGACGGGTGAGGGTCAGGCTTCGGGGAAGGGTTAGGGTTAGGGTTCGGGCTAGGGTTAGGGTTAGGGGACGGGGACGGTTTAGGGTCCAGGTGAGGGTACGACAACGCTTTAGGGGGAGCGTACGTGTGAGGGCGCGGGTTAGTGTCAGCATACGGGTTCGGATTGGGGGACGGGTGAGGGTCAGGCTTCGGGGAAGGGTTAGGGTTAGGGTTCGGGCTAGGGTTAGGGTTAGGGGACGGGGACGGTTTAGGGTCCAGGTGATGGTACGACAACGCTTTAGGGGGAGCGTACGTGTGAGGGCGTGGGTTAGTGTCAGCGTACGGTTTAGGATTAGGGGACGGGTGAGGGTCAGGCTTCGGGGAAGGGTTAGGGTTAGGGTTCGGGCTAGGGTTAGTGTTAGGGGACGGGGACGGTTTAGGGTCCAGGTGAGGGTACGACAACGCTTTAGGGGCAGCGTACGTGTGAGGGCGCGGGTTAGTGTCAGCGTACGGGTTAGGATTAGGGGACGGGTGAGGGTCAGGCTTCGGGGAAGGGTTAGGGTTAGGGTTCGGGCTAGGGTTAGGGTTAGGGGACGGGGACGGTTTAGGGTCCAGGTGAGGGTACGACAACGCTATGGGGGAGCGTACGTGTGAGGGCGCGGGTTAGTGTCAGAGTACGGGTTAGGATTAGGGGACGGGTGAGGGTCAGGCTTCGGGGAAGCGTTAGTGTTAGGGTTCGGGCTAGGGTTAGTGTTAGGGGACGGGGACGGTTTAGGGTCCAGGTGAGGGTACGACAACGCTTTAGGGGGACCGTACGTGTGAGGGCGAGGGTTAGTGTTAGCGTACGGGTTAGGATTAGGGGACGGGTGAGGGTCAGGCTTCGGGGAAGGGTTAGGGTTAGGGTTCGGGCTAGGGTTAGGGTTAGGGGACGGGGACGGTTTAGGGTCCAGGTGAGGGTACAACAACGCTTTAGGGGGAGCGTAAGTGTGAGGGCGCGGGTTAGTGTCGGCGTACGGGTTAGGATTAGGGGACGGGTGAGGGTCAGGCTTCGGGGAAGGGTTAGGGTTAGGGTTCGGGCTAGGGTTAGGGTTAGGGGACGGGGACGGTTTAGGGTCCAGGTGAGGGTACAACAACGCTTTAGGGGGAGCGTATGTGTGAGGGCGTGGGTTAGTGTCAGCATACGGGTTAGGATTAGGGGACGGGTGAGGGTCAGTCTTAGGTGAAGGGTTAGGTTTAGGGTTCGGGCTAGGGTTAGGGTTAGGGGACTGGGACGGTTTAGGGTCCAGGTGAGGGTACGACAACGCTTTAGGGGGAGTGTACGTGTGAGGGCGTGGGTTAGTGTCAGCGTACGGTTTAGGATTAGGGGCCGGGTGAGGGTCAGGCTTCGGGGAAGGGTTAGGTTTAGGGTTCGGGCTAGGGTTAGGGTTAGGGGATGGGGATGGTTTAGGGTCCAGGTGAGGGTACGACAACGCTTTAGGGGGAGCTTACGTGTGAGGGCGCGGGTTAGTGTCAGCGTACGGGTTAGGATTAGGGGACGGGTGAGGGTCAGTCTTAGGTGAAGGGTTAGGTTTAGGGTTCGGGCTAGGGTTAGGGTTAGGGGACTGGGACGGTTTAGGGTCCAGGTGAGGGTACGACAACGCTTTAGGGGGAGTGTACGTGTGAGGGCGTGGGTTAGTGTCAGCGTACGGTTTAGGATTAGGGGACGGGTGAGGGTCAGGCTTCGGGGAAGGGTTAGGGTTAGGATTCGGGCTAGGGTTAGGTTTAGGGGATGGGGACGGTTTAGGGTCCAGGTGAGGGTACGACAACGCTTTAGGGGGAGCGTACGTGTGAGGGCGCGGGTTAGTGTCAGCGTACGGGTTCGGATTAGGGGAGGGGTGAGGGTCAGGCTTCGGGGAAGGGTTAGGGTTAGGGTTCGGGCTAGGGTTAGGGTTAGGGGACGGCGACGGTTTAGGGTCCAGGTGAGGGTACGACAACGCTTTAGGGGGAGCGTACGTGTGAGGGCGCGGGTTAGTGTCAGCGTACGGGTTATGATTAGGGCACGGGTGAGGGTCAGGCTTCGGGGAAGGGTTAGGGTTAGGGTTCGGGCTAGGGTTAGGGTTAAGGGACGGGGACGGTTTAGGGTCCAGGTGAGGGTACGACAACGCTTTAGGGGGAGCGTACGTGTGAGGGCGCGGGTTAGTGTCAGCGTACGGGTTAGGATTAGGAGACGGGTGAGGGTCAGGCTTCGGGGAAGGGTTAGGGTTAGGGTTCGGGCTAGGGTTAGGGTTAGGGGACGGGGACGGTTTAGGGTCCAGGTGAGGGTACGACAACGCTTTAGGTGGAGCGTACGTGTGAGGGCGCGGGTTAGTGTCAGCGTACGGGTTCGGATTAGGGGACGGGTGAGGGTCAGGCTTCGGGGAAGGGTTATTGTTAGGGTTCGGGCTAGGGTTAGGGTTAGGGGACGGGGATGGTTTAGGGTCCAGGTGAGGGTACGACAACGCTTTAGGGGGAGCGTACGTGTGAGGGTGCTGGTTAGTGTCAGCGTATGGGTTGGGATTAGGGGACGGGTGAGGGTCAGGCTTCAGGGAAGGGTTAGGGTTAGGGTTCGGGCTAGGGTTAGGGTTAGGGGACGGGGACGGTTTAGGGTCCAGGTGAGGGTACGACAACGCTTTAGGGGGAGCGTACGTGTGAGGGTGCTGGTTAGTGTCAGCGTATGGGTTGGGATTAGGGGACGGGTGAGGGTCAGGCTTCGGGGAAGGGTTAGGGTTAGGGTTCGGGCTAGGGTTAGGGTTAGGGGACGGGGACGGTTTAGGGTCCAGGTGAGGGTACGACAACGCTTTAGGGGGAGCGTACGTGTGAGGGCGCGGGTTAGTGTCAGCGTACGGGTTATGATTAGGGCACGGGTGAGGGTCAGGCTTCGGGGAAGGGTTAGGGTTAGGGTTCGGGCTAGGGTTAGGGTTAAGGGACGGGGACGGTTTAGGGTCCAGGTGAGGGTACGACAACGCTTTAGGGGGAGCGTACGTGTGAGGGCGCGGGTTAGTGTCAGCGTACGGGTTAGGATTAGGGGACGGGTGAGGGTCAGGCTTCGGGGAAGGGTTAGGGTTAGGGTTCGGGCTAGGGTTAGGGTTAGGGGACGGGGACGGTTTAGGGTCCAGGTGAGGGTACTACAACGCTTTAGGGGGAGCGTACGTGTGAGGGCGCGGGTTAGTGTCAGCGTACGGGTTCGGATTAGGGGACGGTTGAGGGTCAGGCTTCGGGGAAGGGTTAGGGTTAGGGTTCGGGCTAGGGTTAGGTTTAGGGGACGGGGACGGTTTAGGGTCCAGTTGAGGGTACGACAACGCTTTAGGGGGAGCGTACGTGTGAGGGCGCGGGTTAGTTTCAGCGTATGGATTAGGATTAGGGGACGGGTGAGGGTCAGGCTTTGGGGAAGGGTTAGGTTTAGGGTTCGGGCTAGGGTTAGGGTTAGGCGACGGGGACGGTTTAGGGTCCAGGTGAGGGTACGACAACGCTTTAGGGGGAGCGTACGTGTGAGGGCGCGGGTTAGTGTCAGCGTACGGGTTAGGATTAGGGCACGGGTGAGTGTCAGGCTTCGGGGAAGGGTTAGGGTTAGGGTTCGGGCTAGGGTTAGGGTTAGGGGACTGGGATGGTTTAGGGTCCAGGTGAGGTTACGACAACGCTTTAGGGGGAGCGTACGTGTGAGGGCGCGGGTTAGTGTCAGCGTACGGGTTAGGATTAGGGGACGGGTGAGGGTCAGGCTTCGGGGAAGGGTTAGGGTTAGGGTTCCGGCTAGGGTTAGGGTTAGGGGACGGGGACGGTTTAGGGTCCAGGTGAGGGTACGACAACGCTTTAGGGGGAGCGTACGTGTGAGGGCGCGGGTTAGTGTCAGCGTACGGTTTAGGATTAGGGGATGGGTGAGGGTCAGGCTTCGGGGAAGGGTTAGGGTTAGGGTTCGGGCTAGGGTTAGGGATAGGGGACGGGGACGGTTTAGGGTCCAGGTGAGGGTACGACAACGCTTTAGGGGGAACGTACGTGTGAGGGCGCGGGTTAGTGTCAGCGTACGGGTTAGGATTAGGGGACGGGTGAGGGTCAGGCTTCGGGGAAGGGTTAGGGTTAGGGTTCGGGCTAGGGTTAGGGTTAGGGGACGGGGACGGTTTAGGGTCCAGGCGATGGTACGACAACGCTTTAGGGGGAGCGTACGTGTGAGGGCACGGGTTAGTGTCAGAGTACGGGTTAGGATTAGGGGACGGGTGAGGGTCAGGCTTCGGGGAAGCGTTAGTGTTAGGGTTCGGGCTAGGGTTAGTGTTAGGGGACGGGGACGGTTTAGGGTCCAGGTGAGGGTACGACAACGCTTTAGGGGGACCGTACGTGTGAGGGCGAGGGTTAGTGTTAGCGTATGGGTTAGGATTAGGGGACGGGTGAGGGTCAGGCTTCGGGGAAGGGTTAGGGTTAGGGTTCGGGCTAGGGTTAGGGTTAGGGGACGGGGACGGTTTAGGGTCGAGGTGAGGGTACAACAACGCTTTAGGGGGAGCGTAAGTGTGAGGGCGCGGGTTAGTGTCAGCGTACGGGTTAGGATTAGGGGACGGGTGAGGGTCAGGCTTCGGGGAAGGGTTAGGGTTAGGGTTCGGGCTAGGGTTAGGGTTAGGGGACGGGGACGGTTTAGGGTCCAGGTGAGGGTACAACAACGCTTTAGGGGGAGCGTATGTGTGAGGGCGTGGGTTAGTGTCAGCGTACGGGTTAGGATTAGGGGACGGGTGAGGGTCAGTCTTAGGTGAAGGGTTAGGTTTAGGGTTCGGGCTAGGGTTAGGGTTAGGGGACTGGGACGGTTTAGGGTCCAGGTGAGGGTACGACAACGCTTTAGGGGGAGTGTACGTGTGAGGGCGTGGGTTAGTGTCAGCGTACGGTTTAGGATTAGGGGCCGGGTGAGGGTCAGGCTTCGGGGAAGGGTTAGGGTTAGGTTTCGGGCTAGGGTTAGGGTTAGGGGATGGGGACGGTTTAGGGTTCAGGTGAGGGTACGACAACGCTTTAGGGGGAGCGTACGTGTGAGGGCGCGGGTTAGTGTCAGCGTACGGGTAGGATTAGGGGACGGGTGAGGGTCAGTCTTAGGTGAAGGGTTAGGTTTAGGGTTCGGGCTAGGGTTAGGGTTAGGGGACTGGGACGGTTTAGGGTCCAGGTGAGGGTACGACAACGCTTTAGGGGGAGTGTACGTGTGAGGGCGTGGGTTAGTGTCAGCGTACGGTTTAGGATTAGGGGACGGGTGAGGGTCAGGCTTCGGGGAAGGGTTAGGGTTAGGATTCGGGCTAGGGTTAGGGTTAGGGGATGGGGACGGTTTAGGGTCCAGGTGAGGGTACGACAACGCTTTAGGGGGAGCGTACGTGTGAGGGCGCGGGTTAGTGTCAGCGTACGGGTTCGGATTAGGGGAGGGGTGAGGGTCAGGCTTCGGGGAAGGGTTAGGGTTAGGGTTCGGGCTAGGGTTAGGGTTAGGGGACGGCGACGGTTTAGGGTCCAGGTGAGGGTACGACAACGCTTTAGGGGGAGCGTACGTGTGAGGGCGCGGGTTAGTTTCAGCGTATGGATTAGGATTAGGGGACGGGTGAGGGTCAGGCTTCGGGGAAGGGTTAGGTTTAGGGTTCGGGCTAGGGTTAGGGTTAGGGGACGGGGACGGTTTAGGGTCCAGGTGAGGGTACGACAACGCTTTAGGGGGAGCGTACGTGTGAGGGCGCGGGTTAGTGTCAGCATACGGGTTCGGATTGGGGGACGGGTGAGGGTCAGGCTTCGGGGAAGGGTTAGGGTTAGGGTTCGGGCTAGGGTTAGGGTTAGGGGACGGGGACGGTTTAGGGTCCAGGTGAGGGTACGACAACGCTTTAGGGGGAGCGTACGTGTGAGGGCGCGGGTTAGTGTCAGCGTACGGGTTAGGATTAGGGGACGGGTGAGGGTCAGGCTTCGGGGAAGGGTTAGGGTTAGGGTTCGGGCTAGGGTTAGGGATAGGGGACGGGGACGGTTTAGGGTCCAGGTGAGGGTACGACAACGCTTTAGGGGGAGCGTACGTGTGAGGGCGCGGGTTAGTGTCAGCGTACGGTTTAGGATTAGGGGACGGGTGAGGGTCAGGCTTCGGGGAAGGGTTAGGGTTAGGGTTCGGGCTAGGGTTAGGGTTAGGGGATGGGGACGGTTTAGGGTCCAGGTGATGGTACGACAACGCTTTAGGGGGAGCGTACGTGTGAGGGCACGGTTTAGTGTCAGAGTACGGGTTAGGATTAGGGGACGGGTGAGGGTCAGGCTTCGGGGAAGCGTTAGTGTTAGGGTTCGGGCTAGGGTTAGTGTTAGGGGACGGGGACGGTTTAGGGTCCAGGTGAGGGTACGACAACGCTTTAGGGGGACCGTACGTTTGAGGGCGAGGGTTAGTGTTAGCGTACGGGTTAGGATTAGGGGACGGGTGAGGGTCAGGCTTCGGGGAAGGGTTAGGGTTAGGGTTCGGGCTAGGGTTAGGGTTAGGGGACGGGGACGGTTTAGGGTCCAGGTGAGGGTAGAACAACGCTTTAGGGGGAGCGTAAGTGTGAGGGCGCGGGTTAGTGTCGGCGTACGGGTTAGGATTAGGGGACGGGTGAGGGTCAGGCTTCGGGGAAGGGATAGGGTTAGGGTTCGGGCTAGGGTTAGGGTTAGGGGACGGGGACGGTTTAGGGTCCAGGTGAGGGTACAACAACGCTTTAGGGGGAGCGTATGTGTGAGGGCGTGGGTTAGTGTCAGCGTACGGGTTAGGATTAGGGGACGGGTGAGGGTCAGTCTTAGGTGAAGGGTTAGGTTTAGGGCTCGGGCTAGGGTTAGGGTTAGGGGACTGGGACGGTTTAGGGTCCAGGTGAGGGTACGACAACGCTTTAGGGGGAGTGTACGTGTGAGGGCGTGGGTTAGTGTCAGCGTATGGTTTAGGATTAGGGGCCGGGTGAGGGTCAGGCTTCGGGGAAGGGTTAGGGTTAGGGTTCGGGCTAGGGTTAGGGTTAGGGGATGGGGACGGTTTAGGGTCCAGGTGAGGGTACGACAACGCTTTAGGGGGAGCGTACGTGTGAGGGCGCGGGTTAGTGTCAGCGTACGGGTTAGGATTAGGGGACGGGTGAGGGTCAGTCTTAGGTGAAGTGTTAGGTTTAGGGTTCGGGCTAGGGTTAGGGTTAGGGGACTGGGACGGTTTAGGGTCCAGGTGAGGGTACGACAACGCTTTAGGGGGAGTGTACGTGTGAGGGCGTGGGTTAGTGTCAGCGTACGGTTTAGGATTAGGGGACGGGTGAGGGTCAGGCTTCGGGGAAGGGTTAGGGTTAGGATTCGGGCTAGGGTTAGGGTTAGGGGATGGGGACGGTTTAGGGTCCAAGTGAGGGTACGACAACGCTTTAGGGGGAGCGTACGTGTGAGGGCGCGGGTTAGTGTCAGCGTACGGGTTCGGATTAGGGGAGGGGTGAGGGTCAGGCTTCGGGGAAGGGTTAGGGTTAGGGTTCGGGCTAGGGTTAGGGTTAGGGGACGGCGACGGTTTAGGGTCCAGGTGAGGGTACGACAACGCTTTAGGGGGAGCGTACGTGTGAGGGCGCGGGTTAGTGTCAGCGTACGGGTTATGATTAGGGCACGGGTGAGGGTCAGGCTTCGGGGAAGGGTTAGGGTTAGGGTTCTGGCTAGGGTTAGGGTTAAGGCACGGGGACGGTTTAGGGTCCAGGTGAGGGTACGACAACGCTTTAGGGGGAGCGTACGTGTGAGGGTGCGGGTTAGTGTCAGCGTACGGGTTAGGATTAGGGGACGGGTGAGGGTCAGGCTTCGGGGAAGGGTTAGGGTTAGGGTTCGGGCTAGGGTTAGGGTTAGGGGACGGGGACGGTTTAGGGTCCAGGTGAGGGTACGACAACGCTTTAGGTGGAGCGTACGTGTGAGGGCGCGGGTTAGTGTCAGCGTACGGGTTCGGATTAGAGGACGGGTGAGGGTCAGGCTTCGGGGAAGGGTTAGGGTTAGGGTTCGGGCTAGGGTTAGGGTTAGGGGACGGGGATGGTTTAGGGTCCAGGTGAGGGTACGACAACGCTTTAGGGGGAGCGTACGTTTGAGGGCGCTGGTTAGTGTCAGCGTACGGGTTAGGATTAGGGGACGGGTGAGGGTCAGGCTTCAGGGAAGGGTTAGGGTTAGGGTTCGGGCTAGGGTTAGGGTTAGGGGACGGGGACAGTTTAGGGTCCAGGTGAGGGTACGACAACGCTTTAGGGGGAGCGTACGTGTGAGGGTGCGGGTTAGTGTCAGCGTACGGGTTAGGATTAGGGGACGGGTGAGGGTCAGGCTTCGGGGAAGGGTTAGGGTTAGGGTTCGGGCTAGGGTTAGGGTTAGGGGACGGGGACGGTTTAGGGTCCAGGTGAGGGTACGACAACGCTTTAGGGGGAGCGTACGTGTGAGGGCGCGGGTTAGTGTCAGTGTACGGGTTATGATTAGGGCACGGGTGAGGGTCAGGCTTCGGGGAAGTGTTAGGGTTAGGGTTCGGGCTAGGGTTAGGGTTAAGGGACGGGGACGGTTTAGGGTCCAGGTGAGGGTACGACAACGCTTTAGGGGGAGCGTACGTGTGAGGGCGCGGGTTAGTGTCAGCGTACGGGTTAGGATTAGGGGACGGGTGAGGGTCAGGCTTCGGGGAAGGGTTAGGGTTAGGGTTCGGGCTAGGGTTAGGGTTAGGGGACGGGGACGGTTTAGGGTCCAGGTGAGGGTACGACAACGCTTTAGGGGGAGCGTACGTGTGAGGGCGCGGGTTAGTGTCAGCGTACGGGTTCGGATTAGGGGACGGTTGAGGGTCAGGCTTCGGGGAAGGGTTAGGGTTAGGGTTCGGGCTAGGGTTAGGTTTAGGGGACGGGGACGGTTTAGGGTCCAGGTGAGGGTACGACAACGCTTTTGGGGGAGCGTACGTGTGAGGGCGCGGGTTAGTTTCAGCGTATGGATTAGGATTAGGGGACGGGTGAGGGTCAGGCTTTGGGGAAGGGTTAGGTTTAGGGTTCGGGCTAGGGTTAGGGTTAGGCGACGGGGACGGTTTAGGGTCCAGGTGAGGGTACGACAACGCTTTAGGGGGAGCGTACGTGTGAGGGCGCGGGTTAGTGTCAGCGTACGGGTTAGGATTAGGGCACGGGTGAGGGTCAGGCTTCGGGGAAGGGTTAGGGTTAGGGTTCGGGCTAGGGTTAGGGTTAGGGGACTGGGATGATTTAGGGTCCAGGTGAGGGTACGACAACGCTTTAGGGGGAGCGTACGTGTGAGGGCGCGGGTTAGTGTCAGCGTACGGGTTAGGATTAGGGGACGGGTGAGGGTCAGGCTTCGGGGAAGGGTTAGGGTTAGGGTTTGGGCTAGGGTTAGGGTTAGGGGACGGGGACGGTTTAGGGTCCAGGTGAGGGTACGACCACGCTTTAGGGGGAGCGTACGTGTGAGGGCGCGGGTTAGTGTCAGCGTATGGGTTAGGATTAGGGGACGGGTGAGGGTCACGCTTCGGGGAAGGGTTAGGGTTAGGGTTCGGGCTAGGGTTACGGTTAGAGGACGGGGACGGTTTAGGGTCCAGGTGAGGGTACGACAACGCTTTAGGAGGAGCGTACGCGTGAGGGCGCGGGTTAGTTTCAGCGTATGGATTAGGATTAGGGGACGGGTGAGGGTCAGGCTTCGGGGAAGGGTTAGGTTTAGGGTTCGGGCTAGGGTTAGGGTTAGGCGACGGGGACGGTTTAGGGTCCAGGTGAGGGTACGACAACGCTTTAGGGGGAGCGTACGTGTGAGGGCGCGGGTTAGTGTCAGCGTACGGGTTAGGATTAGGGGACGTGTGAGGGTCAGGCTTCGGGGAAGGGTTAGGGATAGTGTTCGGGCTAGGGTTAGGGTTAGGAGACGGGGACGATTTAGGGTCCAGGTGAGGGTACGACAACGCTTTAGGGGGAGCGTACGTGTGAGGGCGCGGGTTAGTGTCAGCGTACGGTTTAGGATTAGGGGATGGGTGAGGGTCAGGCTTCGGGGAAGGGTTAGGTTTAGGGTTCGGGCTAGGGTTAGGGTTAGGGGACGGGGACGGTTTAGGGTCCAGGTGAGGGTACGACAACGCTTTAGGGGGAGCGTACGTGTTAGGCCGCGGGTTAGTGTCAGCGTACGGGTTAGGATTAGGGGACGGGTGAGGGTCAGGCTTCGGGGAAGGGTTAGGGTTAGGGTTCGGGCTAGGGTTAGGGTTAGGGTACGGGGACGGTTTAGGGTCCAGGTGAGGGTACGACCACGCTTTAGGGGGAGCGTACGTGTGAGGGCGCGGGTTAGTGTCAGCGTACGGGTTAGGATTAGGGGACGGGTGAGGGTCACGCTTCGGGGAAGTGTTAGGGTTAGTGTTCGGTCTAGGGTTAGGGTTAGGGGACGGGGACGGTTTAGGGTCCAGGTGAGGGTACGACAACGCTTTAGGGGGAGCGTACGTGTGAGGGCGCGGTTTAGTGTCAGCGTACGGGTTAGGATTAGGGGAGGGTGAGGGTTAGGCTTCGGGGAAGTGTTAGGGTTAGGGTTCGGGCTAGGGTTAGGGTTAGGGGACGGGGATGGTTTAGGGTCCAGGTGAGGGTACGACAACGCTTTAGGGGGAGCGTACGTGTGAGGGCGCGGGTTAGTGTCAGCGTACGGGTTAGGATTAGGGGACGGGTGAGGGTCAGGCTTCGGGGAAGGGTTAGGGTTAGGGTTCGGGCTAGGGTTAGGGTTAGAGGACGGGGACGGTTTAGGGTCCAGGTGAGGGTACGACAACGCTTTAGGAGGAGCGTACGTGTGAGGGCGCGGGTTAGTTTCAGCGTATGGATTAGGATTAGGGGACGGGTGAGGGTCAGGCTTCGGGGAAGGGTTAGGTTTAGGGTTCGGGCTAGGGTTAGGGTTAGGCGACGGGGACGGTTTAGGGTCCAGGTGAGGGTACGACAACGCTTTAGGGGGAGCGTACGTGTGAGGGCGCGGGTTAGTGTCAGCGTACGGGTTAGGATTAGGGGACGGGTGAGGGTCAGGCTTCGGGGAAGGGTTAGGGTTAGGGTTCGGGCTAGGGTTAGGGTTAGGAGACGGGGACGATTTAGGGTCCAGGTGAGGGTACGACAACGCTTTAGGGGGAGCGTACGTGTGAGGGCGCGGGTTAGTGTCAGCGTACGGTTTAGGATTAGGGGACGGGTGAGGGTCAGGCTTCGGGGAAGGGTTAGGTTTAGGGTTCGGGCTAGGGTTAGGGTTAGGGGACGGGGACGGTTTAGGGTCCAGGTGAGGGTACGACAACGCTTTAGGGGGAGCGTACGTGTTAGGCCGCGGGTTAGTGTCAGCGTACGGGTTAGGATTAGGGGACGGGTGAGGGTCAGGCTTCGGGGAAGGGTTAGGGTTAGGGTTCGGGCTAGGGTTAGGTTTAGGGGACGGGGACGGTTTAGGGTCCAGGTGAGGGTACGACCACGCTTTTGGGGGAGCGTACGTGTGAGGGCACGGGTTAGTGTCAGCGTATGGGTTAGGATTAGGGGACGGGTGAGGGTCAGGCTTTGGGGAAGGGTTAGGGTTAGGGTTCGGGCTAGGGTTAGGGTTAGGGGATGGGGACGGTTTAGGGTCCAGGTGAGGGTACGACAACGCTTTAGGGGGAGCGTACGTGTGAGGGCGCGGTTTAGTGTCAGCGTACGGGTTAGGATTAGGGGAAGGGTGAGGGTTAGGCTTCGGGGAAGTGTTAGGGTTAGGGTTCGGGCTAGGGTTAGGGTTAGGGGACGGGGACGGTTTAGGGTCCAGGTGAGGGTACGACAACGCTTTAGGGGGAGCGTACGTGTGAGGGCGCGGGTTAGTGTCAGCGTACGGGTTAGGATTAGGGGACGGGTGAGGGTCAGGCTTCGGGGAAGGGTTAGGGTTAGGGTTCGGGCTAGGGTTAGGGTTAGGGGACGGGGACGGTTTAGGGTCCAGGTGAGGGTACGACAACGCTTTAGGGGGAGCGTACGTGTGAGGGCGCGGGTTAGTTTCAGCGTACGGGTTAGGATTAGGGGACGTGTGAGGGTCAGGCTTCGGGGAAGGGTTAGGGTTAGGGTTTGGGCTAGGGTTAGGGTTAGGAGACGGGGACGATTTAGGGTCCAGGTGAGGGTACGACAACGCTTTAGGGGGAGCGTACGTGTGAGGGCGCGGGTTAGTTTCAGCGTACGGGTTAGGATTAGGGGACGGGTGAGGGTCAGGCTTCGGGGAAGGGTTAGGGTTAGGGTTCGGGCTAGGATTAGGGTTAGGGGACGGGGACGGTTTAGGGTCCAGGTGAGGGTACGACCACGCTTTAGGGGGAGCGTACGTGTGAGGGCGCGGGTTAGTGTCAGCGTACGGGTTAGGATTAGGGCACGGGTGAGGGTCACGCTTCGGGGAAGGGTTAGGGTTAGGGTTCGGGCTAGGGTTAGGGTTAGGGGATGGGGACGGTTTAGGGTCCAGGTGAGGGTACGACAACGCTTTAGGGGGAGCGTACGTGTGAGGGCGCGGTTTAGTGTCAGCGTACGGGTTAGGATTAGGGGAAGGGTGAGGGTTAGGCTTCGGGGAAGTGTTAGGGTTAGGGTTCGGGCTAGGGTTAGGGTTAGGGGACGGGGATGGTTTAGGGTCCAGGAGAGGGTACGACAACGCTTTAGGGGGAGCGTACGTGTGAGGGCGCGGGTTAGTGTCAGCGTACGGGTTAGGATTAGGGGACGGGTGAGGGTCAGGCTTCGGGGAAGGGTTAGGGTTAGGGTTCGGGCTAGGGTTAGGGTTAGGGGACGGGGACGGTTTAGGGTCCAGGTGAGGGTACGACAACGCTTTAGGGGGAGCGTACGTGTGAGGGCGCGGGTTAGTTTCAGCGTACGGGTTAGGATTAGGGGACGTGTGAGGGTCAGGCTTTGGGGAAGGGTTAGGGTTAGGGTTCGGGCTAGGGTTAGGGTTAGGAGACGGGGACGATTTAGGGTCCAGGTGAGGGTACGACAACGCTTTAGGGGGAGCGTACGTGTGAGGGCGCGGGTTAGTGTCAGCGTACGGGTTAGGATTAGGGGACGGGTGAGGGTCAGGCTTCGGGGAAGGGTTAGGTTTATGGTTCGGGCTAGGGTTAGGGTTAGGGGACGGGGACGGTTTAGGGTTCAGGTGAGGGTACGACAACGCTTTAGGGGGAGCGTACGTGTTAGGGCGCGGGTTAGTGTCAGCGTACGGGTTAGGATTAGGGGACGGGTGAGGGTCAGGCTTCGGGGAAGTGTTACGGTTAGGGTTCGGGCTAGGTTTAGGGTTAGGGGACGGGGACGGTTTAGGGTCCAGGTGAGGGTACGACAACGCTTTAGGGGGAGCGTACGTGTGAGGGCGCGGGTTAGTGTCAGCGTACGGGTTAGGATTAGGGGACGGGTGAGGGTCAGGCTTCGGGGAAGTGTTAGGGTTAGGGTTCGGTCTAGGGTTAGGGTTAGGGGACGGGGACGGTTTAGGGTCCAGGTGAGGGTACGACAACGCTTTAGGGGGAGCGTACGTGTGAGGGCGCGGTTTAGTGTCAGCGTATGGGTTAGGATTACGGGAAGGGGGAGGGTCAGGATTCGGGGAGGGGTTAGGGTTAGGGTTCGGGCTAGGGTTAGGGTTAGGGGACGGGGACGGTTTAGGGTCCAGGTGAGGGTACGACAACGCTTTAGGGGGAGCGTACGTGTGAGGGCGCGGGTTAGTGTCAGCGTACGGGTTAGGATTAGGTGACGGGTGAGGGGCAGGCTTCGGGGAAGGGTTAGGGTTAGGGTTCGGGCTAGGGTTAGGGTTAGGGGACGGGGACGGTTTAGGGTCCAGGTGAGGGTACGACAACGCTTTAGGGGGAGCGTACGTGTGAGGGCGCTTGTTAGTGTCAGCGTACGGGTTAGGATTAGGGGACGTGTGAGGGTCAGGCTTCTGGGAAGCGTTAGGGTTAGGGTTCGGGCTAGGGTTAGGGTTAGGCGACGGGGACGGTTTAGGGTCCAGGTGAGGGTACGACAACGCTTTAGGGGGAGCGTACGTGTGAGGCCGCGGGTTAGTGTCAGCGTACGGGTTAGGATTAGGGGACGGGTGTGGGTCAGGCTTCGGGGAAGGGTTAGGGTTAGGGTTCGGGCTAGGGTTAGGGTTAGGGGACGGGGACGGCTTAGGGTCCAGGTGAGGGTACGACCACGCTTTAGGGGGAGCGTACGTGTGAGGGCGCGGGTTAGTGTCAGCGTACGGGTTAGGATTAGGGGACGGGTGAGGGTCACGCTTCGGGGAAGGGTTAGGGTTAGGGTTCGGTCTAGGGTTAGGGTTAGGGGATGGGGACCGTTTAGGGTCCAGGTGAGGGTACGACAACGCTTTAGGGGGAGCGTACGTGTGAGGGCGCGGTTTAGTGTCAGCGTACGGGTTAGGATTAGGGGAAGGGTGAGGGTTAGGCTTCGGGGAAGTGTTAGGGTTAGGGTTCGGGCTAGGGTTAGGGTTAGGGGACGGGGATGGTTTAGGGTCCAGGTGAGGGTACGACAACGCTTTAGGGGGAGCGTACGTGTGAGGGCGCGGGTTAGTGTCAGCGTACGGGTTAGGATTAGGGGACGGGTGAGGGGCAGGCTTCGGGGAAGGGTTAGGGTTAGGGTTCGGGCTAGGGTTAGGGTTAGGGGACGGGGACGGTTTAGGGTCCAGGTGAGGGTACGACAACGCTTTAGGGGGAGCGTACGTGTGAGGGCGCGGGTTAGTGTCAGCGTACGGGTTAGGATTAGGGGCCGGGTGAGGGTCAGGCTTCGGGGAAGGGTTAGGGTTAGGGTTCGGGCTAGGGTTAGGGTTAGGGGACGGGGACGGTTTAGGGTCCAGGTGAGGGTACGACAATGCTTTAGGGGGAGCGTACGTGTGAGGGCGCGGGTTAGTGTCAGCGTACAGGTTAGGATTAGGGGACGGGTGAGGGTCAGGCTTCGGGGAAGGGTTAGGGTTAGGGTTCGGGCTAGGGTTAGGGTTAGGGGACGGGGACGGTTTAGGGTCCAGGTGAGGGTACGACAACGCTTTAGGGGGAGCGTACGTGTGAGGGCGCGGGTTAGTGTCAGCGTACGGGTTAGGATTAGAGGACGGGTGAGGGTCAGGCTTCGGGGAAGGGTTAGGGTTAGGGTTCGGGCTAGGGTTAGGGTTACGGGACGGGGACGGTTTAGGGTCCAGGTGAGGGTACGACAACGCTTTAGGGGGAGCGTACGTGTGAGCGCGCGGGTTAGTGTCAGCGTACGGGTTAGGATTAGGGGCCGGGTGAGGGTCAGGCTTCGGGGAAGTGTTAGGGTTAGGGTTCGGGCTAGGGTTAGGGTTAGGGGACGGGGACGGTTTAGGGTCCAGGTGAGGGTACGACAACGCTTTAGGGGGAGCGTACGTGTGAGGGCGCTTGTTAGTGTCAGCGTACGGGTTAGGATTAGGGGACGTGTGAGGGTCAGGCTTCTGGGAAGCGTTAGGGTTAGGGTTCGGGCTAGGGTTAGGGTTAGGGGACGGGGACGGTTTAGGGTCCAGTTGAGGGTACGACAACGCTTTAGGTGGAGCGTACGTGTGAGGGCGCGGGTTAGTGTCAGCGTACAGGTTAGGATTAGGGGACGGGTGAGGGTCAGGCTTCGGGGAAGTGTTAGGGTTAGGGTTCGGGCTAGGGTTAGGGTTAGGGGACGGGGACGGTTTAGGGTCCAGGTGAGGGTACGACAACGCTTTAGGGGGAGCGTACGTGTGAGGGTGTGGGTTAGTTTCAGCGTACGGGTTAGGATTAGGGGACGGGTGAGGGTCAGGCTTCGGGGAAGGGTTAGGGTTAGGGTTCGGGCTAGGGTTAGGGTTAGGGGACTGGGACGGTTTAGGGTCCAGGTGAGGGTACGACAACGCTTTAGGGGGAGCGTACGTGTGAGGGCGTGGGTTAGTGTCAGCGTACGGGTTCGGATTAGGGGACGGGTGAGGGTCAGGCTTTGGGGAAGGGTTAGGGTTAGGGTTCGGGCTAGGGTTAGGGTTAGGGGACGGGGACGGTTTAGGGTCCAGGTGAGGGTACGACAACGCTTTAGGTGGAGCGTACGTGTGAGGGCGCGGGTTAGTTTCAGCGTACGGTTTAGGATTAGGGGACGGGTGAGGGTCAGGCTTCGGGGAAGGGTTAGGGTTAGGGTTCGGGCTAGGATTAGGGTTAGGGGACTGGGACGGTTTAGGGTCCAGGTGAGGGTACGACAACGCTTTAGGGGGAGCGTACGTGTGAGGGCGCGGGTTAGTGTCAGCGTACGGGTTCGGATTAGGGGACGGGTGAGGGTCAGGCTTTGGGGAAGGGTTAGGGTTAGGGTTCGGGCTAGGGTTAGGGTTAGGGGACGGGGACGGTTTAGGGTCCAGGTGAGGGTACGACAACGCTTTAGGTGGAGCGTAAGTGTGAGGGCGCGGGTTAGTGTCATCGTACGGGTTAAGATTAGGGGACGGGTGAGTGTCAGGCTTCGGGGAAGGGTTAGGGTTAGGGTTCGGGCTAGGGTTAGGGTTAGGGGATGGGGACGGTTTAGGGTCCAGGTGAGGGTACGACAACGCTTTAGGGGTAGCGTACGTGTGAGGGCGCGGGTTAGTGTCAGCGTACGGGTTAGGATTAGGGGACGTGTGAGAGTCAGGCTTCGGGGAAGGGTTAGGGTTAGGGTTCGGGCTAGGGTTAGGGTTAGGGGACGGGGACGGTTTAGGGTCCAGGTGAGGGTACGACAACGCTTTAGGGGGAGCGTACGTGTTAGGCCGCGGGTTAGTGTCAGCGTACGGGTTAGGATTAGGGGACGGGTGAGGGTCAGGCTTCGGGGAAGGGTTAGGGTTAGGGTTCGGGCTAGGGTTAGGGTTAGGGGACGAGGACAGTTTAGGGTCCAGGTGAGGGTACGACCACGCTTTAGGGGGAGCGTACGTGTGAGGGCGCGGGTTAGTGTCAGCGTACGGGTTAGGATTAGGGCACGGGTGAGGGTCACGCTTCGGGGAAGGGTTAGGGTTAGGGTTCGGGCTAGGGTTAGGGTTAGGGGATGGGGACGGTTTAGGGTCCAGGTGAGGGTACGACAACGCTTTAGGGGGAGCGTACGTGTGAGGGCGCGGTTTAGTGTCAGCGTACGGGTTAGGATTAGGGGAAGGGTGAGGGTTAGGCTTCGGGGAAGTGTTAGGGTTAGGGTTCGGGCTAGGGTTAGGGTTAGGGGACGGGGATGGTTTAGGGTCCAGGTGAGGGTACGACAACGCTTTAGGGGGAGCGTACGTGTGAGGGCGCGGGTTAGTGTCAGCGTACGGGTTAGGATTAGGGGACGGGTGAGGGTCAGGCTTCGGGGAAGGGTTAGGGTTAGGGTTCGGGCTAGGGTTAGGGTTAGGGGACGGAGACGGTTTAGGGTCCAGGTGAGGGTACGACAACGCTTTAGGGGGAGCGTACGTGTGAGGGCGCGGGTTAGTTTCAGCGTACGGGTTAGGATTAGGGGACGTGTGAGGGTCAGGCTTCGGGGAAGGGTTAGGGTTAGGGTTCGGGCTAGGGTTAGGGTTAGGAGACGGGGACGATTTAGGGTCCAGGTGAGGGTACGACAACGCTTTAGGGGGAGCGTACGTGTGAGGGCGCGGGTTAGTGTCAGCGTACGGGTTAGGATTAGGGGACGGGTGAGGGTCAGGCTTCGGGGAAGGGTTAGGTTTATGGTTCGGGCTAGGGTTAGGGTTAGGGGACGGGGACGGTTTAGGGTTCAGGTGAGGGTACGACAACGCTTTAGGGGGAGCGTACGTGTTAGGGCGCGGGTTAGTGTCAGCGTACGGGTTAGGATTAGGGGACGGGTGAGGGTCAGGCTTCGGGGAAGTGTTAGGGTTAGGGTTCGGGCTAGGTTTAGGGTTAGGGGACGGGGACGGTTTAGGGTCCAGGTGAGGGTACGACAACGCTTTAGGGGGAGCGTACGTGTGAGGGCGCGGGTTAGTGTCAGCGTACGGGTTAGGATTAGGGGACGGGTGAGGGTCAGGCTTCGGGGAAGTGTTAGGGTTAGGGTTCGGTCTAGGGTTAGGGTTAGGGGACGGGGACGGTTTAGGGTCCAGGTGAGGGTACGACAACGCTTTAGGGGGAGCGTACGTGTGAGGGCGCGGTTTAGTGTCAGCGTATGGGTTAGGATTACGGGAAGGGGGAGGGTCAGGATTCGGGGAGGGGTTAGGGTTAGGGTTCGGGCTAGGGTTAGGGTTAGGGGACGGGGACGGTTTAGGGTCCAGGTGAGGGTACGACAACGCTTTAGGGGGAGCGTACGTGTTAGGGCGCGGGTTAGTGTCAGCGTACGGGTTAGGATTAGGGGACGGGTGAGGGTCAGGCTTCGGGGAAGTGTTAGGGTTAGGGTTCGGGCTAGGTTTAGAGTTAGGGGACGGGGACGGTTTAGGGTCCAGGTGAGGGTACGACAACGCTTTAGGGGGAACGTACGTGTGAGGGCGCGGGTTAGTGTCAGCGTGCGGGTTAGGATTAGGGGACGGGTGAGGGTCAGGCTTCGGGGAAGGGTTAGGGTTGGGGTTCGGTCTAGGGTTAGGGTTAGGGGATGGGGACGGTTTAGGGTCCAGGTGAGGGTACGACAACGCTTTAGGGGGAGCGTACGTGTGAGGGCGCGGTTTAGTGTCAGCGTACGGGTTAGGATTACGGGAAGGGTGAGGGTCAGGATTCGGGGAGGGGTTAGGGTTAGGGTTCGGGCTAGGGTTAGGGTTAGGGGACAGGGATGGTTTAGGGTCCAGGTGAGGGTACGACAACGCTTTAGGGGGAGCGTACGTGTGAGGGCGCGGGTTAGTGTCAGCGTACGGGTTAGGATTAGGAGACGGGTGAGGGTCAGGCTTCGGGGAAGGGTTAGGGTTAGGGTTCGGGCTAGGGTTAGGGTTAGGGGACGGGGACGGTTTAGGGTCCAGGTGAGGGTACGACAACGCTTTAGGGGGAGCGTACGTGTGAGGGCGCTTGTTAGTGTCAGCGTACGGGTTAGGATTAGGGGACGTGTGAGGGTCAGGCTTCTGGGAAGCGTTAGGGTTAGGGTTCGGGCTAGGGTTAGGTTTAGGGGACGGGGACGGTTTAGGGTCCAGGTGAGGGTACGACAACGCTTTAGGGGGAGCGTACGTGTGAGGGCGCGGGTTAGTGTCAGCGTACGGGTTAGGATTAGGGGCCGGGTGAGGGTCAGGCTTCGGGGAAGTGTTAGGGTTAGGGTTCGGGCAAGGGTTAGGGTTAGGGGACGGGGACGGTTTAGGGTCCAGGTGAGGGTACGACAACGCTTTAGGGGGAGCGTACGTGTGAGGGGGCGGGTTAGTGTCAGCGTACGGGTTAGGATTAGGGGCCGGGTGAGGGTCAGGCTTCGGGGAAGGGTTAGGGTTAGGGTTCGGCCTAGGGTTAGGGTTAGGGGAAGGGGACGGTTTAGGGTCCAGGTGAGGGTACGACAACGCTTTAGGGGGAGCATACGTGTGAGGGCGCGGGTTAGTGTCAGCGTACGGGTTAGGATTAGGGGACGGGTGAGGGTCAGGCTTCGGGGAAGGGTTAGGGTTAGGGTTCGGGCTAGGGTTAGGGTTAGGGGACGGGGACGGTTTAGGGTCCAGGTGAGGGTACGACAACGCTTTAGGGGGAGCGTACGTGTGAGGGCGCGGTTTAGTGTCAGCGTACGGGTTAGGATTAGGGGAAGGGTGAGGGTTAGGCTTCGGGGAAGTGTTAGGGTTAGGGTTCGGGCTAGGGTTAGGGTTAGGGGACGGGGATGGTTTAGGGTCCAGGTGAGGGTACGACAACGCTTTAGGGGGAGCGTACGTGTGAGGGCGCGGGTTAGTGTCAGCGTACGGGTTAGGATTAGGGGACGGGTGAGGGTCAGGCTTCGGGGAAGGGTTAGGGTTAGGGTTCGGGCTAGGGTTAGGGTTAGAGGACGGGGACGGTTTAGGGTCCAGGTGAGGGTACGACAACGCTTTAGGAGGAGCGTACGTGTGAGGGCGCGGGTTAGTTTCAGCGTATGGATTAGGATTAGGGGACGGGTGAGGGTCAGGCTTCGGGGAAGGGTTAGGTTTAGGGTTCGGGCTAGGGTTAGGGTTAGGCGACGGGGACGGTTTAGGGTCCAGGTGAGGGTACGACAACGCTTTAGGGGGAGCGTACGTGTGAGGGCGCGGGTTAGTGTCAGCGTACGGGTTAGGATTAGGGGACGTGTGAGGGTCAGGCTTCGGGGAAGGGTTAGGGTTAGGGTTCGGGCTAGGGTTAGGGTTAGGAGACGGGGACGATTTAGGGTCCAGGTGAGGGTACGACAACGCTTTAGGGGGAGCGTACGTGTGAGGGCGCGGGTTAGTGTCAGCGTACGGTTTAGGATTAGGGGACGGGTGAGGGTCAGGCTTCGGGGAAGGGTTAGGTTTAGGGTTCGGGCTAGGGTTAGGGTTAGGGGACGGGGACGGTTTAGGGTCCAGGTGAGAGTACGACAACGCTTTAGGGGGAGCGTACGTGTTAGGGCGCGGGTTAGTGTCAGCGTACGGGTTAGGATTAGGGGACGGGTGAGGGTCAGGCTTCGGGGAAGGGTTAGGGTTAGGGTTCGGGCTAGGGTTAGGGTTAGGGGACGAGGACAGTTTAGGGTCCAGGTGAGGGTACGACCACGCTTTAGGGGGAGCGTACGTGTGAGGGCGCGGGTTAGTGTCAGCGTACGGGTTAGGATTAGGGCACGGGTGAGGGTCACGCTTCGGGGAAGGGTTAGGGTTAGGGTTCGGGCTAGGGTTAGGGTTAGGGGATGGGGACGGTTTAGGGTCCAGGTGAGGGTACGACAACGCTTTAGGGGGAGCGTACGTGTGAGGGCGCGGTTTAGTGTCAGCGTACGGGTTAGGATTAGGGGAAGGGTGAGGGTTAGGCTTCGGGGAAGTGTTAGGGTTAGGGTTCGGGCTAGGGTTAGGGTTAGGGGACGGGGATGGTTTAGGGTCCAGGTGAGGGTACGACAACGCTTTAGGGGGAGCGTACGTGTGAGGGCGCGGGTTAGTGTCAGCGTACGGGTTAGGATTAGGGGACGGGTGAGGGTCAGGCTTCGGGGAAGGGTTAGGGTTAGGGTTCGGGCTAGGGTTAGGGTTAGGGGACGGGGACGGTTTAGGGTCCAGGTGAGGGTACGACAACGCTTTAGGGGGAGCGTACGTGTGAGGGCGCGGGTTAGTTTCAGCGTACGGGTTAGGATTAGGGGACGTGTGAGGGTCAGGCTTCGGGGAAGGGTTAGGGTTAGGGTTCGGGCTAGGGTTAGGGTTAGGAGACGGGGACGATTTAGGGTCCAGGTGAGGGTACGACAACGCTTTAGGGGGAGCGTACGTGTGAGGGCGCGGGTTAGTGTCAGCGTACGGGTTAGGATTAGGGGACGGGTGAGGGTCAGGCTTCGGGGAAGGGTTAGGTTTATGGTTCGGGCTAGGGTTAGGGTTAGGGGACGGGGACGGTTTAGGGTTCAGGTGAGGGTACGACAACGCTTTAGGGGGAGCGTACGTGTTAGGGCGCGGGTTAGTGTCAGCGTACGGGTTAGGATTAGGGGACGGGTGAGGGTCAGGCTTCGGGGAAGTGTTAGGGTTAGGGTTCGGGCTAGGTTTAGGGTTAGGGGACGGGGACGGTTTAGGGTCCAGGTGAGGGTACGACAACGCTTTAGGGGGAGCGTACGTGTGAGGGCGCGGGTTAGTGTCAGCGTACGGGTTAGGATTAGGGGACGGGTGAGGGTCAGGCTTCGGGGAAGTGTTAGGGTTAGGGTTCGGTCTAGGGTTAGGGTTAGGGGACGGGGACGGTTTAGGGTCCAGGTGAGGGTACGACAACGCTTTAGGGGGAGCGTACGTGTGAGGGCGCGGTTTAGTGTCAGCGTATGGGTTAGGATTACGGGAAGGGGGAGGGTCAGGATTCGGGGAGGGGTTAGGGTTAGGGTTCGGGCTAGGGTTAGGGTTAGGGGACGGGGACGGTTTAGGGTCCAGGTGAGGGTACGACCACGCTTTAGGGGGAGCGTACGTGTGAGGGCGCGGGTTAGTGTCAGCGTACGGGTTAGGATTAGGTGACGGGTGAGGGGCAGGCTTCGGGGAAGGGTTAGGGTTAGGGTTCGGGCTAGGGTTAGGGTTAGGGGACGGGGACGGTTTAGGGTCCAGGTGAGGGTACGACAACGCTTTAGGGGGAGCGTACGTGTGAGGGCGCTTGTTAGTGTCAGCGTACGGGTTAGGATTAGGGGACGTGTGAGGGTCAGGCTTCTGGGAAGCGTTAGGGTTAGGGTTCGGGCTAGGGTTAGGGTTAGGCGACGGGGACGGTTTAGGGTCCAGGTGAGGGTACGACAACGCTTTAGGGGGAGCGTACGTGTGAGGCCGCGGGTTAGTGTCAGCGTACGGGTTAGGATTAGGGGACGGGTGTGGGTCAGGCTTCGGGGAAGGGTTAGGGTTAGGGTTCGGGCTAGGGTTAGGGTTAGGGGACGGGGATGGTTTAGGGTCCAGGTGAGGGTACGACAACGCTTTAGGGGGAGCATACGTGTGAGGGCGCGGTTTAGTGTCAGCGTACGGGTTAGGATTAGGGGACGGGTGAGGGGCAGGCTTCGGGGAAGGGTTAGGGTTAGGGTTCGGGCTAGGGTTAGGGTTAGGGGACGGGGACGGTTTAGGGTCCAGGTGAGGGTACGACAACGCTTTAGGGGGAGCGTACGTGTGAGGGCGCGGGTTAGTGTCAGCGTACGGGTTAGGATTAGGGGCCGGGTGAGGGTCAGGCTTCGGGGAAGGGTTAGGGTTAGGGTTCGGGCTAGGGTTAGGGTTAGGGGACGGGGACGGTTTAGGGTCCAGGTGAGGATACGACAATGCTTTAGGGGGAGCGTACGTGTGAGGGCGCGGGTTAGTGTCAGCGTACAGGTTAGGATTAGGGGAAGGGTGAGGGTCAGGCTTCGGGGAAGGGTTAGGGTTAGGGTTCGGGCTAGGGTTAGGGTTAGGGGACGGGGACGGTTTAGGGTCCAGGTGAGGGTACGACAATGCTTTAGGGGGAGCGTACGTGTGAGGGCGCGGGTTAGTGTCAGCGTACGGGTTAGGATTAGAGGACGGGTGAGGGTCAGGCTTCGGGGAAGGGTTAGGGTTAGGGTTCGGGCTAGGGTTAGGGTTACGGGACGGGGACGGTTTAGGGTCCAGGTGAGGGTACGACAACGCTTTAGGGGGAGCGTACGTGTGAGCGCGCGGGTTAGTGTCAGCGTACGGGTGAGGATTAGGGGACGGGTGAGGGTCAGGCTTCGGGGAAGGGTTAGGGTTAGGGTTCGGGCTAGGGTTAGTGTTAGGGGACGGGGACGGTTTAGGGTCCAGGTGAGGGTACGACAACGCTTTAGGGGGAGCGTACGTGTGAGGGCGCGGGTTAGTGTCAGCGTACGGGTTAGGATTAGGGGACGTGTGAGGTTCAGGCTTCGGGGAAGGGTTAGGATTAGAGTTCGGGGTAGGGTTAGGGTTAGGAGACGGGGACGATTTAGGGTCCAGGTGAGGGTACGACAACGCTTTAGGGGGAGCGTACGTGTGAGGGCGCGGTTTAGTGTCAGCGTACGGGTTAGGATTACGGGAAGGGTGAGGGTCAGGATTCGGGGAGGGGTTAGGGTTAGGGTTCGGGCTAGGGTTAGGGTTAGGGGACGGGGATGGTTTAGGGTCCAGGTGAGGGTACGACAACGCTTTAGGGGGAGCGTACGTGTGAGGGCGCGGGTTAGTGTCAGCGTACGGGTTAGGATTAGGGGCCGGGTGAGGGTCAGGCTTCGGGGAAGTGTTAGGGTTAGGGTTCGGGCTAGGGTTAGGGTTAGGGGACGGGGACGGTTTAGGGTCCAGGTGAGGGTACGACAACGCTTTAGGTGGAGCGTACGTGTGAGGGCGCGGGTTAGTGTCAGCGTACAGGTTAGGATTAGGGGACGGGTGAGGGTCAGGCTTCGGGGAAGTGTTAGGGTTAGGGTTCGGGCTAGGGTTAGGGTTAGGGGACGGGGACGGTTTAGGGTCCAGTTGAGGGTACGACAACGCTTTAGGTGGAGCGTACGTGTGAGGGCGCGGGTTAGTGTCAGCGTACAGGTTCGGATTAGGGGACGGGTGAGGGTCAGGCTTCGGGGAAGTGTTAGGGTTAGGGTTCGGGCTAGGGTTAGGGTTAGGGGACGGGGACGGTTTAGGGTCCAGGTGAGGGTACGACAACGCTTTAGGGGGAGCGTACGTGTGAGGGTGTGGGTTAGTTTCAGCGTACGGGTTAGGATTAGGGGACGGGTGAGGGTCAGGCTTCGGGGAAGGGTTAGGGTTAGGGTTCGGGCTAGGGTTAGGGTTAGGGGACTGGGACGGTTTAGGGTCCAGGTGAGGGTACGACAACGCTTTAGGGGGAGCGTACGTGTGAGGGCGTGGGTTAGTGTCAGCGTACGGGTTCGGATTAGGGGACGGGTGAGGGTCAGGCTTTGGGGAAGGGTTAGGGTTAGGGTTCGGGCTAGGGTTAGGGTTAGGGGACGGGGACGGTTTAGGGTCCAGGTGAGGGTACGACAACGCTTTAGGTGGAGCGTACGTGTGAGGGCGCGGGTTAGTTTCAGCGTACGGTTTAGGATTAGGGGACGGGTGAGGGTCAGGCTTCGGGGAAGGGTTAGGGTTAGGGTTCGGGCTAGGATTAGGGTTAGGGGACTGGGACGGTTTAGGGTCCAGGTGAGGGTACGACAACGCTTTAGGGGGAGCGTACGTGTGAGGGCGCGGGTTAGTGTCAGCGTACGGGTTCGGATTAGGGGACGGGTGAGGGTCAGGCTTTGGGGAAGGGTTAGGGTTAGGGTTCGGGCTAGGGTTAGGGTTAGGGGACGGGGACGGTTTAGGGTCCAGGTGAGGGTACGACAACGCTTTAGGTGGAGCGTAAGTGTGAGGGCGCGGGTTAGTGTCATCGTACGGGTTAAGATTAGGGGACGGGTGAGTGTCAGGCTTCGGGGAAGGGTTAGGGTTAGGGTTCGGGCTAGGGTTAGGGTTAGGGGATGGGGACGGTTTAGGGTCCAGGTGAGGGTACGACAACGCTTTAGGGGTAGCGTACGTGTGAGGGCGCGGGTTAGTGTCAGCGTACGGGTTAGGATTAGGGGACGTGTGAGAGTCAGGCTTCGGGGAAGGGTTAGGGTTAGGGTTCGGGCTAGGGTTAGGGTTAGGGGACGGGGACGGTTTAGGGTCCAGGTGAGGGTACGACAACGCTTTAGGGGGAGCGTACGTGTTAGGCCGCGGGTTAGTGTCAGCGTACGGGTTAGGATTAGGGGACGGGTGAGGGTCAGGCTTCGGGGAAGGGTTAGGGTTAGGGTTCGGGCTAGGGTTAGGGTTAGGGGACGAGGACAGTTTAGGGTCCAGGTGAGGGTACGACCACGCTTTAGGGGGAGCGTACGTGTGAGGGCGCGGGTTAGTGTCAGCGTACGGGTTAGGATTAGGGCACGGGTGAGGGTCACGCTTCGGGGAAGGGTTAGGGTTAGGGTTCGGGCTAGGGTTAGGGTTAGGGGATGGGGACGGTTGAGGGTCCAGGTGAGGGTACGACAACGCTTTAGGGGGAGCGTACGTGTGAGGGCGCGGTTTAGTGTCAGCGTACGGGTTAGGATTAGGGGAAGGGTGAGGGTTAGGCTTCGGGGAAGTGTTAGGGTTAGGGTTCGGGCTAGGGTTAGGGTTAGGGGACGGGGATGGTTTAGGGTCCAGGTGAGGGTACGACAACGCTTTAGGGGGAGCGTACGTGTGAGGGCGCGGGTTAGTGTCAGCGTACGGGTTAGGATTAGGGGACGGGTGAGGGTCAGGCTTCGGGGAAGGGTTAGGGTTAGGGTTCGGGCTAGGGTTAGGGTTAGGGGACGGGGACGGTTTAGGGTCCAGGTGAGGGTACGACAACGCTTTAGGGGGAGCGTACGTGTGAGGGCGCGGGTTAGTTTCAGCGTACGGGTTAGGATTAGGGGACGTGTGAGGGTCAGGCTTCGGGGAAGGGTTAGGGTTAGGGTTCGGGCTAGGGTTAGGGTTAGGAGACGGGGACGATTTAGGGTCCAGGTGAGGGTACGACAACGCTTTAGGGGGAGCGTACGTGTGAGGGCGCGGGTTAGTGTCAGCGTACGGGTTAGGATTAGGGGACGGGTGAGGGTCAGGCTTCGGGGAAGGGTTAGGTTTATGGTTCGGGCTAGGGTTAGGGTTAGGGGACGGGGACGGTTTAGGGTTCAGGTGAGGGTACGACAACGCTTTAGGGGGAGCGTACGTGTTAGGGCGCGGGTTAGTGTCAGCGTACGGGTTAGGATTAGGGGACGGGTGAGGGTCAGGCTTCGGGGAAGTGTTAGGGTTAGGGTTCGGGCTAGGTTTAGGGTTAGGGGACGGGGACGGTTTAGGGTCCAGGTGAGGGTACGACAACGCTTTAGGGGGAGCGTACGTGTGAGGGCGCGGGTTAGTGTCAGCGTACGGGTTAGGATTAGGGGACGGGTGAGGGTCAGGCTTCGGGGAAGTGTTAGGGTTAGGGTTCGGTCTAGGGTTAGGGTTAGGGGACGGGGACGGTTTAGGGTCCAGGTGAGGGTACGACAACGCTTTAGGGGGAGCGTACGTGTGAGGGCGCGGTTTAGTGTCAGCGTATGGGTTAGGATTACGGGAAGGGGGAGGGTCAGGATTCGGGGAGGGGTTAGGGTTAGGGTTCGGGTTAGGGTTAGGGTTAGGGGACGGGGACGGTTTAGGGTCCAGGTGAGGGTACGACCACGCTTTAGGGGGAGCGTACGTGTGAGGGCGCGGGTTAGTGTCAGCGTACGGGTTAGGATTAGGTGACGGGTGAGGGGCAGGCTTCGGGGAAGGGTTAGGGTTAGGGTTCGGGCTAGGGTTAGGGTTAGGGGACGGGGACGGTTTAGGGTCCAGGTGAGGGTACGACAACGCTTTAGGGGGAGCGTACGTGTGAGGGCGCTTGTTAGTGTCAGCGTACGGGTTAGGATTAGGGGACGTGTGAGGGTCAGGCTTCTGGGAAGCGTTAGGGTTAGGGTTCGGGCTAGGGTTAGGGTTAGGCGACGGGGACGGTTTAGGGTCCAGGTGAGGGTACGACAACGCTTTAGGGGGAGCGTACGTGTGAGGCCGCGGGTTAGTGTCAGCGTACGGGTTAGGATTAGGGGACGGGTGTGGGTCAGGCTTCGGGGAAGGGTTAGGGTTAGGGTTCGGGCTAGGGTTAGGGTTAGGGGACGGGGACGGCTTAGGGTCCAGGTGAGGGTACGACCACGCTTTAGGGGGAGCGTACGTGTGAGGGCGCGGGTTAGTGTCAGCGTACGGGTTAGGATTAGGGGACGGGTGAGGGTCACGCTTCGGGGAAGGGTTAGGGTTAGGGTTCGGTCTAGGGTTAGGGTTAGGGGATGGGGACGGTTTAGGGTCCAGGTGAGGGTACGACAACGCTTTAGGGGGAGCGTACGTGTGAGGGCGCGGTTTAGTGTCAGCGTACGGGTTAGGATTAGGGGAAGGGTGAGGGTTAGGCTTCGGGGAAGTGTTAGGGTTAGGGTTCGGGCTAGGGTTAGGGTTAGGGGACGGGGATGGTTTAGGGTCCAGGTGAGGGTACGACAACGCTTTAGGGGGAGCGTACGTGTGAGGGCGCGGTTTAGTGTCAGCGTACGGGTTAGGATTAGGGGACGGGTGAGGGGCAGGCTTCGGGGAAGGGTTAGGGTTAGTGTTCGGGCTAGGGTTAGGGTTAGGGGACGGGGACGGTTTAGGGTCCAGGTGAGGGTACGACAACGCTTTAGGGGGAGCGTACGTGTGAGGGCGCGGGTTAGTGTCAGCGTACGGGTTAGGATTAGGGGCCGGGTGAGGGTCAGGCTTCGGGGAAGGGTTAGGGTTAGGGTTCGGGCTAGGGTTAGGGTTAGGGGACGGGGACGGTTTAGGGTCCAGGTGAGGGTACGACAATGCTTTAGGGGGAGCGTACGTGTGAGGGCGCGGGTTAGTGTCAGCGTACAGGTTAGGATTAGGGGAAGGGTGAGGGTCAGGCTTCGGGGAAGGGTTAGGGTTAGGGTTCGGGCTAGGGTTAGGGTTAGGGGACGGGGACGGTTTAGGGTCCAGGTGAGGGTACGACAATGCTTTAGGGGGAGCGTACGTGTGAGGGCGCGGGTTAGTGTCAGCGTACGGGTTAGGATTAGAGGACGGGTGAGGGTCAGGCTTCGGGGAAGGGTTAGGGTTAGGGTTCGGGCTAGGGTTAGGGTTACGGGACGGGGACGGTTTAGGGTCCAGGTGAGGGTACGACAACGCTTTAGGGGGAGCGTACGTGTGAGCGCGCGGGTTAGTGTCAGCGTACGGGTGAGGATTAGGGGACGGGTGAGGGTCAGGCTTCGGGGAAGGGTTAGGGTTAGGGTTCGGGCTAGGGTTAGTGTTAGGGGACGGGGACGGTTTAGGGTCCAGGTGAGGGTACGACAACGCTTTAGGGGGAGCGTACGTGTGAGGGCGCGGGTTAGTGTCAGCGTACGGGTTAGGATTAGGGGACGTGTGAGGTTCAGGCTTCGGGGAAGGGTTAGGATTAGAGTTCGGGGTAGGGTTAGGGTTAGGAGACGGGGACGATTTAGGGTCCAGGTGAGGGTACGACAACGCTTTAGGGGGAGCGTACGTGTGAGGGCGCGGTTTAGTGTCAGCGTACGGGTTAGGATTACGGGAAGGGTGAGGGTCAGGATTCGGGGAGGGGTTAGGGTTAGGGTTCGGGCTAGGGTTAGGGTTAGGGGACGGGGATGGTTTAGGGTCCAGGTGAGGGTACGACAACGCTTTAGGGGGAGCGTACGTGTGAGGGCGCGGGTTAGTGTCAGCGTACGGGTTAGGATTAGGGGACGGGTGAGGGGCAGGCTTCGGGGAAGGGTTAGGGTTAGGGTTCGGGCTAGGGTTAGGGTTAGGTGACGGGGACGGTTTAGGGTCCAGGTGAGGGTACGACAACGCTTTAGGGGGAGCGTACGTGTGAGGGCGCGGGTTAGTGTCAGCGTACGGGTTAGGATTAGGAGACGGGTGAGGGTCAGGCTTCGGGGAAGGGTTAGGGTTAGGGTTCGGGCTAGGGTTAGGGTTAGGGGACGGGGACGGTTTAGGGTCCAGGTGAGGGTACGACAACGCTTTAGGGGGAGCGTACGTGTGAGGGCGCGGGTTAGTGTCAGCGTACGGGTTAGGATTAGGGGCCGGGTGAGGGTCAGGCTTCGGGGAAGTGTTAGGGTTAGGGTTCGGGCTAGGGTTAGGGTTAGGGGACGGGGACGGTTTAGGGTCCAGGTGAGGGTACGACAACGCTTTAGGGGGAGCGTACGTGTGAGGGCGCTTGTTAGTGTCAGCGTACGGGTTAGGATTAGGGGACGTGTGAGGGTCAGGCTTCTGGGAAGCGTTAGGGTTAGGGTTCGGGCTAGGGTTAGGGTTAGGGGACGGGGACGGTTTAGGGTCCAGTTGAGGGTACGACAACGCTTTAGGTGGAGCGTACGTGTGAGGGCGCGGGTTAGTGTCAGCGTACAGGTTAGGATTAGGGGACGGGTGAGGGTCAGGCTTCGGGGAAGTGTTAGGGTTAGGGTTCGGGCTAGGGTTAGGGTTAGGGGACGGGGACGGTTTAGGGTCCAGGTGAGGGTACGACAACGCTTTAGGGGGAGCGTACGTGTGAGGGTGTGGGTTAGTTTCAGCGTACGGGTTAGGATTAGGGGACGGGTGAGGGTCAGGCTTCGGGGAAGGGTTAGGGTTAGGGTTCGGGCTAGGGTTAGGGTTAGGGGACTGGGACGGTTTAGGGTCCAGGTGAGGGTACGAAAACGCTTTAGGGGGAGCGTACGTGTGAGGGCGTGGGTTAGTGTCAGCGTACGGGTTCGGATTAGGGGACGGGTGAGGGTCAGGCTTTGGGGAAGGGTTAGGGTTAGGGTTCGGGCTAGGGTTAGGGTTAGGGGATGGGGACGGTTTAGGGTCCAGGTGAGGGTACGACAACGCTTTAGGGGTAGCGTACGTGTGAGGGCGCGGGTTAGTGTCAGCGTACGGGTTAGGATTAGGGGACGTGTGAGAGTCAGGCTTCGGGGAAGGGTTAGGGTTAGGGTTCGGGGTAGGGTTAGGGTTAGGAGACGGGGACGATTTAGGGTCCAGGTGAGGGTACGACAACGCTTTAGGGGGAGCGTACGTGTGAGGGCGCGGGTTAGTGTCAGCGTACGGGTTAGGATTAGGGGACGGGTGAGGGTCAGGCTTCGGGGAAGGTTTAGGGTTGGGGTTCGGTCTAGGGTTAGGGTTAGGGGATGGGGACGGTTTAGGGTCCAGGTGAGGGTACGACAACGCTTTAGGGGGAGCGTACGTGTGAGGGCGCGGTTTAGTGTCAGCGTACGGGTTAGGATTACGGGAAGGGTGAGGGTCAGGATTCGGGGAGGGGTTAGGGTTAGGGTTCGGGCTAGGGTTAGGGTTAGGGGACAGGGATGGTTTAGGGTCCAGGTGAGGGTACGACAACGCTTTAGGGGGAGCGTACGTGTGAGGGCGCGGGTTAGTGTCAGCGTACGGGTTAGGATTAGGAGACGGGTGAGGGTCAGGCTTCGGGGAAGGGTTAGGGTTAGGGTTCGGGCTAGGGTTAGGGTTAGGGGACGGGGACGGTTTAGGGTCCAGGTGAGGGTACGACAACGCTTTAGGGGGAGCGTACGTGTGAGGGCGCTTGTTAGTGTCAGCGTACGGGTTAGGATTAGGGGACGTGTGAGGGTCAGGCTTCTGGGAAGCGTTAGGGTTAGGGTTCGGGCTAGGGTTAGGTTTAGGGGACGGGGACGGTTTAGGGTCCAGGTGAGGGTACGACAACGCTTTAGGGGGAGCGTACGTGTGAGGGCGCGGGTTAGTGTCAGCGTACGGGTTAGGATTAGGGGCCGGGTGAGGGTCAGGCTTCGGGGAAGTGTTAGGGTTAGGGTTCGGGCAAGGGTTAGGGTTAGGGGACGGGGACGGTTTAGGGTCCAGGTGAGGGTACGACAACGCTTTAGGGGGAGCGTACGTGTGAGGGGGCGGGTTAGTGTCAGCGTACGGGTTAGGATTAGGGGCCGGGTGAGGGTCAGGCTTCGGGGAAGGGTTAGGGTTAGGGTTCGGCCTAGGGTTAGGGTTAGGGGAAGGGGACGGTTTAGGGTCCAGGTGAGGGTACGACAACGCTTTAGGGGGAGCATACGTGTGAGGGCGCGGGTTAGTGTCAGCGTACGGGTTAGGATTAGGGGACGGGTGAGGGTCAGGCTTCGGGGAAGGGTTAGGGTTAGGGTTCGGGCTAGGGTTAGGGTTAGGGGACGGGGACGGTTTAGGGTCCAGGTGAGGGTACGACAACGCTTTAGGGGGAGCGTACGTGTGAGGGCGCGGTTTAGTGTCAGCGTACGGGTTAGGATTACGGGAAGGGTGAGGGTCAGGATTCGGGGAGGGGTTAGGGTTAGGGTTCGGGCTAGGGTTAGGGTTAGAGGACAGGGATGGTTTTGGGTCCAGGTGAGGGTACGACAACGCTTTAGGGGGAGCGTACGTGTGAGGGCGCGGGTTAGTGTCAGCGTACGGGTTAGGATTAGGGGACGGGTGAGGGGCAGGCTTCGGGGAAGGGTTAGGGTTAGGGTTCGGGCTAGGGTTAGGGTTAGCGGACGGGGACGGTTTAGGGTCCAGGTGAGGGTACGACAACGCTTTAGGGGGAGCGTACGTGTGAGGGCGCGGGTTAGTGTCAGCGTACGGGTTAGGATTAGGAGACGGGTGAGGGTCAGGCTTCGGGGAAGGGTTAGGGTTAGGGTTCGGGCTAGGGTTAGGGTTAGGGGACGGGGACGGTTTAGGGTCCAGGTGAGGGTACGACAACGCTTTAGGGGGAGCGTACGTGTGAGGGCGCTTGTTAGTGTCAGCGTACGGGTTAGGATTAGGGGACGTGTGAGGGTCAGGCTTCTGGGAAGCGTTAGGGTTAGGGTTCGGGCTAGGGTTAGGGTTAGGGGACGGGGACGGTTTAGGGTCCAGGTGAGGGTACGACAACGCTTTAGGGGGAGCGTACGTGTGAGGGCGCGGGTTAGTGTCAGCGTACGGGTTAGGATTAGATGCCGGGTGAGGGTCAGGCTTCGGGGAAGTGTTAGGGTTAGGGTTCGGGCTAGGGTTAGGGTTAGGGGACGGGGACGGTTTAGGGTCCAGGTGAGGGTACGACAACGCTTTAGGGGGAGCGTACGTGTGAGGGAGCGGGTTAGTGTCAGCGTACGGGTTAGGATTAGGGGCCGGGTGAGGGTCAGGCTTCGGGGAAGGGTTAGGGTTAGGGTTCGGCCTAGGGTTAGGGTTAGGGGAAGGGGACGGTTTAGGGTCCAGGTGAGGGTACGACAACGCTTTAGGGGGAGCATACGTGTGAGGGCGCGGGTTAGTGTCAGCGTACGGGTTAGGATTAGGGGCCGGGTGAGGGTCAGGCTTCGGGGAAGGGTTAGGGTTAGGGTTCGGGCTAGGGTTAGGGTTAGGGAACGGGGACGGTTTAGGGTCCAGGTGAGGGTACGACAATGCTTTAGGGGGAGCGTACGTGTGAGGGCGCTTGTTAGTGTCAGCGTACGGGTTAGGATTAGGGGACGTGTGAGGGTCAGGCTTCTGGGAAGCGTTAGGGTTAGGGTTCGGGCTAGGGTTAGGGTTAGGGGACGGGGACGGTTTAGGGTCCAGTTGAGGGTACGACAACGCTTTAGGGGGAGCGTACGTGTGAGGGCGCGGGTTAGTGTCAGCGTACGGGTTAGGATTAGGGGACGGGTGAGGGTCAGGCTTCGGGGAAGGGTTAGGGTTAGGGTTCGGGCTAGGGTTAGGGTTAGGGGACGGGGACGGTTTAGGGTCCAGGTGAGGGTACGACAACGCTTTAGGGGGAGCGTACGTGTGAGGGTGTGGGTTAGTTTCAGCGTACGGGTTAGGATTAGGGGACGGGTGAGGGTCAGGCTTCGGGGAAGGGTTAGGGTTAGGGTTCGGGCTAGGGTTAGGGTTAGGGGACTGGGACGGTTTAGGGTCCAGGTGAGGGTACGACAACGCTTTAGGGGGAGCGTACGTGTGAGGGCGCGGGTTAGTGTCAGCGTACGGGTTCGGATTAGGGGACGGGTGAGGGTCAGGCTTTGGGGAAGGGTTAGGGTTAGGGTTCGGGCTAGGGTTAGGGTTAGGGGACGGGGACGGTTTAGGGTCCAGGTGAGGCTACGACAACGCTTTAGGTGGAGCGTACGTGTGAGGGCGCGGGTTAGTGTCAGCGTACGGGTTAAGATTAGGGGACGGGTGAGGGTCAGGCTTCGGGGAAGGGTTAGGGTTAGGGTTCGGGCTAGGGTTAGGGTTAGGGGATGGGGACGGTTTAGGGTCCAGGTGAGGGTACGACAACACTTTAGGGGGAGCGTACGTGTGAGGCCGCGGGTTAGTGTCAGCGTACGGGTTAGGATTAGGGGACGGGTGAGGGTCAGGCTTCGGGGAAGGGTTAGGTTTATGGTTCGGGCTAGGGTTAGGGTTAGGGGACGGGGACGGTTTAGGGTTCAGGTGAGGGTACGACAACGCTTTAGGGGGAGCGTACGTGTTAGGGCGCGGGTTAGTGTCAGCGTACGGGTTAGGATTAGGGGACGGGTGAGGGTCAGGCTTCGGGGAAGTGTTAGGGTTAGGGTTCGGGCTAGGTTTAGGGTTAGGGGACGGGGACGGTTTAGGGTCCAGGTGAGGGTACGACAACGCTTTAGGGGGAGCGTACGTGTGAGGGCGCGGGTTAGTGTCAGCGTACGGGTTAGGATTAGGGGACGGGTGAGGGTGAGGCTTCGGGGAAGGGTTAGGGTTGGGGTTCGGTCTAGGGTTAGGGTTAGGGGACGGGGACGGTTTAGGGTCCAGGTGAGGGTACGACAACGCTTTAGGGGGAGCGTACGTGTGAGGGCGCGGTTTAGTGTCAGCGTATGGGTTAGGATTACGGGAAGGATGAGGGTCAGGATTCGGGGAAGGGTTAGGGTTAGGGTTCGGGCTAGGGTTAGGGTTAGGGGACGGGGACGGTTTAGGGTCCAGGTGAGGGTACGACAACGCTTTAGGGGGAGCGTACGTGTGAGGGCGCGGGTTAGTGTCAGCGTACGGGTTAGGATTAGGTGACGGGTGAGGGGCAGGCTTCGGGGAAGGGTTAGGGTTAGGGTTCGGGCTAGGGTTAGGGTTAGGGGACGGGGACGGTTTAGGGTCCAGGTGAGGGTACGACAACGCTTTAGGGGGAGCGTACGTGTGAGGGCGCTTGTTAGTGTCAGCGTACGGGTTAGGATTAGGGGACGTGTGAGGGTCAGGCTTCTGGGAAGCGTTAGGGTTAGGGTTCGGGCTAGGGTTAGGGTTAGGCGACGGGGACGGTTTAGGGTCCAGGTGAGGGTACGACAACGCTTTAGGGGGAGCGTACGTGTGAGGCCGCGGGTTAGTGTCAGCGTACGGGTTAGGATTAGGGGACGGGTGTGGGTCAGGCTTCGGGGAAGGGTTAGGGTTAGGGTTCGGGCTAGGGTTAGGGTTAGGGGACGGGGACGGCTTAGGGTCCAGGTGAGGGTACGACCACGCTTTAGGGGGAGCGTACGTGTGAGGGCGCGGGTTAGTGTCAGCGTACGGGTTAGGATTAGGGGACGGGTGAGGGTCACGCTTCGGGGAAGGGTTAGGGTTAGGGTTCGGTCTAGGGTTAGGGTTAGGGGAAGGGGACGGTTTAGGGTCCAGGTGAGGGTACGATAACGCTTTAGGGGGAGCGTACGTGTGAGGGCGCGGTTTAGTGTCAGCGTACGGGTTAGGATTAGGGGAAGGGTGAGGGTTAGGCTTCGGGGAAGTGTTAGGGTTAGGGTTCGGGCTAGGGTTAGGGTTAGGGGACGGGGATGGTTTAGGGTCCAGGTGAGGGTACGACAACGCTTTAGGGGGAGCGTACGTGTGAGGGCGCAGGTTAGTGTCAGCGTACGGGTTAGGATTAGGGGACGGGTGAGGGGCAGGCTTCGGGGAAGGGTTAGGGTTAGGGTTCGGGCTAGGGTTAGGGTTAGGGGACGGGGACGGTTTAGGGTCCAGGTGAGGTTACGACAACGCTTTAGGGGGAGCGTACGTGTTAGGGCGCGGGTTAGTGTCAGCGTACGGGTTAGGATTAGGGGACGGGTGAGGGTCAGGCTTCGGGGAAGTGTTAGGGTTAGGGTTCGGGCTAGGTTTAGGGTTAGGGGACGGGGACGGTTTAGGGTCCAGGTGAGGGTACGACAACGCTTTAGGGGGAACGTACGTGTGAGGGCGCGGGTTAGTGTCAGCGTACGGGTTAGGATTAGGGGACGGGTGAGGGTGAGGCTTCGGGGAAGGGTTAGGGTTGGGGTTCGGTCTAGGGTTAGGGTTAGGGGACGGGGACGGTTTAGGGTCCAGGTGAGGGTACGACAACGCTTTAGGGGGAGCGTACGTGTGAGGGCGTGGTTTAGTGTCAGCGTACGGGTTAGGATTACGGGAAGGGTGAGGGTCAGGATTCGGGGAGGGGTTAGGGTTAGGGTTCGGGCTAGGGTTAGGGTTAGGGGACAGGGATGGTTTAGGGTCCAGGTGAGGGTACGACAACGCTTTAGGGGGAGCGTACGTGTGAGGGCGCGGGTTAGTGTCAGCGTACGGGTTAGGATTAGGGGACGGGTGAGGGGCAGGCTTCGGGGAAGGGTTAGGGTTAGTGTTCGGGCTAGGGTTAGGGTTAGGGGACGGGGACGGTTTAGGGTCCAGGTGAGGGTACGACAACGCTTTAGGGGGAGCGTACGTGTGAGGGGGCGGGTTAGTGTCAGCGTACGGGTTAGGATTAGGGGACGGGTGAGGGTCAGGCTTCGGGGAAGGGTTAGGGTTAGGGTTCGGCCTAGGGTTAGGGTTAGGGGAAGGGGACGGTTTAGGGTCCAGGTGAGGGTACGACAACGCTTTAGGGGGAGCATACGTGTGAGGGCGCGGGTTAGTGTCAGCCTACGGGTTAGGATTAGGGGACGGGTGAGGGTCAGGCTTTGGGGAAGGGTTAGGGTTAGGGTTCGGGCTAGGGTTAGGGTTAGGGGACGGGGACGGTTTAGGGTCCAGGTGAGGGTACGACAACGCTTTAGGGGGAGCGTACGTGTGAGGGCGCTTGTTAGTGTCAGCGTACGGGTTAGGATTAGGGGACGTGTGAGGGTCAGGCTTCTGGGAAGCGTTAGGGTTAGGGTTCGGGCTAGGGTTAGGGTTAGGGGACGGGGACGGTTTAGGGTCCAGTTGAGGGTACGACAACGCTTTAGGGGGAGCGTACGTGTGAGGGCGCGGGTTAGTGTCAGCGTACGGGTTAGGATTAGGGGACGGGTGAGTGTCAGGCTTCGGGGAAGGGTTAGGGTTAGGGTTCGGGCTAGGGTTAGGGTTAGGGGACGGGGACGGTTTAGGGTCCAGGTGAGGGTACGACAACGCTTTAGGGGGAGCGTACGTGTGAGGGTGTGGGTTAGTTTCAGCGTACGGGTTAGGATTAGGGGACGGGTGAGGGTCAGGCTTCGGGGAAGGGTTAGGGTTAGGGTTCGGGCTAGGGTTAGGGTTAGGGGACTGGGACGGTTTAGGGTCCAGGTGAGGGTACGACAACGCTTTAGGGGGAGCGTACGTGTGAGGGTGCTTGTTAGTGTCAGCGTACGGGTTAGGATTAGGGGACGTGTGAGGGTCAGGCTTCTGGGAAGCGTTAGGGTTAGGGTTCGGGCTAGGGTTAGGGTTAGGGGACGGGGACGGTTTAGGGTCCAGGTGAGGGTACGACAACGCTTTAGGGGGAGCGTACGTGTGAGGGCGCGGGTTAGTGTCAGCGTACGGGTTAGGATTAGGGGCCGGGTGAGGGTCAGGCTTCGGGGAAGTGTTAGGGTTAGGGTTCGGGCTAGGGTTAGGGTTAGGGGACGGGGACGGTTTAGGGTCCAGGTGAGGGTACGACAACGCTTTAGGGGGAGCGTACGTGTGAGGGAGCGGGTTAGTGTCAGCGTACGGGTTAGGATTAGGGGCCGGGTGAGGGTCAGGCTTCGGGGAAGGGTTAGGGTTAGGGTTCGGCCTAGGGTTAGGGTTAGGGGAAGGGGACGGTTTAGGGTCCAGGTGAGGGTACGACCACGCTTTAGGGGGAGCGTACGTGTGAGGGCGCGGGTTAGTGTCAGCGTACGGGTTAGGATTAGGGGACGGGTGAGGGTCAGGCTTCGGGGAAGGGTTAGGGTTAGGGTTCGGGCTAGGGTTAGGGTTAGGGGACTGGGACGGTTTAGGGTCCAGGTGAGGGTACGACAACGCTTTAGGGGGAGCGTACGTGTGAGGGTGCTTGTTAGTGTCAGCGTACGGGTTAGGATTAGGGGACGTGTGAGGGTCAGGCTTCTGGGAAGCGTTAGGGTTAGGGTTCGGGCTAGGGTTAGGGTTAGGGGACGGGGACGGTTTAGGGTCCAGGTGAGGGTACGACAACGCTTTAGGGGGAGCGTACGTGTGAGGGCGCGGGTTAGTGTCAGCGTACGGGTTAGGATTAGGGGCCGGGTGAGGGTCAGGCTTCGGGGAAGTGTTAGGGTTAGGGTTCGGGCTAGGGTTAGGGTTAGGGGACGGGGACGGTTTAGGGTCCCGGTGAGGGTACGACAACGCTTTAGGGGGAGCGTACGTGTGAGGGAGCGGGTTAGTGTCAGCGTACGGGTTAGGATTAGGGGCCGGGTGAGGGTCAGGCTTCGGGGAAGGGTTAGGGTTAGGGTTCGGCCTAGGGTTAGGGTTAGGGGAAGGGGACGGTTTAGGGTCCAGGTGAGGGTACGACAACGCTTTAGGGGGAGCGTACGTGTGAGGGCGCGGGTTAGTGTCAGCGTACGGGTTAGGATTAGGGGACGGGTGAGGGTCAGGCTTCGGGGAAGGGTTAGGGTTAGGGTTCGGGCTAGGGTTAGGGTTAGGGAACGGGGACGGTTTAGGGTCCAGGTGAGGGTACGACAATGCTTTAGGGGGAGCGTACGTGTGAGGGCGCTTGTTAGTGTCAGCGTACGGGTTAGGATTAGGGGACGTGTGAGTGTCAGGCTTCTGGGAAGCGTTAGGGTTAGGGTTCGGGCTAGGGTTAGGGTTAGGGGACGGGGACGGTTTAGGGTCCAGTTGAGGGTACGACAACGCTTTAGGGGGAGCGTACGTGTGAGGGCGCGGGTTAGTGTCAGCGTACGGGTTAGGATTAGGGGACGGGTGAGGGTCAGGCTTCGGGGAAGGGTTAGGGTTAGGGTTCGGGCTAGGGTTAGGGTTAGGGGACGGGGACGGTTTAGGGTCCAGGTGAGGGTACGACAACGCTATAGGGGGAGCGTACGTGTGAGGGTGTGGGTTAGTTTCAGCGTACGGGTTAGGATTAGGGGACGGGTGAGGGTCAGGCTTCGGGGAAGGGTTAGGGTTAGGGTTCGGGCTAGGGTTAGGGTTAGGGGACTGGGACGGTTTAGGGTCCAGGTGAGGGTACGACAACGCTTTAGGGGGAGCGTACGTGTGAGGGTGTGGGTTAGTTTCAGCGTACGGGTTAGGATTAGGGGACGGGTGAGGGTCAGGCTTCGGGGAAGGGTTAGGGTTAGGGTTCGGGCTAGGGTTAGGGTTAGGGGACTGGGACGGTTTAGGGTCCAGGTGAGGGTACGACAACGCTTTAGGGGGAGCGTACGTGTGAGGGCGCTTGTTAGTGTCAGCGTACGGGTTAGGATTAGGGGACGTGTGAGGGTCAGGCTTCTGGGAAGCGTTAGGGTTAGGGTTCGGGCTAGGGTTAGGGTTAGGGGACGGGGACGGTTTAGGGTCCAGGTGAGGGTACGACAACGCTTTAGGGGGAGCGTACGTGTGAGGGCGCGGGTTAGTGTCAGCGTACGGGTTAGGATTAGGGGCCGGGTGAGGGTCAGGCTTCGGGGAAGTGTTAGGGTTAGGGTTCGGGCTAGGGTTAGGATTAGGGCACGGGGACGGTTTAGGGTCCAGGTGAGGGTACGACAACGCTTTAGGGGGAGCGTACGTGTGAGGGAGCGGGTTAGTGTCAGCGTACGGGTTAGGATTAGGGGCCGGGTGAGGGTCAGGCTTCGGGGAAGGGTTAGGGTTAGGGTTCGGCCTAGGGTTAGGGTTAGGGGAAGGGGACGGTTTAGGGTCCAGGTGAGGGTACGACAACGCTTTAGGGGGAGCATACGTGTGAGGGCGCGGGTTAGTGTCAGCGTACGGGTTAGGATTAGGGGACGGGTGAGGGTCAGGCTTCGGGGAAGGGTTAGGGTTAGGGTTCGGGCTAGGGTTAGGGTTAGGGAACGGGGACGGTTTAGGGTCCAGGTGAGGGTACGACAATGCTTTAGGGGGAGCGTACGTGTGAGGGCGCTTGTTAGTGTCAGCGTACGGGTTAGGATTAAGGGACGTGTGAGGGTCAGGCTTCTGGGAAGCGTTAGGGTTAGGGTTCGGGCTAGGGTTAGGGTTAGGGGACGGGGACGGTTTAGGGTCCAGTTGAGGGTACGACAACGCTTTAGGGGGAGCGTACGTGTGAGGGCGCGGGTTAGTGTCAGCGTACGGGTTAGGATTAGGGGACGGGTGAGGGTCAGGCTTCGGGGAAGGGTTAGGGTTAGGGTTCGGGCTAGGGTTAGGGTTAGGGGACGGGGACGGTTTAGGGTCCAGGTGAGGGTACGAAAACGCTATAGGGGGAGCGTACGTGTGAGGGTGTGGGTTAGTTTCAGCGTACGGGTTAGGATTAGGGGACGGGTGAGGGTCAGGCTTCGGGGAAGGGTTAGGGTTAGGGTTCGGGCTAGGGTTAGGGTTAGGGGACTGGGACGGTTTAGGGTCCAGGTGAGGGTACGACAACGCTTTAGGGGGAGCGTACGTGTGAGGGTGCTTGTTAGTGTCAGCGTACGGGTTAGGATTAGGGGACGTGTGAGGGTCAGGCTTCTGGGAAGCGTTAGGGTTAGGGTTCGGGCTAGGGTTAGGGTTAGGGGACGGGGACGGTTTAGGGTCCAGGTGAGGGTACGACAACGCTTTAGGGGGAGCGTACGTGTGAGGGCGCGGGTTAGTGTCAGCGTACGGGTTAGGATTAGGGGCCGGGTGAGGGTCAGGCTTCGGGGAAGTGTTAGGGTTAGGGTTCGGGCTAGGGTTAGGGTTAGGGGACGGGGACGGTTTAGGGTCCAGGTGAGGGTACGACAACGCTTTAGGGGGAGCGTACGTGTGAGGGAGCGGGTTAGTGTCAGCGTACGGGTTAGGATTAGGGGCCGGGTGAGGGTCAGGCTTCGGGGAAGGGTTAGGGTTAGGGTTCGGCCTAGGGTTAGGGTTAGGGGAAGGGGACGGTTTAGGGTCCAGGTGAGGGTACGACCACGCTTTAGGGGGAGCGTACGTGTGAGGGCGCGGGTTAGTGTCAGCGTACGGGTTAGGATTAGGGGACGGGTGAGGGTCAGGCTTCGGGGAAGGGTTAGGGTTAGGGTTCGGGCTAGGGTTAGGGTTAGGGGACTGGGACGGTTTAGGGTCCAGGTGAGGGTACGACAACGCTTTAGGGGGAGCGTACGTGTGAGGGCGCTTGTTAGTGTCAGCGTACGGGTTAGGATTAGGGGACGTGTGAGGGTCAGGCTTCTGGGAAGCGTTAGGGTTAGGGTTCGGGCTAGGGTTAGGGTTAGGGGACGGGGACGGTTTAGGGTCCAGGTGAGGGTACGACAACGCTTTAGGGGGAGCGTACGTGTGAGGGCGCGGGTTAGTGTCAGCGTACGGGTTAGGATTAGGGGCCGGGTGAGGGTCAGGCTTCGGGGAAGTGTTAGGGTTAGGGTTCGGGCTAGGGTTAGGGTTAGGGGACGGGGACGGTTTAGGGTCCCGGTGAGGGTACGACAACGCTTTAGGGGGAGCGTACGTGTGAGGGAGCGGGTTAGTGTCAGCGTACGGGTTAGGATTAGGGGCCGGGTGAGGGTCAGGCTTCGGGGAAGGGTTAGGGTTAGGGTTCGGCCTAGGGTTAGGGTTAGGGGAAGGGGACGGTTTAGGGTCCAGGTGAGGGTACGACAACGCTTTAGGGGGAGCGTACGTGTGAGGGCGCGGGTTAGTGTCAGCGTACGGGTTAGGATTAGGGGACGGGTGAGGGTCAGGCTTCGGGGAAGGGTTAGGGTTAGGGTTCGGGCTAGGGTTAGGGTTAGGGAACGGGGACGGTTTAGGGTCCAGGTGAGGGTACGACAATGCTTTAGGGGGAGCGTACGTGTGAGGGCGCTTGTTAGTGTCAGCGTACGGGTTAGGATTAGGGGACGTGTGAGTGTCAGGCTTCTGGGAAGCGTTAGGGTTAGGGTTCGGGCTAGGGTTAGGGTTAGGGGACGGGGACGGTTTAGGGTCCAGTTGAGGGTACGACAACGCTTTAGGGGGAGCGTACGTGTGAGGGCGCGGGTTAGTGTCAGCGTACGGGTTAGGATTAGGGGACGGGTGAGGGTCAGGCTTCGGGGAAGGGTTAGGGTTAGGGTTCGGGCTAGGGTTAGGGTTAGGGGACGGGGACGGTTTAGGGTCCAGGTGAGGGTACGACAACGCTATAGGGGGAGCGTACGTGTGAGGGTGTGGGTTAGTTTCAGCGTACGGGTTAGGATTAGGGGACGGGTGAGGGTCAGGCTTCGGGGAAGGGTTAGGGTTAGGGTTCGGGCTAGGGTTAGGGTTAGGGGACTGGGACGGTTTAGGGTCCAGGTGAGGGTACGACAACGCTTTAGGGGGAGCGTACGTGTGAGGGTGTGGGTTAGTTTCAGCGTACGGGTTAGGATTAGGGGACGGGTGAGGGTCAGGCTTCGGGGAAGGGTTAGGGTTAGGGTTCGGGCTAGGGTTAGGGTTAGGGGACTGGGACGGTTTAGGGTCCAGGTGAGGGTACGACAACGCTTTAGGGGGAGCGTACGTGTGAGGGCGCTTGTTAGTGTCAGCGTACGGGTTAGGATTAGGGGACGTGTGAGGGTCAGGCTTCTGGGAAGCGTTAGGGTTAGGGTTCGGGCTAGGGTTAGGGTTAGGGGACGGGGACGGTTTAGGGTCCAGGTGAGGGTACGACAACGCTTTAGGGGGAGCGTACGTGTGAGGGCGCGGGTTAGTGTCAGCGTACGGGTTAGGATTAGGGGCCGGGTGAGGGTCAGGCTTCGGGGAAGTGTTAGGGTTAGGGTTCGGGCTAGGGTTAGGATTAGGGCACGGGGACGGTTTAGGGTCCAGGTGAGGGTACGACAACGCTTTAGGGGGAGCGTACGTGTGAGGGAGCGGGTTAGTGTCAGCGTACGGGTTAGGATTAGGGGCCGGGTGAGGGTCAGGCTTCGGGGAAGGGTTAGGGTTAGGGTTCGGCCTAGGGTTAGGGTTAGGGGAAGGGGACGGTTTAGGGTCCAGGTGAGGGTACGACAACGCTTTAGGGGGAGCATACGTGTGAGGGCGCGGGTTAGTGTCAGCGTACGGGTTAGGATTAGGGGACGGGTGAGGGTCAGGCTTCGGGGAAGGGTTAGGGTTAGGGTTCGGGCTAGGGTTAGGGTTAGGGAACGGGGACGGTTTAGGGTCCAGGTGAGGGTACGACAATGCTTTAGGGGGAGCGTACGTGTGAGGGCGCTTGTTAGTGTCAGCGTACGGGTTAGGATTAAGGGACGTGTGAGGGTCAGGCTTCTGGGAAGCGTTAGGGTTAGGGTTCGGGCTAGGGTTAGGGTTAGGGGACGGGGACGGTTTAGGGTCCAGTTGAGGGTACGACAACGCTTTAGGGGGAGCGTACGTGTGAGGGCGCGGGTTAGTGTCAGCGTACGGGTTAGGATTAGGGGACGGGTGAGGGTCAGGCTTCGGGGAAGGGTTAGGGTTAGGGTTCGGGCTAGGGTTAGGGTTAGGGGACGGGGACGGTTTAGGGTCCAGGTGAGGGTACGAAAACGCTATAGGGGGAGCGTACGTGTGAGGGTGTGGGTTAGTTTCAGCGTACGGGTTAGGATTAGGGGACGGGTGAGGGTCAGGCTTCGGGGAAGGGTTAGGGTTAGGGTTCGGGCTAGGGTTAGGGTTAGGGGACTGGGACGGTTTAGGGTCCAGGTGAGGGTACGACAACGCTTTAGGGGGAGCGTACGTGTGAGGGTGCTTGTTAGTGTCAGCGTACGGGTTAGGATTAGGGGACGTGTGAGGGTCAGGCTTCTGGGAAGCGTTAGGGTTAGGGTTCGGGCTAGGGTTAGGGTTAGGGGACGGGGACGGTTTAGGGTCCAGGTGAGGGTACGACAACGCTTTAGGGGGAGCGTACGTGTGAGGGCGCGGGTTAGTGTCAGCGTACGGGTTAGGATTAGGGGCCGGGTGAGGGTCAGGCTTCGGGGAAGTGTTAGGGTTAGGGTTCGGGCTAGGGTTAGGGTTAGGGGACGGGGACGGTTTAGGGTCCAGGTGAGGGTACGACAACGCTTTAGGGGGAGCGTACGTGTGAGGGAGCGGGTTAGTGTCAGCGTACGGGTTAGGATTAGGGGCCGGGTGAGGGTCAGGCTTCGGGGAAGGGTTAGGGTTAGGGTTCGGCCTAGGGTTAGGGTTAGGGGAAGGGGACGGTTTAGGGTCCAGGTGAGGGTACGACCACGCTTTAGGGGGAGCGTACGTGTGAGGGCGCGGGTTAGTGTCAGCGTACGGGTTAGGATTAGGGGACGGGTGAGGGTCAGGCTTCGGGGAAGGGTTAGGGTTAGGGTTCGGGCTAGGGTTAGGGTTAGGGGACTGGGACGGTTTAGGGTCCAGGTGAGGGTACGACAACGCTTTAGGGGGAGCGTACGTGTGAGGGTGCTTGTTAGTGTCAGCGTACGGGTTAGGATTAGGGGACGTGTGAGGGTCAGGCTTCTGGGAAGCGTTAGGGTTAGGGTTCGGGCTAGGGTTAGGGTTAGGGGACGGGGACGGTTTAGGGTCCAGGTGAGGGTACGACAACGCTTTAGGGGGAGCGTACGTGTGAGGGCGCGGGTTAGTGTCAGCGTACGGGTTAGGATTAGGGGCCGGGTGAGGGTCAGGCTTCGGGGAAGTGTTAGGGTTAGGGTTCGGGCTAGGGTTAGGGTTAGGGGACGGGGACGGTTTAGGGTCCCGGTGAGGGTACGACAACGCTTTAGGGGGAGCGTACGTGTGAGGGAGCGGGTTAGTGTCAGCGTACGGGTTAGGATTAGGGGCCGGGTGAGGGTCAGGCTTCGGGGAAGGGTTAGGGTTAGGGTTCGGCCTAGGGTTAGGGTTAGGGGAAGGGGACGGTTTAGGGTCCAGGTGAGGGTACGACAACGCTTTAGGGGGAGCGTACGTGTGAGGGCGCGGGTTAGTGTCAGCGTACGGGTTAGGATTAGGGGACGGGTGAGGGTCAGGCTTCGGGGAAGGGTTAGGGTTAGGGTTCGGGCTAGGGTTAGGGTTAGGGAACGGGGACGGTTTAGGGTCCAGGTGAGGGTACGACAATGCTTTAGGGGGAGCGTACGTGTGAGGGCGCTTGTTAGTGTCAGCGTACGGGTTAGGATTAGGGGACGTGTGAGTGTCAGGCTTCTGGGAAGCGTTAGGGTTAGGGTTCGGGCTAGGGTTAGGGTTAGGGGACGGGGACGGTTTAGGGTCCAGTTGAGGGTACGACAACGCTTTAGGGGGAGCGTACGTGTGAGGGCGCGGGTTAGTGTCAGCGTACGGGTTAGGATTAGGGGACGGGTGAGGGTCAGGCTTCGGGGAAGGGTTAGGGTTAGGGTTCGGGCTAGGGTTAGGGTTAGGGGACGGGGACGGTTTAGGGTCCAGGTGAGGGTACGACAACGCTATAGGGGGAGCGTACGTGTGAGGGTGTGGGTTAGTTTCAGCGTACGGGTTAGGATTAGGGGACGGGTGAGGGTCAGGCTTCGGGGAAGGGTTAGGGTTAGGGTTCGGGCTAGGGTTAGGGTTAGGGGACTGGGACGGTTTAGGGTCCAGGTGAGGGTACGACAACGCTTTAGGGGGAGCGTACGTGTGAGGGTGTGGGTTAGTTTCAGCGTACGGGTTAGGATTAGGGGACGGGTGAGGGTCAGGCTTCGGGGAAGGGTTAGGGTTAGGGTTCGGGCTAGGGTTAGGGTTAGGGGACTGGGACGGTTTAGGGTCCAGGTGAGGGTACGACAACGCTTTAGGGGGAGCGTACGTGTGAGGGCGCTTGTTAGTGTCAGCGTACGGGTTAGGATTAGGGGACGTGTGAGGGTCAGGCTTCTGGGAAGCGTTAGGGTTAGGGTTCGGGCTAGGGTTAGGGTTAGGGGACGGGGACGGTTTAGGGTCCAGGTGAGGGTACGACAACGCTTTAGGGGGAGCGTACGTGTGAGGGCGCGGGTTAGTGTCAGCGTACGGGTTAGGATTAGGGGCCGGGTGAGGGTCAGGCTTCGGGGAAGTGTTAGGGTTAGGGTTCGGGCTAGGGTTAGGATTAGGGCACGGGGACGGTTTAGGGTCCAGGTGAGGGTACGACAACGCTTTAGGGGGAGCGTACGTGTGAGGGAGCGGGTTAGTGTCAGCGTACGGGTTAGGATTAGGGGCCGGGTGAGGGTCAGGCTTCGGGGAAGGGTTAGGGTTAGGGTTCGGCCTAGGGTTAGGGTTAGGGGAAGGGGACGGTTTAGGGTCCAGGTGAGGGTACGACAACGCTTTAGGGGGAGCATACGTGTGAGGGCGCGGGTTAGTGTCAGCGTACGGGTTAGGATTAGGGGACGGGTGAGGGTCAGGCTTCGGGGAAGGGTTAGGGTTAGGGTTCGGGCTAGGGTTAGGGTTAGGGAACGGGGACGGTTTAGGGTCCAGGTGAGGGTACGACAATGCTTTAGGGGGAGCGTACGTGTGAGGGCGCTTGTTAGTGTCAGCGTACGGGTTAGGATTAAGGGACGTGTGAGGGTCAGGCTTCTGGGAAGCGTTAGGGTTAGGGTTCGGGCTAGGGTTAGGGTTAGGGGACGGGGACGGTTTAGGGTCCAGTTGAGGGTACGACAACGCTTTAGGGGGAGCGTACGTGTGAGGGCGCGGGTTAGTGTCAGCGTACGGGTTAGGATTAGGGGACGGGTGAGGGTCAGGCTTCGGGGAAGGGTTAGGGTTAGGGTTCGGGCTAGGGTTAGGGTTAGGGGACGGGGACGGTTTAGGGTCCAGGTGAGGGTACGAAAACGCTATAGGGGGAGCGTACGTGTGAGGGTGTGGGTTAGTTTCAGCGTACGGGTTAGGATTAGGGGACGGGTGAGGGTCAGGCTTCGGGGAAGGGTTAGGGTTAGGGTTCGGGCTAGGGTTAGGGTTAGGGGACTGGGACGGTTTAGGGTCCAGGTGAGGGTACGACAACGCTTTAGGGGGAGCGTACGTGTGAGGGTGCTTGTTAGTGTCAGCGTACGGGTTAGGATTAGGGGACGTGTGAGGGTCAGGCTTCTGGGAAGCGTTAGGGTTAGGGTTCGGGCTAGGGTTAGGGTTAGGGGACGGGGACGGTTTAGGGTCCAGGTGAGGGTACGACAACGCTTTAGGGGGAGCGTACGTGTGAGGGCGCGGGTTAGTGTCAGCGTACGGGTTAGGATTAGGGGCCGGGTGAGGGTCAGGCTTCGGGGAAGTGTTAGGGTTAGGGTTCGGGCTAGGGTTAGGGTTAGGGGACGGGGACGGTTTAGGGTCCAGGTGAGGGTACGACAACGCTTTAGGGGGAGCGTACGTGTGAGGGAGCGGGTTAGTGTCAGCGTACGGGTTAGGATTAGGGGCCGGGTGAGGGTCAGGCTTCGGGGAAGGGTTAGGGTTAGGGTTCGGCCTAGGGTTAGGGTTAGGGGAAGGGGACGGTTTAGGGTCCAGGTGAGGGTACGACCACGCTTTAGGGGGAGCGTACGTGTGAGGGCGCGGGTTAGTGTCAGCGTACGGGTTAGGATTAGGGGACGGGTGAGGGTCAGGCTTCGGGGAAGGGTTAGGGTTAGGGTTCGGGCTAGGGTTAGGGTTAGGGGACTGGGACGGTTTAGGGTCCAGGTGAGGGTACGACAACGCTTTAGGGGGAGCGTACGTGTGAGGGTGCTTGTTAGTGTCAGCGTACGGGTTAGGATTAGGGGACGTGTGAGGGTCAGGCTTCTGGGAAGCGTTAGGGTTAGGGTTCGGGCTAGGGTTAGGGTTAGGGGACGGGGACGGTTTAGGGTCCAGGTGAGGGTACGACAACGCTTTAGGGGGAGCGTACGTGTGAGGGCGCGGGTTAGTGTCAGCGTACGGGTTAGGATTAGGGGCCGGGTGAGGGTCAGGCTTCGGGGAAGTGTTAGGGTTAGGGTTCGGGCTAGGGTTAGGGTTAGGGGACGGGGACGGTTTAGGGTCCCGGTGAGGGTACGACAACGCTTTAGGGGGAGCGTACGTGTGAGGGAGCGGGTTAGTGTCAGCGTACGGGTTAGGATTAGGGGCCGGGTGAGGGTCAGGCTTCGGGGAAGGGTTAGGGTTAGGGTTCGGGCTAGGGTTAGGGTTAGGGAACGGGGACGGTTTAGGGTCCAGGTGAGGGTACGACAATGCTTTAGGGGGAGCGTACGTGTGAGGGCGCTTGTTAGTGTCAGCGTACGGGTTAGGATTAGGGGACGTGTGAGGGTCAGGCTTCTGGGAAGCGTTAGGGTTAGGGTTCGGGCTAGGGTTAGGGTTAGGGGACGGGGACGGTTTAGGGTCCAGTTGAGGGTACGACAACGCTTTAGGGGGAGCGTACGTGTGAGGGCGCGGGTTAGTGTCAGCGTACGGGTTAGGATTAGGGGACGGGTGAGGGTCAGGCTTCGGGGAAGGGTTAGGGTTAGGGTTCGGGCTAGGGTTAGGGTTAGGGGACGGGGACGGTTTAGGGTCCAGGTGAGGGTACGACAACGCTATAGGGGGAGCGTACGTGTGAGGGTGTGGGTTAGATTCAGCGTACGGGTTAGGATTAGGGGACGGGTGAGGGTCAGGCTTCGGGGAAGGGTTAGGGTTAGGGTTCGGGCTAGGGTTAGGGTTAGGGGACTGGGACGGTTTAGGGTCCAGGTGAGGGTACGACAACGCTTTAGGGGGAGCGTACGTGTGAGGGCGCGGGTTAGTGTCAGCGTACGGGTTCGGATTAGGGGACGGGTGAGGGTCAGGCTTTGGGGAAGGGTTAGGGTTAGGGTTCGGGCTAGGGTTAGGGTTAGGGGACGGGGACGGTTTAGGGTCCAGGTGAGGGTACGACAACGCTTTAGGTGGAGCGTACGTGTGAGGGCGCGGGTTAGTGTCAGCGTACGGGTTAAGATTTGGGGACGGGTGAGGGTCAGGCTTCGGGGAAGGGTTAGGGTTAGGGTTCGGGCTAGGGTTAGGGTTAGGGGATGGGGACGGTTTAGGGTCCAGGTGAGGGTACGACAACACTTTAGGGGGAGCGTACGTGTGAGGCCGCGGGTTAGTGTCAGCGTACGGGTTAGGATTAGGGGACGGGTGAGGGTCAGGCTTCGGGGAAGGGTTAGGTTTATGGTTCGGGCTAGGGTTAGGGTTAGGGGACGGGGACGGTTTAGGGTTCAGGTGAGGGTACGACAACGCTTTAGGGGGAGCGTACGTGTTAGGGCGCGGGTTAGTGTCAGCGTACGGGTTAGGATTAGGGGACGGGTGAGGGTCACGCTTCGGGGAAGTGTTAGGGTTAGGGTTCGGGCTAGGTTTAGGGTTAGGGGACGGGGACGGTTTAGCGTCCAGGTGAGGGTACAACAACGCTTTAGGGGGAGCGTACGTGTGAGGGCGCGGGTTAGTGTCAGCGTACGGGTTAGGATTAGGGGACGGGTGAGGGTGAGGCTTCGGGGAAGGGTTAGGGTTGGGGTTCGGTCTAGGGTTAGGGTTAGGGGACGGGGACGGTTTAGGGTCCAGGTGAGGGTACGACAACGCTTTAGGGGGAGCGTACGTGTGAGGGCGCGGTTTAGTGTCAGCGTATGGGTTAGGATTACGGGAAGGGTGAGGGTCAGGATTCGGGGAAGGGTTAGGGTTAGGGTTCGGGCTAGGGTTAGGGTTAGGGGACGGGGACGGTTTAGGGTCCAGGTGAGGGTACGACAACGCTTTAGGGGGAGCGTACGTGTGAGGGCGCGGGTTAGTGTCAGCGTACGGGTTAGGATTAGGTGACGGGTGAGGGGCAGGCTTCGGGGAAGGGTTAGGGTTAGGGTTCGGGCTAGGGTTAGGGTTAGGGGATGGGGACGGTTTAGGGTCCAGGTGAGGGTACGACAACGCTTTAGGGGGAGCGTACGTGTGAGGCCGCGGGTTAGTGTCAGCGTACGGGTTAGGATTAGGGGACGGGTGTGGGTCAGGCTTCGGGGAAGGGTTAGGGTTAGGGTTCGGGCTAGGGTTAGGGTTAGGGGACGGGGACGGCTTAGGGTCCAGGTGAGGGTACGACCACGCTTTAGGGGGAGCGTACGTGTGAGGGCGCGGGTTAGTGTCAGCGTACGGGTTAGGATTAGGGGACGGGTGAGGGTCACGCTTCGGGGAAGGGTTAGGGTTAGGGTTCGGTCTAGGGTTAGGGTTAGGGGAAGGGGGCGGTTTAGGGTCCAGGTGAGGGTACGACAACGCTTTAGGGGGAGCGTACGTGTGAGGGCGCGGTTTAGTGTCAGCGTACGGGTTAGGATTAGGGGAAGGGTGAGGGTTAGGCTTCGGGGAAGTGTTAGGGTTAGGGTTCGGGCTAGGGTTAGGGTTAGGGGACGGGGATGGTTTAGGGTCCAGGTGAGGGTACGACAACGCTTTAGGGGGAGCGTACGTGTGAGGGCGCGGGTTAGTGTCAGCGTACGGGTTAGGATTAGGGGACGGGTGAGGGGCAGGCTTCGGGGAAGGGTTAGGGTTAGGGTTCGGGCTAGGGTTAGGGTTAGGGGACGGGGACGGTTTAGGGTCCAGGTGAGGTTACGACAACGCTTTAGGGGGAGCGTACGTGTTAGGGCGCGGGTTAGTGTCAGCGTACGGGTTAGGATTAGGGGACGGGTGAGGGTCAGGCTTCGGGGAAGTGTTAGGGTTAGGGTTCGGGCTAGGTTTAGGGTTAGGGGACGGGGACGGTTTAGGGTCCAGGTGAGGGTACGACAACGCTTTAGGGGGAACGTACGTGTGAGGGCGCGGGTTAGTGTCAGCGTACGGGTTAGGATTAGGGGACGGGTGAGGGTGAGGCTTCGGGGAAGGGTTAGGGTTGGGGTTCGGTCTAGGGTTAGGGTTAGGGGACGGGGACGGTTTAGGGTCCAGGTGAGGGTACGACAACGCTTTAGGGGGAGCGTACGTGTGAGGGCGCAGTTTAGTGTCAGCGTACGGGTTAGGATTACGGGAAGGGTGAGGGTCAGGATTCGGGGAGGGGTTAGGGTTAGGGTTCGGGCTAGGGTTAGGGTTAGGGGACAGGGATGGTTTAGGGTCCAGGTGAGGGTACGACAACGCTTTAGGGGGAGCGTACGTGTGAGGGCGCGGGTTAGTGTCAGCGTACGGGTTAGGATTAGGGGACGGGTGAGGGGCAGGCTTCGGGGAAGGGTTAGGGTTAGTGTTCGGGCTAGGGTTAGGGTTAGGGGACGGGGACGGTTTAGGGTCCAGGTGAGGGTACGACAACGCTTTAGGGGGAGCGTACGTGTGAGCGCGCGGGTTAGTGTCAGCGTACGGGTGAGGATTAGGGGACGGGTGAGGGTCAGGCTTCGGGGAAGGGTTAGGGTTAGGGTTCGGCCTAGGGTTAGTGTTAGGGGACGGGGACGGTTTAGGGTCCAGGTGAGGGTACGACAACGCTTTAGGGGGAGCGTACGTGTGAGGGCGCGGGTTAGTGTCAGCGTACGGGTTAGGATTAGGGGACGTGTGAGGTTCAGGCTTCGGGGAAGGGTTAGGATTAGAGTTCGGGGTAGGGTTAGGGTTAGGAGACGGGGACGATTTAGGGTCCAGGTGAGGGTACGACAACGCTTTAGGGGGAGCGTACGTGTGAGGGCGCGGTTTAGTGTCAGCGTACGGGTTAGGATTACGGGAAGGGTGAGGGTCAGGATTCGGGGAGGGGTTAGGGTTAGGGTTCGGGCTAGGGTTAGGGTTAGGGGACGGGGATGGTTTAGGGTCCAGGTGAGGGTACGACAACGCTTTAGGGGGAGCGTACGTGTGAGGGCGCGGGTTAGTGTCAGCGTACGGGTTAGGATTAGGGGACGGGTGAGGGGCAGGCTTCGGGGAAGGGTTAGGGTTAGGGTTCGGGCTAGGGTTAGGGTTAGGTGACGGGGACGGTTTAGGGTCCAGGTGAGGGTACGACAACGCTTTAGGGGGAGCGTACGTGTGAGGGCGCGGGTTAGTGTCAGCGTACGGGTTAGGATTAGGAGACGGGTGAGGGTCAGGCTTCGGGGAAGGGTTAGGGTTAGGGTTCGGGCTAGGGTTAGGGTTAGGGGACGGGGACGGTTTAGGGTCCAGGTGAGGGTACGACAACGCTTTAGGGGGAGCGTACGTGTGAGGGCGCGGGTTAGTGTCAGCGTACGGGTTAGGATTAGGGGCCGGGTGAGGGTCAGGCTTCGGGGAAGTGTTAGGGTTAGGGTTCGGGCTAGGGTTAGGGTTAGGGGACGGGGACGGTTTAGGGTCCAGGTGAGGGTACGACAACGCTTTAGGGGGAGCGTACGTGTGAGGGCGCTTGTTAGTGTCAGCGTACGGGTTAGGATTAGGGGACGTGTGAGGGTCAGGCTTCTGGGAAGCGTTAGGGTTAGGGTTCGGGCTAGGGTTAGGGTTAGGGGACGGGGACGGTTTAGGGTCCAGTTGAGGGTACGACAACGCTTTAGGTGGAGCGTACGTGTGAGGGCGCGGGTTAGTGTCAGCGTACAGGTTAGGATTAGGGGACGGGTGAGGGTCAGGCTTCGGGGAAGTGTTAGGGTTAGGGTTCGGGCTAGGGTTAGGGTTAGGGGACGGGGACGGTTTAGGGTCCAGGTGAGGGTACGACAACGCTTTAGGGGGAGCGTACGTGTGAGGGTGTGGGTTAGTTTCAGCGTACGGGTTAGGATTAGGGGACGGGTGAGGGTCAGGCTTCGGGGAAGGGTTAGGGTTAGGGTTCGGGCTAGGGTTAGGGTTAGGGGACTGGGACGGTTTAGGGTCCAGGTGAGGGTACGAAAACGCTTTAGGGGGAGCGTACGTGTGAGGGCGTGGGTTAGTGTCAGCGTACGGGTTCGGATTAGGGGACGGGTGAGGGTCAGGCTTTGGGGAAGGGTTAGGGTTAGGGTTCGGGCTAGGGTTAGGGTTAGGGGATGGGGACGGTTTAGGGTCCAGGTGAGGGTACGACAACGCTTTAGGGGTAGCGTACGTGTGAGGGCGCGGGTTAGTGTCAGCGTACGGGTTAGGATTAGGGGACGTGTGAGAGTCAGGCTTCGGGGAAGGGTTAGGGTTAGGGTTCGGGGTAGGGTTAGGGTTAGGAGACGGGGACGATTTAGGGTCCAGGTGAGGGTACGACAACGCTTTAGGGGGAGCGTACGTGTGAGGGCGCGGGTTAGTGTCAGCGTACGGGTTAGGATTAGGGGACGGGTGAGGGTCAGGCTTCGGGGAAGGTTTAGGGTTGGGGTTCGGTCTAGGGTTAGGGTTAGGGGATGGGGACGGTTTAGGGTCCAGGTGAGGGTACGACAACGCTTTAGGGGGAGCGTACGTGTGAGGGCGCGGTTTAGTGTCAGCGTACGGGTTAGGATTACGGGAAGGGTGAGGGTCAGGATTCGGGGAGGGGTTAGGGTTAGGGTTCGGGCTAGGGTTAGGGTTAGGGGACAGGGATGGTTTAGGGTCCAGGTGAGGGTACGACAACGCTTTAGGGGGAGCGTACGTGTGAGGGCGCGGGTTAGTGTCAGCGTACGGGTTAGGATTAGGAGACGGGTGAGGGTCAGGCTTCGGGGAAGGGTTAGGGTTAGGGTTCGGGCTAGGGTTAGGGTTAGGGGACGGGGACGGTTTAGGGTCCAGGTGAGGGTACGACAACGCTTTAGGGGGAGCGTACGTGTGAGGGCGCTTGTTAGTGTCAGCGTACGGGTTAGGATTAGGGGACGTGTGAGGGTCAGGCTTCTGGGAAGCGTTAGGGTTAGGGTTCGGGCTAGGGTTAGGTTTAGGGGACGGGGACGGTTTAGGGTCCAGGTGAGGGTACGACAACGCTTTAGGGGGAGCGTACGTGTGAGGGCGTGGGTTAGTGTCAGCGTACGGGTTAGGATTAGGGGCCGGGTGAGGGTCAGGCTTCGGGGAAGTGTTAGGGTTAGGGTTCGGGCAAGGGTTAGGGTTAGGGGACGGGGACGGTTTAGGGTCCAGGTGAGGGTACGACAACGCTTTAGGGGGAGCGTACGTGTGAGGGGGCGGGTTAGTGTCAGCGTACGGGTTAGGATTAGGGGCCGGGTGAGGGTCAGGCTTCGGGGAAGGGTTAGGGTTAGGGTTCGGCCTAGGGTTAGGGTTAGGGGAAGGGGACGGTTTAGGGTCCAGGTGAGGGTACGACAACGCTTTAGGGGGAGCATACGTGTGAGGGCGCGGGTTAGTGTCAGCGTACGGGTTAGGATTAGGGGACGGGTGAGGGTCAGGCTTCGGGGAAGGGTTAGGGTTAGGGTTCGGGCTAGGGTTAGGGTTAGGGGACGGGGACGGTTTAGGGTCCAGGTGAGGGTACGACAACGCTTTAGGGGGAGCGTACGTGTGAGGGCGCGGTTTAGTGTCAGCGTACGGGTTAGGATTACGGGAAGGGTGAGGGTCAGGATTCGGGGAGGGGTTAGGGTTAGGGTTCGGGCTAGGGTTAGGGTTAGAGGACAGGGATGGTTTTGGGTCCAGGTGAGGGTACGACAACGCTTTAGGGGGAGCGTACGTGTGAGGGCGCGGGTTAGTGTCAGCGTACGGGTTAGGATTAGGGGACGGGTGAGGGGCAGGCTTCGGGGAAGGGTTAGGGTTAGGGTTCGGGCTAGGGTTAGGGTTAGCGGACGGGGACGGTTTAGGGTCCAGGTGAGGGTACGACAACGCTTTAGGGGGAGCGTACGTGTGAGGGCGCGGGTTAGTGTCAGCGTACGGGTTAGGATTAGGAGACGGGTGAGGGTCAGGCTTCGGGGAAGGGTTAGGGTTAGGGTTCGGGCTAGGGTTAGGGTTAGGGGACGGGGACGGTTTAGGGTCCAGGTGAGGGTACGACAACGCTTTAGGGGGAGCGTACGTGTGAGGGCGCTTGTTAGTGTCAGCGTACGGGTTAGGATTAGGGGACGTGTGAGGGTCAGGCTTCTGGGAAGCGTTAGGGTTAGGGTTCGGGCTAGGGTTAGGGTTAGGGGACGGGGACGGTTTAGGGTCCAGGTGAGGGTACGACAACGCTTTAGGGGGAGCGTACGTGTGAGGGCGCGGGTTAGTGTCAGCGTACGGGTTAGGATTAGGGGCCGGGTGAGGGTCAGGCTTCGGGGAAGTGTTAGGGTTAGGGTTCGGGCTAGGGTTAGGGTTAGGGGACGGGGACGGTTTAGGGTCCAGGTGAGGGTACGACAACGCTTTAGGGGGAGCGTACGTGTGAGGGAGCGGGTTAGTGTCAGCGTACGGGTTAGGATTAGGGGCCGGGTGAGGGTCAGGCTTCGGGGAAGGGTTAGGGTTAGGGTTCGGCCTAGGGTTAGGGTTAGGGGAAGGGGACGGTTTAGGGTCCAGGTGAGGGTACGACAACGCTTTAGGGGGAGCATACGTGTGAGGGCGCGGGTTAGTGTCAGCGTACGGGTTAGGATTAGGGGCCGGGTGAGGGTCAGGCTTCGGGGAAGGGTTAGGGTTAGGGTTCGGGCTAGGGTTAGGGTTAGGGAACGGGGACGGTTTAGGGTCCAGGTGAGGGTACGACAATGCTTTAGGGGGAGCGTACGTGTGAGGGCGCTTGTTAGTGTCAGCGTACGGGTTAGGATTAGGGGACGTGTGAGGGTCAGGCTTCTGGGAAGCGTTAGGGTTAGGGTTCGGGCTAGGGTTAGGGTTAGGGGACGGGGACGGTTTAGGGTCCAGTTGAGGGTACGACAACGCTTTAGGGGGAGCGTACGTGTGAGGGCGCGGGTTAGTGTCAGCGTACGGGTTAGGATTAGGGGACGGGTGAGGGTCAGGCTTCGGGGAAGGGTTAGGGTTAGGGTTCGGGCTAGGGTTAGGGTTAGGGGACGGGGACGGTTTAGGGTCCAGGTGAGGGTACGACAACGCTTTAGGGGGAGCGTACGTGTGAGGGTGTGGGTTAGTTTCAGCGTACGGGTTAGGATTAGGGGACGGGTGAGGGTCAGGCTTCGGGGAAGGGTTAGGGTTAGGGTTCGGGCTAGGGTTAGGGTTAGGGGACTGGGACGGTTTAGGGTCCAGGTGAGGGTACGACAACGCTTTAGGGGGAGCGTACGTGTGAGGGCGCGGGTTAGTGTCAGCGTACGGGTTCGGATTAGGGGACGGGTGAGGGTCAGGCTTTGGGGAAGGGTTAGGGTTAGGGTTCGGGCTAGGGTTAGGGTTAGGGGACGGGGACGGTTTAGGGTCCAGGTGAGGCTACGACAACGCTTTAGGTGGAGCGTACGTGTGAGGGCGCGGGTTAGTGTCAGCGTACGGGTTAAGATTAGGGGACGGGTGAGGGTCAGGCTTCGGGGAAGGGTTAGGGTTAGGGTTCGGGCTAGGGTTAGGGTTAGGGGATGGGGACGGTTTAGGGTCCAGGTGAGGGTACGACAACACTTTAGGGGGAGCGTACGTGTGAGGCCGCGGGTTAGTGTCAGCGTACGGGTTAGGATTAGGGGACGGGTGAGGGTCAGGCTTCGGGGAAGGGTTAGGTTTATGGTTCGGGCTAGGGTTAGGGTTAGGGGACGGGGACGGTTTAGGGTTCAGGTGAGGGTACGACAACGCTTTAGGGGGAGCGTACGTGTTAGGGCGCGGGTTAGTGTCAGCGTACGGGTTAGGATTAGGGGACGGGTGAGGGTCAGGCTTCGGGGAAGTGTTAGGGTTAGGGTTCGGGCTAGGTTTAGGGTTAGGGGACGGGGACGGTTTAGGGTCCAGGTGAGGGTACGACAACGCTTTAGGGGGAGCGTACGTGTGAGGGCGCGGGTTAGTGTCAGCGTACGGGTTAGGATTAGGGGACGGGTGAGGGTGAGGCTTCGGGGAAGGGTTAGGGTTGGGGTTCGGTCTAGGGTTAGGGTTAGGGGACGGGGACGGTTTAGGGTCCAGGTGAGGGTACGACAACGCTTTAGGGGGAGCGTACGTGTGAGGGCGCGGTTTAGTGTCAGCGTATGGGTTAGGATTACGGGAAGGATGAGGGTCAGGATTCGGGGAAGGGTTAGGGTTAGGGTTCGGGCTAGGGTTAGGGTTAGGGGACGGGGACGGTTTAGGGTCCAGGTGAGGGTACGACAACGCTTTAGGGGGAGCGTACGTGTGAGGGCGCGGGTTAGTGTCAGCGTACGGGTTAGGATTAGGTGACGGGTGAGGGGCAGGCTTCGGGGAAGGGTTAGGGTTAGGGTTCGGGCTAGGGTTAGGGTTAGGGGACGGGGACGGTTTAGGGTCCAGGTGAGGGTACGACAACGCTTTAGGGGGAGCGTACGTGTGAGGGCGCTTGTTAGTGTCAGCGTACGGGTTAGGATTAGGGGACGTGTGAGGGTCAGGCTTCTGGGAAGCGTTAGGGTTAGGGTTCGGGCTAGGGTTAGGGTTAGGCGACGGGGACGGTTTAGGGTCCAGGTGAGGGTACGACAACGCTTTAGGGGGAGCGTACGTGTGAGGCCGCGGGTTAGTGTCAGCGTACGGGTTAGGATTAGGGGACGGGTGTGGGTCAGGCTTCGGGGAAGGGTTAGGGTTAGGGTTCGGGCTAGGGTTAGGGTTAGGGGACGGGGACGGCTTAGGGTCCAGGTGAGGGTACGACCACGCTTTAGGGGGAGCGTACGTGTGAGGGCGCGGGTTAGTGTCAGCGTACGGGTTAGGATTAGGGGACGGGTGAGGGTCACGCTTCGGGGAAGGGTTAGGGTTAGGGTTCGGTCTAGGGTTAGGGTTAGGGGAAGGGGACGGTTTAGGGTCCAGGTGAGGGTACGACAACGCTTTAGGGGGAGCGTACGTGTGAGGGCGCGGTTTAGTGTCAGCGTACGGGTTAGGATTAGGGGAAGGGTGAGGGTTAGGCTTCGGGGAAGTGTTAGGGTTAGGGTTCGGGCTAGGGTTAGGGTTAGGGGACGGGGATGGTTTAGGGTCCAGGTGAGGGTACGACAACGCTTTAGGGGGAGCGTACGTGTGAGGGCGCAGGTTAGTGTCAGCGTACGGGTTAGGATTAGGGGACGGGTGAGGGGCAGGCTTCGGGGAAGGGTTAGGGTTAGGGTTCGGGCTAGGGTTAGGGTTAGGGGACGGGGACGGTTTAGGGTCCAGGTGAGGTTACGACAACGCTTTAGGGGGAGCGTACGTGTTAGGGCGCGGGTTAGTGTCAGCGTACGGGTTAGGATTAGGGGACGGGTGAGGGTCAGGCTTCGGGGAAGTGTTAGGGTTAGGGTTCGGGCTAGGTTTAGGGTTAGGGGACGGGGACGGTTTAGGGTCCAGGTGAGGGTACGACAACGCTTTAGGGGGAACGTACGTGTGAGGGCGCGGGTTAGTGTCAGCGTACGGGTTAGGATTAGGGGACGGGTGAGGGTGAGGCTTCGGGGAAGGGTTAGGGTTGGGGTTCGGTCTAGGGTTAGGGTTAGGGGACGGGGACGGTTTAGGGTCCAGGTGAGGGTACGACAACGCTTTAGGGGGAGCGTACGTGTGAGGGCGTGGTTTAGTGTCAGCGTACGGGTTAGGATTACGGGAAGGGTGAGGGTCAGGATTCGGGGAGGGGTTAGGGTTAGGGTTCGGGCTAGGGTTAGGGTTAGGGGACAGGGATGGTTTAGGGTCCAGGTGAGGGTACGACAACGCTTTAGGGGGAGCGTACGTGTGAGGGCGCGGGTTAGTGTCAGCGTACGGGTTAGGATTAGGGGACGGGTGAGGGGCAGGCTTCGGGGAAGGGTTAGGGTTAGTGTTCGGGCTAGGGTTAGGGTTAGGGGACGGGGACGGTTTAGGGTCCAGGTGAGGGTACGACAACGCTTTAGGGGGAGCGTACGTGTGAGGGGGCGGGTTAGTGTCAGCGTACGGGTTAGGATTAGGGGACGGGTGAGGGTCAGGCTTCGGGGAAGGGTTAGGGTTAGGGTTCGGCCTAGGGTTAGGGTTAGGGGAAGGGGACGGTTTAGGGTCCAGGTGAGGGTACGACAACGCTTTAGGGGGAGCATACGTGTGAGGGCGCGGGTTAGTGTCAGCCTACGGGTTAGGATTAGGGGACGGGTGAGGGTCAGGCTTTGGGGAAGGGTTAGGGTTAGGGTTCGGGCTAGGGTTAGGGTTAGGGGACGGGGACGGTTTAGGGTCCAGGTGAGGGTACGACAACGCTTTAGGGGGAGCGTACGTGTGAGGGCGCTTGTTAGTGTCAGCGTACGGGTTAGGATTAGGGGACGTGTGAGGGTCAGGCTTCTGGGAAGCGTTAGGGTTAGGGTTCGGGCTAGGGTTAGGGTTAGGGGACGGGGACGGTTTAGGGTCCAGTTGAGGGTACGACAACGCTTTAGGGGGAGCGTACGTGTGAGGGCGCGGGTTAGTGTCAGCGTACGGGTTAGGATTAGGGGACGGGTGAGTGTCAGGCTTCGGGGAAGGGTTAGGGTTAGGGTTCGGGCTAGGGTTAGGGTTAGGGGACGGGGACGGTTTAGGGTCCAGGTGAGGGTACGACAACGCTTTAGGGGGAGCGTACGTGTGAGGGTGTGGGTTAGTTTCAGCGTACGGGTTAGGATTAGGGGACGGGTGAGGGTCAGGCTTCGGGGAAGGGTTAGGGTTAGGGTTCGGGCTAGGGTTAGGGTTAGGGGACTGGGACGGTTTAGGGTCCAGGTGAGGGTACGACAACGCTTTAGGGGGAGCGTACGTGTGAGGGCGCGGGTTAGTGTCAGCGTACGGGTTCGGATTAGGGGACGGGTGAGGGTCAGGCTTTGGGGAAGGGTTAGGGTTAGGGTTCGGGCTAGGGTTAGGGTTAGGGGACGGGGACGGTTTAGGGTCCAGGTGAGGGTACGACAACGCTTTAAGTGGAGCGTACGTGTGAGGGCGCGGGTTAGTGTCAGCGTACGGGTTAAGATTAGGGGACGGGTGAGGGTCAGGCTTCGGGGAAGGGTTAGGGTTAGGGTTCGGGCTAGGGTTAGGGTTAGGGGATGGGGACGGTTTAGGGTCCAGGTGAGGGTACGACAACACTTTAGGGGGAGCGTACGTGTGAGGCCGCGGGTTAGTGTCAGCGTACGGGTTAGGATTAGGGGACGGGTGTGGGTCAGGCTTCGGGGAAGGGTTAGGGTTAGGGTTCGGGCTAGGGTTAGGGTTAGGGGACGGGGACGGTTTAGGGTCCAGGTGAGGGTACGACCACGCTTTAGGGGGAGCGTACGTGTGAGGGCGCGGGTTAGTGTCAGCGTACGGGTTAGGATTAGGGGACGGGTGAGGGTCAGGCTTCGGGGAAGGGTTAGGGTTAGGGTTCGGGCTAGGGTTAGGGTTAGGGGACTGGGACGGTTTAGGGTCCAGGTGAGGGTACGACAACGCTTTAGGGGGAGCGTACGTGTGAGGGTGCTTGTTAGTGTCAGCGTACGGGTTAGGATTAGGGGACGTGTGAGGGTCAGGCTTCGGGGAAGTGTTAGGGTTAGGGTTCGGGCTAGGGTTAGGGTTAGGGGACGGGGACGGTTTAGGGTCCCGGTGAGGGTACGACAACGCTTTAGGGGGAGCGTACGTGTGAGGGAGCGGGTTAGTGTCAGCGTACGGGTTAGGATTAGGGGCCGGGTGAGGGTCAGGCTTCGGGGAAGGGTTAGGGTTAGGGTTCGGCCTAGGGTTAGGGTTAGGGGAAGGGGACGGTTTAGGGTCCAGGTGAGGGTACGACAACGCTTTAGGGGGAGCGTACGTGTGAGGGCGCGGGTTAGTGTCAGCGTACGGGTTAGGATTAGGGGACGGGTGAGGGTCAGGCTTCGGGGAAGGGTTAGGGTTAGGGTTCGGGCTAGGGTTAGGGTTAGGGAACGGGGACGGTTTAGGGTCCAGGTGAGGGTACGACAATGCTTTAGGGGGAGCGTACGTGTGAGGGCGCTTGTTAGTGTCAGCGTACGGGTTAGGATTAGGGGACGTGTGAGTGTCAGGCTTCTGGGAAGCGTTAGGGTTAGGGTTCGGGCTAGGGTTAGGGTTAGGGGACGGGGACGGTTTAGGGTCCAGTTGAGGGTACGACAACGCTTTAGGGGGAGCGTACGTGTGAGGGCGCGGGTTAGTGTCAGCGTACGGGTTAGGATTAGGGGACGGGTGAGGGTCAGGCTTCGGGGAAGGGTTAGGGTTAGGGTTCGGGCTAGGGTTAGGGTTAGGGGACTGGGACGGTTTAGGGTCCAGGTGAGGGTACGACAACGCTTTAGGGGGAGCGTACGTGTGAGGGTGTGGGTTAGTTTCAGCGTACGGGTTAGGATTAGGGGACGGGTGAGGGTCAGGCTTCGGGGAAGGGTTAGGGTTAGGGTTCGGGCTAGGGTTAGGGTTAGGGGACTGGGACGGTTTAGGGTCCAGGTGAGGGTACGACAACGCTTTAGGGGGAGCGTACGTGTGAGGGCGCTTGTTAGTGTCAGCGTACGGGTTAGGATTAGGGGACGTGTGAGGGTCAGGCTTCTGGGAAGCGTTAGGGTTAGGGTTCGGGCTAGGGTTAGGGTTAGGGGACGGGGACGGTTTAGGGTCCAGGTGAGGGTACGACAACGCTTTAGGGGGAGCGTACGTGTGAGGGCGCGGGTTAGTGTCAGCGTACGGGTTAGCATTAGGGGCCGGGTGAGGGTCAGGCTTCGGGGAAGTGTTAGGGTTAGGGTTCGGGCTAGGGTTAGGATTAGGGCACGGGGACGGTTTAGGGTCCAGGTGAGGGTACGACAACGCTTTAGGGGGAGCGTACGTGTGAGGGAGCGGGTTAGTGTCAGCGTACGGGTTAGGATTAGGGGCCGGGTGAGGGTCAGGCTTCGGGGAAGGGTTAGGGTTAGGGTTCGGCCTAGGGTTAGGGTTAGGGGAAGGGGACGGTTTAGGGTCCAGGTGAGGGTACGACAACGCTTTAGGGGGAGCATACGTGTGAGGGCGCGGGTTAGTGTCAGCGTACGGGTTAGGATTAGGGGACGGGTGAGGGTCAGGCTTCGGGGAAGGGTTAGGGTTAGGGTTCGGGCTAGGGTTAGGGTTAGGGAACGGGGACGGTTTAGGGTCCAGGTGAGGGTACGACAATGCTTTAGGGGGAGCGTACGTGTGAGGGCGCTTGTTAGTGTCAGCGTACGGGTTAGGATTAAGGGACGTGTGAGGGTCAGGCTTCTGGGAAGCGTTAGGGTTAGGGTTCGGGCTAGGGTTAGGGTTAGGGGACGGGGACGGTTTAGGGTCCAGTTGAGGGTACGACAACGCTTTAGGGGGAGCGTACGTGTGAGGGCGCGGGTTAGTGTCAGCGTACGGGTTAGGATTAGGGGACGGGTGAGGGTCAGGCTTCGGGGAAGGGTTAGGGTTAGGGTTCGGGCTAGGGTTAGGGTTAGGGGACGGGGACGGTTTAGGGTCCAGGTGAGGGTACGACAACGCTATAGGGGGAGCGTACGTGTGAGGGTGTGTGTTAGTTTCAGCGTACGGGTTAGGATTAGGGGACGGGTGAGGGTCAGGCTTCGGGGAAGGGTTAGGGTTAGGGTTCGGGCTAGGGTTAGGGTTAGGGGACTGGGACGGTTTAGGGTCCAGGTGAGGGTACGACAACGCTTTAGGGGGAGCGTACGTGTGAGGGTGCTTGTTAGTGTCAGCGTACGGGTTAGGATTAGGGGACGTGTGAGGGTCAGGCTTCTGGGAAGCGTTAGGGTTAGGGTTCGGGCTAGGGTTAGGGTTAGGGGACGGGGACGGTTTAGGGTCCAGGTGAGGGTACGACAACGCTTTAGGGGGAGCGTACGTGTGAGGGCGCGGGTTAGTGTCAGCGTACGGGTTAGGATTAGGGGCCGGGTGAGGGTCAGGCTTCGGGGAAGTGTTAGGGTTAGGGTTCGGGCTAGGGTTAGGGTTAGGGGACGGGGACGGTTTAGGGTCCAGGTGAGGGTACGACAACGCTTTAGGGGGAGCGTACGTGTGAGGGAGCGGGTTAGTGTCAGCGTACGGGTTAGGATTAGGGGCCGGGTGAGGGTCAGGCTTCGGGGAAGGGTTAGGGTTAGGGTTCGGCCTAGGGTTAGGGTTAGGGGAAGGGGACGGTTTAGGGTCCAGGTGAGGGTACGACAACGCTTTAGGGGGAGCGTACGTGTGAGGGCGCGGGTTAGTGTCAGCGTACGGGTTAGGATTAGGGGACGGGTGAGGGTCAGGCTTCGGGGAAGGGTTAGGGTTAGGGTTCGGGCTAGGGTTAGGGTTAGGGAACGGGGACGGTTTAGGGTCCAGGTGAGGGTACGACAATGCTTTAGGGGGAGCGTACGTGTGAGGGCGCTTGTTAGTGTCAGCGTACGGGTTAGGATTAGGGGACGTGTGAGTGTCAGGCTTCTGGGAAGCGTTAGGGTTAGGGTTCGGGCTAGGGTTAGGGTTAGGGGACGGGGACGGTTTAGGGTCCAGTTGAGGGTACGACAACGCTTTAGGGGGAGCGTACGTGTGAGGGCGCGGGTTAGTGTCAGCGTACGGGTTAGGATTAGGGGACGGGTGAGGGTCAGGCTTCGGGGAAGGGTTAGGGTTAGGGTTCGGGCTAGGGTTAGGGTTAGGGGACGGGGACGGTTTAGGGTCCAGGTGAGGGTACGACAACGCTATAGGGGGAGCGTACGTGTGAGGGTGTGGGTTAGTTTCAGCGTACGGGTTAGGATTAGGGGACGGGTGAGGGTCAGGCTTCGGGGAAGGGTTAGGGTTAGGGTTCGGGCTAGGGTTAGGGTTAGGGGACTGGGACGGTTTAGGGTCCAGGTGAGGGTACGACAACGCTTTAGGGGGAGCGTACGTGTGAGGGTGTGGGTTAGTTTCAGCGTACGGGTTAGGATTAGGGGACGGGTGAGGGTCAGGCTTCGGGGAAGGGTTAGGGTTAGGGTTCGGGCTAGGGTTAGGGTTAGGGGACTGGGACGGTTTAGGGTCCAGGTGAGGGTACGACAACGCTTTAGGGGGAGCGTACGTGTGAGGGCGCTTGTTAGTGTCAGCGTACGGGTTAGGATTAGGGGACGTGTGAGGGTCAGGCTTCTGGGAAGCGTTAGGGTTAGGGTTCGGGCTAGGGTTAGGGTTAGGGGACGGGGACGGTTTAGGGTCCAGGTGAGGGTACGACAACGCTTTAGGGGGAGCGTACGTGTGAGGGCGCGGGTTAGTGTCAGCGTACGGGTTAGGATTAGGGGCCGGGTGAGGGTCAGGCTTCGGGGAAGTGTTAGGGTTAGGGTTCGGGCTAGGGTTAGGGTTAGGGCACGGGGACGGTTTAGGGTCCAGGTGAGGGTACGACAACGCTTTAGGGGGAGCGTACGTGTGAGGGAGCGGGTTAGTGTCAGCGTACGGGTTAGGATTAGGGGCCGGGTGAGGGTCAGGCTTCGGGGAAGGGTTAGGGTTAGGGTTCGGCCTAGGGTTAGGGTTAGGGGAAGGGGACGGTTTAGGGTCCAGGTGAGGGTACGACAACGCTTTAGGGGGAGCATACGTGTGAGGGCGCGGGTTAGTGTCAGCGTACGGGTTAGGATTAGGGGACGGGTGAGGGTCAGGCTTCGGGGAAGGGTTAGGGTTAGGGTTCGGGCTAGGGTTAGGGTTAGGGAACGGGGACCGTTTAGGGTCCAGGTGAGGGTACGACAATGCTTTAGGGGGAGCGTACGTGTGAGGGCGCTTGTTAGTGTCAGCGTACGGGTTAGGATTAGGGGACGTGTGAGGGTCAGGCTTCTGGGAAGCGTTAGGGTTAGGGTTCGGGCTAGGGTTAGGGTTAGGGGACGGGGACGGTTTAGGGTCCAGTTGAGGGTACGACAACGCTTTAGGGGGAGCGTACGTGTGAGGGCGCGGGTTAGTGTCAGCGTACGGGTTAGGATTAGGGGACGGGTGAGGGTCAGGCTTCGGGGAAGGGTTAGGGTTAGGGTTCGGGCTAGGGTTAGGGTTAGGGGACGGGGACAGTTTAGGGTCCAGGTGAGGGTACGACAACGCTATAGGGGGAGCGTACGTGTGAGGGTGTGGGTTAGTTTCAGCGTACGGGTTAGGATTAGGGGACGGGTGAGGGTCAGGCTTCGGGGAAGGGTTAGGGTTAGGGTTCGGGCTAGGGTTAGGGTTAGGGGACTGGGACGGTTTAGGGTCCAGGTGAGGGTACGACAACGCTTTAGGGGGAGCGTACGTGTGAGGGTGTGGGTTAGTTTCAGCGTACGGGTTAGGATTAGGGGACGGGTGAGGGTCAGGCTTCGGGGAAGGGTTAGGGTTAGGGTTCGGGCTAGGGTTAGGGTTAGGGGACTGGGACGGTTTAGGGTCCAGGTGAGGGTACGACAACGCTTTAGGGGGAGCGTACGTGTGAGGGCGCTTGTTAGTGTCAGCGTACGGGTTAGGATTAGGGGACGTGTGAGGGTCAGGCTTCTGGGAAGCGTTAGGGTTAGGGTTCGGGCTAGGGTTAGGGTTAGGGGACGGGGACGGTTTAGGGTCCAGGTGAGGGTACGACAACGCTTTAGGGGGAGCGTACGTGTGAGGGCGCGGGTTAGTGTCAGCGTACGGGTTAGGATTAGGGGCCGGGTGAGGGTCAGGCTTCGGGGAAGTGTTAGGGTTAGGGTTCGGGCTAGGGTTAGGGTTAGGGCACGGGGACGGTTTAGGGTCCAGGTGAGGGTACGACAACGCTTTAGGGGGAGCGTACGTGTGAGGGAGCGGGTTAGTGTCAGCGTACGGGTTAGGATTAGGGGCCGGGTGAGGGTCAGGCTTCGGGGAAGGGTTAGGGTTAGGGTTCGGCCTAGGGTTAGGGTTAGGGGAAGGGGACGGTTTAGGGTCCAGGTGAGGGTACGACAACGCTTTAGGGGGAGCATACGTGTGAGGGCGCGGGTTAGTGTCAGCGTACGGGTTAGGATTAGGGGACGGGTGAGGGTCAGGCTTCGGGGAAGGGTTAGGGTTAGGGTTCGGGCTAGGGTTAGGGTTAGGGAACGGGGACCGTTTAGGGTCCAGGTGAGGGTACGACAATGCTTTAGGGGGAGCGTACGTGTGAGGGCGCTTGTTAGTGTCAGCGTACGGGTTAGGATTAGGGGACGTGTGAGGGTCAGGCTTCTGGGAAGCGTTAGGGTTAGGGTTCGGGCTAGGGTTAGGGTTAGGGGACGGGGACGGTTTAGGGTCCAGTTGAGGGTACGACAACGCTTTAGGGGGAGCGTACGTGTGAGGGCGCGGGTTAGTGTCAGCGTACGGGTTAGGATTAGGGGACGGGTGAGGGTCAGGCTTCGGGGAAGGGTTAGGGTTAGGGTTCGGGCTAGGGTTAGGGTTAGGGGACGGGGACGGTTTAGGGTCCAGGTGAGGGTACGACAACGCTATAGGGGGAGCGTACGTGTGAGGGTGTGGGTTAGTTTCAGCGTACGGGTTAGGATTAGGGGACGGGTGAGGGTCAGGCTTCGGGGAAGGGTTAGGGTTAGGGTTCGGGCTAGGGTTAGGGTTAGGGGACTGGGACGGTTTAGGGTCCAGGTGAGGGTACGACAACGCTTTAGGGGGAGCGTACGTGTGAGGGTGTGGGTTAGTTTCAGCGTACGGGTTAGGATTAGGGGACGGGTGAGGGTCAGGCTTCGGGGAAGGGTTAGGGTTAGGGTTCGGGCTAGGGTTAGGGTTAGGGGACTGGGACGGTTTAGGGTCCAGGTGAGGGTACGACAACGCTTTAGGGGGAGCGTACGTGTGAGGGCGCTTGTTAGTGTCAGCGTACGGGTTAGGATTAGGGGACGTGTGAGGGTCAGGCTTCTGGGAAGCGTTAGGGTTAGGGTTCGGGCTAGGGTTAGGGTTAGGGGACGGGGACGGTTTAGGGTCCAGGTGAGGGTACGACAACGCTTTAGGGGGAGCGTACGTGTGAGGGCGCGGGTTAGTGTCAGCGTACGGGTTAGGATTAGGGGCCGGGTGAGGGTCAGGCTTCGGGGAAGTGTTAGGGTTAGGGTTCGGGCTAGGGTTAGGGTTAGGGCACGGGGACGGTTTAGGGTCCAGGTGAGGGTACGACAACGCTTTAGGGGGAGCGTACGTGTGAGGGAGCGGGTTAGTGTCAGCGTACGGGTTAGGATTAGGGGCCGGGTGAGGGTCAGGCTTCGGGGAAGGGTTAGGGTTAGGGTTCGGCCTAGGGTTAGGGTTAGGGGAAGGGGACGGTTTAGGGTCCAGGTGAGGGTACGACAACGCTTTAGGGGGAGCATACGTGTGAGGGCGCGGGTTAGTGTCAGCGTACGGGTTAGGATTAGGGGACGGGTGAGGGTCAGGCTTCGGGGAAGGGTTAGGGTTAGGGTTCGGGCTAGGGTTAGGGTTAGGGAACGGGGACGGTTTAGGGTCCAGGTGAGGGTACGACAATGCTTTAGGGGGAGCGTACGTGTGAGGGCGCTTGTTAGTGTCAGCGTACGGGTTAGGATTAGGGGACGTGTGAGGGTCAGGCTTCTGGGAAGCGTTAGGGTTAGGGTTCGGGCTAGGGTTAGGGTTAGGGGACGGGGACGGTTTAGGGTCCAGTTGAGGGTACGACAACGCTTTAGGGGGAGCGTACGTGTGAGGGCGCGGGTTAGTGTCAGCGTACGGGTTAGGATTAGGGGACGGGTGAGGGTCAGGCTTCGGGGAAGGGTTAGGGTTAGGGTTCGGGCTAGGGTTAGGGTTAGGGGACGGGGACGGTTTAGGGTCCAGGTGAGGGTACGACAACGCTATAGGGGGAGCGTACGTGTGAGGGTGTGGGTTAGATTCAGCGTACGGGTTAGGATTAGGGGACGGGTGAGGGTGAGGCTTCGGGGAAGGGTTAGGGTTGGGGTTCGGGCTAGGGTTAGGGTTAGGGGACGGGGACGGTTTAGGGTTCAGGTGAGGGTACGACAACGCTTTAGGGGGAGCGTACGTGTTAGGGCGCGGGTTAGTGTCAGCGTACGGGTTAGGATTAGGGGACGGGTGAGGGTGAGGCTTCGGGGAAGGGTTAGGGTTGGGGTTCGGTCTAGGGTTAGGGTTAGGGGACGGGGACGGTTTAGGGTCCAGGTGAGGGTACGACAACGCTTTAGGGGGAGCGTACGTGTGAGGGCGCGGTTTAGTGTCAGCGTATGGGTTAGGATTACGGGAAGGGTGAGGGTCAGGATTCGGGGAAGGGTTAGGGTTAGGGTTCGGGCTAGGGTTAGGGTTAGGGGACGGGGACGGTTTAGGGTCCAGGTGAGGGTACGACAACGCTTTAGGGGGAGCGTACGTGTGAGGGCGCGGGTTAGTGTCAGCGTACGGGTTAGGATTAGGTGACGGGTGAGGGGCAGGCTTCGGGGAAGGGTTAGGGTTAGGGTTCGGGCTAGGGTTAGGGTTAGGGGATGGGGACGGTTTAGGGTCCAGGTGAGGGTACGACAACGCTTTAGGGGGAGCGTACGTGTGAGGCCGCGGGTTAGTGTCAGCGTACGGGTTAGGATTAGGGGACGGGTGTGGGTCAGGCTTCGGGGAAGGGTTAGGGTTAGGGTTCGGGCTAGGGTTAGGGTTAGGGGACGGGGACGGCTTAGGGTCCAGGTGAGGGTACGACCACGCTTTAGGGGGAGCGTACGTGTGAGGGCGCGGGTTAGTGTCAGCGTACGGGTTAGGATTAGGGGACGGGTGAGGGTCACGCTTCGGGGAAGGGTTAGGGTTAGGGTTCGGTCTAGGGTTAGGGTTAGGGGAAGGGGGCGGTTTAGGGTCCAGGTGAGGGTACGACAACGCTTTAGGGGGAGCGTACGTGTGAGGGCGCGGTTTAGTGTCAGCGTACGGGTTAGGATTAGGGGAAGGGTGAGGGTTAGGCTTCGGGGAAGTGTTAGGGTTAGGGTTCGGGCTAGGGTTAGGGTTAGGGGACGGGGATGGTTTAGGGTCCAGGTGAGGGTACGACAACGCTTTAGGGGGAGCGTACGTGTGAGGGCGCGGGTTAGTGTCAGCGTACGGGTTAGGATTAGGGGACGGGTGAGGGGCAGGCTTCGGGGAAGGGTTAGGGTTAGGGTTCGGGCTAGGGTTAGGGTTAGGGGACGGGGACGGTTTAGGGTCCAGGTGAGGTTACGACAACGCTTTAGGGGGAGCGTACGTGTTAGGGCGCGGGTTAGTGTCAGCGTACGGGTTAGGATTAGGGGACGGGTGAGGGTCAGGCTTCGGGGAAGTGTTAGGGTTAGGGTTCGGGCTAGGTTTAGGGTTAGGGGACGGGGACGGTTTAGGGTCCAGGTGAGGGTACGACAACGCTTTAGGGGGAACGTACGTGTGAGGGCGCGGGTTAGTGTCAGCGTACGGGTTAGGATTAGGGGACGGGTGAGGGTGAGGCTTCGGGGAAGGGTTAGGGTTGGGGTTCGGTCTAGGGTTAGGGTTAGGGGACGGGGACGGTTTAGGGTCCAGGTGAGGGTACGACAACGCTTTAGGGGGAGCGTACGTGTGAGGGCGCAGTTTAGTGTCAGCGTACGGGTTAGGATTACGGGAAGGGTGAGGGTCAGGATTCGGGGAGGGGTTAGGGTTAGGGTTCGGGCTAGGGTTAGGGTTAGGGGACAGGGATGGTTTAGGGTCCAGGTGAGGGTACGACAACGCTTTAGGGGGAGCGTACGTGTGAGGGCGCGGGTTAGTGTCAGCGTACGGGTTAGGATTAGGGGACGGGTGAGGGGCAGGCTTCGGGGAAGGGTTAGGGTTAGTGTTCGGGCTAGGGTTAGGGTTAGGGGACGGGGACGGTTTAGGGTCCAGGTGAGGGTACGACAACGCTTTAGGGGGAGCGTACGTGTGAGGGGGCGGGTTAGTGTCAGCGTACGGGTTAGGATTAGGGGACGGGTGAGGGTCAGGCTTCGGGGAAGGGTTAGGGTTAGGGTTCGGCCTAGGGTTAGGGTTAGGGGAAGGGGACGGTTTAGGGTCCAGGTGAGGGAACGACAACGCTTTAGGGGGAGCATACGTGTGAGGGCACGGGTTAGTGTCAGCCTACGGGTTAGGATTAGGGGACGGGTGAGGGTCAGGCTTTGGGGAAGGGTTAGGGTTAGGGTTCGGGCTAGGGTTAGGGTTAGGGGACGGGGACGGTTTAGGGTCCAGGTGAGGGTACGACAACGCTTTAGGGGGAGCGTACGTGTGAGGGCGCTTGTTAGTGTCAGCGTACGGGTTAGGATTAGGGGACGTGTGAGGGTCAGGCTTCTGGGAAGCGTTAGGGTTAGGGTTCGGGCTAGGGTTAGGGTTAGGGGACGGGGACGGTTTAGGGTCCAGTTGAGGGTACGACAACGCTTTAGGGGGAGCGTACGTGTGAGGGCGCGGGTTAGTGTCAGCGTACGGGTTAGGATTAGGGGACGGGTGAGGGTCAGGCTTCGGGGAAGGGTTAGGGTTAGGGTTCGGGCTAGGGTTAGGGTTAGGGGACGGGGACGGTTTAGGGTCCAGGTGAGGGTACGACAACGCTTTAGGGGGAGCGTACGTGTGAGGGTGTGGGTTAGTTTCAGCGTACGGGTTCGGATTAGGGGACGGGTGAGGGTCAGGCTTTGGGGAAGGGTTAGGGTTAGGGTTCGGGCTAGGGTTAGGGTTAGGGGACGGGGACGGTTTAGGGTCCAGGTGAGGGTACGACAACGCTTTAAGTGGAGCGTACGTGTGAGGGCGCGGGTTAGTGTCAGCGTACGGGTTAAGATTAGGGGACGGGTGAGGGTCAGGCTTCGGGGAAGGGTTAGGGTTAGGGTTCGGGCTAGGGTTAGGGTTAGGGGATGGGGACGGTTTAGGGTCCAGGTGAGGGTACGACAACACTTTAGGGGGAGCGTACGTGTGAGGCCGCGGGTTAGTGTCAGCGTACGGGTTAGGATTAGGGGACGGGTGTGGGTCAGGCTTCGGGGAAGGGTTAGGGTTAGGGTTCGGGCTAGGGTTAGGGTTAGGGGACGGGGACGGTTTAGGGTCCAGGTGAGGGTACGACCACGCTTTAGGGGGAGCGTACGTGTGAGGGCGCGGGTTAGTGTCAGCGTACGGGTTAGGATTAGGGGACGGGTGAGGGTCACGCTTCGGGGAAGGGTTAGGGTTAGGGTTCGGTCTAGGGTTAGGGTTAGGGGATGGGGACGGTTTAGGGTCCAGGTGAGGGTACGACAACGCTTTAGGGGGAGCGTACGTGTGAGGGCGCTTGTTAGTGTCAGCGTACGGGTTAGGATTAGGGGACGTGTGAGGGTCAGGCTTCTGGGAAGCGTTAGGGTTAGGGTTCGGGCTAGGGTTAGGGTTAGGGGACGGGGACGGTTTAGGGTCCAGTTGAGGGTACGACAACGCTTTAGGGGGAGCGTACGTGTGAGGGCGCGGGTTAGTGTCAGCGTACGGGTTAGGATTAGGGGACGGGTGAGGGTCAGGCTTCGGGGAAGGGTTAGGGTTAGGGTTCGGGCTAGGGTTAGGGTTAGGGGACGGGGACGGTTTAGGGTCCAGGTGAGGGTACGACAACGCTTTAGGGGGAGCGTACGTGTGAGGGTGTGGGTTAGTTTCAGCGTACGGGTTAGGATTAGGGGACGGGTGAGGGTCAGGCTTCGGGGAAGGGTTAGGGTTAGGGTTCGGGCTAGGGTTAGGGTTAGGGGACTGGGACGGTTTAGGGTCCAGGTGAGGGTACGACAACGCTTTAGGGGGAGCGTACGTTTGAGGGCGCTTGTTAGTGTCAGCGTACGGGTTAGGATTAGGGGACGTGTGAGGGTCAGGCTTCTGGGAAGCGTTAGGGTTAGGGTTCGGGCTAGGGTTAGGGTTAGGGGACGGGGACGGTTTAGGGTCCAGGTGAGGGTACGACAACGCTTTAGGGGGAGCGTACGTGTGAGGGCGCGGGTTAGTGTCAGCGTACGGGTTAGGATTAGGGGCCGGGTGAGGGTCAGGCTTCGGGGAAGTGTTAGGCTTACGGTTCGGGCTAGGGTTAGGGTTAGGGGATGGGGACGGTTTAGGGTCCAGGTGAGGGTACGACAACACTTTAGGGGGAGCGTACGTGTGAGGCCGCGGGTTAGTGTCAGCGTACGGGTTAGGATTAGGGGACGGGTGTGGGTCAGGCTTCGGGGAAGGGTTAGGGTTAGGGTTCGGGCTAGGGTTAGGGTTAGGGGACGGGGACGGTTTAGGGTCCAGGTGAGGGTACGACCACGCTTTAGGGGGAGCGTACGTGTGAGGGCGCGGGTTAGTGTCAGCGTACGGGTTAGGATTAGGGGACGGGTGAGGGTCACGCTTCGGGGAAGGGTTAGGGTTAGGGTTCGGTCTAGGGTTAGGGTTAGGGGATGGGGACGGTTTAGGGTCCAGGTGAGGGTACGACAACGCTTTAGGGGGAGCGTACGTGTGAGGGCGCTTGTTAGTGTCAGCGTACGGGTTAGGATTAGGGGACGTGTGAGGGTCAGGCTTCTGGGAAGCGTTAGGGTTAGGGTTCGGGCTAGGGTTAGGGTTAGGGGACGGGGACGGTTTAGGGTCCAGTTGAGGGTACGACAACGCTTTAGGGGGAGCGTACGTGTGAGGGCGCGGGTTAGTGTCAGCGTACGGGTTAGGATTAGGGGACGGGTGAGGGTCAGGCTTCGGGGAAGGGTTAGGGTTAGGGTTCGGGCTAGGGTTAGGGTTAGGGGACGGGGACGGTTTAGGGTCCAGGTGAGGGTACGACAACGCTTTAGGGGGAGCGTACGTGTGAGGGTGTGGGTTAGTTTCAGCGTACGGGTTAGGATTAGGGGACGGGTGAGGGTCAGGCTTCGGGGAAGGGTTAGGGTTAGGGTTCGGGCTAGGGTTAGGGTTAGGGGACTGGGACGGTTTAGGGTCCAGGTGAGGGTACGACAACGCTTTAGGGGGAGCGTACGTTTGAGGGCGCTTGTTAGTGTCAGCGTACGGGTTAGGATTAGGGGACGTGTGAGGGTCAGGCTTCTGGGAAGCGTTAGGGTTAGGGTTCGGGCTAGGGTTAGGGTTAGGGGACGGGGACGGTTTAGGGTCCAGGTGAGGGTACGACAACGCTTTAGGGGGAGCGTACGTGTGAGGGCGCGGGTTAGTGTCAGCGTACGGGTTAGGATTAGGGGCCGGGTGAGGGTCAGGCTTCGGGGAAGTGTTAGGCTTAGGGTTCGGGCTAGGGTTAGGGTTAGGGGACGGGGACGGTTTAGGGTCCAGGTGAGGGTACGACAACGCTTTAGGGGGAGCGTACGTGTGAGGGAGCGGGTTAGTGTCAGCGTACGGGTTAGGATTAGGGGCCGGGTGAGGGTCAGGCTTCGGGGAAGGGTTAGGGTTAGGGTTCGGCCTAGGGTTAGGGTTAGGGGAAGGGGACGGTTTAGGGTCCAGGTGAGGGTACGACAACGCTTTAGGGGGAGCATACGTGTGAGGGCGCGGGTTAGTGTCAGCGTACGGGTTAGGATTAGGGGACGGGTGAGGGTCAGGCTTCGGGGAAGGGTTAGGGTTAGGGTTCGGGCTAGGGTTAGGGTTAGGGAACGGGGACGGTTTAGGGTCCAGGTGAGGGTACGACAATGCTTTAGGGGGAGCGTACGTGTGAGGGCGCTTGTTAGTGTCAGCGTACGGGTTAGGATTAGGGGACGTGTGAGGGTCAGGCTTCTGGGAAGCGTTAGGGTTAGGGTTCGGGCTAGGGTTAGGGTTAGGGGACAGGGACGGTTTAGGGTCCAGTTGAGGGTACGACAACGCTTTAGGGGGAGCGTACGTGTGAGGGCGCGGGTTAGTGTCAGCGTACGGGTTAGGATTAGGGGACGGGTGAGGGTCAGGCTTCGGGGAAGGGTTAGGGTTAGGGTTCGGGCTAGGGTTAGGGTTAGGGGACGGGGACGGTTTAGGGTCCAGGTGAGGGTACGACAACGCTATAGGGGGAGCGTACGTGTGAGGGTGTGGGTTAGTTTCAGCGTACGGGTTAGGATTAGGGGACGGGTGAGGGTCAGGCTTCGGGGAAGGGTTAGGGTTAGGGTTCGGGCTAGGGTTAGGGTTAGGGGACTGGGACGGTTTAGGGTCCAGGTGAGGGTACGACAACGCTTTAGGGGGAGCGTACGTGTGAGGGCGCGGGTTAGTGTCAGCGTACGGGTTCGGATTAGGGGACGGGTGAGGGTCAGGCTTTGGGGAAGGGTTAGGGTTAGGGTTCGGGCTAGGATTAGGGTTAGGGGACGGGGACGGTTTAGGGTCCAGGTGAGGGTACGACAACGCTTTAGGTGGAGCGTAAGTGTGAGGGCGCGGGTTAGTGTCAGCGTACGGGTTAAGATTAGGGGACGGGTGAGGGTCAGGCTTCGGGGAAGGGTTAGGGTTAGGGTTCGGGCTAGGGTTAGGGTTAGGGGATGGGGACGGTTTAGGGTCCAGGTGAGGGTACGACAACACTTTAGGGGGAGCGTACGTGTGAGGCCGCGGGTTAGTGTCAGCGTACGGGTTAGGATTAGGGGACGGGTGAGGGTCAGGCTTCGGGGAAGGGTTAGGTTTATGGTTCGGGCTAGGGTTAGGGTTAGGGGACGGGGACGGTTTAGGGTTCAGGTGAGGGTACGACAACGCTTTAGGGGGCGCGTACGTGTGAGGGCGCGGGTTAGTGTCAGCGTACGGGTTAGGATTAGGGGACGGGTGAGGGTCAGGCTTCGGGGAAGTGTTAGGGTTAGGGTTCGGGCTAGGTTTAGGGTTAGGGGACGGGGACGGTTTAGGGTCCAGGTGAGGGTACGACAACGCTTTAGGGGGAGCGTACGTGTGAGGGCGCGGGTTAGTGTCAGCGTACGGGTTAGGATTAGGGGACGGGTGAGGGTGAGGCTTCGGGGAAGGGTTAGGGTTGGGGTTCGGTCTAGGGTTAGGGTTAGGGGACGGGGACGGTTTAGGGTCCAGGTGAGGGTACGACAACGCTTTAGGGGGAGCGTACGTGTGAGGGCGCGATTTAGTGTCAGCGTATGGGTTAGGATTACGGGAAGGGTGAGGGTCAGGATTCGGGGAAGGGTTAGGGTTAGGGTTCGGGCTAGGGTTAGGGTTAGGGGACGGGGACGGTTTAGGGTCCAGGTGAGGGTACGACAACGCTTTAGGGGGAGCGTACGTGTGAGGGCGCGGGTTAGTGTCAGCGTACGGGTTAGGATTAGGTGACGGGTGAGGGGCAGGCTTCGGGGAAGGGTTAGGGTTAGGGTTCGGGCTAGGGTTAGGGTTAGGGGACGGGGACGGTTTAGGGTCCAGGTGAGGGTACGACAACGCTTTAGGGGGAGCGTACGTGTGAGGGCGCTTGTTAGTGTCAGCGTACGGGTTAGGATTAGGGGAGGTGTGAGGGTCAGGCTTCTGGGAAGCGTTAGGGTTAGGGTTCGGGCTAGGGTTAGGGTTAGGCGACGGGGACGGTTTAGGGTCCAGGTGAGGGTACGACAACGCTTTAGGGGGAGCGTACGTGTGAGGCCGCGGGTTAGTGTCAGCGTACGGGTTAGGATTAGGGGACGGGTGAGGGTCACGCTTCGGGGAAGGGTTAGGGTTAGGGTTCTGTCTAGGGTTAGGGTTAGGGGAAGGGGACGGTTTAGGGCCAGCTGAGGGTACGACAACGCTTTAGGGGGAGCGTACGTGTGAGGGCGCGGTTTAGTGTCAGCGTACGGGTTAGGATTAGGGGAAGGGTGAGGGTTAGGCTTCGGGGAAGTGTTAGGGTTAGGGTTCGGGCTAGGGTTAGGGTTAGGGGACGGGGATGGTTTAGGGTCCAGGTGAGGGTACGACAACGCTTTAGGGGGAGCGTACGTGTGAGGGCGCAGGTTAGTGTCAGCGTACGGGTTAGGATTAGGGGACGGGTGAGGGGCAGGCTTCGGGGAAGGGTTAGGGTTAGGGTTCGGGCTAGGGTTAGGGGACGGGGACGGGGACGGTTTAGGGTCCAGGTGAGGGTACGACAACGCTTTAGGGGGAGCGTACGTGTGAGGGCGCGGGTTAGTGTCAGCGTACGGTTTAGGATTAGGGGCCGGGTGAGGGTCAGGCTTCGGGGAAGGGTTAGGGTTAGGGTTCGGGCTAGGGTTAGGGTTAGGGGACGGGGACGGTTTAGGGTCCAGGTGAGGGTACGACAATGCTTTAGGGGGAGCGTACGTGTGAGGGCGCGGGTTAGTGTCAGCGTACAGGTTAGGATTAGGGGACGGGTGAGGGTCAGGCTTCGGGGAAGGGTTAGGGTTAGGGTTCGGGCTGGGGTTAGGGTTAGGGGACGGGGACGGTTTAGGGTCCATGTGAGGGTACGACAATGCTTTAGGGGGAGCGTACGTGTGAGGGCGCGGGTTAGTGTCAGCGTACGGGTTAGGATTAGAGGACGGGTGAGGGTCAGGCTTCGGGGAAGGGTTAGGGTTAGGGTTCGGGCTAGGGTTAGGGTTACGGGACGGGGACGGTTTAGGGTCCAGGTGAGTGTACGACAACGCTTTAGCGGGAGCGTACGTGTGAGCGCGCGGGTTAGTGTCAGCGTACGGGTGAGGATTAGGGGACGGGTGAGGGTCAGGCTTCGGGGAAGGGTTAGGGTTAGGGTTCGGGCTAGGGTTAGGGTTAGGGGACGGGGATGGTTTAGGGTCCAGGTGAGGGTACGACAACGCTTTAGGGGGAGCGTACGTGTGAGGGCGCGGGTTAGTGTCAGCGTACGGGTTAGGATTAGGGGACGTGTGAGGGTCAGGCTTCGGGGAAGGGTTAGGATTAGGGTTCGGTCTAGGGTTAGGGTTAGGGGACTGGGACGGTTTAGGGTCCAGGTGAGGGTACGACAACGCTTTAGGGGGAGCGTACGTGTGAGGGCGCGGGTTAGTGTCAGCGTACGGGTTCGGATTATGGGACGGGTGAGGGTCAGGCTTTGGGGAAGGGTTAGGGTTAGGGTTCGGGCTAGGGTTAGGGTTAGGGTACGGGGACGGTTTAGGGTCCAGGTGAGGGTACGACAACGCTTTAGGGGGAGCGTACGTGTGAGCGCGCGGGTTAGTGTCAGCGTACGGGTTAGGATTAGGGGACGGGTGAGGGGCAGGCTTCGGGGAAGGGTTAGGTTTATGGTTCGGGCTAGGGTTAGGGTTAGGGGACGGGGACGGTTTAGGGTCCAGGTGAGGGTACGACAACGCTTTAGGGGGAGCGTACGTGTGAGGGCGCGGGTTAGTGTCAGCGTACGGGTTAGGATTAGGGCACGGGTGAGGGTCAGGCTTCGGGGAAGGGTTAGGGTTAGGGTTCGGGCTAGGGTTAGGGTTAGGGGACGGGGACGGTTTAGGGTCCAGGTGAGGGTACGACAACGCTTTAGGGGGAGCGTACGTGTGAGGGCGCTTGTTAGTGTCAGCGTACGGGTTAGGATTAGGGGACGTGTGAGGGTCAGGCTTCTGGGAAGCGTTAGGGTTAGGGTTCGGGCTAGGGTTAGGGTTAGGGGACGGGGACGGTTTAGGGTCCAGGTGAGGGTACGACAACGCTTTAGGGGGAGCGTACGTGTGAGGGGGCGGGTTAGTGTCAGCGTACGGGTTAGGATTAGGGGACGTGTGAGGGTCAGGCTTCTGGGAAGCGTTAGGGTTAGGGTTCGGGCTAGGGTTAGGGTTAGGGGACGGGGACGGTTTAGGGTCCAGTTGAGGGTACGACAACGCTTTAGGGGGAGCGTACGTGTGAGGGCGCGGGTTAGTGTCAGCGTACGGGTTAGGATTAGGGGACGGGTGAGGGTCAGGCTTCGGGGAAGGGTTAGGGTTAGGGTTCGGGCTAGGGTTAGGGTTAGGGGACGGGGACGGTTTAGGGTCCAGGTGAGGGTACGACAACGCTTTAGGGGGAGCGTACGTGTGAGGGCGCGGGTTAGTGTCAGCGTACGGGTTAGGATTAGGGGACGGGTGAGGGTCAGGCTTCGGGGAAGGGTTAGGGTTAGGGTTCGGGCTAGGGTTAGGGTTAGGGGACGGGGATGGTTTAGGGTCCAGGTGAGGGTACGACAACGCTTTAGGGGGAGCGTACGTGTGAGGGTGTGGGTTAGTTTCAGCGTACGGGTTAGGATTAGGGGACGGGTGAGGGTCAGGCTTCGGGGAAGGGTTAGGGTTAGGGTTCGGGCTAGGGTTAGGGTTAGGGGACTGGGACGGTTTAGGGTCCAGGTGAGGGTACGACAACGCTTTAGGGGGAGCGTACGTGTGAGGGCGCGGGTTAGTGTCAGCGTACGGGTTCGGATTAGGGGACGGGTGAGGGTCAGGCTTTGGGGAAGGGTTAGGGTTAGGGTTCGGGCTAGGGTTAGGGTTAGGGGACGGGGACGGTTTAGTGTCCAGGTGAGGGTACGACAACGCTTTAGGTGGAGCGTACGTGTGAGGGCGCGGGTTAGTGTCAGCGTACGGGTTAAGATTAGGGGACGGGTGAGGGTCAGGCTTCGGGGAAGGGTTAGGGTTAGGGTTCGGGCTAGGGTTAGGGTTAGGGGATGGGGACGGTTTAGGGTCCAGGTGAGGGTACGACAACACTTTAGGGGGAGCGTACGTGTGAGGCCGCGGGTTAGTGTCAGCGTACGGGTTAGGATTAGGGAACGGGTGTGGGTCAGGCTTCGGGGAAGGGTTAGGGTTAGGGTTCGGGCTAGGGTTAGGGTTAGGGGACGGGGACGGTTTAGGGTCCAGTTGAGGGTACGACAACGCTTTAGGGGGAGCGTACGTGTGAGGACGCGGGTTAGTGTCAGCGTACGGGTTAGGATTAGGGGACGGGTGAGGGTCAGGCTTTGGGGAAGGGTTAGGGTTAGGGTTCGGGCTAGGGTTAGGGTTAGGGGACGGGGACGGTTTAGGGTCCAGGTGAGGGTACGACAACGCTTTAGGGGGAGCGTACGTGTGAGGGTGTGGGTTAGTTTCAGCGTACGGGTTAGGATTAGGGGACGGGTGAGGGTCAGGCTTCGGGGAAGGGTTAGGGTTAGGGTTCGGGCTAGGGTTAGGGTTAGGGGACTGGGACGGTTTAGGGTCCAGGTGAGGATACGACAACGCTTTAGGGGGAGCGTACGTGTGAGGGCGCGGGTTAGTGTCAGCGTACGGGTTCGGATTAGGGGACGGGTGAGGGTCAGGCTTTGGGGAAGGGTTAGGGTTAAGGTTCGGGCTAGGGTTAGGGTTAGGGGACGGGGACGGTTTAGCGTCCAGGTGAGGGTACGACAACGCTTTAGGTGGAGCGTACGTGTGAGGGCGCGGGTTAGTGTCAGCGTACGGGTTAAGATTAGGGGACGGGTGAGTGTCAGGCTTCGGGGAAGGGTTAGGGTTAGGGTTCGGTCTAGGGTTAGGGTTAGGGGATGGGGACGGTGTAGGGTCCAGGTGAGGGTACGACAACGCTTTAGGGGGAGCGTACGTGTGAGGGCGCGGTTTAGTGTCAGCGTACGGGTTAGGATTAGGGGAAGGGTGAGGGTCAGGCTTCGGGGAACTGTTAGGGTTAGGGTTCGGGCTAGGGTTAGGGTTAGGGGACGGGGATGGTTTAGGGTCCAGGTGAGGGTACGACAACGCTTTAGGGGGAGCGTACGTGTGAGGGCGCGGGTTAGTGTCAGCGTACGGGTTAGGATTAGGGGACGGGTGAGGGTCAGGCTTCGGGGAAGGGTTAGGGTTAGGGTTTGGGCTAGGGTTAGGGTTAGGGGACGGGGACGGTTTGGGGTCCAGGTGAAGATACGACAACACTTTAGGGGGAGCGAACGTGTGAGGGCGCGGGTTAGTGTCAGCGTACGGGTTAGGATTAGGGCACGGGTGAGGGTCAGGCTTCGGGGAAGGTTTAGGGTTAGGGTTCGGGCTAGGGTTAGGGTTAGGGGACGGGGACGGTTTAGGGTCCAGGTGAGGGTACGACAACGCTTTAGGGGGAGCGTACGTGTGAGGGCGCGGGTTAGTGTCAGCGTACGGGTTAGGATTAGGGGACGGGTGAGGGTCAGGCTTCGGGGAAGGGTTAGGGTTAGGGTTCGGGCTAGGGTTAGGGGACGGGGACGGGGACGGTTTAGGGTCCAGGTGAGGGTACGACAACGCTTTAGGGGGAGCGTACGTGTGAGGGCGCGGGTTAGTGTCAGCGTACGGGTTAGGATTAGGGGACGGGTGAGGGTCAGGCTTCGGGGAAGGGTTAGGGTTAGAGTTCGGGCTAGGGTTAGGGTTAGGGGACGGGGACGGTTTAGGGTCCAGGTGAGGGTACGACAACGCTTTAGGGGAAGCGTACGTGTGAGGGCGCGGGTTAGTGTCAGCGTACGGTTTAGGATTAGGGGACGGGTGAGGGTCAGGCTTCGGGGAAGGGTTAGGGTTAGAGTTCGGGCTAGGGTTACGGTTAGGGGACGGGAACGGTTTAGGGTCCAGGTGAGGGTACGAAAACGCTTTAGGGGGAGCGTACGTGTGAGGGCGCGGGTTAGTGTCAGCGTACGGGTTAGGATTAGGGGACGGGTGAGGGTGAGGCTTCGGGGAAGGGTTAGGGTTAGGGTTCGGGCTAGGGTTAGGGTTAGGGGACGGGGACGGTTTAGGGTCCAGGTGAGGGTACGACCACGCTTTAGGGGGAGCGTACGTGTGAGGGCGCGGGTTAGTGTCAGCGTACGTGTTAGGATTAGGGGAAGGGTGAGGGTCAGGCTTCGGGGAAGTGTTAGGGTTAGGGTTCGGGCTAGGGTTAGGGTTAGGGGACGGGGATGGTTTAGGGTCCAGGTGAGGGTACGACAACGCTTTAGGGGGAGCGTACGTGTGAGGGCGCGGGTTAGTGTCAGCGTACGGGTTAGGATTAGGGGACGGGTGAGGGTGAGGCTTCGGGGAAGGGTTAGGGTTAGGGTTCGGGCTAGGGTTAGGGTTAGGGGACGGGGACGGTTTAGGGTCCAGGTGAGGGTACGACCACGCTTTAGGGGGAGCGTACGTGTGAGGGCGCGGGTTAGTGTCAGCGTACGGGTTAGGATTAGGGGACGGGTGAGGGTCACGCTTCGGGGAAGGGTTAGGGTTAGGGTTCGGTCTAGGGTTAGGGTTAGGGGATGGGGACGGTGTAGGGTCCAGGTGAGGGTACGACAACGCTTTAGGGGGAGCGTACGTGTGAGGGCGCGGTTTAGTGTCAGCGTACGGGTTAGGATTAGGGGAAGGGTGAGGGTCAGGCTTCGGGGAAGTGTTAGGGTTAGGGTTCGGGCTAGGGTTAGGGTTAGGGGACGGGGATGGTTTAGGGTCCAGGTGAGGGTACGACAACGCTTTAGGGGGAGCGTACGTGTGAGGGCGCGGGTTAGTGTCAGCGTATGGGTTAGGATTAGGGGACGTGTGAGGGTCAGGCTTCGGGGAAGGGTTAGGGTTAGGGTTCGGGCTAGGGTTAGGGTTAGGGGACGGGGATGGTTTAGGGTCCAGGTGAGGGTACGACAACGCTTTAGGGGGAGCGTACGTGTGAGGGCGCGGGTTAGTGTCAGCGTACGGGTTAGGATTAGGGGCCGGGTGAGGGTCAGGCTTCGGGGAAGGGTTAGGGTTAGGGTTCGGGCTAGGGTTAGGGTTAGTGGAAGGGGACGGTTTAGGGTCCAGGTGAGGGTACGACAACGCTTTAGGGGGAGCGTACGTGTGAGGGCGCGGTTTAGTGTTAGCGTACGGGTTAGGATTACGGCAAGGGTGAGGGTCAGGCTTCGGGGAGGTGTTAGGGTTAGGGTTCGGGCTAGGGTTAGGGTTAGGGGACGGGGATGGTTTAGGGTCCAGGTGAGGGTACGACAACGCTTTAGGGGGAGCGTACGTGTGAGGGCGCGGGTTAGTGTCAGCGTACGGGTTAGGATTAGGGGACGGGTGAGGGGCAGGCTTCGGGGAAGGGTTAGGGTTAGGGTTCGGGCTAGGGTTAGGGTTAGGGGACGGGGACGGTTTAGGGTCCAGGTGAGGGTACGACAACGCTTTAGGGGGAGCGTACGTGTGAGGGCGCGGGTTAGTGTCAGCGTAAGGGTTAGGATTAGGAGACGGGTGAGGGTCAGGCTTCGGGGAAGGGTTAGGGTTAGGGTTCGGGCTAGGGTTAGGGTTAGGGGACGGGGACGGTTTATGGTCCAGGTGAGGGTACGACAACGCTTTAGGGGGAGCGTACGTGTGAGGGCGCGGGTTAGTGTCAGCGTACGGGTTAGTATTAGGGGCCGGGTGAGGGGCAGGCTTCGGGGAAGGGTTAGGGTTAGGGTTCGGGCTAGGGTTAGGGTTAGGGGACGGGGACGGTTTAGGGTCCAGGTGAGGGTACGACAACGCTTTAGGGGGAGCGTACGTGTGAGGGCGCGGGTTAGTGTCAGCGTAAGGGTTAGGATTAGGAGACGGGTGAGGGTCAGGCTTCGGGGAAGGGTTAGGGTTAGGGTTCGGGCTAGGGTTAGGGTTAGGGGACGGGGACGGTTTAGGGTCCAGGTGAGGGTACGACAACGCTTTAGGGGGAGCGTACGTGTGAGGGCGTGGGTTAGTGTCAGCGTACGGGTTAGGATTAGGGGCCGGGTGAGGGTCAGGCTTCGGGGAAGGGTTAGGGTTAGGGTTCGGGCTAGGGTTAGGGTTAGGGGACGGGGACGGTTTAGGGTCCAGGTGAGGGTACGACAACGCTTTAGGGGGAGCGTACGTGTGAGGGCGCGGTTTAGTGTTAGCGTACGGGTTAGGATTACGGCAAGGGTGAGGGTCAGGCTTCGGGGAGGTGTTAGGGTTAGGGTTCGGGCTAGGGTTAGGGTTAGGGGACGGGGATGGTTTAGGGTCCAGGTGAGGGTACGACAACGCTTTAGGGGGAGCGTACGTGTGAGGGCGCAGGTTAGTGTCAGCGTACGGGTTAGGATTAGGGGACGGGTGAGGGGCAGGCTTCGGGGAAGGGTTAGGGTTAGGGTTCGGGCTAGGGTTAGGGGACGGGGACGGGGACGGTTTAGGGTCCAGGTGAGGGTACGACAACGCTTTAGGGGGAGCGTACGTGTGAGGGCGCGGGTTAGTGTCAGCGTACGGTTTAGGATTAGGGGCCGGGTGAGGGTCAGGCTTCGGGGAAGGGTTAGGGTTAGGGTTCGGGCTAGGGTTAGGGTTAGGGGACGGGGACGGTTTAGGGTCCAGGTGAGGGTACGACAATGCTTTAGGGGGAGCGTACGTGTGAGGGCGCGGGTTAGTGTCAGCGTACAGGTTAGGATTAGGGGACGGGTGAGGGTCAGGCTTCGGGGAAGGGTTAGGGTTAGGGTTCGGGCTGGGGTTAGGGTTAGGGGACGGGGACGGTTTAGGGTCCATGTGAGGGTACGACAATGCTTTAGGGGGAGCGTACGTGTGAGGGCGCGGGTTAGTGTCAGCGTACGGGTTAGGATTAGAGGACGGGTGAGGGTCAGGCTTCGGGGAAGGGTTAGGGTTAGGGTTCGGGCTAGGGTTAGGGTTACGGGACGGGGACGGTTTAGGGTCCAGGTGAGTGTACGACAACGCTTTAGGGGGAGCGTACGTGTGAGCGCGCGGGTTAGTGTCAGCGTACGGGTGAGGATTAGGGGACGGGTGAGGGTCAGGCTTCGGGGAAGGGTTAGGGTTAGGGTTCGGGCTAGGGTTAGGGTTAGGGGACGGGGATGGTTTAGGGTCCAGGTGAGGGTACGACAACGCTTTAGGGGGAGCGTACGTGTGAGGGCGCGGGTTAGTGTCAGCGTACGGGTTAGGATTAGGGGACGTGTGAGGGTCAGGCTTCGGGGAAGGGTTAGGATTAGGGTTCGGTCTAGGGTTAGGGTTAGGGGACTGGGACGGTTTAGGGTCCAGGTGAGGGTACGACAACGCTTTAGGGGGAGCGTACGTGTGAGGGCGCGGGTTAGTGTCAGCGTACGGGTTCGGATTATGGGACGGGTGAGGGTCAGGCTTTGGGGAAGGGTTAGGGTTAGGGTTCGGGCTAGGGTTAGGGTTAGGGTACGGGGACGGTTTAGGGTCCAGGTGAGGGTACGACAACGCTTTAGGTGGAGCGTACGTGTGAGGGCGCGGGTTAGTGTCAGCGTACGGGTTAAGATTAGGGGACGGGTGAGTGTCAGGCTTCGGGGAAGGGTTAGGGTTAGGGTTCGGGCTAGGGTTAGGGTTAGGGGATGGGGACGGTTTAGGGTCCAGGTGAGGGTACGACAACGCTTTAGGGGGAGCGTACGTGTGAGGGCGCGGGTTAGTGTCAGCGTACGGGTTAGGATTAGGGGACGTGTGAGGGTCAGGCTTCGGGGAAGGTTTAGGGTTAGGGTTCGGGGTAGGGTTTGGGTTAGGAGACGGGGACGATTTAGGGTCCAGGTGAGGGTACGACAACGCTTTAGGGGGAGCGTACGTGTGAGGGCGCGGGTTAGTGTCAGCGTACGGGTTAGGATTAGTGGACGGGTGAGGGTCAGGCTTCGGGGGAGGGTTAGGTTTATGGTTCGGGCTAGGGTTAGGGTTAGGGGACGGGGACGGTTTAGGGTCCAGGTGAGGGTACGACAACGCTTTAGGGGGAGCGTACGTGTTAGGGCGCGGGTTAGTGTCAGCGTACGGGTTAGGATTAGGGGACGGGTGAGGGTCAGGCTTCGGGGAAGTGTTAGGGTTAGGGTTCGGGCTAGGTTTAGGGTTAGGGGACGGGGACGGTTTAGGGTCCAGGTGAGGGTACGACAACGCTTTAGGGGCAACGTACGTGTGAGGGCGCGGGTTAGTGTCAGCGTACGGGTTAGGATTAGGGGACGGGTGAGGGTGAGGCTTCGGGGAAGGGTTAGGGTTGGGGTTCGGTCTAGGGTTAGGGTTAGGGGACGGGGACGGTTTAGGGTCCAGGTGAGGGTACGACAACGCTTTAGGGGGAGCGTACGTGTGAGGGCGCGGTTTAGTGTCAGCGTACGGGTTAGGATTACGGGAAGGGTGAGGGTCAGGATTCGGGGAGGGGTTAGGGTTAGGCTTCGGGCTAGGGTTAGGGTTAGGGGACAGGGATGGTTTAGGGTCCAGGTGAGGGTACGACAACGCTTTAGGGGGAGCGTACGTGTGAGCGCGCGGGTTAGTGTCAGCGTACGGGTTAGGATTAGGGGACGGGTGAGGGGCAGGCTTCGGGGAAGGGTTAGGTTTATGGTTCGGGCTAGGGTTAGGGTTAGGGGACGGGGACGGTTTAGGGTCCAGGTGAGGGTACGACAACGCTTTAGGGGGAGCGTACGTGTGAGGGCGCGGGTTAGTGTCAGCGTACGGGTTAGGATTAGGGCACGGGTGAGGGTCAGGCTTCGGGGAAGGGTTAGGGTTAGGGTTCGGGCTAGGGTTAGGGTTAGGGGACGGGGACGGTTTAGGGTCCAGGTGAGGGTACGACAACGCTTTAGGGGGAGCGTACGTGTGAGGGCGCTTGTTAGTGTCAGCGTACGGGTTAGGATTAGGGGACGTGTGAGGGTCAGGCTTCTGGGAAGCGTTAGGGTTAGGGTTCGGGCTAGGGTTAGGGTTAGGGGACGGGGACGGTTTAGGGTCCAGGTGAGGGTACGACAACGCTTTAGGGGGAGCGTACGTGTGAGGGGGCGGGTTAGTGTCAGCGTACGGGTTAGGATTAGGGGACGTGTGAGGGTCAGGCTTCTGGGAAGCGTTAGGGTTAGGGTTCGGGCTAGGGTTAGGGTTAGGGGACGGGGACGGTTTAGGGTCCAGTTGAGGGTACGACAACGCTTTAGGGGGAGCGTACGTGTGAGGGCGCGGGTTAGTGTCAGCGTACGGGTTAGGATTAGGGGACGGGTGAGGGTCAGGCTTCGGGGAAGGGTTAGGGTTAGGGTTCGGGCTAGGGTTAGGGTTAGGGGACGGGGACGGTTTAGGGTCCAGGTGAGGGTACGACAACGCTTTAGGGGGAGCGTACGTGTGAGGGCGCGGGTTAGTGTCAGCGTACGGGTTAGGATTAGGGGACGGGTGAGGGTCAGGCTTCGGGGAAGGGTTAGGGTTAGGGTTCGGGCTAGGGTTAGGGTTAGGGGACGGGGACGGTTTAGGGTCCAGGTGAGGGTACGACAACGCTTTAGGGGGAGCGTACGTGTGAGGGTGTGGGTTAGTTTCAGCGTACGGGTTAGGATTAGGGGACGGGTGAGGGTCAGGCTTCGGGGAAGGGTTAGGGTTAGGGTTCGGGCTAGGGTTAGGGTTAGGGGACTGGGACGGTTTAGGGTCCAGGTGAGGGTACGACAACGCTTTAGGGGGAGCGTACGTGTGAGGGCGCGGGTTAGTGTCAGCGTACGGGTTCGGATTAGGGGACGGGTGAGGGTCAGGCTTTGGGGAAGGGTTAGGGTTAGGGTTCGGGCTAGGGTTAGGGTTAGGGGACGGGGACGGTTTAGTGTCCAGGTGAGGGTACGACAACGCTTTAGGTGGAGCGTACGTGTGAGGGCGCGGGTTAGTGTCAGCGTACGGGTTAAGATTAGGGGACGGGTGAGGGTCAGGCTTCGGGGAAGGGTTAGGGTTAGGGTTCGGGCTAGGGTTAGGGTTAGGGGATGGGGACGGTTTAGGGTCCAGGTGAGGGTACGACAACACTTTAGGGGGAGCGTACGTGTGAGGCCGCGGGTTAGTGTCAGCGTACGGGTTAGGATTAGGGAACGGGTGTGGGTCAGGCTTCGGGGAAGGGTTAGGGTTAGGGTTCGGGCTAGGGTTAGGGTTAGGGGACGGGGACGGTTTAGGGTCCAGTTGAGGGTACGACAACGCTTTAGGGGGAGCGTACGTGTGAGGACGCGGGTTAGTGTCAGCGTACGGGTTAGGATTAGGGGACGGGTGAGGGTCAGGCTTTGGGGAAGGGTTAGGGTTAGGGTTCGGGCTAGGGTTAGGGTTAGGGGACGGGGACGGTTTAGGGTCCAGGTGAGGGTACGACAACGCTTTAGGGGGAGCGTACGTGTGAGGGTGTGGGTTAGTTTCAGCGTACGGGTTAGGATTAGTGGACGGGTGAGGGTCAGGCTTCGGGGAAGGGTTAGGGTTAGGGTTCGGGCTAGGGTTAGGGTTAGGGGACTGGGACGGTTTAGGGTCCAGGTGAGGATACGACAACGCTTTAGGGGGAGCGTACGTGTGAGGGCGCGGGTTAGTGTCAGCGTACGGGTTCGGATTAGGGGACGGGTGAGGGTCAGGCTTTGGGGAAGGGTTAGGGTTAAGGTTCGGGCTAGGGTTAGGGTTAGGGGACGGGGACGGTTTAGCGTCCAGGTGAGGGTACGACAACGCTTTAGGTGGAGCGTACGTGTGAGGGCGCGGGTTAGTGTCAGCGTACGGGTTAAGATTAGGGGACGGGTGAGTGTCAGGCTTCGGGGAAGGGTTAGGGTTAGGGTTCGGTCTAGGGTTAGGGTTAGGGGATGGGGACGGTGTAGGGTCCAGGTGAGGGTACGACAACGCTTTAGGGGGAGCGTACGTGTGAGGGCGCGGTTTAGTGTCAGCGTACGGGTTAGGATTAGGGGAAGGGTGAGGGTCAGGCTTCGGGGAAGTGTTAGGGTTAGGGTTCGGGCTAGGGTTAGGGTTAGGGGACGGGGATGGTTTAGGGTCCAGGTGAGGGTACGACAACGCTTTAGGGGGAGCGTACGTGTGAGGGCGCGGGTTAGTGTCAGCGTACGGGTTAGGATTAGGGGACGGGTGAGGGTCAGGCTTCGGGGAAGGGTTAGGGTTAGGGTTTGGGCTAGGGTTAGGGTTAGGGGACGGGGACGGTTTGGGGTCCAGGTGAAGATACGACAACACTTTAGGGGGAGCGAACGTGTGAGGGCGCGGGTTAGTGTCAGCGTACGGGTTAGGATTAGGGCACGGGTGAGGGTCAGGCTTCGGGGAAGGTTTAGGGTTAGGGTTCGGGCTAGGGTTAGGGTTAGGGGACGGGGACGGTTTAGGGTCCAGGTGAGGGTACGACAACGCTTTAGGGGGAGCGTACGTGTGAGGGCGCGGGTTAGTGTCAGCGTACGGGTTAGGATTAGGGGACGGGTGAGGGTCAGGCTTCGGGGAAGGGTTAGGGTTAGGGTTCGGGCTAGGGTTAGGGGACGGGGACGGGGACGGTTTAGGGTCCAGGTGAGGGTACGACAACGCTTTAGGGGGAGCGTACGTGTGAGGGCGCGGGTTAGTGTCAGCGTACGGGTTAGGATTAGGGCACGGGTGAGGGTCAGGCTTCGGGGAAGGGTTAGGGTTAGGGTTCGGGCTAGGGTTAGGGTTAGGGGACGGGGACGGTTTAGGGTCCAGGTGAGGGTACGACAACGCTTTAGGGGGAGCGTACGTGTGAGGGCGCTTGTTAGTGTCAGCGTACGGGTTAGGATTAGGGGACGTGTGAGGGTCAGGCTTCTGGGAAGCGTTAGGGTTAGGGTTCGGGCTAGGGTTAGGGTTAGGGGACGGGGACGGTTTAGGGTCCAGGTGAGGGTACGACAACGCTTTAGGGGGAGCGTACGTGTGAGGGGGCGGGTTAGTGTCAGCGTACGGGTTAGGATTAGGGGACGTGTGAGGGTCAGGCTTCTGGGAAGCGTTAGGGTTAGGGTTCGGGCTAGGGTTAGGGTTAGGGGACGGGGACGGTTTAGGGTCCAGTTGAGGGTACGACAACGCTTTAGGGGGAGCGTACGTGTGAGGGCGCGGGTTAGTGTCAGCGTACGGGTTAGGATTAGGGGACGGGTGAGGGTCAGGCTTCGGGGAAGGGTTAGGGTTAGGGTTCGGGCTAGGGTTAGGGTTAGGGGACGGGGACGGTTTAGGGTCCAGGTGAGGGTACGACAACGCTTTAGGGGGAGCGTACGTGTGAGGGCGCGGGTTAGTGTCAGCGTACGGGTTAGGATTAGGGGACGGGTGAGGGTCAGGCTTCGGGGAAGGGTTAGGGTTAGGGTTCGGGCTAGGGTTAGGGTTAGGGGACGGGGACGGTTTAGGGTCCAGGTGAGGGTACGACAACGCTTTAGGGGGAGCGTACGTGTGAGGGTGTGGGTTAGTTTCAGCGTACGGGTTAGGATTAGGGGACGGGTGAGGGTCAGGCTTCGGGGAAGGGTTAGGGTTAGGGTTCGGGCTAGGGTTAGGGTTAGGGGACTGGGACGGTTTAGGGTCCAGGTGAGGGTACGACAACGCTTTAGGGGGAGCGTACGTGTGAGGGCGCGGGTTAGTGTCAGCGTACGGGTTCGGATTAGGGGACGGGTGAGGGTCAGGCTTTGGGGAAGGGTTAGGGTTAGGGTTCGGGCTAGGGTTAGGGTTAGGGGACGGGGACGGTTTAGTGTCCAGGTGAGGGTACGACAACGCTTTAGGTGGAGCGTACGTGTGAGGGCGCGGGTTAGTGTCAGCGTACGGGTTAAGATTAGGGGACGGGTGAGGGTCAGGCTTCGGGGAAGGGTTAGGGTTAGGGTTCGGGCTAGGGTTAGGGTTAGGGGATGGGGACGGTTTAGGGTCCAGGTGAGGGTACGACAACACTTTAGGGGGAGCGTACGTGTGAGGCCGCGGGTTAGTGTCAGCGTACGGGTTAGGATTAGGGAACGGGTGTGGGTCAGGCTTCGGGGAAGGGTTAGGGTTAGGGTTCGGGCTAGGGTTAGGGTTAGGGGACGGGGACGGTTTAGGGTCCAGTTGAGGGTACGACAACGCTTTAGGGGGAGCATACGTGTGAGGACGCGGGTTAGTGTCAGCGTACGGGTTAGGATTAGGGGACGGGTGAGGGTCAGGCTTTGGGGAAGGGTTAGGGTTAGGGTTCGGGCTAGGGTTAGGGTTAGGGGACGGGGACGGTTTAGGGTCCAGGTGAGGGTACGACAACGCTTTAGGGGGAGCGTACGTGTGAGGGTGTGGGTTAGTTTCAGCGTACGGGTTAGGATTAGTGGACGGGTGAGGGTCAGGCTTCGGGGAAGGGTTAGGGTTAGGGTTCGGGCTAGGGTTAGGGTTAGGGGACTGGGACGGTTTAGGGTCCAGGTGAGGATACGACAACGCTTTAGGGGGAGCGTACGTGTGAGGGCGCGGGTTAGTGTCAGCGTACGGGTTCGGATTAGGGGACGGGTGAGGGTCAGGCTTTGGGGAAGGGTTAGGGTTAAGGTTCGGGCTAGGGTTAGGGTTAGGGGACGGGGACGGTTTAGCGTCCAGGTGAGGGTACGACAACGCTTTAGGTGGAGCGTACGTGTGAGGGCGCGGGTTAGTGTCAGCGTACGGGTTAAGATTAGGGGACGGGTGAGTGTCAGGCTTCGGGGAAGGGTTAGGGTTAGGGTTCGGTCTAGGGTTAGGGTTAGGGGATGGGGACGGTGTAGGGTCCAGGTGAGGGTACGACAACGCTTTAGGGGGAGCGTACGTGTGAGGGCGCGGTTTAGTGTCAGCGTACGGGTTAGGATTAGGGGAAGGGTGAGGGTCAGGCTTCGGGGAAGTGTTAGGGTTAGGGTTCGGGCTAGGGTTAGTGTTAGGGGACGGGGATGGTTTAGGGTCCAGGTGAGGGTACGACAACGCTTTAGGGGGAGCGTACGTGTGAGGGCGCGGGTTAGTGTCAGCGTACGGGTTAGGATTAGGGGACGGGTGAGGGTCAGGCTTCGGGGAAGGGTTAGGGTTAGGGTTTGGGCTAGGGTTAGGGTTAGGGGACGGGGACGGTTTGGGGTCCAGGTGAAGATACGACAACACTTTAGGGGGAGCGAACGTGTGAGGGCGCGGGTTAGTGTCAGCGTACGGGTTAGGATTAGGGCACGGGTGAGGGTCAGGCTTCGGGGAAGGTTTAGGGTTAGGGTTCGGGCTAGGGTTAGGGTTAGGGGACGGGGACGGTTTAGGGTCCAGGTGAGGGTACGACAACGCTTTAGGGGGAGCGTACGTGTGAGGGCGCGGGTTAGTGTCAGCGTACGGGTTAGGATTAGGGGACGGGTGAGGGTCAGGCTTCGGGGAAGGGTTAGGGTTAGGGTTCGGGCTAGGGTTAGGGGACGGGGACGGGGACGGTTTAGGGTCCAGGTGAGGGTACGACAACGCTTTAGGGGGAGCGTACGTGTGAGGGCGCGGGTTAGTGTCAGCGTACGGGTTAGGATTAGGGGACGGGTGAGGGTCAGGCTTCGGGGAAGGGTTAGGGTTAGAGTTCGGGCTAGGGTTAGGGTTAGGGGACGGGGACGGTTTAGGGTCCAGGTGAGGGTACGACAACGCTTTAGGGGAAGCGTACGTGTGAGGGCGCGGGTTAGTGTCAGCGTACGGTTTAGGATTAGGGGACGGGTGAGGGTCAGGCTTCGGGGAAGGGTTAGGGTTAGAGTTCGGGCTAGGGTTACGGTTAGGGGACGGGAACGGTTTAGGGTCCAGGTGAGGGTACGAAAACGCTTTAGGGGGAGCGTACGTGTGAGGGCGCGGGTTAGTGTCAGCGTACGGGTTAGGATTAGGGGACGGGTGAGGGTGAGGCTTCGGGGAAGGGTTAGGGTTAGGGTTCGGGCTAGGGTTAGGGTTAGGGGACGGGGACGGTTTAGGGTCCAGGTGAGGGTACGACCACGCTTTAGGGGGAGCGTACGTGTGAGGGCGCGGGTTAGTGTCAGCGTACGGGTTAGGATTAGGGGAAGGGTGAGGGTCAGGCTTCGGGGAAGTGTTAGGGTTAGGGTTCGGGCTAGGGTTAGGGTTAGGGGACGGGGATGGTTTAGGGTCCAGGTGAGGGTACGACAACGCTTTAGGGGGAGCGTACGTGTGAGGGCGCGGGTTAGTGTCAGCGTACGGGTTAGGATTAGGGGACGGGTGAGGGTGAGGCTTCGGGGAAGGGTTAGGGTTAGGGTTCGGGCTAGGGTTAGGGTTAGGGGACGGGGACAGTTTAGGGTCCAGGTGAGGGTACGACCACGCTTTAGGGGGAGCGTACGTGTGAGGGCGCGGGTTAGTGTCAGCGTACGGGTTAGGATTAGGGGACGGGTGAGGGTCACGCTTCGGGGAAGGGTTAGGGTTAGGGTTCGGTCTAGGGTTAGGGTTAGGGGATGGGGACGGTGTAGGGTCCAGGTGAGGGTACGACAACGCTTTAGGGGGAGCGTACGTGTGAGGGCGCGGTTTAGTGTCAGCGTACGGGTTAGGATTAGGGGAAGGGTGAGGGTCAGGCTTCGGGGAAGTGTTAGGGTTAGGGTTCGGGCTAGGGTTAGGGTTAGGGGACGGGGATGGTTTAGGGTCCAGGTGAGGGTACGACAACGCTTTAGGGGGAGCGTACGTGTGAGGGCGCGGGTTAGTGTCAGCGTATGGGTTAGGATTAGGGGACGTGTGAGGGTCAGGCTTCGGGGAAGGGTTAGGGTTAGGGTTCGGGCTAGGGTTAGGGTTAGGGGACGGGGATGGTTTAGGGTCCAGGTGAGGGTACGACAACGCTTTAGGGGGAGCGTACGTGTGAGGGCGCGGGTTAGTGTCAGCGTACGGGTTAGGATTAGGGGCCGGGTGAGGGTCAGGCTTCGGGGAAGTGTTAGGGTTAGGGTTCGGGCTAGGGTTAGGGTTAGTGGAAGGGGACGGTTTAGGGTCCAGGTGAGGGTACGACAACGCTTTAGGGGGAGCGTACGTGTGAGGGCGCGGTTTAGTGTTAGCGTACGGGTTAGGATTACGGCAAGGGTGAGGGTCAGGCTTCGGGGAGGTGTTAGGGTTAGGGTTCGGGCTAGGGTTAGGGTTAGGGGACGGGGATGGTTTAGGGTCCAGGTGAGGGTACGACAACGCTTTAGGGGGAGCGTACGTGTGAGGGCGCGGGTTAGTGTCAGCGTACGGGTTAGGATTAGGGGACGGGTGAGGGGCAGGCTTCGGGGAAGGGTTAGGGTTAGGGTTCGGGCTAGGGTTAGGGTTAGGGGACGGGGACGGTTTAGGGTCCAGGTGAGGGTACGACAACGCTTTAGGGGGAGCGTACGTGTGAGGGCGCGGGTTAGTGTCAGCGTAAGGGTTAGGATTAGGAGACGGGTGAGGGTCAGGCTTCGGGGAAGGGTTAGGGTTAGGGTTCGGGCTAGGGTTAGGGTTAGGGGACGGGGACGGTTTATGGTCCAGGTGAGGGTACGACAACGCTTTAGGGGGAGCGTACGTGTGAGGGCGCGGGTTAGTGTCAGCGTACGGGTTAGGATTAGGGGCCGGGTGAGGGGCAGGCTTCGGGGAAGGGTTAGGGTTAGGGTTCGGGCTAGGGTTAGGGTTAGGGGACGGGGACGGTTTAGGGTCCAGGTGAGGGTACGACAACGCTTTAGGGGGAGCGTACGTGTGAGGGCGCGGGTTAGTGTCAGCGTAAGGGTTAGGATTAGGAGACGGGTGAGGGTCAGGCTTCGGGGAAGGGTTAGGGTTAGGGTTCGGGCTAGGGTTAGGGTTAGGGGACGGGGACGGTTTAGGGTCCAGGTGAGGGTACGACAACGCTTTAGGGGGAGCGTACGTGTGAGGGCGTGGGTTAGTGTCAGCGTACGGGTTAGGATTAGGGGCCGGGTGAGGGTCAGGCTTCGGGGAAGGGTTAGGGTTAGGGTTCGGGCTAGGGTTAGGGTTAGGGGACGGGGACGGTTTAGGGTCCAGGTGAGGGTACGACAACGCTTTAGGGGGAGCGTACGTGTGAGGGCGCGGTTTAGTGTTAGCGTACGGGTTAGGATTACGGCAAGGGTGAGGGTCAGGCTTCGGGGAGGTGTTAGGGTTAGGGTTCGGGCTAGGGTTAGGGTTAGGGGACGGGGATGGTTTAGGGTCCAGGTGAGGGTACGACAACGCTTTAGGGGGAGCGTACGTGTGAGGGCGCGGGTTAGTGTCAGCGTACGGGTTAGGATTAGGGGACGGGTGAGGGGCAGGCTTCGGGGAAGGGTTAGGGTTAGGGTTCGGGCTAGGGTTAGGGTTAGGTGACGGGGACGGTTTAGGGTCCAGGTGAGGGTACGACAACGCTTTAGGGGGAGCGTACGTGTGAGGGCGCGGGTTAGTGTCAGCGTAAGGGTTAGGATTAGGAGACGGGTGAGGGTCAGGCTTCGGGGAAGGGTTAGGGTTAGAGTTCGGGCTAGGGTTAGGGTTAGGGGACGGGGACGGTTTAGGGTCCAGGTGAGGGTACGACAACGCTTTAGGGGGAGCGTACGTATGAGGGCGCGGGTTAGTGTCAGCGTACGGGTTAGGATTAGGGGCCGGGTGATTGTCAGGCTTCGGGGAAGGGTTAGGGTTAGGGTTCGGGCTAGGGTTAGGGTTAGGGGACGGGGACGGTTTAGGGTCCAGGTGAGGGTACGACAACGCTTTAGGGGGAGCGTACGTGTGAGGGCGCGGGTTAGTGTCAGCGTACGGGTTAGGATTAGGGGCCGGGTGAGGGTCAGGCTTCGGGGAAGGGTTAGGGTTAGGGTTCGGTCTAGGGTTAGGGTTAGGGGAAGGGGACGGTTTAGTGTCCAGGTGAGGGTACGACAACGCTTTAGGGGGAGCGTACGTGTGAGGGCGTGGGTTAGTGTCAGTGTACGGGTTAGGATTAGGGCACGGGTGAGGGTCAGGCTTCGCGGAAGGGTTAGGGTTAGGGTTCGGCCTAGGGTTAGGGTTAGTGGAAGGGGACGGTTTAGGGTCCAGGTGAGGGTACGACAACACTTTAGGGGGAGCGTACGTGTGAGGGCGCGGGTTAGTGTCAGCGTACGGGTTAGGATTAGGGGACGTGTGAGGGTCAGGCTTCTGGGAAGCGTTAGGGTTAGGGTTCGGGCTAGGGTTAGGGTTAGGGGACGGGGACGGTTTAGGGTCCAGGTGAGGGTACGACAACGCTTTAGGGGGAGCGTACGTGTGAGGGTGTGGGTTAGTTTCAGCGTACGGGTTAGGATTAGGGGACGGGTGAGGGTCAGGCTTCGGGGAAGGGTTAGGGTTAGGGTTCGGGCTAGGGTTAGGGTTAGGGGACTGGGACGGTTTAGGGTCCAGGTGAGGGTACGACAACGCTTTAGGGGGAGCGTACGTGTGAGGGCGCGGGTTAGTGTCAGCGTACGGGTTCGGATTAGGGGACGGGTTAGGGTCAGGCTTTGGGGAAGGGTTAGGGTTAGGGTTCGGGCTAGGGTTAGGGTTAGGGGACGGGGACGGTTTAGGGTCCAGGTGAGGGTACGACAACGCTTTAGGTGGAGCGTACGTGTGAGGGCGCGGGTTAGTGTCAGCGTACGGGTTAAGATTAGGGGACGGGTGAGGGTCAGGCTTCGGGGAAGTGTTAGGGTTAGGGTTCGGGCTAGGGTTAGGGTTAGGGGACGGGGACGGTTTAGGGTCCAGGTGAGGGTACAACAACGCTTTAGGGGGAGCGTACGTGTGAGGGCGCGGGTTAGTGTCAGCGTACGGGTTAGGATTAGGGGCCGGGTGAGGGTCAGGCTTCGGGGAAGGGTTAGGGTTAGGGTTCGGTCTAGGGTTAGGGTTAGGGGAAGGGGACGGTTTAGTGTCCAGGTGAGGGTACGACAACGCTTTAGGGGGAGCGTACGTGTGAGGGCGCGGGTTAGTGTCAGTGTACGGGTTAGGATTAGGGCACGGGTGAGGGTCAGGCTTCGGGGAAGTGTTAGGGTTAGGGTTCGGCCTAGGGTTAGGGTTAGTGGAAGGGGACGGTTTAGGGTCCAGGTGAGGGTACGACAACGCTTTAGGGGGAGCGTACGTGTGAGGGCGCGGGTTAGTGTCAGCGTACGGGTTAGGATTAGGGGACGGGTGAGGGTCAGGCTTCGGGGAAGGGTTAGGGTTAGGGTTCGGGCTAGGGTTAGGGTTAGGGAACGGGAACGGTTTAGGGTCCAGGTGAGGGTACGACAACGCTTTAGGGGGAGCATACGTGTGAGGGCGCGGGTTAGTGTCAGCGTACGGGTTAGGATTAGGGGACGGGTGAGGGTCAGGCTTCGGGGAAGGGTTAGGGTTAGGGTTCGGGCTAGGGTTAGGGTTAGGGAACGGGGACGGTTTAGGGTCCAGGTGAGGGTACGACAATGCTTTAGGGGGAGCGTACGTGTGAGGGCGCTTGTTAGTGTCAGCGTACGGGTTAGGATTAGGGGACGTGTGAGGGTCAGGCTTCTGGGAAGCGTTAGGGTTAGGGTTCGGGCTAGGGTTAGGGTTAGGGGACGGGGACGGTTTAGGGTCCAGTTGAGGGTACGACAACGCTTTAGGGGGAGCGTACGTGTGAGGGCGCGGGTTAGTGTCAGCGTACGGGTTAGGATTAGGGGACGGGTGAGGGTCAGGCTTCGGGGAAGGGTTAGGGTTAGGGTTCGGGCTAGGGTTAGGGTTAGGGGACGGGGACGGTTTAGGGTCCAGGTGAGGGTACGACAACGCTATAGGGGGAGCGTACGTGTGAGGGTGTGGGTTAGTTTCAGCGTACGGGTTAGGATTAGGGGACGGGTGAGGGTCAGGCTTCGGGGAAGGGTTAGGGTTAGGGTTCGGGCTAGGGTTAGGGTTAGGGGACTGGGACGGTTTAGGGTCCAGGTGAGGGTACGACAACGCTTTAGGGGGAGCGTACGTGTGAGGGCGCGGGTTAGTGTCAGCGTACGGGTTCGGATTAGGGGACGGGTGAGGGTCAGGCTTTGGGGAAGGGTTAGGGTTAGGGTTCGGGCTAGGGTTAGGGTTAGGGGACGGGGACGGTTTAGGGTCCAGGTGAGGGTACGACAACGCTTTAGGTGGAGCGTACGTGTGAGGGCGCGGGTTAGTGTCAGCGTACGGGTTAAGATTTGGGGACGGGTGAGGGTCAGGCTTCGGGGAAGGGTTAGGGTTAGGGTTCGGGCTAGGGTTAGGGTTAGGGGATGGGGACGGTTTAGGGTCCAGGTGAGGGTACGACAACACTTTAGGGGGAGCGTACGTGTGAGGCCGCGGGTTAGTGTCAGCGTACGGGTTAGGATTAGGGGACGGGTGAGGGTCAGGCTTCGGGGAAGGGTTAGGTTTATGGTTCGGGCTAGGGTTAGGGTTAGGGGACGGGGACGGTTTAGGGTTCAGGTGAGGGTACGACAACGCTTTAGGGGGAGCGTACGTGTTAGGGCGCGGGTTAGTGTCAGCGTACGGGTTAGGATTAGGGGACGGGTGAGGGTCACGCTTCGGGGAAGTGTTAGGGTTAGGGTTCGGGCTAGGTTTAGGGTTAGGGGACGGGGACGGTTTAGCGTCCAGGTGAGGGTACGACAACGCTTTAGGGGGAGCGTACGTGTGAGGGCGCGGGTTAGTGTCAGCGTACGGGTTAGGATTAGGGGACGGGTGAGGGTGAGGCTTCGGGGAAGGGTGAGGGTTGGGGTTCGGTCTAGGGTTAGGGTTAGGGGACGGGGACGGTTTAGGGTCCAGGTGAGGGTACGACAACGCTTTAGGGGGAGCGTACGTGTGAGGGCGCGGTTTAGTGTCAGCGTATGGGTTAGGATTACGGGAAGGGTGAGGGTCAGGATTCGGGGAAGGGTTAGGGTTAGGGTTCGGGCTAGGGTTAGGGTTAGGGGACGGGGACGGTTTAGGGTCCAGGTGAGGGTACGACAACGCTTTAGGGGGAGCGTACGTGTGAGGGCGCGGGTTAGTGTCAGCGTACGGGTTAGGATTAGGTGACGGGTGAGGGGCAGGCTTCGGGGAAGGGTTAGGGTTAGGGTTCGGGCTAGGGTTAGGGTTAGGGGATGGGGACGGTTTAGGGTCCAGGTGAGGGTACGACAACGCTTTAGGGGGAGCGTACGTGTGAGGCCGCGGGTTAGTGTCAGCGTACGGGTTAGGATTAGGGGACGGGTGTGGGTCAGGCTTCGGGGAAGGGTTAGGGTTAGGGTTCGGGCTAGGGTTAGGGTTAGGGGATGGGGACGGCTTAGGGTCCAGGTGAGGGTACGACCACGCTTTAGGGGGAGCGTACGTGTGAGGGCGCGGGTTAGTGTCAGCGTACGGGTTAGGATTAGGGGACGGGTGAGGGTCACGCTTCGGGGAAGGGTTAGGGTTAGGGTTCGGTCTAGGGTTAGGGTTAGGGGAAGGGGACGGTTTAGGGTCCAGGTGAGGGTACGACAACGCTTTAGGAGGAGCGTACGTGTGAGGGCGCGGTTTAGTGTCAGCGTACGGGTTAGGATTAGGGGAAGGGTGAGGGTTAGGCTTCGGGGAAGTGTTAGGGTTAGGGTTCGGGCTAGGGTTAGGGTTAGGGGACGGGGATGGTTTAGGGTCCAGGTGAGGGTACGACAACGCTTTAGGGGGAGCGTACGTGTGAGGGCGCGGGTTAGTGTCAGCGTACGGGTTAGGATTAGGGGACGGGTGAGGGGCAGGCTTCGGGGAAGGGTTAGGGTTAGGGTTCGGGCTAGGGTTAGGGTTAGGGGACGGGGACGGTTTAGGGTCCAGGTGAGGTTACGACAACGCTTTAGGGGGAGCGTACGTGTTAGGGCGCGGGTTAGTGTCAGCGTACGGGTTAGGATTAGGGGACGGGTGAGGGTCAGGCTTCGGGGAAGTGTTAGGGTTAGGGTTCGGGCTAGGTTTAGGGTTAGGGGACGGGGACGGTTTAGGGTCCAGGTGAGGGTACGACAACGCTTTAGGGGGAACGTACGTGTGAGGGCGCGGGTTAGTGTCAGCGTACGGGTTAGGATTAGGGGACGGGTGAGGGTGAGGCTTCGGGGAAGGGTTAGGGTTGGGTTTCGGTCTAGGGTTAGGGTTAGGGGACGGGGACGGTTTAGGGTCCAGGTGAGGGTACGACAACGCTTTAGGGGGAGCGTACGTGTGAGGGCGCAGTTTAGTGTCAGCGTACGGGTTAGGATTACGGGAAGGGTGAGGGTCAGGATTCGGGGAGGGGTTAGGGTTAGGGTTCGGGCTAGGGTTAGGGTTAGGGGACAGGGATGGTTTAGGGTCCAGGTGAGGGTACGACAACGCTTTAGGGGGAGCGTACGTGTGAGGGCGCGGGTTAGTGTCAGCGTACGGGTTAGGATTAGGGGACGGGTGAGGGGCAGGCTTCGGGGAAGGGTTAGGGTTAGTGTTCGGGCTAGGGTTAGGGTTAGGGGACGGGGACGGTTTAGGGTCCAGGTGAGGGTACGACAACGCTTTAGGGGGAGCGTACGTGTGAGGGGGCGGGTTAGTGTCAGCGTACGGGTTAGGATTAGGGGACGGGTGAGGGTCAGGCTTCGGGGAAGGGTTAGGGTTAGGGTTCGGCCTAGGGTTAGGGTTAGGGGAAGGGGACGGTTTAGGGTCCAGGTGAGGGAACGACAACGCTTTAGGGGGAGCATACGTGTGAGGGCACGGGTTAGTGTCAGCCTACGGGTTAGGATTAGGGGACGGGTGAGGGTCAGGCTTTGGGGAAGGGTTAGGGTTAGGGTTCGGGCTAGGGTTAGGGTTAGGGGACGGGGACGGTTTAGGGTCCAGGTGAGGGTACGACAACGCTTTAGGGGGAGCGTACGTGTGAGGGCGCTTGTTAGTGTCAGCGTACGGGTTAGGATTAGGGGACGTGTGAGGGTCAGGCTTCTGGGAAGCGTTAGGGTTAGGGTTCGGGCTAGGGTTAGGGTTAGGGGACGGGGACGGTTTAGGGTCCAGTTGAGGGTACGACAATGCTTTAGGGGGAGCGTACGTGTGAGGGCGCGGGTTAGTGTCAGCGTACGGGTTAGGATTAGGGGACGGGTGAGGGTCAGGCTTCGGGGAAGGGTTAGGGTTAGGGTTCGGGCTAGGGTTAGGGTTAGGGGACGGGGACGGTTTAGGGTCCAGGTGAGGGTACGACAACGCTTTAGGGGGAACGTACGTGTGAGGGCGCGGGTTAGTGTCAGCGTACGGGTTAGGATTAGGGGACGGGTGAGGGTGAGGCTTCGGGGAAGGGTTAGGGTTGGGTTTCGGTCTAGGGTTAGGGTTAGGGGACGGGGACGGTTTAGGGTCCAGGTGAGGGTACGACAACGCTTTAGGGGGAGCGTACGTGTGAGGGCGCAGTTTAGTGTCAGCGTACGGGTTAGGATTACGGGAAGGGTGAGGGTCAGGATTCGGGGAGGGGTTAGGGTTAGGGTTCGGGCTAGGGTTAGGGTTAGGGGACAGGGATGGTTTAGGGTCCAGGTGAGGGTACGACAACGCTTTAGGGGGAGCGTACGTGTGAGGGGGCGGGTTAGTGTCAGCGTACGGGTTAGGATTAGGGGACGGGTGAGGGTCAGGCTTCGGGGAAGGGTTAGGGTTAGGGTTCGGCCTAGGGTTAGGGTTAGGGGAAGGGGACGGTTTAGGGTCCAGGTGAGGGAACGACAACGCTTTAGGGGGAGCATACGTGTGAGGGCACGGGTTAGTGTCAGCCTACGGGTTAGGATTAGGGGACGGGTGAGGGTCAGGCTTTGGGGAAGGGTTAGGGTTAGGGTTCGGGCTAGGGTTAGGGTTAGGGGACGGGGACGGTTTAGGGTCCAGGTGAGGGTACGACAACGCTTTAGGGGGAGCGTACGTGTGAGGGCGCTTGTTAGTGTCAGCGTACGGGTTAGGATTAGGGGACGTGTGAGGGTCAGGCTTCTGGGAAGCGTTAGGGTTAGGGTTCGGGCTAGGGTTAGGGTTAGGGGACGGGGACGGTTTAGGGTCCAGTTGAGGGTACGACAACGCTTTAGGGGGAGCGTACGTGTGAGGGCGCGGGTTAGTGTCAGCGTACGGGTTAGGATTAGGGGACGGGTGAGGGTCAGGCTTCGGGGAAGGGTTAGGGTTAGGGTTCGGGCTAGGGTTAGGGTTAGGGGACGGGGACGGTTTAGGGTCCAGGTGAGGGTACGACAACGCTTTAGGGGGAGCGTACGTGTGAGGGTGTGGGTTAGTTTCAGCGTACGGGTTCGGATTAGGGGACGGGTGAGGGTCAGGCTTTGGGGAAGGGTTAGGGTTAGGGTTCGGGCTAGGGTTAGGGTTAGGGGACGGGGACGGTTTAGGGTCCAGGTGAGGGTACGACAACGCTTTAAGTGGAGCGTACGTGTGAGGGCGCGGGTTAGTGTCAGCGTACGGGTTAAGATTAGGGGACGGGTGAGGGTCAGGCTTCGGGGAAGGGTTAGGGTTAGGGTTCGGGCTAGGGTTAGGGTTAGGGGATGGGGACGGTTTAGGGTCCAGGTGAGGGTACGACAACACTTTAGGGGGAGCGTACGTGTGAGGCCGCGGGTTAGTGTCAGCGTACGGGTTAGGATTAGGGGACGGGTGTGGGTCAGGCTTCGGGGAAGGGTTAGGGTTAGGGTTCGGGCTAGGGTTAGGGTTAGGGGACGGGGACGGTTTAGGGTCCAGGTGAGGGTACGACCACGCTTTAGGGGGAGCGTACGTGTGAGGGCGCGGGTTAGTGTCAGCGTACGGGTTAGGATTAGGGGACGGGTGAGGGTCACGCTTCGGGGAAGGGTTAGGGTTAGGGTTCGGTCTAGGGTTAGGGTTAGGGGATGGGGACGGTTTAGGGTCCAGGTGAGGGTACGACAACGCTTTAGGGGGAGCGTACGTGTGAGGGCGCTTGTTAGTGTCAGCGTACGGGTTAGGATTAGGGGACGTGTGAGGGTCAGGCTTCTGGGAAGCGTTAGGGTTAGGGTTCGGGCTAGGGTTAGGGTTAGGGGACAGGGACGGTTTAGGGTCCAGTTGAGGGTACGACAACGCTTTAGGGGGAGCGTACGTGTGAGGGCGCGGGTTAGTGTCAGCGTACGGGTTAGGATTAGGGGACGGGTGAGGGTCAGGCTTCGGGGAAGGGTTAGGGTTAGGGTTCGGGCTAGGGTTAGGGTTAGGGGACGGGGACGGTTTAGGGTCCAGGTGAGGGTACGACAACGCTTTAGGGGGAGCGTACGTGTGAGGGTGTGGGTTAGTTTCAGCGTACGGGTTAGGATTAGGGGACGGGTGAGGGTCAGGCTTCGGGGAAGGGTTAGGGTTAGGGTTCGGGCTAGGGTTAGGGTTAGGGGACTGGGACGGTTTAGGGTCCAGGTGAGGGTACGACAACGCTTTAGGGGGAGCGTACGTTTGAGGGCGCTTGTTAGTGTCAGCGTACGGGTTAGGATTAGGGGACGTGTGAGGGTCAGGCTTCTGGGAAGCGTTAGGGTTAGGGTTCGGGCTAGGGTTAGGGTTAGGGGACGGGGACGGTTTAGGGTCCAGGTGAGGGTACGACAACGCTTTAGGGGGAGCGTACGTGTGAGGGCGCGCGTTAGTGTCAGCGTACGGGTTAGGATTAGGGGCCGGGTGAGGGTCAGGCTTCGGGGAAGTGTTAGGGTTAGGGTTCGGGCTAGGGTTAGGGTTAGGGGACGGGGACGGTTTAAGGTCCAGGTGAGGGTACGACAACGCTTTAGGGGGAGCGTACGTGTGAGGGAGCGGGTTAGTGTCAGCGTACGGGTTAGGATTAGGGGCCGGGTGAGGGTCAGGCTTCGGGGAAGGGTTAGGGTTAGGGTTCGGCCTAGGGTTAGGGTTAGGGGAAGGGGACGGTTTAGGGTCCAGGTGAGGGTACGACAACGCTTTAGGGGGAGCATACGTGTGAGGGCGCGGGTTAGTGTCAGCGTACGGGTTAGGATTAGGGGACGGGTGAGGGTCAGGCTTCGGGGAAGGGTTAGGGTTAGGGTTCGGGCTAGGGTTAGGGTTAGGGAATGGGGACGGTTTAGGGTCCAGGTGAGGGTACGACAATGCTTTAGGGGGAGCGTACGTGTGAGGGCGCTTGTTAGTGTCAGCGTACGGGTTAGGATTAGGGGACGTGTGAGGGTCAGGCTTCTGGGAAGCGTTAGGGTTAGGGTTCGGGCTAGGGTTAGGGTTAGGGGACAGGGACGGTTTAGGGTCCAGTTGAGGGTACGACAACGCTTTAGGGGGAGCGTACGTGTGAGGGCGCGGGTTAGTGTCAGCGTACGGGTTAGGATTAGGGGACGGGTGAGGGTCAGGCTTCGGGGAAGGGTTAGGGTTAGGGTTCGGGCTAGGGTTAGGGTTAGGGGACGGGGACGGTTTAGGGTCCAGGTGAGGGTACGACAACGCTATAGGGGGAGCGTACGTGTGAGGGTGTGGGTTAGTTTCAGCGTACGGGTTAGGATTAGGGGACGGGTGAGGGTCAGGCTTCGGGGAAGGGTTAGGGTTAGGGTTCGGGCTAGGGTTAGGGTTAGGGGACTGGGACGGTTTAGGGTCCAGGTGAGGGTACGACAACGCTTTAGGGGGAGCGTACGTGTGAGGGCGCGGGTTAGTGTCAGCGTACGGGTTCGGATTAGGGGACGGGTGAGGGTCAGGCTTTGGGGAAGGGTTAGGGTTAGGGTTCGGGCTAGGGTTAGGGTTAGGGGACGGGGACGGTTTAGGGTCCAGGTGAGGGTACGACAACGCTTTAGGTGGAGCGTAAGTGTGAGGGCGCGGGTTAGTGTCAGCGTACGGGTTAAGATTAGGGGACGGGTGAGGGTCAGGCTTCGGGGAAGGGTTAGGGTTAGGGTTCGGGCTAGGGTTAGGGTTAGGGGATGGGGACGGTTTAGGGTCCAGGTGAGGGTACGACAACACTTTAGGGGGAGCGTACGTGTGAGGCCGTGGGTTAGTGTCAGCGTACGGTTTAGGATTAGGGGACGGGTGAGGGTCAGGCTTCGGGGAAGGGTTAGGTTTATGGTTCGGGCTAGGGTTAGGGTTAGGGGACGGGGACGGTTTAGGGTTCAGGTGAGGGTACGACAACGCTTTAGGGGGAGCGTACGTGTGAGGGCGCGGGTTAGTGTCAGCGTACGGGTTAGGATTAGGGGACGGGTGAGGGTGAGGCTTCGGGGAAGGGTTAGGGTTGGGGTTCGGTCTAGGGTTAGGGTTAGGGGACGGGGACGGTTTAGGGTCCAGGTGAGGGTACGACAACGCTTTAGGGGGAGCGTACGTGTGAGGGCGCGATTTAGTGTCAGCGTATGGGTTAGGATTACGGGAAGGGTGAGGGTCAGGATTCGGGGAAGGGTTAGGGTTAGGGTTCGGGCTAGGGTTAGGGTTAGGGGACGGGGACGGTTTAGGGTCCAGGTGAGGGTACGACAACGCTTTAGGGGGAGCGTACGTGTGAGGGCGCGGGTTAGTGTCAGCGTACGGGTTAGGATTAGGTGACGGGTGAGGGGCAGGCTTCGGGGAAGGGTTAGGGTTAGGGTTCGGGCTAGGGTTAGGGTTAGGGGACGGGGACGGTTTAGGGTCCAGGTGAGGGTACGACAACGCTTTAGGGGGAGCGTACGTGTGAGGGCGCTTGTTAGTGTCAGCGTACGGGTTAGGATTAGGGGAGGTGTGAGGGTCAGGCTTCTGGGAAGCGTTAGGGTTAGGGTTCGGGCTAGGGTTAGGGTTAGGCGACGGGGACGGTTTAGGGTCCAGGTGAGGGTACGACAACGCTTTAGGGGGAGCGTACGTGTGAGGCCGCGGGTTAGTGTCAGCGTACGGGTTAGGATTAGGGGACGGGTGAGGGTCACGCTTCGGGGAAGGGTTAGGGTTAGGGTTCTGTCTAGGGTTAGGGTTAGGGGAAGGGGACGGTTTAGGGTCCAGCTGAGGGTACGACAACGCTTTAGGGGGAGCGTACGTGTGAGGGCGCGGTTTAGTGTCAGCGTACGGGTTAGGATTAGGGGAAGGGTGAGGGTTAGGCTTCGGGGAAGTGTTAGGGTTAGGGTTCGGGCTAGGGTTAGGGTTAGGGGACGGGGATGGTTTAGGGTCCAGGTGAGGGTACGACAACGCTTTAAGGGGAGCGTACGTGTGAGGGCGCAGGTTAGTGTCAGCGTACGGGTTAGGATTAGGGGACGGGTGAGGGGCAGGCTTCGGGGAAGGGTTAGGGTTAGGGTTCGGGCTAGGGTTAGGGGACGGGGACGGGGACGGTTTAGGGTCCAGGTGAGGGTACGACAACGCTTTAGGGGGAGCGTACGTGTGAGGGCGCGGGTTAGTGTCAGCGTACGGTTTAGGATTAGGGGCCGGGTGAGGGTCAGGCTTCGGGGAAGGGTTAGGGTTAGGGTTCGGGCTAGGGTTAGGGTTAGGGGACGGGGACGGTTTAGGGTCCAGGTGAGGGTACGACAATGCTTTAGGGGGAGCGTACGTGTGAGGGCGCGGGTTAGTGTCAGCGTACAGGTTAGGATTAGGGGACGGGTGAGGGTCAGGCTTCGGGGAAGGGTTAGGGTTAGGGTTCGGGCTGGGGTTAGGGTTAGGGGACGGGGACGGTTTAGGGTCCATGTGAGGGTACGACAATGCTTTAGGGGGAGCGTACGTGTGAGGGCGCGGGTTAGTGTCAGCGTACGGGTTAGGATTAGAGGACGGGTGAGGGTCAGGCTTCGGGGAAGGGTTAGGGTTAGGGTTCGGGCTAGGGTTAGGGTTACGGGACGGGGACGGTTTAGGGTCCAGGTGAGTGTACGACAACGCTTTAGGGGGAGCGTACGTGTGAGCGCGCGGGTTAGTGTCAGCGTACGGGTGAGGATTAGGGGACGGGTGAGGGTCAGGCTTCGGGGAAGGGTTAGGGTTAGGGTTCGGGCTAGGGTTAGGGTTAGGGGACGGGGATGGTTTAGGGTCCAGGTGAGGGTACGACAACGCTTTAGGGGGAGCGTACGTGTGAGGGCGCGGGTTAGTGTCAGCGTACGGGTTAGGATTAGGGGACGTGTGAGGGTCAGGCTTCGGGGAAGGGTTAGGATTAGGGTTCCGTCTAGGGTTAGGGTTAGGGGACTGGGACGGTTTAGGGTCCAGGTGAGGGTACGACAACGCTTTAGGGGGAGCGTACGTGTGAGGGCGCGGGTTAGTGTCAGCGTACGGGTTCGGATTATGGGACGGGTGAGGGTCAGGCTTTGGGGAAGGGTTAGGGTTAGGGTTCGGGCTAGGGTTAGGGTTAGGGTACGGGGACGGTTTAGGGTCCAGGTGAGGGTACGACAACGCTTTAGGTGGAGCGTACGTGTGAGGGCGCGGGTTAGTGTCAGCGTACGGGTTAAGATTAGGGGACGGGTGAGTGTCAGGCTTCGGGGAAGGGTTAGGGTTAGGGTTCGGGCTAGGGTTAGGGTTAGGGGATGGGGACGGTTTAGGGTCCAGGTGAGGGTACGACAACGCTTTAGGGGGAGCGTACGTGTGAGGGCGCGGGTTAGTGTCAGCGTACGGGTTAGGATTAGGGGACGTGTGAGGGTCAGGCTTCGGGGAAGGTTTAGGGTTAGGGTTCGGGGTAGGGTTTGGGTTAGGAGACGGGGACGATTTAGGGTCCAGGTGAGGGTACGACAACGCTTTAGGGGGAGCGTACGTGTGAGGGCGCGGGTTAGTGTCAGCGTACGGGTTAGGATTAGTGGACGGGTGAGGGTCAGGCTTCGGGGGAGGGTTAGGTTTATGGTTCGGGCTAGGGTTAGGGTTAGGGGACGGGGACGGTTTAGGGTCCAGGTGAGGGTACGACAACGCTTTAGGGGGAGCGTACGTGTTAGGGCGCGGGTTAGTGTCAGCGTACGGGTTAGGATTAGGGGACGGGTGAGGGTCAGGCTTCGGGGAAGTGTTAGGGTTAGGGTTCGGGCTAGGTTTAGGGTTAGGGGACGGGGACGGTTTAGGGTCCAGGTGAGGGTACGACAACGCTTTAGGGGCAACGTACGTGTGAGGGCGCGGGTTAGTGTCAGCGTACGGGTTAGGATTAGGGGACGGGTGAGGGTGAGGCTTCGAGGAAGGGTTAGGGTTGGGGTTCGGTCTAGGGTTAGGGTTAGGGGACGGGGACGGTTTAGGGTCCAGGTGAGGGTACGACAACGCTTTAGGGGGAGCGTACGTGTGAGGGCGCGGTTTAGTGTCAGCGTACGGGTTAGGATTACGGGAAGGGTGAGGGTCAGGATTCGGGGAGGGGTTAGGGTTAGGGTTCGGGCTAGGGTTAGGGTTAGGGGACAGGGATGGTTTAGGGTCCAGGTGAGGGTACGACAACGCTTTAGGGGGAGCGTACGTGTGAGCGCGCGGGTTAGTGTCAGCGTACGGGTTAGGATTAGGGGACGGGTGAGGGGCAGGCTTCGGGGAAGGGTTAGGTTTATGGTTCGGGCTAGGGTTAGGGTTAGGGGACGGGGACGGTTTAGGGTCCAGGTGAGGGTACGACAACGCTTTAGGGGGAGCGTACGTGTGAGGGCGCGGGTTAGTGTCAGCGTACGGGTTAGGATTAGGGCACGGGTGAGGGTCAGGCTTCGGGGAAGGGTTAGGGTTAGGGTTCGGGCTAGGGTTAGGGTTAGGGGACGGGGACGGTTTAGGGTCCAGGTGAGGGTACGACAACGCTTTAGGGGGAGCGTACGTGTGAGGGCGCTTGTTAGTGTCAGCGTACGGGTTAGGATTAGGGGACGTGTGAGGGTCAGGCTTCTGGGAAGCGTTAGGGTTAGGGTTCGGGCTAGGGTTAGGGTTAGGGGACGGGGACGGTTTAGGGTCCAGGTGAGGGTACGACAACGCTTTAGGGGGAGCGTACGTGTGAGGGGGCGGGTTAGTGTCAGCGTACGGGTTAGGATTAGGGGACGTGTGAGGGTCAGGCTTCTGGGAAGCGTTAGGGTTAGGGTTCGGGCTAGGGTTAGGGTTAGGGGACGGGGACGGTTTAGGGTCCAGTTGAGGGTACGACAACGCTTTAGGGGGAGCGTACGTGTGAGGGCGCGGGTTAGTGTCAGCGTACGGGTTAGGATTAGGGGACGGGTGAGGGTCAGGCTTTGGGGAAGGGTTAGGGTTAGGGTTCGGGCTAGGGTTAGGGTTAGGGGACGGGGACGGTTTAGGGTCCAGGTGAGGGTACGACAACGCTTTAGGGGGAGCGTACGTGTGAGGGCGCGGGTTAGTGTCAGCGTACGGGTTAGGATTAGGGGACGGGTGAGGGTCAGGCTTCGGGGAAGGGTTAGGGTTAGGGTTCGGGCTAGGGTTAGGGTTAGGGGACGGGGACGGTTTAGGGTCCAGGTGAGGGTACGACAACGCTTTAGGGGGAGCGTACGTGTGAGGGTGTGGGTTAGTTTCAGCGTACGGGTTAGGATTAGGGGACGGGTGAGGGTCAGGCTTCGGGGAAGGGTTAGGGTTAGGGTTCGGGCTAGGGTTAGGGTTAGGGGACTGGGACGGTTTAGGGTCCAGGTGAGGGTACGACAACGCTTTAGGGGGAGCGTACGTGTGAGGGCGCGGGTTAGTGTCAGCGTACGGGTTCGGATTAGGGGACGGGTGAGGGTCAGGCTTTGGGGAAGGGTTAGGGTTAGGATTCGGGCTAGGGTTAGGGTTAGGGGACGGGGACGGTTTAGTGTCCAGGTGAGGGTACGACAACGCTTTAGGTGGAGCGTACGTGTGAGGGCGCGGGTTAGTGTCAGCGTACGGGTTAAGATTAGGGGACGGGTGAGGGTCAGGCTTCGGGGAAGGGTTAGGGTTAGGGTTCGGGCTAGGGTTAGGGTTAGGGGATGGGGACGGTTTAGGGTCCAGGTGAGGGTACGACAACACTTTAGGGGGAGCGTACGTGTGAGGCCGCGGGTTAGTGTCAGCGTACGGGTTAGGATTAGGGAACGGGTGTGGGTCAGGCTTCGGGGAAGGGTTAGGGTTAGGGTTCGGGCTAGGGTTAGGGTTAGGGGACGGGGACGGTTTAGGGTCCAGTTGAGGGTACGACAACGCTTTAGGGGGAGCGTACGTGTGAGGACGCGGGTTAGTGTCAGCGTACGGGTTAGGATTAGGGGACGGGTGAGGGTCAGGCTTTGGGGAAGGGTTAGGGTTAGGGTTCGGGCTAGGGTTAGGGTTAGGGGACGGGGACGGTTTAGGGTCCAGGTGAGGGTACGACAACGCTTTAGGGGGAGCGTACGTGTGAGGGTGTGGGTTAGTTTCAGCGTACGGGTTAGGATTAGGGGACGGGTGAGGGTCAGGCTTCGGGGAAGGGTTAGGGTTAGGGTTCGGGCTAGGGTTAGGGTTAGGGGACTGGGACGGTTTAGGGTCCAGGTGAGGATACGACAACGCTTTAGGGGGAGCGTACGTGTGAGGGCGCGGGTTAGTGTCAGCGTACGGGTTCGGATTAGGGGACGGGTGAGGGTCAGGCTTTGGGGAAGGGTTAGGGTTAGGGTTCGGGCTAGGGTTAGGGTTAGGGGACGGGGACGGTTTAGCGTCCAGGTGAGGGTACGACAACGCTTTAGGTGGAGCGTACGTGTGAGGGCGCGGGTTAGTGTCAGCGTACGGGTTAAGATTAGGGGACGGGTGAGTGTCAGGCTTCGGGGAAGGGTTAGGGTTAGGGTTCGGTCTAGGGTTAGGGTTAGGGGATGGGGACGGTGTAGGGTCCAGGTGAGGGTACGACAACGCTTTAGGGGGAGCGTACGTGTGAGGGCGCGGTTTAGTGTCAGCGTACGGGTTAGGATTAGGGGAAGGGTGAGGGTCAGGCTTCGGGGAAGTGTTAGCGTTAGGGTTCGGGCTAGGGTTAGGGTTAGGGGACGGGGATGGTTTAGGGTCCAGGTGAGGGTACGACAACGCTTTAGGGGGAGCGTATGTGTGAGGGCGCGGGTTAGTGTCAGCGTACTGGTTAGGATTAGGGGACGGGTGAGGGTCAGGCTTCGGGGAAGGGTTAGGGTTAGGGTTTGGGCTAGGGTTAGGGTTAGGGGACGGGGACGGTTTGGGGTCCAGGTGAAGATACGACAACACTTTAGGGGGAGCGAACGTGTGAGGGCGCGGGTTAGTGTCAGCGTACGGGTTAGGATTAGGGCACGGGTGAGGGTCAGGCTTCGGGGAAGGTTTAGGGTTAGGGTTCGGGCTAGGGTTAGGGTTAGGGGACGGGGACGGTTTAGGGTCCAGGTGAGGGTACGACAACGCTTTAGGGGGAGCGTACGTGTGAGGGCGCGGGTTAGTGTCAGCGTACGGGTTAGGATTAGGGGACGGGTGAGGGTCAGGCTTCGGGGAAGGGTTAGGGTTAGGGTTCGGGCTAGGGTTAGGGGACGGGGACGGGGACGGTTTAGGGTCCAGGTGAGGGTACGACAACGCTTTAGGGGGAGCGTACGTGTGAGGGCGCGGGTTAGTGTCAGCGTACGGGTTAGGATTAGGGGACGGGTGAGGGTCAGGCTTCGGGGAAGGGTTAGGGTTAGAGTTCGGGCTAGGGTTAGGGTTAGGGGACGGGGACGGTTTAGGGTCCAGGTGAGGGTACGACAACGCTTTAGGGGAAGCGTACGTGTGAGGGCGCGGGTTAGTGTCAGCGTACGGTTTAGGATTAGGGGACGGGTGAGGGTCAGGCTTCGGGGAAGGGTTAGGGTTAGAGTTCGGGCTAGGGTTACGGTTAGGGGACGGGAACGGTTTAGGGTCCAGGTGAGGGTACGAAAACGCTTTAGGGGGAGCGTACGTGTGAGGGCGCGGGTTAGTGTCAGCGTACGGGTTAGGATTAGGGGACGGGTGAGGGTGAGGCTTCGGGGAAGGGTTAGGGTTAGGGTTCGGGCTAGGGTTAGGGTTAGGGGACGGGGACGGTTTAGGGTCCAGGTGAGGGTACGACCACGCTTTAGGGGGAGCGTACGTGTGAGGGCGCGGGTTAGTGTCAGCGTACGGGTTAGGATTAGGGGAAGGGTGAGGGTCAGGCTTCGGGGAAGTGTTAGGGTTAGGGTTCGGGCTAGGGTTAGGGTTAGGGGACGGGGATGGTTTAGGGTCCAGGTGAGGGTACGACAACGCTTTAGGGGGAGCGTACGTGTGAGGGCGCGGGTTAGTGTCAGCGTACGGGTTAGGATTAGGGGACGGGTGAGGGTGAGGCTTCGGGGAAGGGTTAGGGTTAGGGTTCGGGCTAGGGTTAGGGTTAGGGGACGGGGACGGTTTAGGGTCCAGGTGAGGGTACGACCACGCTTTAGGGGGAGCGTACGTGTGAGGGCGCGGGTTAGTGTCAGCGTACGGGTTAGGATTAGGGGACGGGTGAGGGTCACGCTTCGGGGAAGGGTTAGGGTTAGGGTTCGGTCTAGGGTTAGGGTTAGGGGATGGGGACGGTGTAGGGTCCAGGTGAGGGTACGACAACGCTTTAGGGGGAGCGTACGTGTGAGGGCGCGGTTTAGTGTCAGCGTACGGGTTAGGATTAGGGGAAGGGTGAGGGTCAGGCTTCGGGGAAGTGTTAGGGTTAGGGTTCGGGCTAGGGTTAGGGTTAGGGGACGGGGATGGTTTAGGGTCCAGGTGAGGGTACGACAACGCTTTAGGGGGAGCGTACGTGTGAGGGCGCGGGTTAGTGTCAGCGTACGGGTTCGGATTAGGGGACGTGTGAGGGTCAGGCTTCGGGGAAGGGTTAGGGTTAGGGTTCGGGCTAGGGTTAGGGTTAGGGGACGGGGATGGTTTAGGGTCCAGGTGAGGGTACGACAACGCTTTAGGGGGAGCGTACGTGTGAGGGCGCGGGTTAGTGTCAGCGTACGGGTTAGGATTAGGGGCCGGGTGAGGGTCAGGCTTCGGGGAAGGGTTAGGGTTAGGGTTCGGGCTAGGGTTAGGGTTAGTGGAAGGGGACGGTTTAGGGTCCAGGTGAGGGTACGACAACGCTTTAGGGGGAGCGTACGTGTGAGGGCGCGGTTTAGTGTTAGCGTACGGGTTAGGATTACGGCAAGGGTGAGTGTCAGGCTTCGGGGAGGTGTTAGGGTTAGGGTTCGGGCTAGGGTTAGGGTTAGGGGACGGGGATGGTTTAGGGTCCAGGTGAGGGTACGACAACGCTTTAGGGGGAGCGTACGTGTGAGGGCGCGTGTTAGTGTCAGCGTACGGGTTAGGATTAGGGGACGGGTGAGGGGCAGGCTTCGGGGAAGGGTTAGGGTTAGGGTTCGGGCTAGGGTTAGGGTTAGGGGACGGGGACGGTTTAGGGTCCAGGTGAGGGTACGACAACGCTTTAGGGGGAGCGTACGTGTGAGGGCGCGGGTTAGTGTCAGCGTAAGGGTTAGGATTAGGAGACGGGTGAGGGTCAGGCTTCGGGGAAGGGTTAGGGTTAGGGTTCGGGCTAGGGTTAGGGTTAGGGGACGGGGACGGTTTATGGTCCAGGTGAGGGTACGACAACGCTTTAGGGGGAGCGTACGTGTGAGGGCGCGGGTTAGTGTCAGCGTACGGGTTAGGATTAGGGGCCGGGTGAGGGGCAGGCTTCGGGGAAGGGTTAGGGTTAGGGTTCGGGCTAGGGTTAGGGTTAGGGGACGGGGACGGTTTAGGGTCCAGGTGAGGGTACGACAACGCTTTAGGGGGAGCGTACGTGTGAGGGCGCGGGTTAGTGTCAGCGTAAGGGTTAGGATTAGGAGACGGGTGAGGGTCAGGCTTCGGGGAAGGGTTAGGGTTAGGGTTCGGGCTAGGGTTAGGGTTAGGGGACGGGGACGGTTTAGGGTCCAGGTGAGGGTACGACAACGCTTTAGGGGGAGCGTACGTGTGAGGGCGTGGGTTAGTGTCAGCGTACGGGTTAGGATTAGGGGCCGGGTGAGGGTCAGGCTTCGGGGAAGGGTTAGGGTTAGGGTTCGGGCTAGGGTTAGGGTTAGGGGACGGGGACGGTTTAGGGTCCAGGTGAGGGTACGACAACGCTTTAGGGGGAGCGTACGTGTGAGGGCGCGGTTTAGTGTTAGCGTACGGGTTAGGATTACGGCAAGGGTGAGGGTCAGGCTTCGGGGAGGTGTTAGGGTTAGGGTTCGGGCTAGGGTTAGGGTTAGGGGACGGGGATGGTTTAGGGTCCAGGTGAGGGTACGACAACGCTTTAGGGGGAGCGTACGTGTGAGGGCGCGGGTTAGTGTCAGCGTACGGGTTAGGATTAGGGGACGGGTGAGGGGCAGGCTTCGGGGAAGGGTTAGGGTTAGGGTTCGGGCTAGGGTTAGGGTTAGGGGACGGGGACGGTTTAGGGTCCAGGTGAGGGTACGACAACGCTTTAGGGGGAGCGTACGTGTGAGGGCGCGGGTTAGTGTCAGCGTAAGGGTTAGGATTAGGAGACGGGTGAGGGTCAGGCTTCGGGGAAGGGTTAGGGTTAGGGTTCGGGCAAGGGTTAGGGTTAGGGGACGGGGACGGTTTAGGGTCCAGGTGAGGGTACGACAACGCTTTAGGGGGAGCGTACGTATGAGGGCGCGGGTTAGTGTCAGCGTACGGGTTAGGATTAGGGGCCGGGTGATTGTCAGGCTTCGGGGAAGGGTTAGGGTTAGGGTTCGGGCTAGGGTTAGGGTTAGGGGACGGGGACGGTTTAGGGTCCAGGTGAGGGTACGACAACGCTTTAGGGGGAGCGTACGTGTGAGGGCGCGGGTTAGTGTCAGCGTACGGGTTAGGATTAGGGGCCGGGTGAGGGTCAGGCTTCGGGGAAGGGTTAGGGTTAGGGTTCGGTCTAGGGTTAGGGTTAGGGGAAGGGGACGGTTTAGTGTCCAGGTGAGGGTACGACAACGCTTTAGGGGGAGCGTACGTGTGAGGGCGTGGGTTAGTGTCAGTGTACGGGTTAGGATTAGGGCACGGGTGAGGGTCAGGCTTCGCGGAAGGGTTAGGGTTAGGGTTCGGCCTAGGGTTAGGGTTAGTGGAAGGGGACGGTTTAGGGTCCAGGTGAGGGTACGACAACACTTTAGGGGGAGCGTACGTGTGAGGGCGCGGGTTAGTGTCAGCGTACGGGTTAGGATTAGGGGACGGGTGAGGGTCAGGCTTCGGGGAAGGGTTAGGGTTAGGGTTCGGGCTAGGGTTAGGGTTAGGGGACGGGGACGGTTTAGGGTCCAGGTGAGGGTACGACAACGCTTTAGGGGGAGCGTACGTGTGAGGGCGCTTGTTAGTGTCAGCGTACGGGTTAGGATTAGGGGACGTGTGAGGGTCAGGCTTCTGGGAAGCGTTAGGGTTAGGGTTCGGGCTAGGGTTAGGGTTAGGGGACGGGGACGGTTTAGGGTCCAGGTGAGGGTACGACAACGCTTTAGGGGGAGCGTACGTGTGAGGGTGTGGGTTAGTTTCAGCGTACGGGTTAGGATTAGGGGACGGGTGAGGTTCAGGCTTCGGGGAAGGGTTAGGGTTAGGGTTCGGGCTAGGGTTAGGGTTAGGGGACTGGGACGGTTTAGGGTCCAGGTGAGGGTACGACAACGCTTTAGGGGGAGCGTACGTGTGAGGGCGCGGGTTAGTGTCAGCGTACGGGTTCGGATTAGGGGACGGGTTAGGGTCAGGCTTTGGGGAAGGGTTAGGGTTAGGGTTCGGGCTAGGGTTAGGGTTAGGGGACGGGGACGGTTTAGGGTCCAGGTGAGGGTACGACAACGCTTTAGGTGGAGCGTACGTGTGAGGGCGCGGGTTAGTGTCAGCGTACGGGTTAAGATTAGGGGACGGGTGAGGGTCAGGCTTCGGGGAAGTGTTAGGGTTAGGGTTCGGGCTAGGGTTAGGGTTAGGGGACGGGGACGGTTTAGGGTCCAGGTGAGGGTACAACAACGCTTTAGGGGGAGCGTACGTGTGAGGGCGCGGGTTAGTGTCAGCGTACGGGTTAGGATTAGGGGACGGGTGAGGGGCAGGCTTCGGGGAAGGGTTAGGGTTAGGGTTCGGGCTAGGGTTAGGGTTAGGGGACGGGGACGGTTTAGGGTCCAGGTGAGGGTACGACAACGCTTTAGGGGGAGCGTACGTGTGAGGGCGCGAGTTAGTGTCAGCGTAAGGGTTAGGATTAGGAGACGGGTGAGGGTCAGGCTTCGGGGAAGGGTTAGGGTTAGGGTTCGGGCTAGGGTTAGGGTTAGGGGACGGGGACGGTTTAGGGTCCAGGTGAGGGTACGACAACGCTTTAGGGGGAGCGTACGTGTGAGGGCGTGGGTTAGTGTCAGCGTACGGGTTAGGATTAGGGGCCGGGTGAGGATCAGGCTTCGGGGAAGGGTTAGGTTTAGGGTTCGAGCTAGGGTTAGGGTTAGGGGACGGGGACGGTTTAGGGTCCAGGTGAGGGTACGACAACGCTTTAGGGGGAGCGTACGTGTGAGGGCGCGGGTTAGTGTCAGCGTACGGGTTAGGATTAGGGGCCGGGTGAGGGTCAGGCTTCGGGGAAGGGTTAGGGTTAGGGTTCGGTCTAGGGTTAGGGTTAGGGGAAGGGGACGGTTTAGTGTCCAGGTGAGGGTACGACAACGCTTTAGGGGGAGCGTACGTGTGAGGGCGCGGGTTAGTGTCAGTGTACGGGTTAGGATTAGGGCACGGGTGAGGGTCAGGCTTCGGGGAAGTGTTAGGGTTAGGGTTCGGCCTAGGGTTAGGGTTAGTGGAAGGGGACGGTTTAGGGTCCAGGTGAGGGTACGACAACGCTTTAGGGGGAGCGTACGTGTGAGGGCGCGGGTTAGTGTCAGCGTACGGGTTAGGATTAGGGGACGGGTGAGGGTCAGGCTTCGGGGAAGGGTTAGGGTTAGGGTTCGGGCTAGGGTTAGGGTTAGGGGACGGGAACGGTTTAGGGTCCAGGTGAGGGTACGACAACGCTTTAGGGGGAGCGTACGTGTGAGGGCGCTTGTTAGTGTCAGCGTACGGGTTAGGATTAGGGGACGTGTGAGGGTCAGGCTTCTGGGAAGCGTTAGTGTTAGGGTTCGGGCTAGGGTTAGGGTTAGGGGACGGGGACGGTTTAGGGTCCAGGTGAAGATACGACAACGCTTTAGGGGGAGCGTACGTGTGAGGGCGCGGGTTAGTGTCAGCGTACGGGTTAGGATTAGGGGCCGGGTGAGGGTCAGGCTTCAGGGAAGGGTTAGGGTTAGGGTTCGGTCTAGGGTTAGGGTTAGGGGAAGGGGACGGTTTAGTGTCCAGGTGAGGGTACGACAACGCTTTAGGGGGAGCGTACGTGTGAGGGCGTGGGTTAGTGTCAGTGTACGGGTTAGGATTAGGGCACGGGTGAGGGTCAGGCTTCGCGGAAGGGTTAGGGTTAGGGTTCGGCCTAGGGTTAGGGTTAGTGGAAGGGGACGGTTTAGGGTCCAGGTGAGGGTACGACAACACTTTAGGGGGAGCGTACGTGTGAGGGCGCGGGTTAGTGTCAGCGTACGGGTTAGGATTAGGGGACGGGTGAGGGTCAGGCTTCGGGGAAGGGTTAGGGTTAGGGTTCGGGCTAGGGTTAGGGTTAGGGGACGGGGACGGTTTAGGGTCCAGGTGAGGGTACGACAACGCTTTAGGGGGAGCGTACGTGTGAGGGCGCTTGTTAGTGTCAGCGTACGGGTTAGGATTAGGGGACGTGTGAGGGTCAGGCTTCTGGGAAGCGTTAGGGTTAGGGTTCGGGCTAGGGTTAGGGTTAGGGGACGGGGACGGTTTAGGGTCCAGGTGAGGGTACGACAACGCTTTAGGGGGAGCGTACGTGTGAGGGTGTGGGTTAGTTTCAGCGTACGGGTTAGGATTAGGGGACGGGTGAGGGTCAGGCTTCGGGGAAGGGTTAGGGTTAGGGTTCGGGCTAGGGTTAGGGTTAGGGGACGGGGACGGTTTAGGGTCCAGGTGAGGGTACGACAACGCTTTAGGGGGAGCGTACGTGTGAGGGCGCGGGTTAGTGTCAGCGTACGGGTTCGGATTAGGGGACGGGTTAGGGTCAGGCTTTGGGGAAGGGTTAGGGTTAGGGTTCGGGCTAGGGTTAGGGTTAGGGGACGGGGACGGTTTAGGGTCCAGGTGAGGGTACGACAACGCTTTAGGTGGAGCGTACGTGTGAGGGCGCGGGTTAGTGTCAGCGTACGGGTTAAGATTAGGGGACGGGTGAGGGTCAGGCTTCGGGGAAGGGTTAGGGTTAGGGTTCGGGCTAGGGTTAGGGTTAGGGGACGGGGACGGTTTAGGGTCCAGGTGCGGGTACGACAACACTTTAGGGGGAGCGTACGTGTGAGGGCGCGGGTTAGTGTCAGCGTACGGGTTAGGATTAGGGGACGGGTGAGGGGCAGGCTTCGGGGAAGGGTTAGGGTTAGGGTTCGGGCTAGGGTTAGGGTTAGGGGACGGGGACGGTTTAGGGTCCAGGTGAGGGTACGACAACGCTTTAGGGGGAGCGTACGTGTGAGGGCGCGGGTTAGTGTCAGCGTAAGGGTTAGGATTAGGAGACGGGTGAGGGTCAGGCTTCGGGGAAGGGTTAGGGTTAGGGTTCGGGCTAGGGTTAGGGTTAGGGGACGGGGACGGTTTAGGGTCCAGGTGAGGGTACGACAACGCTTTAGGGGGAGCGTACGTGTGAGGGCGTGGGTTAGTGTCAGCGTACGGGTTAGGATTAGGGGCCGGGTGAGGATCAGGCTTCGGGGAAGGGTTAGGGTTAGGGTTCGGGCTAGGGTTAGGGTTAGGGGACGGGGACGGTTTAGGGTCCAGGTGAGGGTACGACAACGCTTTAGGGGGAGCGTACGTGTGAGGGCGCGGGTTAGTGTCAGCGTACGGGTTAGGATTAGGGGCCGGGTGAGGGTCAGGCTTCGGGGAAGGGTTAGGGTTAGGGTTCGGTCTAGGGTTAGGGTTAGGGGAAGGGGACGGTTTAGTGTCCAGGTGAGGGTACGACAACGCTTTAGGGGGAGCGTACGTGTGAGGGCGCGGGTTAGTGTCAGTGTACGGGTTAGGATTAGGGCACGGGTGAGGGTCAGGCTTCGGGGAAGGGTTAGGGTTAGGGTTCGGCCTAGGGTTAGGGTTAGTGGAAGGGGACGGTTTAGGGTCCAGGTGAGGGTACGACAACGCTTTAGGGGGAGCGTACGTGTGAGGGCGCGGGTTAGTGTCAGCGTACGGGTTAGGATTAGGGGCCGGGTGAGGGTCAGGCTTCGGGGAAGGGTTAGGGTTAGGGTTCGGGCTAGGGTTAGGGTTAGGGGACGGGGACGGTTTAGGGTCCAGGTGAGGGTACGACAACGCTTTAGGGGGAGCGTACGTGTGAGGGCGCTTGTTAGTGTCAGCGTACGGGTTAGGATTAGGGGACGTGTGAGGGTCAGGCTTCTGGGTAGCGTTAGGGTTAGGGTTCGGGCTAGGGTTAGGGTTAGGGGACGGGGACGGTTTAGGGTCCAGGTGAAGATACGACAACGCTTTAGGGGGAGCGTACGTGTGAGGGCGCGGGTTAGTGTCAGCGTATGGGTTAGGATTAGGGCACGGGTGAGGGTCAGGCTTCGGGGAAGGGTTAGGGTTAGGGTTCGGGCTAGGGTTAGGGTTAGGGGACGGGGACGGTTTAGGGTCCAGGTGAGGGTACGACAACGCTTTAGGGGGAGCGTACGTGTGAGGGCGCGGGTTAGTGTCAGCGTACGGGTTAGGATTAGGGGACGGGTGAGGGTCAGGCTTCGGGGAAGGGTTAGGGTTAGGGTTCGGGCTAGGGTTAGGGTTAGGGGACGGGGACGGTTTAGGGTCCAGGTGAGGGTACGACAACGCTTTAGGGGGAGCGTACGTGTGAGGGCGCGGGTTAGTGTCAGCGTACCGGTTAGGATTAGGGGACGGGTGAGGTTGAGGCTTCGGGGAAGGGTTAGGGTTAGGGTTCGGGCTAGGGTTAGGGTTAGGGGACGGGGACGGTTTAGGGTCCAGGTGAGGGTACGACAACGCTTTAGGGGGAGCGTACGTGTGAGGGCGCGGGTTAGTGTCAGCGTACGGGTTAGGATTAGGGGACGGGTGAGGGGCAGGCTTCGGGGAAGGGTTAGGGTTAGGGTTCGGGCTAGGGTTAAGGTTAGGGGACGGGGACGGTTTAGGGTCCAGGTGAGGGTACGACAACGCTTTAGGTGGAGCGTACGTGTGAGGGCGCGGGTTAGTGTCAGCGTACGGGTTAGGATTAGGGGCCGGGTGAGGGTCAGGCTTCGGGGAAGGGTTAGGGTTAGGGTTCGGGCTAGGGTTAGGGTTAGGGGACGGGGACGGTTTAGGGTCCAGGTGAGGGTAGGACAACGCTTTAGGGGGAGCGTACGTGTGAGGGCGCGGGTTAGTGTCAGCGTACGGGTTAGGATTAGGGGACGGGTGAGGGTCAGGGTTCGGGGAAGGGTTAGGGTTAGGGTTCGGGCTAGGGTTAGGGTTAGGGGACGGGGACGGTTTAGGGTCCAGGTGAAGGTACGACAACGCTTTAGGGGGAGCGTACGTGTGAGGGTGTGGGTTAGTTTCAGCGTACGGGTTAGGATTAGGGGACGGGTGAGGGTCAGGCTTCGGGGAAGGGTTAGGGTTAGGGTTCGGGCTAGGGTTAGGGTTAGGGGACGGGGACGGTTTAGGGTCCAGGTGAGGGTACGACAACGCTTTAGGGGGAGCGTACGTGTGAGGGCGCGGGTTAGTGTCAGCGTACGGGTTCGGATTAGGGGACGGGTTAGGGTCAGGCTTTGGGGAAGGGTTAGGGTTAGGGTTCGGGCTAGGGTTAGGGTTAGGGGACGGGGACGGTTTAGGGTCCAGGTGAGGGTACGAGAACGCTTTAGGTGGAGCGTACGTGTGAGGGCGCGGGTTAGTGTCAGCGTACGGGTTAAGATTAGGGGACGGGTGAGGGTCAGGCTTCGGGGAAGGGTTAGGGTTAGGGTTCGGGCTAGGGTTAGGGTTAGGGGACGGGGACGGTTTAGGGTCCAGGTGAGGGTACAACAACACTTTAGGGGGAGCGTACGTGTGAGGGCGCGGGTTAGTGTCAGCGTACGGGTTAGGATTAGGGGACGGATGAGGGGCAGGCTTCGGGGAAGGGTTAGGGTTAGGGTTCGGGCTAGGGTTAGGGTTAGGGGACGGGGACGGTTTAGGGTCCAGGTGAGGGTACGACAACGCTTTAGGGGGAGCGTACGTGTGAGGGCGCGGGTTAGTGTCAGCGTAAGGGTTAGGATTAGGAGACGGGTGAGGGTCAGGCTTCGGGGAAGGGTTAGGGTTAGGGTTCGGGCTAGGGTTAGGGTTAGGGGACGGGGACGGTTTAGGGTCCAGGTGAGGGTACGACAACGCTTTAGGGGGAGCGTACGTGTGAGGGCGTGGGTTAGTGTCATCGTACGGGTTAGGATTAGGGGCCGGGTGAGGATCAGGCTTCGGGGAAGTGTTAGGGTTAGGGTTCGGGCTAGGGTTAGGGTTAGGGGACGGGGACGGTTTAGGGTCCAGGTGAGGGTACGACAACGCTTTAGGGGGAGCGTACGTGTGAGGGCGCGGGTTAGTGTCAGCGTACGGGTTAGGATTAGGGGCCGGGTGAGGGTCAGGCTTCGGGGAAGGGTTAGGGTTAGGGTTCGGTCTAGGGTTAGGGTTAGGGGAAGGGGACGGTTTAGTGTCCAGGTGAGGGTACGACAACGCTTTAGGGGGAGCGTACGTGTGAGGGCGCGGGTTAGTGTCAGTGTACGGGTTAGGATTAGGGCACGGGTGAGGGTCAGGCTTCGGGGAAGGGTTAGGGTTAGGGTTCGGGCTAGGGTTAGGGTTAGGGGACGGGGACGGTTTAGGGTCCAGGTGAGGGTACGACAACGCTTTAGGGGGAGCGTACGTGTGAGGGCGCGGGTTAGTGTCAGCGTACCGGTTAGGATTAGGGGACGGGTGAGGTTGAGGCTTCGGGGAAGGGTTAGGGTTAGGGTTCGGGCTAGGGTTAGGGTTAGGGGACGGGGACGGTTTAGGGTCCAGGTGAGGGTACGACAACGCTTTAGGGGGAGCGTACGTGTGAGGGCGCGGGTTAGTGTCAGCGTACGGGTTAGGATTAGGGGACGGGTGAGGGGCAGGCTTCGGGGAAGGGTTAGGGTTAGGGTTCGGGCTAGGGTTAGGGTTAGGGGACGGGGACGGTTTAGGGTCCAGGTGAGGGTACGACAACGCTTTAGGTGGAGCGTACGTGTGAGGGCGCGGGTTAGTGTCAGCGTACGGGTTAGGATTAGGGGCCGGGTGAGGGTCAGGCTTCGGGGAAGGGTTAGGGTTAGGGTTCGGGCTAGGGTTAGGGTTAGGGGACGGGGACGGTTTAGGGTCCAGGTGAGGGTAGGACAACGCTTTAGGGGGAGCGTACGTGTGAGGGCGCGGGTTAGTGTCAGCGTACGGGTTAGGATTAGGGGACGGGTGAGGGTCAGGGTTCGGGGAAGGGTTAGGGTTAGGGTTCGGGCTAGGGTTAGGGTTAGGGGACGGGGACGGTTTAGGGTCCAGGTGAGGGTACGACAACGCTTTAGGGGAAGCGTACGTGTGAGGGCGCGGGTTAGTGTCAGCGTACGTTTTAGGATTAGGGGACGGGTGAGGATCAGGCTTTTGGGAAGGGTTAGGGTTAGGGTTCGGGCTAGGGTTAGGGTTACGGGACGGGGACGGTTTAGGGTCCAGGTGAGGGTACGACAACGCTTTATGGGGAGCGTACGTGTGAGGGCGCGGGTTACTGTCAGCGTACGGGTTAGGATTAGGGGACGGGTGAGTGTCAGGCTTCGGGGAAGGGTTAGGGTTAGGGTTCGGGCTAGGGTTAGGGTTAGGGGACGGGGACGGTTTAGGGTCCAGGTGAGGGTACGACAACGCTTTAGGGGGAGCGTACGTGTGAGGGCGCGGGTTAGTGTCAGCGTACGGGTTAGGATTAGGGGACGTGTGAGGGTCAGGCTTCGGGGAAGGGTTAGGGTTAGGGTTCGGGCTAGGGTTAGGGTTACGGGACGGGGACGGTTTAGGGTCCAGGTGAGGGTACGACAACGCTTTAGGGGGAGCGTACGTGTGAGGGCGCTTGTTAGTGTCAGCGTACGGGTTAGGATTAGGGGACGTGTGAGGGTCAGGCTTCTGGGAAGCGTTAGGGTTAGGGTTCGGGCTAGGGTTAGGGTTAGGGGACGGGGACGGTTTAGGGTCCAGGTGAGGGTACGACAACGCTTTAGGGGGAGCGTACGTGTGAGGGTGTGGGTTAGTTTCAGCGTACGGGTTAGGATTAGGGGACGGGTGAGGGTCAGGCTTCGGGGAAGGGTTAGGGTTAGGGTTCGGGCTAGGGTTAGGGTTAGGGGACGGGGACGGTTTAGGGTCCAGGTGAGGGTACGACAACGCTTTAGGGGGAGCGTACGTGTGAGGGCGCGGGTTAGTGTCAGCGTACGGGTTCGGATTAGGGGACGGGTTAGGGTCAGGCTTTGGGGAAGGGTTAGGGTTAGGGTTCGGGCTAGGGTTAGGGTTAGGGGACGGGGACGGTTTAGGGTCCAGGTGAGGGTACGAGAACGCTTTAGGTGGAGCGTACGTGTGAGGGCGCGGGTTAGTGTCAGCGTACGGGTTAAGATTAGGGGACGGGTGAGGGTCAGGCTTCGGGGAAGGGTTAGGGTTAGGGTTCGGGCTAGGGTTAGGGTTAGGGGACGGGGACGGTTTAGGGTCCAGGTGAGGGTACAACAACACTTTAGGGGGAGCGTACGTGTGAGGGCGCGGGTTAGTGTCAGCGTACGGGTTAGGATTAGGGGACGGGTGAGGGGCAGGCTTCGGGGAAGGGTTAGGGTTAGGGTTCGGGCTAGGGTTAGGGTTAGGGGACGGGGACGGTTTAGGGTCCAGGTGAGGGTACGACAACGCTTTAGGGGGAGCGTACGTGTGAGGGCGCGGGTTAGTGTCAGTGTACGGGTTAGGATTAGGGCACGGGTGAGGGTCAGGCTTCGGGGAAGGGTTAGGGTTAGGGTTCGGCCTAGGGTTAGGGTTAGTGGAAGGGGACGGTTTAGGGTCCAGGTGAGGGTACGACAACGCTTTAGGGGGAGCGTACGTGTGAGGGCGCGGGTTAGTGTCAGCGTACGGGTTAGGATTAGGGGACGGGTGAGGGTCAGGCTTCGGGGAAGGGTTAGGGTTAGGGTTCGGGCTAGGGTTAGGGTTAGGGGACGGGGACGGTTTAGGGTCCAGGTGAGGGTACGACAACGCTTTAGGGGGAGCGTACGTGTGAGGGCGCTTGTTAGTGTCAGCGTACGGGTTAGGATTAGGGGACGTGTGAGGGTCAGGCTTCTGGGAAGCGTTAGGGTTAGGGTTCGGGCTAGGGTTAGGGTTAGGGGACGGGGACGGTTTAGGGTCCAGGTGAAGATACGACAACGCTTTAGGGGGAGCGTACGTGTGAGGGCGCGGGTTAGTGTCAGCGTATGGGTTAGGATTAGGGCACGGGTGAGGGTCAGGCTTCGGGGAAGGGTTAGGGTTAGGGTTCGGGCTAGGGTTAGGGTTAGGGGACGGGGACGGTTTAGGGTCCAGGTGAGGGTACGACAACGCTTTAGGGGGAGCGTACGTGTGAGGGCGCGGGTTAGTGTCAGCGTACGGGTTAGGATTAGGGGACGGGTGAGGGTCAGGCTTCGGGGAAGGGTTAGGGTTAGGGTTCGGGCTAGGGTTAGGGTTAGGGGACGGGGACGGTTTAGGGTCCAGGTGAGGGTACGACAACGCTTTAGGGGGAGCGTACGTGTGAGGGCGCGGGTTAGTGTCAGCGTACCGGTTAGGATTAGGGGACGGGTGAGGTTGAGGCTTCGGGGAAGGGTTAGGGTTAGGGTTCGGGCTAGGGTTAGGGTTAGGGGACGGGGACGGTTTAGGGTCCAGGTGAGGGTACGACAACGCTTTAGGGGGAGCGTACGTGTGAGGGCGCGGGTTAGTGTCAGCGTACGGGTTAGGATTAGGGGACGGGTGAGGGGCAGGCTTCGGGGAAGGGTTAGGGTTAGGGTTCGGGCTAGGGTTAGGGTTAGGGGACGGGGACGGTTTAGGGTCCAGGTGAGGGTACGACAACGCTTTAGGGGGAGCGTACGTGTGAGGGCGCGGGTTAGTGTCAGCGTACGGGTTAGGATTAGGGGCCGGGTGAGGGTCAGGCTTCGGGGAAGGGTTAGGGTTAGGGTTCGGGCTAGGGTTAGGGTTAGGGGACGGGGACGGTTTAGGGTCCAGGTGAGGGTAGGACAACGCTTTAGGGGGAGCGTACGTGTGAGGGCGCGGGTTAGTGTCAGCGTACGGGTTAGGATTAGGGGACGGGTGAGGGTCAGGGTTCGGGGAAGGGTTAGGGTTAGGGTTCGGGCTAGGGTTAGGGTTAGGGGACGGGGACGGTTTAGGGTCCAGGTGAGGGTACGACAACGCTTTAGGGGAAGCGTACGTGTGAGGGCGCGGGTTGGTGTCAGCGTACGGTTTAGGATTAGGGGACGGGTGAGGATCAGGCTTTTGGGAAGGGTTAGGGTTAGGGTTCGGGCTAGGGTTAGGGTTACGGGACGGGGACGGTTTAGGGTCCAGGTGAGGGTACGACAACGCTTTATGGGGAGCGTACGTGTGAGGGCGCGGGTTAGTGTCAGCGTACGGGTTAGGATTAGGGGACGGGTGAGTGTCAGGCTTCGGGGAAGGGTTAGGGTTAGGGTTCGGGCTAGGGTTAGGGTTAGGGGACGGGGACGGTTTAGGGTCCAGGTGAGGGTACGACAACGCTTTAGGGGGAGCGTACGTGTGAGGGCGCGGGTTAGTGTCAGCGTACGGGTTAGGATTAGGGGACGTGTGAGGGTCAGGCTTCGGGGAAGGGTTAGGGTTAGGGTTCGGGCTAGGGTTAGGGTTACGGGACGGGGACGGTTTAGGGTCCAGGTGAGGGTACGACAACGCTTTAGGGGGAGCGTACGTGTGAGGGCGCGGGTTAGTGTCAGCGTACGGGTTAGGATTAGGGGACGGGTGAGGGTCAGGCTTCGGGGAAATGTTAGGGTTAGGGTTCGGGCTAGGGTTAGTGTTAGGGGACGGGGACGGTTTAGGGTCCAGGTGAGGGTACGACAACGCTTTAGGGGGAGCGTACGTGTGAGGGCGCGGGTTAGTGTCAGCGTACGGGTTAGGATTAGGGGACGTGTGAGGGTCAGGCTTCGGGGAAGGGTTAGGGTTAGGGTTCGGGCTAGGGTTAGGGTTAGGAGACGGGGACGATTTAGGGTCCAGGTGAGGGTACGACAACGCTTTAGGGGGAGCGTACGTGTGAGGGCGCGGGTTAGTGTCAGCGTACGGGTTAGGATTAGGGGACGTGTGAGGGTCAGGCTTCGGGGAAGGGTTAGGTTTATGGTTCGGGCTAGGGTTAGGGTTAGGGGACGGGGACGGTTTAGGGTCCAGGTGAGGGTACGACAACGCTTTAGGGGGAGTGTACGTGTTAGGGCGCGGGTTAGTGTCAGCGTACGGGTTAGGATTAGGGGACGGGTGAGGGTCAGGCTTCGGGGAAGTGTTAGGGTTAGGGTTCGGGCTAGGTTTAGGGTTAGGGGACGGGGACGGTTTAGGGTCCAGGTGAGGGTACGACAACGCTTTAGGGGGAGCGTACGTGTGAGGGCGCGGGTTAGTGTCAGCGTACGGGTTAGGATAAGGGGACGGGTGAGGGTCAGGCTTCGGGGAAGGGTTAGGGTTAGGGTTCGGTCTAGGGTTAGGGTTAGGGGATGGGGACGTTTAGGGTCCAGGTGAGGGTACGACAACGCTTTAGGGGGAGCGTACGTGTGAGGGCGCGGTTTAGTGTCAGCGTACGGGTTAGGATTACGGCAAGGGTGAGGGTCAGGCTTCGGGGAGGGGTTAGGGTTAGGGTTCGGGCTAGGGTTAGGGTTAGGGGACGGGGATGGTTTAGGGTCCAGGTGAGGGTACGACAACGCTTTAGGGGGAGCGTACGTGTGAGGGCGCGGGTTAGTGTCAGCGTACGGGTTAGGATTAGGGGACGGGTGAGGGGCAGGCTTCGGGAAAGGGTTAGGGTTAGGGTTCGGGCTAGGGTTAGGGTTAGGGGACGGGGACGGTTTAGGGTCCAGGTGAGGGTACGACAACGCTTTAGGGGGAGCGTACGTGTGAGGGCGCGGGTTAGTGTCAGCGTAAGGGTTAGGATTAGGAGACGGGTGAGGGTCAGGCTTCGGGGAAGGGTTAGGGTTAGGGTTCGGTCTAGGGTTAGGGTTAGGGGACGGGGACGGTTTAGGGTCCAGGTGAGGGTACGACAACGCTTTAGGGGGAGCGTACGTGTGAGGGTGCGGGTTAGTGTCAGCGTACGGGTTAGGATTAGGGGCCGGGTGAGGGTCAGGCTTCGGGGAAGGGTTAGGGTTAGGGTTCGGGCTAGGGTTAGGGTTAGGGGACGGGGACGGTTTAGGGTCCAGGTGAGGGTACGACAACGCTTTAGGGGGAGCGTACGTGTGAGGGCGCGGGTTAGTGTCAGCGTACGGGTTAGGATTAGGGGCCGGGTGAGGGTCAGGCTTCGGGGAAGGGTTAGGGTTAGGGTTCGATCTAGGGTTAGGGTTAGGGGAAGGGGACGGTTTAGTGTCCAGGTGAGGGTACGACAACGCTTTAGGGGGAGCGTACGTGTGAGGGCGCAGGTTAGTGTCAGTGTACGGGTTAGGATTAGGGCACGGGTGAGGGTCAGGCTTCGGGGAAGGGTTAGGGTTAGGGTTCGGCCTAGGGTTAGTGTTTGTGGAAGGGGACGGTTTAGGGTCCAGGTGAGGGTACGACAACGCTTTAGGGGGAGCGTACGTGTGAGGGCGCGGTTTAGTGTTAGCGTACGGGTTAGGATTACGGCAAGGGTGAGGGTCAGGCTTCGGGGAGGTGTTAGGGTTAGGGTTCGGGCTAGGGTTAGGGTTAGGGGACGGGGATGGTTTAGGGTCCAGGTGAGGGTACGACAACGCTTTAGGGGGAGCGTACGTGTGAGGGCGCGGGTTAGTGTCAGCGTACGGGTTAGGATTAGGGGACGGGTGAGGGGCAGGCTTCGGGGAAGGGTTAGGGTTAGGGTTCGGGCTAGGGTTAGGGTTAGGGGACGGGGACGGTTTAGGGTCCAGGTGAGGGTACGACAACGCTTTAGGGGGAGCGTACGTGTGAGGGCGCGGGTTAGTGTCAGCGTAAGGGTTAGGATTAGGAGACGGGTGAGGGTCAGGCTTCGGGGAAGGGTTAGGGTTAGGGTTCGGGCTAGGGTTAGGGTTAGGGGACGGGGACGGTTTAGGGTCCAGGTGAGGGTACGACAACGCTTTAGGGGGAGCGTACGTGTGAGGGCGCGGGTTAGTGTCAGCGTACGGGTTAGGATTAGGGGCCGGGTGAGGGTCAGGCTTCGGGGAAGGGTTAGGGTTAGGGTTCGGGCTAGGGTTAGGGTTAGGGGACGGGGACGGTTTAGGGTCCAGGTGAGGGTACGACAACGCTTTAGGGGGAGCGTACGTGTGAGGGCGCGGGTTAGTGTCAGCGTACGGGTTAGGATTAGGGGACGGGTGAGGGTCAGGCTTCGGGGAAGGGTTAGGGTTAGGGTTCGGGCTAGGGTTAGGGTTAGGGGACGGGGACGGTTTAGGGTCCAGGTGAGGGTACGACAACGCTTTAGGGGGAGCGTACGTGTGAGGGCGCTTGTTAGTGTCAGCGTACGGGTTAGGATTAGGGGACGTGTGAGGGTCAGGCTTCTGGGAAGCGTTAGGGTTAGGGTTCGGGCTAGGGTTAGGGTTAGGGGACGGGGACGGTTTAGGGTCCAGGTGAGGGTACGACAACGCTTTAGGGGAGCGTACGTGTGAGGGTGTGGGTTAGTTTCAGAGTACGGGTTAGGATTAGGGGACGGGTGAGGGTCAGGCTTCGGGGAAGGGTTAGGGTTAGGGTTCGGGCTAGGGTTAGGGTTAGGGGACTGGGACGGTTTAGGGTCCAGGTGAGGGTACGACAACGCTTTAGGGGGAGCGTACGTGTGAGGGCGCGGGTTAGTGTCAGCGTACGGGTTCGGATTAGGGGACGGGTGAGGGTCAGGCTTTGGGGAAGGGTTAGGGTTAGGGTTCGGGCTAGGGTTAGGGTTAGGGGACGGGGACGGTTTAGGGTCCAGGTGAGGGTACGACAACGCTTTAGGTGGAGCGTACGTGTGAGGGCGCGGGTTAGTGTCAGCGTACGGGTTAAGATTAGGGGACGGGTGAGGGTCAGGCTTCGGGGAAGGGTTAGGGTTAGGGTTCGGGCTAGGGTTAGGGTTAGGGGACGGGGACGGTTTAGGGTCCAGGTGAGGGTACGACAACGCTTTAGGGGGAGCGTACGTGTGAGGGCGCGGGTTAGTGTCAGCGTACGGGTTAGGATTAGGGGACGTGTGAGGGTCAGGCTTCGGGGAAGGGTTAGGGTTAGGGTTCGGGCTAGGGTTAGGGTTACGGGACGGGGACGGTTTAGGGTCCAGGTGAGGGTACGACAACGCTTTAGGGGGAGCGTACGTGTGAGGGCGCGGGTTAGTGTCAGCGTACGGGTTAGGATTAGGGGACGGGTGAGGGTCAGGCTTCGGGGAAATGTTAGGGTTAGGGTTCGGGCTAGGGTTAGTGTTAGGGGACGGGGACGGTTTAGGGTCCAGGTGAGGGTACGACAACGCTTTAGGGGGAGCGTACGTGTGAGGGCGCGGGTTAGTGTCAGCGTACGGGTTAGGATTAGGGGACGTGTGAGGGTCAGGCTTCGGGGAAGGGTTAGGGTTAGGGTTCGGGCTAGGGTTAGGGTTAGGGGACGGGGACGGTTTAGGGTCCAGGTGAGGGTACGACAACGCTTTAGGGGGAGCGTACGTGTGAGGGCGCGGTTTAGTGTTAGCGTACGGGTTAGGATTACGGCAAGGGTGAGGGTCAGGCTTCGGGGAGGTGTTAGGGTTAGGGTTCGGGCTAGGGTTAGGGTTAGGGGACGGGGATGGTTTAGGGTCCAGGTGAGGGTACGACAACGCTTTAGGGGGAGCGTACGTGTGAGGGCGCGGGTTAGTGTCAGCGTACGGGTTAGGATTAGGGGACGGGTGAGGGGCAGGCTTCGGGGAAGGGTTAGGGTTAGGGTTCGGGCTAGGGTTAGGGTTAGGGGACGGGGACGGTTTAGGGTCCAGGTGAGGGTACGACAACGCTTTAGGGGGAGCGTACGTGTGAGGGCGCGGGTTAGTGTCAGCGTAAGGGTTAGGATTAGGAGACGGGTGAGGGTCAGGCTTCGGGGAAGGGTTAGGGTTAGGGTTCGGGCAAGGGTTAGGGTTAGGGGACGGGGACGGTTTAGGGTCCAGGTGAGGGTACGACAACGCTTTAGGGGGAGCGTACGTATGAGGGCGCGGGTTAGTGTCAGCGTACGGGTTAGGATTAGGGGCCGGGTGATTGTCAGGCTTCGGGGAAGGGTTAGGGTTAGGGTTCGGGCTAGGGTTAGGGTTAGGGGACGGGGACGGTTTAGGGTCCAGGTGAGGGTACGACAACGCTTTAGGGGGAGCGTACGTGTGAGGGCGCGGGTTAGTGTCAGCGTACGGGTTAGGATTAGGGGCCGGGTGAGGGTCAGGCTTCGGGGAAGGGTTAGGGTTAGGGTTCGGTCTAGGGTTAGGGTTAGGGGAAGGGGACGGTTTAGTGTCCAGGTGAGGGTACGACAACGCTTTAGGGGGAGCGTACGTGTGAGGGCGTGGGTTAGTGTCAGTGTACGGGTTAGGATTAGGGCACGGGTGAGGGTCAGGCTTCGCGGAAGGGTTAGGGTTAGGGTTCGGCCTAGGGTTAGGGTTAGTGGAAGGGGACGGTTTAGGGTCCAGGTGAGGGTACGACAACACTTTAGGGGGAGCGTACGTGTGAGGGCGCGGGTTAGTGTCAGCGTACGGGTTAGGATTAGGGGACGGGTGAGGGTCAGGCTTCGGGGAAGGGTTAGGGTTAGGGTTCGGGCTAGGGTTAGGGTTAGGGGACGGGGACGGTTTAGGGTCCAGGTGAGGGTACGACAACGCTTTAGGGGGAGCGTACGTGTGAGGGCGCTTGTTAGTGTCAGCGTACGGGTTAGGATTAGGGGACGTGTGAGGGTCAGGCTTCTGGGAAGCGTTAGGGTTAGGGTTCGGGCTAGGGTTAGGGTTAGGGGACGGGGACGGTTTAGGGTCCAGGTGAGGGTACGACAACGCTTTAGGGGGAGCGTACGTGTGAGGGTGTGGGTTAGTTTCAGCGTACGGGTTAGGATTAGGGGACGGGTGAGGGTCAGGCTTCGGGGAAGGGTTAGGGTTAGGGTTCGGGCTAGGGTTAGGGTTAGGGGACTGGGACGGTTTAGGGTCCAGGTGAGGGTACGACAACGCTTTAGGGGGAGCGTACGTGTGAGGGCGCGGGTTAGTGTCAGCGTACGGGTTCGGATTAGGGGACGGGTTAGGGTCAGGCTTTGGGGAAGGGTTAGGGTTAGGGTTCGGGCTAGGGTTAGGGTTAGGGGACGGGGACGGTTTAGGGTCCAGGTGAGGGTACGACAACGCTTTAGGTGGAGCGTACATGTGAGGGCGCGGGTTAGTGTCAGCGTACGGGTTAAGATTAGGGGACGGGTGAGGGTCAGGCTTCGGGGAAGTGTTAGGGTTAGGGTTCGGGCTAGGGTTAGGGTTAGGGGACGGGGACGGTTTAGGGTCCAGGTGAGGGTACAACAACGCTTTAGGGGGAGCGTACGTGTGAGGGCGCGGGTTAGTGTCAGCGTACGGGTTAGGATTAGGGGACGGGTGAGGGGCAGGCTTCGGGGAAGGGTTAGGGTTAGGGTTCGGGCTAGGGTTAGGGTTAGGGGACGGGGACGGTTTAGGGTCCAGGTGAGGGTACGACAACGCTTTAGGGGGAGCGTACGTGTGAGGGCGCGAGTTAGTGTCAGCGTAAGGGTTAGGATTAGGAGACGGGTGAGGGTCAGGCTTCGGGGAAGGGTTAGGGTTAGGGTTCGGGCTAGGGTTAGGGTTAGGGGACGGGGACGGTTTAGGGTCCAGGTGAGGGTACGACAACGCTTTAGGGGGAGCGTACGTGTGAGGGCGTGGGTTAGTGTCAGCGTACGGGTTAGGATTAGGGGCCGGGTGAGGATCAGGCTTCGGGGAAGGGTTAGGGTTAGGGTTCGGGCTAGGGTTAGGGTTAGGGGACGGGGACGGTTTAGGGTCCAGGTGAGGGTACGACAACGCTTTAGGGGGAGCGTACGTGTGAGGGCGCGGGTTAGTGTCAGCGTACGGGTTAGGATTAGGGGCCGGGTGAGGGTCAGGCTTCGGGGAAGGGTTAGGGTTAGGGTTCGGTCTAGGGTTAGGGTTAGGGGAAGGGGACGGTTTAGTGTCCAGGTGAGGGTACGACAACGCTTTAGGGGGAGCGTACGTGTGAGGGCGCGGGTTAGTGTCAGTGTACGGGTTAGGATTAGGGCACGGGTGAGGGTCAGGCTTCGGGGAAGTGTTAGGGTTAGGGTTCGGCCTAGGGTTAGGGTTAGTGGAAGGGGACGGTTTAGGGTCCAGGTGAGGGTACGACAACGCTTTAGGGGGAGCGTACGTGTGAGGGCGCGGGTTAGTGTCAGCGTACGGGTTAGGATTAGGGGACGGGTGAGGGTCAGGCTTCGGGGAAGGGTTAGGGTTAGGGTTCGGGCTAGGGTTAGGGTTAGGGGACGGGAACGGTTTAGGGTCCAGGTGAGGGTACGACAACGCTTTAGGGGGAGCGTACGTGTGAGGGCGCTTGTTAGTGTCAGCGTACGGGTTAGGATTAGGGGACGTGTGAGGGTCAGGCTTCTGGGAAGCGTTAGTGTTAGGGTTCGGGCTAGGGTTAGGGTTAGGGGACGGGGACGGTTTAGGGTCCAGGTGAAGATACGACAACGCTTTAGGGGGAGCGTACGTGTGAGGGCGCGGGTTAGTGTCAGCGTACGGGTTAGGATTAGGGGCCGGGTGAGGGTCAGGCTTCAGGGAAGGGTTAGGGTTAGGGTTCGGTCTAGGGTTAGGGTTAGGGGAAGGGGACGGTTTAGTGTCCAGGTGAGGGTACGACAACGCTTTAGGGGGAGCGTACGTGTGAGGGCGTGGGTTAGTGTCAGTGTACGGGTTAGGATTAGGGCACGGGTGAGGGTCAGGCTTCGCGGAAGGGTTAGGGTTAGGGTTCGGCCTAGGGTTAGGGTTAGTGGAAGGGGACGGTTTAGGGTCCAGGTGAGGGTACGACAACACTTTAGGGGGAGCGTACGTGTGAGGGCGCGGGTTAGTGTCAGCGTACGGGTTAGGATTAGGGGACGGGTGAGGGTCAGGCTTCGGGGAAGGGTTAGGGTTAGGGTTCGGGCTAGGGTTAGGGTTAGGGGACGGGGACGGTTTAGGGTCCAGGTGAGGGTACGACAACGCTTTAGGGGGAGCGTACGTGTGAGGGCGCTTGTTAGTGTCAGCGTACGGGTTAGGATTAAGGGACGTGTGAGGGTCAGGCTTCTGGGAAGCGTTAGGGTTAGGGTTCGGGCTAGGGTTAGGGTTAGGGGACGGGGACGGTTTAGGGTCCAGGTGAGGGTACGACAACGCTTTAGGGGGAGCGTACGTGTGAGGGTGTGGGTTAGTTTCAGCGTACGGGTTAGGATTAGGGGACGGGTGAGGGTCAGGCTTCGGGGAAGGGTTAGGGTTAGGGTTCGGGCTAGGGTTAGGGTTAGGGGACGGGGACGGTTTAGGGTCCAGGTGAGGGTACGACAACGCTTTAGGGGGAGCGTACGTGTGAGGGCGCGGGTTAGTGTCAGCGTACGGGTTAGGATTAGGGGACGGGTGAGGGTCAGGCTTCGGGGAAATGTTAGGGTTAGGGTTCGGGCTAGGGTTAGTGTTAGGGGACGGGGACGGTTTAGGGTCCAGGTGAGGGTACGACAACGCTTTAGGGGGAGCGTACGTGTGAGGGCGCGGGTTAGTGTCAGCGTACGGGTTAGGATTAGGGGACGTGTGAGGGTCAGGCTTCGGGGAAGGGTTAGGGTTAGGGTTCGGGCTAGGGTTAGGGTTAGGAGACGGGGACGATTTAGGGTCCAGGTGAGGGTACGACAACGCTTTAGGGGGAGCGTACGTGTGAGGGCGCGGGTTAGTGTCAGCGTACGGGTTAGGATTAGGGGACGTGTGAGGGTCAGGCTTCGGGGAAGGGTTAGGTTTATGGTTCGGGCTAGGGTTAGGGTTAGGGGACGGGGACGGTTTAGGGTCCAGGTGAGGGTACGACAACGCTTTAGGGGGAGTGTACGTGTTAGGGCGCGGGTTAGTGTCAGCGTACGGGTTAGGATTAGGGGACGGGTGAGGGTCAGGCTTCGGGGAAGTGTTAGGGTTAGGGTTCGGGCTAGGTTTAGGGTTAGGGGACGGGGACGGTTTAGGGTCCAGGTGAGGGTACGACAACGCTTTAGGGGGAGCGTACGTGTGAGGGCGCGGGTTAGTGTCAGCGTACGGGTTAGGATAAGGGGACGGGTGAGGGTCAGGCTTCGGGGAAGGGTTAGGGTTAGGGTTCGGTCTAGGGTTAGGGTTAGGGGATGGGGACGTTTAGGGTCCAGGTGAGGGTACGACAACGCTTTAGGGGGAGCGTACGTGTGAGGGCGCGGTTTAGTGTCAGCGTACGGGTTAGGATTACGGCAAGGGTGAGGGTCAGGCTTCGGGGAGGGGTTAGGGTTAGGGTTCGGGCTAGGGTTAGGGTTAGGGGACGGGGATGGTTTAGGGTCCAGGTGAGGGTACGACAACGCTTTAGGGGGAGCGTACGTGTGAGGGCGCGGGTTAGTGTCAGCGTACGGGTTAGGATTAGGGGACGGGTGAGGGGCAGGCTTCGGGGAAGGGTTAGGGTTAGGGTTCGGGCTAGGGTTAGGGTTAGGGGACGGGGACGGTTTAGGGTCCAGGTGAGGGTACGACAACGCTTTAGGGGGAGCGTACGTGTGAGGGCGCGGGTTAGTGTCAGCGTAAGGGTTAGGATTAGGAGACGGGTGAGGGTCAGGCTTCGGGGAAGGGTTAGGGTTAGGGTTCGGGCTAGGGTTAGGGTTAGGGGACGGGGACGGTTTAGGGTCCAGGTGAGGGTACGACAACGCTTTAGGGGGAGCGTACGTGTGAGGGTGCGGGTTAGTGTCAGCGTACGGGTTAGGATTAGGGGCCGGGTGAGGGTCAGGCTTCGGGGAAGGGTTAGGGTTAGGGTTCGGGCTAGGGTTAGGGTTAGGGGACGGGGACGGTTTAGGGTCCAGGTGAGGGTACGACAACGCTTTAGGGGGAGCGTACGTGTGAGGGCGCGGGTTAGTGTCAGCGTACGGGTTAGGATTAGGGGCCGGGTGAGGGTCAGGCTTCGGGGAAGGGTTAGGGTTAGGGTTCGATCTAGGGTTAGGGTTAGGGGAAGGGGACGGTTTAGTGTCCAGGTGAGGGTACGACAACGCTTTAGGGGGAGCGTACGTGTGAGGGCGCAGGTTAGTGTCAGTGTACGGGTTAGGATTAGGGCACGGGTGAGGGTCAGGCTTCGGGGAAGGGTTAGGGTTAGGGTTCGGCCTAGGGTTAGTGTTTGTGGAAGGGGACGGTTTAGGGTCCAGGTGAGGGTACGACAACGCTTTAGGGGGAGCGTACGTGTGAGGGCGCGGTTTAGTGTTAGCGTACGGGTTAGGATTACGGCAAGGGTGAGGGTCAGGCTTCGGGGAGGTGTTAGGGTTAGGGTTCGGGCTAGGGTTAGGGTTAGGGGACGGGGATGGTTTAGGGTCCAGGTGAGGGTACGACAACGCTTTAGGGGGAGCGTACGTGTGAGGGCGCGGGTTAGTGTCAGCGTACGGGTTAGGATTAGGGGACGGGTGAGGGGCAGGCTTCGGGGAAGGGTTAGGGTTAGGGTTCGGGCTAGGGTTAGGGTTAGGGGACGGGGACGGTTTAGGGTCCAGGTGAGGGTACGACAACGCTTTAGGGGGAGCGTACGTGTGAGGGCGCGGGTTAGTGTCAGCGTAAGGGTTAGGATTAGGAGACGGGTGAGGGTCAGGCTTCGGGGAAGGGTTAGGGTTAGGGTTCGGGCTAGGGTTAGGGTTAGGGGACGGGGACGGTTTAGGGTCCAGGTGAGGGTACGACAACGCTTTAGGGGGAGCGTACGTGTGAGGGCGCGGGTTAGTGTCAGCGTACGGGTTAGGATTAGGGGCCGGGTGAGGGTCAGGCTTCGGGGAAGGGTTAGGGTTAGGGTTCGGGCTAGGGTTAGGGTTAGGGGACGGGGACGGTTTAGGGTCCAGGTGAGGGTACGACAACGCTTTAGGGGGAGCGTACGTGTGAGGGCGCGGGTTAGTGTCAGCGTACGGGTTAGGATTAGGGGACGGGTGAGGGTCAGGCTTCGGGGAAGGGTTAGGGTTAGGGTTCGGGCTAGGGTTAGGGTTAGGGGACGGGGACGGTTTAGGGTCCAGGTGAGGGTACGACAACGCTTTAGGGGGAGCGTACGTGTGAGGGCGCTTGTTAGTGTCAGCGTACGGGTTAGGATTAGGGGACGTGTGAGGGTCAGGCTTCTGGGAAGCGTTAGGGTTAGGGTTCGGGCTAGGGTTAGGGTTAGGGGACGGGGACGGTTTAGGGTCCAGGTGAGGGTACGACAACGCTTTAGGGGAGCGTACGTGTGAGGGTGTGGGTTAGTTTCAGAGTACGGGTTAGGATTAGGGGACGGGTGAGGGTCAGGCTTCGGGGAAGGGTTAGGGTTAGGGTTCGGGCTAGGGTTAGGGTTAGGGGACTGGGACGGTTTAGGGTCCAGGTGAGGGTACGACAACGCTTTAGGGGGAGCGTACGTGTGAGGGCGCGGGTTAGTGTCAGCGTACGGGTTCGGATTAGGGGACGGGTGAGGGTCAGGCTTTGGGGAAGGGTTAGGGTTAGGGTTCGGGCTAGGGTTAGGGTTAGGGGACGGGGACGGTTTAGGGTCCAGGTGAGGGTACGACAACGCTTTAGGTGGAGCGTACGTGTGAGGGCGCGGGTTAGTGTCAGCGTACGGGTTAAGATTAGGGGACGGGTGAGGGTCAGGCTTCGGGGAAGGGTTAGGGTTAGGGTTCGGGCTAGTGTTAGGGTTAGGGGACGGGGACGGTTTAGGGTCCAGGTGAGGGTACGACAACGCTTTAGGGGGAGCGTACGTGTGAGGGCGCGGGTTAGTGTCAGCGTACGGGTTAGGATTAGGGGACGTGTGAGGGTCAGGCTTCGGGGAAGGGTTAGGGTTAGGGTTCGGGCTAGGGTTAGGGTTACGGAACGGGGACGGTTTAGGGTCCAGGTGAGGGTACGACAACGCTTTAGGGGGAGCGTACGTGTGAGGGCGCGGGTTAGTGTCAGCGTACGGGTTAGGATTAGGGGACGGGTGAGGGTCAGGCTTCGGGGAAATGTTAGGGTTAGGGTTCGGGCTAGGGTTAGTGTTAGGGGACGGGGACGGTTTAGGGTCCAGGTGAGGGTACGACAACGCTTTAGGGGGAGCGTACGTGTGAGGGCGCGGGTTAGTGTCAGCGTACGGGTTAGGATTAGGGGACGTGTGAGGGTCAGGCTTCGGGGAAGGGTTAGGGTTAGGGTTCGGGCTAGGGTTAGGGTTAGGGGACGGGGACGGTTTAGGGTCCAGGTGAGGGTACGACAACGCTTTAGGGGGAGCGTACGTGTGAGGGCGCGGTTTAGTGTTAGCGTACGGGTTAGGATTACGGCAAGGGTGAGGGTCAGGCTTCGGGGAGGTGTTAGGGTTAGGGTTCGGGCTAGGGTTAGGGTTAGGGGACGGGGATGGTTTAGGGTCCAGGTGAGGGTACGACAACGCTTTAGGGGGAGCGTACGTGTGAGGGCGCGGGTTAGTGTCAGCGTACGGGTTAGGATTAGGGGACGGGTGAGGGGCAGGCTTCGGGGAAGGGTTAGGGTTAGGGTTCGGGCTAGGGTTAGGGTTAGGGGACGGGGACGGTTTAGGGTCCAGGTGAGGGTACGACAACGCTTTAGGGGGAGCGTACGTGTGAGGGCGCGGGTTAGTGTCAGCGTAAGGGTTAGGATTAGGAGACGGGTGAGGGTCAGGCTTCGGGGAAGGGTTAGGGTTAGGGTTCGGGCAAGGGTTAGGGTTAGGGGACGGGGACGGTTTAGGGTCCAGGTGAGGGTACGACAACGCTTTAGGGGGAGCGTACGTATGAGGGCGCGGGTTAGTGTCAGCGTACGGGTTAGGATTAGGGGCCGGGTGATTGTCAGGCTTCGGGGAAGGGTTAGGGTTAGGGTTCGGGCTAGGGTTAGGGTTAGGGGACGGGGACGGTTTAGGGTCCAGGTGAGGGTACGACAACGCTTTAGGGGGAGCGTACGTGTGAGGGCGCGGGTTAGTGTCAGCGTACGGGTTAGGATTAGGGGCCGGGTGAGGGTCAGGCTTCGGGGAAGGGTTAGGGTTAGGGTTCGGTCTAGGGTTAGGGTTAGGGGAAGGGGACGGTTTAGTGTCCAGGTGAGGGTACGACAACGCTTTAGGGGGAGCGTACGTGTGAGGGCGTGGGTTAGTGTCAGTGTACGGGTTAGGATTAGGGCACGGGTGAGGGTCAGGCTTCGCGGAAGGGTTAGGGTTAGGGTTCGGCCTAGGGTTAGGGTTAGTGGAAGGGGACGGTTTAGGGTCCAGGTGAGGGTACGACAACACTTTAGGGGGAGCGTACGTGTGAGGGCGCGGGTTAGTGTCAGCGTACGGGTTAGGATTAGGGGACGGGTGAGGGTCAGGCTTCGGGGAAGGGTTAGGGTTAGGGTTCGGGCTAGGGTTAGGGTTAGGGGACGGGGACGGTTTAGGGTCCAGGTGAGGGTACGACAACGCTTTAGGGGGAGCGTACGTGTGAGGGCGCTTGTTAGTGTCAGCGTACGGGTTAGGATTAGGGGACGTGTGAGGGTCAGGCTTCTGGGAAGCGTTAGGGTTAGGGTTCGGGCTAGGGTTAGGGTTAGGGGACGGGGACGGTTTAGGGTCCAGGTGAGGGTACGACAACGCTTTAGGGGGAGCGTACGTGTGAGGGTGTGGGTTAGTTTCAGCGTACGGGTTAGGATTAGGGGACGGGTGAGGGTCAGGCTTCGGGGAAGGGTTAGGGTTAGGGTTCGGGCTAGGGTTAGGGTTAGGGGACTGGGACGGTTTAGGGTCCAGGTGAGGGTACGACAACGCTTTAGGGGGAGCGTACGTGTGAGGGCGCGGGTTAGTGTCAGCGTACGGGTTCGGATTAGGGGACGGGTTAGGGTCAGGCTTTGGGGAAGGGTTAGGGTTAGGGTTCGGGCTAGGGTTAGGGTTAGGGGACGGGGACGGTTTAGGGTCCAGGTGAGGGTACGACAACGCTTTAGGTGGAGCGTACGTGTGAGGGCGCGGGTTAGTGTCAGCGTACGGGTTAAGATTAGGGGACGGGTGAGGGTCAGGCTTCGGGGAAGTGTTAGGGTTAGGGTTCGGGCTAGGGTTAGGGTTAGGGGACGGGGACGGTTTAGGGTCCAGGTGAGGGTACAACAACGCTTTAGGGGGAGCGTACGTGTGAGGGCGCGGGTTAGTGTCAGCGTACGGGTTAGGATTAGGGGACGGGTGAGGGGCAGGCTTCGGGGAAGGGTTAGGGTTAGGGTTCGGGCTAGGGTTAGGGTTAGGGGACGGGGACGGTTTAGGGTCCAGGTGAGGGTACGACAACGCTTTAGGGGGAGCGTACGTGTGAGGGCGCGAGTTAGTGTCAGCGTAAGGGTTAGGATTAGGAGACGGGTGAGGGTCAGGCTTCGGGGAAGGGTTAGGGTTAGGGTTCGGGCTAGGGTTAGGGTTAGGGGACGGGGACGGTTTAGGGTCCAGGTGAGGGTACGACAACGCTTTAGGGGGAGCGTACGTGTGAGGGCGTGGGTTAGTGTCAGCGTACGGGTTAGGATTAGGGGCCGGGTGAGGATCAGGCTTCGGGGAAGGGTTAGGGTTAGGGTTCGGGCTAGGGTTAGGGTTAGGGGACGGGGACGGTTTAGGGTCCAGGTGAGGGTACGACAACGCTTTAGGGGGAGCGTACGTGTGAGGGCGCGGGTTAGTGTCAGCGTACGGGTTAGGATTAGGGGCCGGGTGAGGGTCAGGCTTCGGGGAAGGGTTAGGGTTAGGGTTCGGTCTAGGGTTAGGGTTAGGGGAAGGGGACGGTTTAGTGTCCAGGTGAGGGTACGACAACGCTTTAGGGGGAGCGTACGTGTGAGGGCGCGGGTTAGTGTCAGTGTACGGGTTAGGATTAGGGCACGGGTGAGGGTCAGGCTTCGGGGAAGTGTTAGGGTTAGGGTTCGGCCTAGGGTTAGGGTTAGTGGAAGGGGACGGTTTAGGGTCCAGGTGAGGGTACGACAACGCTTTAGGGGGAGCGTACGTGTGAGGGCGCGGGTTAGTGTCAGCGTACGGGTTAGGATTAGGGGACGGGTGAGGGTCAGGCTTCGGGGAAGGGTTAGGGTTAGGGTTCGGGCTAGGGTTAGGGTTAGGGGACGGGAACGGTTTAGGGTCCAGGTGAGGGTACGACAACGCTTTAGGGGGAGCGTACGTGTGAGGGCGCTTGTTAGTGTCAGCGTACGGGTTAGGATTAGGGGACGTGTGAGGGTCAGGCTTCTGGGAAGCGTTAGTGTTAGGGTTCGGGCTAGGGTTAGGGTTAGGGGACGGGGACGGTTTAGGGTCCAGGTGAAGATACGACAACGCTTTAGGGGGAGCGTACGTGTGAGGGCGCGGGTTAGTGTCAGCGTACGGGTTAGGATTAGGGGCCGGGTGAGGGTCAGGCTTCAGGGAAGGGTTAGGGTTAGGGTTCGGTCTAGGGTTAGGGTTAGGGGAAGGGGACGGTTTAGTGTCCAGGTGAGGGTACGACAACGCTTTAGGGGGAGCGTACGTGTGAGGGCGTGGGTTAGTGTCAGTGTACGGGTTAGGATTAGGGCACGGGTGAGGGTCAGGCTTCGCGGAAGGGTTAGGGTTAGGGTTCGGCCTAGGGTTAGGGTTAGTGGAAGGGGACGGTTTAGGGTCCAGGTGAGGGTACGACAACACTTTAGGGGGAGCGTACGTGTGAGGGCGCGGGTTAGTGTCAGCGTACGGGTTAGGATTAGGGGACGGGTGAGGGTCAGGCTTCGGGGAAGGGTTAGGGTTAGGGTTCGGGCTAGGGTTAGGGTTAGGGGACGGGGACGGTTTAGGGTCCAGGTGAGGGTACGACAACGCTTTAGGGGGAGCGTACGTGTGAGGGCGCTTGTTAGTGTCAGCGTACGGGTTAGGATTAAGGGACGTGTGAGGGTCAGGCTTCTGGGAAGCGTTAGGGTTAGGGTTCGGGCTAGGGTTAGGGTTAGGGGACGGGGACGGTTTAGGGTCCAGGTGAGGGTACGACAACGCTTTAGGGGGAGCGTACGTGTGAGGGTGTGGGTTAGTTTCAGCGTACGGGTTAGGATTAGGGGACGGGTGAGGGTCAGGCTTCGGGGAAGGGTTAGGGTTAGGGTTCGGGCTAGGGTTAGGGTTAGGGGACGGGGACGGTTTAGGGTCCAGGTGAGGGTACGACAACGCTTTAGGGGGAGCGTACGTGTGAGGGCGCGGGTTAGTGTCAGCGTACGGGTTCGGATTAGGGGACGGGTTAGGGTCAGGCTTTGGGGAAGGGTTAGGGTTAGGGTTCGGGCTAGGGTTAGGGTTAGGGGACGGGGACGGTTTAGGGTCCAGGTGAGGGTACGACAACGCTTTAGGTGGAGCGTACGTGTGAGGGCGCGGGTTAGTGTCAGCGTACGGGTTAAGATTAGGGGACGGGTGAGGGTCAGGCTTCGGGGAAGGGTTAGGGTTAGGGTTCGGGCTAGGGTTAGGGTTAGGGGACGGGGACGGTTTAGGGTCCAGGTGCGGGTACGACAACACTTTAGGGGGAGCGTACGTGTGAGGGCGCGGGTTAGTGTCAGCGTACGGGTTAGGATTAGGGGACGGGTGAGGGGCAGGCTTCGGGGAAGGGTTAGGGTTAGGGTTCGGGCTAGGGTTAGGGTTAGGGGACGGGGACGGTTTAGGGTCCAGGTGAGGGTACGACAACGCTTTAGGGGGAGCGTACGTGTGAGGGCGCGGGTTAGTGTCAGCGTAAGGGTTAGGATTAGGAGACGGGTGAGGGTCAGGCTTCGGGGAAGGGTTAGGGTTAGGGTTCGGGCTAGGGTTAGGGTTAGGGGACGGGGACGGTTTAGGGTCCAGGTGAGGGTACGACAACGCTTTAGGGGGAGCGTACGTGTGAGGGCGTGGGTTAGTGTCAGCGTACGGGTTAGGATTAGGGGCCGGGTGAGGATCAGGCTTCGGGGAAGGGTTAGGGTTAGGGTTCGGGCTAGGGTTAGGGTTAGGGGACGGGGACGGTTTAGGGTCCAGGTGAGGGTACGACAACGCTTTAGGGGGAGCGTACGTGTGAGGGCGCGGGTTAGTGTCAGCGTACGGGTTAGGATTAGGGGCCGGGTGAGGGTCAGGCTTCGGGGAAGGGTTAGGGTTAGGGTTCGGTCTAGGGTTAGGGTTAGGGGAAGGGGACGGTTTAGTGTCCAGGTGAGGGTACGACAACGCTTTAGGGGGAGCGTACGTGTGAGGGCGCGGGTTAGTGTCAGTGTACGGGTTAGGATTAGGGCACGGGTGAGGGTCAGGCTTCGGGGAAGGGTTAGGGTTAGGGTTCGGCCTAGGGTTAGGGTTAGTGGAAGGGGACGGTTTAGGGTCCAGGTGAGGGTACGACAACGCTTTAGGGGGAGCGTACGTGTGAGGGCGCGGGTTAGTGTCAGCGTACGGGTTAGGATTAGGGGACGGGTGAGGGTCAGGCTTCGGGGAAGGGTTAGGGTTAGGGTTCGGGCTAGGGTTAGGGTTAGGGGACGGGGACGGTTTAGGGTCCAGGTGAGGGTACGACAACGCTTTAGGGGGAGCGTACGTGTGAGGGCGCTTGTTAGTGTCAGCGTACGGGTTAGGATTAGGGGACGTGTGAGGGTCAGGCTTCTGGGTAGCGTTAGGGTTAGGGTTCGGGCTAGGTTTAGGGTTAGGGGACGGGGACGGTTTAGGGTCCAGGTGAAGATACGACAACGCTTTAGGGGGAGCGTACGTGTGAGGGCGCGGGTTAGTGTCAGCGTATGGGTTAGGATTAGGGCACGGGTGAGGGTCAGGCTTCGGGGAAGGGTTAGGGTTAGGGTTCGGGCTAGGGTTAGGGTTAGGGGACGGGGACGGTTTAGGGTCCAGGTGAGGGTACGACAACGCTTTAGGGGGAGCGTACGTGTGAGGGCGCGGGTTAGTGTCAGCGTACGGGTTAGGATTAGGGGACGGGTGAGGGTCAGGCTTCGGGGAAGGGTTAGGGTTAGGGTTCGGGCTAGGGTTAGGGTTAGGGGACGGGGACGGTTTAGGGTCCAGGTGAGGGTACGACAACGCTTTAGGGGGAGCGTACGTGTGAGGGCGCGGGTTAGTGTCAGCGTACCGGTTAGGATTAGGGGACGGGTGAGGTTGAGGCTTCGGGGAAGGGTTAGGGTTAGGGTTCGGGCTAGGGTTAGGGTTAGGGGACGGGGACGGTTTAGGGTCCAGGTGAGGGTACGACAACGCTTTAGGGGGAGCGTACGTGTGAGGGCGCGGGTTAGTGTCAGCGTACGGGTTAGGATTAGGGGACGGGTGAGGGGCAGGCTTCGGGGAAGGGTTAGGGTTAGGGTTCGGGCTAGGGTTAGGGTTAGGGGACGGGGACGGTTTAGGGTCCAGGTGAGGGTACGACAACGCTTTAGGTGGAGCGTACGTGTGAGGGCGCGGGTTAGTGTCAGCGTACGGGTTAGGATTAGGGGCCGGGTGAGGGTCAGGCTTCGGGGAAGGGTTAGGGTTAGAGTTCGGGCTAGGGTTAGGGTTAGGGGACGGGGACGGTTTAGGGTCCAGGTGAGGGTAGGACAACGCTTTAGGGGGAGCGTACGTGTGAGGGCGCGGGTTAGTGTCAGCGTACGGGTTAGGATTAGGGGACGGGTGAGGGTCAGGGTTCGGGGAAGGGTTAGGGTTAGGGTTCGGGCTAGGGTTAGGGTTAGGGGACGGGGACGGTTTAGGGTCCAGGTGAAGGTACGACAACGCTTTAGGGGGAGCGTACGTGTGAGGGTGTGGGTTAGTTTCAGCGTACGGGTTAGGATTAGGGGACGGGTGAGGGTCAGGCTTCGGGGAAGGGTTAGGGTTAGGGTTCGGGCTAGGGTTAGGTTTAGGGGACGGGGACGGTTTAGGGTCCAGGTGAGGGTACGACAACGCTTTAGGGGGAGCGTACGTGTGAGGGCGCGGGTTAGTGTCAGCGTACGGGTTCGGATTAGGGGACGGGTTAGGGTCAGGCTTTGGGGAAGGGTTAGGGTTAGGGTTCGGGCTAGGGTTAGGGTTAGGGGACGGGGACGGTTTAGGGTCCAGGTGAGGGTACGAGAACGCTTTAGGTGGAGCGTACGTGTGAGGGCGCGGGTTAGTGTCAGCGTACGGGTTAAGATTAGGGGACGGGTGAGGGTCAGGCTTCGGGGAAGGGTTAGGGTTAGGGTTCGGGCTAGGGTTAGGGTTAGGGGACGGGGACGGTTTAGGGTCCAGGTGAGGGTACAACAACACTTTAGGGGGAGCGTACGTGTGAGGGCGCGGGTTAGTGTCAGCGTACGGGTTAGGATTAGGGGACGGGTGAGGGGCAGGCTTCGGGGAAGGGTTAGTGTTAGGGTTCGGGCTAGGGTTAGGGTTAGGGGACGGGGACGGTTTAGGGTCCAGGTGAGGGTACGACAACGCTTTAGGGGGAGCGTACGTGTGAGGGCGCGGGTTAGTGTCAGCGTAAGGGTTAGGATTAGGAGACGGGTGAGGGTCAGGCTTCGGGGAAGGGTTAGGGTTAGGGTTCGGGCTAGGGTTAGGGTTAGGGGACGGGGACGGTTTAGGGTCCAGGTGAGGGTACGACAACGCTTTAGGGGGAGCGTACGTGTGAGGGCGTGGGTTAGTGTCAGCGTACGGGTTAGGATTAGGGGCCGGGTGAGGATCAGGCTTCGGGGAAGTGTTAGGGTTAGGGTTCGGGCTAGGGTTAGGGTTAGGGGACGGGGACGGTTTAGGGTCCAGGTGAGGGTACGACAACGCTTTAGGGGGAGCGTACGTGTGAGGGCGCGGGTTAGTGTCAGCGTACGGGTTAGGATTAGGGGCCGGGTGAGGGTCAGGCTTCGGGGAAGGGTTAGGGTTAGGGTTCGGTCTAGGGTTAGGGTTAGGGGAAGGGGACGGTTTAGTGTCCAGGTGAGGGTACGACAACGCTTTAGGGGGAGCGTACGTGTGAGGGCGCGGGTTAGTGTCAGTGTACGGGTTAGGATTAGGGCACGGGTGAGGGTCAGGCTTCGGGGAAGGGTTAGGGTTAGGGTTCGGCCTAGGGTTAGGGTTAGTGGAAGGGGACGGTTTAGGGTCCAGGTGAGGGTACGACAACGCTTTAGGGGGAGCGTACGAGTGAGGGCGCGGGTTAGTGTCAGCGTACGGGTTAGGATTAGGGGACGGGTGAGGGTCAGGCTTCGGGGAAGGGTTAGGGTTAGGGTTCGGGCTAGGGTTAGGGTTAGGGGACGGGGACGGTTTAGGGTCCAGGTGAGGGTACGACAACGCTTTAGGGGGAGCGTACGTGTGAGGGCGCTTGTTAGTGTCAGCGTACGGGTTAGGATTAGGGGACGTGTGAGGGTCAGGCTTCTGGGAAGCGTTAGGGTTAGGGTTCGGGCTAGGGTTAGGGTTAGGGGACGGGGACGGTTTAGGGTCCAGGTGAAGATACGACAACGCTTTAGGGGGAGCGTACGTGTGAGGGCGCGGGTTAGTGTCAGCGTATGGGTTAGGATTAGGGCACGGGTGAGGGTCAGGCTTCGGGGAAGGGTTAGGGTTAGGGTTCGGGCTAGGGTTAGGGTTAGGGGATGGGGACGGTTTAGGGTCCAGGTGAGGGTACGACAACGCTTTAGGGGGAGCGTACGTGTGAGGGCGCGGGTTAGTGTCAGCGTACGGGTTAGGATTAGGGGACGGGTGAGGGTCAGGCTTCGGGGAAGGGTTAGGGTTAGGGTTCGGGCTAGGGTTAGGGTTAGGGGACGGGGACGGTTTAGGGTCCAGGTGAGGGTACGACAACGCTTTAGGGGGAGCGTACGTGTGAGGGCGCGGGTTAGTGTCAGCGTACCGGTTAGGATTAGGGGACGGGTGAGGTTGAGGCTTCGGGGAAGGGTTAGGGTTAGGGTTCGGGCTAGGGTTAGGGTTAGGGGACGGGGACGGTTTAGGGTCCAGGTGAGGGTACGACAACGCTTTAGGGGGAGCGTACGTGTGAGGGCGCGGGTTAGTGTCAGCGTACGGGTTAGGATTAGGGGACGGGTGAGGGGCAGGCTTCGGGGAAGGGTTAGGGTTAGGGTTCGGGCTAGGGTTAGGGTTAGGGGACGGGGACGGTTTAGGGTCCAGGTGAGGGTACGACAACGCTTTAGGTGGAGCGTACGTGTGAGGGCGCGGGTTAGTGTCAGCGTACGGGTTAGGATTAGGGGCCGGGTGAGGGTCAGGCTTCGGGGAAGGGTTAGGGTTAGGGTTCGGGCTAGGGTTAGGGTTAGGGGACGGGGACGGTTTAGGGTCCAGGTGAGGGTAGGACAACGCTTTAGGGGGAGCGTACGTGTGAGGGCGCGGGTTAGTGTCAGCGTACGGGTTAGGATTAGGGGACGGGTGAGGGTCAGGGTTCGGGGAAGGGTTAGGGTTAGGGTTCGGGCTAGGGTTAGGGTTAGGGGACGGGGACGGTTTAGGGTCCAGGTGAGGGTACGACAACGCTTTAGGGGAAGCGTACGTGTGAGGGCGCGGGTTAGTGTCAGCGTACGGTTTAGGATTAGGGGACGGGTGAGGATCAGGCTTTTGGGAAGGGTTAGGGTTAGGGTTCGGGCTAGGGTTAGGGTTACGGGACGGGGACGGTTTAGGGTCCAGGTGAGGGTACGACAACGCTTTATGGGGAGCGTACGTGTGAGGGCGCGGGTTAGTGTCAGCGTACGGGTTAGGATTAGGGGACGGGTGAGTGTCAGGCTTCGGGGAAGGGTTAGGGTTAGGGTTCGGGCTAGGGTTAGGGTTAGGGGACGGGGACGGTTTAGGGTCCAGGTGAGGGTACGACAACGCTTTAGGGGGAGCGTACGTGTGAGGGCGCGGGTTAGTGTCAGCGTACGGGTTAGGATTAGGGGACGTGTGAGGGTCAGGCTTCGGGGAAGGGTTAGGGTTAGGGTTCGGGCTAGGGTTAGGGTTACGGGACGGGGACGGTTTAGGGTCCAGGTGAGGGTACGACAACGCTTTAGGGGGAGCGTACGTGTGAGGGCGCTTGTTAGTGTCAGCGTACGGGTTAGGATTAGGGGACGTGTGAGGGTCAGGCTTCTGGGAAGCGTTAGGGTTAGGGTTCGGGCTAGGGTTAGGGTTAGGGGACGGGGACGGTTTAGGGTCCAGGTGAGGGTACGACAACGCTTTAGGGGGAGCGTACGTGTGAGGGTGTGGGTTAGTTTCAGCGTACGGGTTAGGATTAGGGGACGGGTGAGGGTCAGGCTTCGGGGAAGGGTTAGGGTTAGGGTTCGGGCTAGGGTTAGGGTTAGGGGACGGGGACGGTTTAGGGTCCAGGTGAGGGTACGACAACGCTTTAGGGGGAGCGTACGTGTGAGGGCGCGGGTTAGTGTCAGCGTACGGGTTCGGATTAGGGGACGGGTTAGGGTCAGGCTTTGGGGAAGGGTTAGGGTTAGGGTTCGGGCTAGGGTTAGGGTTAGGGGACGGGGACGGTTTAGGGTCCAGGTGAGGGTACGAGAACGCTTTAGGTGGAGCGTACGTGTGAGGGCGCGGGTTAGTGTCAGCGTACGGGTTAAGATTAGGGGACGGGTGAGGGTCAGGCTTCGGGGAAGGGTTAGGGTTAGGGTTCGGGCTAGGGTTAGGGTTAGGGGACGGGGACGGTTTAGGGTCCAGGTGAGGGTACAACAACACTTTAGGGGGAGCGTACGTGTGAGGGCGCGGGTTAGTGTCAGCGTACGGGTTAGGATTAGGGGACGGGTGAGGGGCAGGCTTCGGGGAAGGGTTAGGGTTAGGGTTCGGGCTAGGGTTAGGGTTAGGGGACGGGGACGGTTTAGGGTCCAGGTGAGGGTACGACAACGCTTTAGGGGGAGCGTACGTGTGAGGGCGCGGGTTAGTGTCAGTGTACGGGTTAGGATTAGGGCACGGGTGAGGGTCAGACTTCGGGGAAGGGTTAGGGTTAGGGTTCGGCCTAGGGTTAGGGTTAGTGGAAGGGGACGGTTTAGGGTCCAGGTGAGGGTACGACAACGCTTTAGGGGGAGCGTACGTGTGAGGGCGCGGGTTAGTGTCAGCGTACGGGTTAGGATTAGGGGACGGGTGAGGGTCAGGCTTCGGGGAAGGGTTAGGGTTAGGGTTCGGGCTAGGGTTAGGGTTAGGGGACGGGGACGGTTTAGGGTCCAGGTGAGGGTACGACAACGCTTTAGGGGGAGCGTACGTGTGAGGGCGCTTGTTAGTGTCAGCGTACGGGTTAGGATTAGGGGACGTGTGAGGGTCAGGCTTCTGGGAAGCGTTAGGGTTAGGGTTCGGGCTAGGGTTAGGGTTAGGGGACGGGGACGGTTTAGGGTCCAGGTGAAGATACGACAACGCTTTAGGGGGAGCGTACGTGTGAGGGCGCGGGTTAGTGTCAGCGTATGGGTTAGGATTAGGGCACGGGTGAGGGTCAGGCTTCGGGGAAGGGTTAGGGTTAGGGTTCGGGCTAGGGTTAGGGTTAGGGGACGGGGACGGTTTAGGGTCCAGGTGAGGGTACGACAACGCTTTAGGGGGAGCGTACGTGTGAGGGCGCGGGTTAGTGTCAGCGTACGGGTTAGGATTAGGGGACGGGTGAGGGTCAGGCTTCGGGGAAGGGTTAGGGTTAGGGTTCGGGCTAGGGTTAGGGTTAGGGGACGGGGACGGTTTAGGGTCCAGGTGAGGGTACGACAACGCTTTAGGGGGAGCGTACGTGTGAGGGCGCGGGTTAGTGTCAGCGTACCGGTTAGGATTAGGGGACGGGTGAGGTTGAGGCTTCGGGGAAGGGTTAGGGTTAGGGTTCGGGCTAGGGTTAGGGTTAGGGGACGGGGACGGTTTAGGGTCCAGGTGAGGGTACGACAACGCTTTAGGGGGAGCGTACGTGTGAGGGCGCGGGTTAGTGTCAGCGTACGGGTTAGGATTAGGGGACGGGTGAGGGGCAGGCTTCGGGGAAGGGTTAGGGTTAGGGTTCGGGCTAGGGTTAGGGTTAGGGGACGGGGACGGTTTAGGGTCCAGGTGAGGGTACGACAACGCTTTAGGGGGAGCGTACGTGTGAGGGCGCGGGTTAGTGTCAGCGTACGGGTTAGGATTAGGGGCCGGGTGAGGGTCAGGCTTCGGGGAAGGGTTAGGGTTAGGGTTCGGGCTAGGGTTAGGGTTAGGGGACGGGGACGGTTTAGGGTCCAGGTGAGGGTAGGACAACGCTTTAGGGGGAGCGTACGTGTGAGGGCGCGGGTTAGTGTCAGCGTACGGGTTAGGATTAGGGGACGGGTGAGGGTCAGGGTTCGGGGAAGGGTTAGGGTTAGGGTTCGGGCTAGGGTTAGGGTTAGGGGACGGGGACGGTTTAGGGTCCAGGTGAGGGTACGACAACGCTTTAGGGGAAGCGTACGTGTGAGGGCGCGGGTTGGTGTCAGCGTACGGTTTAGGATTAGGGGACGGGTGAGGATCAGGCTTTTGGGAAGGGTTAGGGTTAGGGTTCGGGCTAGGGTTAGGGTTACGGGACGGGGACGGTTTAGGGTCCAGGTGAGGGTACGACAACGCTTTATGGGGAGCGTACGTGTGAGGGCGCGGGTTAGTGTCAGCGTACGGGTTAGGATTAGGGGACGGGTGAGTGTCAGGCTTCGGGGAAGGGTTAGGGTTAGGGTTCGGGCTAGGGTTAGGGTTAGGGGACGGGGACGGTTTAGGGTCCAGGTGAGGGTACGACAACGCTTTAGGGGGAGCGTACGTGTGAGGGCGCGGGTTAGTGTCAGCGTACGGGTTAGGATTAGGGGACGTGTGAGGGTCAGGCTTCGGGGAAGGGTTAGGGTTAGGGTTCGGGCTAGGGTTAGGGTTACGGGACGGGGACGGTTTAGGGTCCAGGTGAGGGTACGACAACGCTTTAGGGGGAGCGTACGTGTGAGGACGCGGGTTAGTGTCAGCGTACGGGTTAGGATTAGGGGACGGGTGAGGGTCAGGCTTCGGGGAAATGTTAGGGTTAGGGTTCGGGCTAGGGTTAGTGTTAGGGGACGGGGACGGTTTAGGGTCCAGGTGAGGGTACGACAACGCTTTAGGGGGAGCGTACGTGTGAGGGCGCGGGTTAGTGTCAGCGTACGGGTTAGGATTAGGGGACGTGTGAGGGTCAGGCTTCGGGGAAGGGTTAGGGTTAGGGTTCGGGCTAGGGTTAGGGTTAGGAGACGGGGACGATTTAGGGTCCAGGTGAGGGTACGACAACGCTTTAGGGGGAGCGTACGTGTGAGGGCGCGGGTTAGTGTCAGCGTACGGGTTAGGATTAGGGGACGTGTGAGGGTCAGGCTTCGGGGAAGGGTTAGGTTTATGGTTCGGGCTAGGGTTAGGGTTAGGGGACGGGGACGGTTTAGGGTCCAGGTGAGGGTACGACAACGCTTTAGGGGGAGTGTACGTGTTAGGGCGCGGGTTAGTGTCAGCGTACGGGTTAGGATTAGGGGACGGGTGAGGGTCAGGCTTCGGGGAAGTGTTAGGGTTAGGGTTCGGGCTAGGTTTAGGGTTAGGGGACGGGGACGGTTTAGGGTCCAGGTGAGGGTACGACAACGCTTTAGGGGGAGCGTACGTGTGAGGGCGCGGGTTAGTGTCAGCGTACGGGTTAGGATAAGGGGACGGGTGAGGGTCAGGCTTCGGGGAAGGGTTAGGGTTAGGGTTCGGTCTAGGGTTAGGGTTAGGGGATGGGGACGTTTAGGGTCCAGGTGAGGGTACGACAACGCTTTAGGGGGAGCGTACGTGTGAGGGCGCGGTTTAGTGTCAGCGTACGGGTTAGGATTACGGCAAGGGTGAGGGTCAGGCTTCGGGGAGGGGTTAGGGTTAGGGTTCGGGCTAGGGTTAGGGTTAGGGGACGGGGATGGTTTAGGGTCCAGGTGAGGGTACGACAACGCTTTAGGGGGAGCGTACGTGTGAGGGCGCGGGTTAGTGTCAGCGTACGGGTTAGGATTAGGGGACGGGTGAGGGGCAGGCTTCGGGGAAGGGTTAGGGTTAGGGTTCGGGCTAGGGTTAGGGTTAGGGGACGGGGACGGTTTAGGGTCCAGGTGAGGGTACGACAACGCTTTAGGGGGAGCGTACGTGTGAGGGCGCGGGTTAGTGTCAGCGTAAGGGTTAGGATTAGCAGACGGGTGAGGGTCAGGCTTCGGGGAAGGGTTAGGGTTAGGGTTCGGGCTAGGGTTAGGGTTAGGGGACGGGGACGGTTTAGGGTCCAGGTGAGGGTACGACAACGCTTTAGGGGGAGCGTACGTGTGAGGGTGCGGGTTAGTGTCAGCGTACGGGTTAGGATTAGGGGCCGGGTGAGGGTCAGGCTTCGGGGAAGGGTTAGGGTTAGGGTTCGGGCTAGGGTTAGGGTTAGGGGACGGGGACGGTTTAGGGTCCAGGTGAGGGTACGACAACGCTTTAGGGGGAGCGTACGTGTGAGGGCGCGGGTTAGTGTCAGCGTACGGGTTAGGATTAGGGGCCGGGTGAGGGTCAGGCTTCGGGGAAGGGTTAGGGTTAGGGTTCGATCTAGGGTTAGGGTTAGGGGAAGGGGACGGTTTAGTGTCCAGGTGAGGGTACGACAACGCTTTAGGGGGAGCGTACGTGTGAGGGCGCAGGTTAGTGTCAGTGTACGGGTTAGGATTAGGGCACGGGTGAGGGTCAGGCTTCGGGGAAGGTTTAGGGTTAGGGTTCGGCCTAGGGTTAGTGTTAGTGGAAGGGGACGGTTTAGGGTCCAGGTGAGGGTACGACAACGCTTTAGGGGGAGCGTACGTGTGAGGGCGCGGTTTAGTGTTAGCGTACGGGTTAGGATTACGGCAAGGGTGAGGGTCAGGCTTCGGGGAGGTGTTAGGGTTAGGGTTCGGGCTAGGGTTAGGGTTAGGGGACGGGGATGGTTTAGGGTCCAGGTGAGGGTACGACAACGCTTTAGGGGGAGCGTACGTGTGAGGGCGCGGGTTAGTGTCAGCGTACGGGTTAGGATTAGGGGACGGGTGAGGGGCAGGCTTCGGGGAAGGGTTAGGGTTAGGGTTCGGGCTAGGGTTAGGGTTAGGGGACGGGGACGGTTTAGGGTCCAGGTGAGGGTACGACAACGCTTTAGGGGGAGCGTACGTGTGAGGACGCGGGTTAGTGTCAGCGTAAGGGTTAGGATTAGGAGACGGGTGAGGGTCAGGCTTCGGGGAAGGGTTAGGGTTAGGGTTCGGGCTAGGGTTAGGGTTAGGGGACGGGGACGGTTTAGGGTCCAGGTGAGGGTACGACAACGCTTTAGGGGGAGCGTACGTGTGAGGGCGCGGGTTAGTGTCAGCGTACGGGTTAGGATTAGGGGACGTGTGAGGGTCAGGCTTCTGGGAAGCGTTAGGGTTAGGGTTCGGGCTAGGGTTAGGGTTAGGGGACGGGGACGGTTTAGGGTCCAGGTGAGGGTACGACAACGCTTTAGGGGAGCGTACGTGTGAGGGTGTGGGTTAGTTTCAGAGTACGGGTTAGGATTAGGGGACGGGTGAGGGTCAGGCTTCGGGGAAGGGTTAGGGTTAGGGTTCGGGCTAGGGTTAGGGTTAGGGGACTGGGACGGTTTAGGGTCCAGGTGAGGGTACGACAACGCTTTAGGGGGAGCGTACGTGTGAGGGCGCGGGTTAGTGTCAGCGTACGGGTTCGGATTAGGGGACGGGTGAGGGTCAGGCTTTGGGGAAGGGTTAGGGTTAGGGTTCGGGCTAGGGTTAGGGTTAGGGGACGGGGACGGTTTAGGGTCCAGGTGAGGGTACGACAACGCTTTAGGTGGAGCGTACGTGTGAGGGCGCGGGTTAGTGTCAGCGTACGGGTTAAGATTAGGGGACGGGTGAGGGTCAGGCTTCGGGGAAGGGTTAGGGTTAGGGTTCGGGCTAGGGTTAGGGTTAGGGGACGGGGACGGTTTAGGGTCCATGTGAGGGTACGACAACGCTTTAGGGGGAGCGTACGTGTGAGGGCGCGGGTTAGTGTCAGCGTACGGGTTAGGATTAGGGGACGTGTGAGGGTCAGGCTTCGGGGAAGGGTTAGGGTTAGGGTTCGGGCTAGGGTTAGGGTTACGGGACGGGGACGGTTTAGGGTCCAGGTGAGGGTACGACAACGCTTTAGGGGGAGCGTACGTGTGAGGGCGCGGGTTAGTGTCAGCGTACGGGTTAAGATTCGGGGACGGGTGAGGGTCAGGCTTCGGGGAAATGTTAGGGTTAGGGTTCGGGCTAGGGTTAGTGTTAGGGGACGGGGACGGTTTAGGGTCCAGGTGAGGGTACGACAACGCTTTAGGGGGAGCGTACGTGTGAGGGCGCGGGTTAGTGTCAGCGTACGGGTTAGGATTAGGGGACGTGTGAGGGTCAGGCTTCGGGGAAGGGTTAGGGTTAGGGTTCGGGCTAGGGTTAGGGTTAGGAGACGGGGACGATTTAGGGTCCAGGTGAGGGTACGACAACGCTTTAGGGGGAGCGTACGTGTGAGGGCGCGGGTTAGTGTCAGCGTACGGGTTAGGATTAGGGGACGTGTGAGGGTCAGGCTTCGGGGAAGGGTTAGGTTTATGGTTCGGGCTAGGGTTAGGGTTAGGGGACGGGGACGGTTTAGGGTCCAGGTGAGGGTACGACAACGCTTTAGGGGGAGTGTACGTGTTAGGGCGCGGGTTAGTGTCAGCGTACGGGTTAGGATTAGGGGACGGGTGAGGGTCAGGCTTCGGGGAAGTGTTAGGGTTAGGGTTCGGGCTAGGTTTAGGGTTAGGGGACGGGGACGGTTTAGGGTCCAGGTGAGGGTACGACAACGCTTTAGGGGGAGCGTACGTGTGAGGGCGCGGGTTAGTGTCAGCGTACGGGTTAGGATAAGGGGACGGGTGAGGGTCAGGCTTCGGGGAAGGGTTAGGGTTAGGGTTCGGTCTAGGGTTAGGGTTAGGGGATGGGGACGTTTAGGGTCCAGGTGAGGGTACGACAACGCTTTAGGGGGAGCGTACGTGTGAGGGCGCGGTTTAGTGTCAGCGTACGGGTTAGGATTACGGCAAGGGTGAGGGTCAGGCTTCGGGGAGGGGTTAGGGTTAGGGTTCGGGCTAGGGTTAGGGTTAGGGGACGGGGATGGTTTAGGGTCCAGGTGAGGGTACGACAACGCTTTAGGGGGAGCGTACGTGTGAGGGCGCGGGTTAGTGTCAGCGTACGGGTTAGGATTAGGGGACGGGTGAGGGGCAGGCTTCGGGGAAGGGTTAGGGTTAGGGTTCGGGCTAGGGTTAGGGTTAGGGGACGGGGACGGTTTAGGGTCCAGGTGAGGGTACGACAACGCTTTAGGGGGAGCGTACGTGTGAGGGTGCGGGTTAGTGTCAGCGTACGGGTTAGGATTAGGGGCCGGGTGAGGGTCAGGCTTCGGGGAAGGGTTAGGGTTAGGGTTCGGGCTAGGGTTAGGGTTAGGGGACGGGGACGGTTTAGGGTCCAGGTGAGGGTACGACAACGCTTTAGGGGGAGCGTACGTGTGAGGGCGCGGGTTAGTGTCAGCGTACGGGTTAGGATTAGGGGCCGGGTGAGGGTCAGGCTTCGGGGAAGGGTTAGGGTTAGGGTTCGATCTAGGGTTAGGGTTAGGGGAAGGGGACGGTTTAGTGTCCAGGTGAGGGTACGACAACGCTTTAGGGGGAGCGTACGTGTGAGGGCGCAGGTTAGTGTCAGTGTACGGGTTAGGATTAGGGCACGGGTGAGGGTCAGGCTTCGGGGAAGGGTTAGGGTTAGGGTTCGGCCTAGGGTTAGTGTTAGTGGAAGGGGACGGTTTAGGGTCCAGGTGAGGGTACGACAACGCTTTAGGGGGAGCGTACGTGTGAGGGCGCGGTTTAGTGTTAGCGTACGGGTTAGGATTACGGCAAGGGTGAGGGTCAGGCTTCGGGGAGGTGTTAGGGTTAGGGTTCGGGCTAGGGTTAGGGTTAGGGGACGGGGATGGTTTAGGGTCCAGGTGAGGGTACGACAACGCTTTAGGGGGAGCGTACGTGTGAGGGCGCGGGTTAGTGTCAGCGTACGGGTTAGGATTAGGGGACGGGTGAGGGGCAGGCTTCGGGGAAGGGTTAGGGTTAGGGTTCGGGCTAGGGTTAGGGTTAGGGGACGGGGACGGTTTAGGGTCCAGGTGAGGGTACGACAACGCTTTAGGGGGAGCGTACGTGTGAGGGCGCGGGTTAGTGTCAGCGTAAGGGTTAGGATTAGGAGACGGGTGAGGGTCAGGCTTCGGGGAAGGGTTAGGGTTAGGGTTCGGGCTAGGGTTAGGGTTAGGGGACGGGGACGGTTTAGGGTCCAGGTGAGGGTACGACAACGCTTTAGGGGGAGCGTACGTGTGAGGGCGCGGGTTAGTGTCAGCGTACGGGTTAGGATTAGGGGCCGGGTGAGGGTCAGGCTTCGGGGAAGGGTTAGGGTTAGGGTTCGGGCTAGGGTTAGGGTTAGGGGACGGGGACGGTTTAGGGTCCAGGTGAGGGTACGACAACGCTTTAGGGGGAGCGTACGTGTGAGGGCGCGGGTTAGTGTCAGCGTACGGGTTAGGATTAGGGGACGGGTGAGGGTCAGGCTTCGGGGAAGGGTTAGGGTTAGGGTTCGGGCTAGGGTTAGGGTTAGGGGACGGGGACGGTTTAGGGTCCAGGTGAGGGTACGACAACGCTTTAGGGGGAGCGTACGTGTGAGGGCGCTTGTTAGTGTCAGCGTACGGGTTAGGATTAGGGGACGTGTGAGGGTCAGGCTTCTGGGAAGCGTTAGGGTTAGGGTTCGGGCTAGGGTTAGGGTTAGGGGACGGGGACGGTTTAGGGTCCAGGTGAGGGTACGACAACGCTTTAGGGGAGCGTACGTGTGAGGGTGTGGGTTAGTTTCAGAGTACGGGTTAGGATTAGGGGACGGGTGAGGGTCAGGCTTCGGGGAAGGGTTAGGGTTAGGGTTCGGGCTAGGGTTAGGGTTAGGGGACTGGGACGGTTTAGGGTCCAGGTGAGGGTACGACAACGCTTTAGGGGGAGCGTACGTGTGAGGGCGCGGGTTAGTGTCAGCGTACGGGTTCGGATTAGGGGACGGGTGAGGGTCAGGCTTTGGGGAAGGGTTAGGGTTAGGGTTCGGGCTAGGGTTAGGGTTAGGGGACGGGGACGGTTTAGGGTCCAGGTGAGGGTACGACAACGCTTTAGGTGGAGCGTACGTGTGAGGGCGCGGGTTAGTGTCAGCGTACGGGTTAAGATTAGGGGACGGGTGAGGGTCAGGCTTCGGGGAAGGGTTAGGGTTAGGGTTCGGGCTAGGGTTAGGGTTAGGGGACGGGGACGGTTTAGGGTCCAGGTGAGGGTACGACAACACTTTAGGGGGAGCGTACGTGTGAGGGCGCGGGTTAGTGTCAGCGTACGGGTTAGGATTAGGGGACGGGTGAGGGGCAGGCTTCGGGGAAGGGTTAGGGTTAGGGTTCGGGCTAGGGTTAGGGTTAGGGGACGGGGACGGTTTAGGGTCCAGGTGAGGGTACGACAACGCTTTAGGGGGAGCGTACGTGTGAGGGCGCGGGTTAGTGTCAGCGTAAGGGTTAGGATTAGGAGACGGGTGAGGGTCAGGCTTCGGGGAAGGGTTAGGGTTAGGGTTCGGGCTAGGGTTAGGGTTAGGGGACGGGGACGGTTTAGGGTCCAGGTGAGGGTACGACAACGCTTTAGGGGGAGCGTACGTGTGAGGGCGTGGGTTAGTGTCAGCGTACGGGTTAGGATTAGGGGCCGGGTGAGGGTCAGGCTTCGGGGAAGGGTTAGGGTTAGGGTTCGGGCTAGGGTTAGGGTTAGGGGACGGGGACGGTTTAGGGTCCAGGTGAGGGTACGACAACGCTTTAGGGGGAGCGTACGTGTGAGGGCGCGGGTTAGTGTCAGCGTACGGGTTAGGATTAGGGGCCGGGTGAGGGTCAGGCTTCGGGGAAGGGTTAGGGTTAGGGTTCGATCTAGGGTTAGGGTTAGGGGAAGGGGACGGTTTAGTGTCCAGGTGAGGGTACGACAACGCTTTAGGGGGAGCGTACGTGTGAGGGCGCAGGTTAGTGTCAGTGTACGGGTTAGGATTAGGGCACGGGTGAGGGTCAGGCTTCGGGGAAGGGTTAGGGTTAGGGTTCGGCCTAGGGTTAGTGTTAGTGGAAGGGGACGGTTTAGGGTCCAGGTGAGGGTACGACAACGCTTTAGGGGGAGCGTACGTGTGAGGGCGCGGTTTAGTGTTAGCGTACGGGTTAGGATTACGGCAAGGGTGAGGGTCAGGCTTCGGGGAGGTGTTAGGGTTAGGGTTCGGGCTAGGGTTAGGGTTAGGGGACGGGGATGGTTTAGGGTCCAGGTGAGGGTACGACAACGCTTTAGGGGGAGCGTACGTGTGAGGGCGCGGGTTAGTGTCAGCGTACGGGTTAGGATTAGGGGACGGGTGAGGGGCAGGCTTCGGGGAAGGGTTAGGGTTAGGGTTCGGGCTAGGGTTAGGGTTAGGGGACGGGGACGGTTTAGGGTCCAGGTGAGGGTACGACAACGCTTTAGGGGGAGCGTACGTGTGAGGGCGCGGGTTAGTGTCAGCGTAAGGGTTAGGATTAGGAGACGGGTGAGGGTCAGGCTTCGGGGAAGGGTTAGGGTTAGGGTTCGGGCTAGGGTTAGGGTTAGGGGACGGGGACGGTTTAGGGTCCAGGTGAGGGTACGACAACGCTTTAGGGGGAGCGTACGTGTGAGGACGCGGGTTAGTGTCAGCGTACGGGTTAGGATTAGGGGCCGGGTGAGGGTCAGGCTTCGGGGAAGGGTTAGGGTTAGGGTTCGGGCTAGGGTTAGGGTTAGGGGACGGGGACGGTTTAGGGTCCAGGTGAGGGTACGACAACGCTTTAGGGGGAGCGTACGTGTGAGGGCGCGGGTTAGTGTCAGCGTACGGGTTAGGATTAGGGGACGGGTGAGGGTCAGGCTTCGGGGAAGGGTTAGGGTTAGGGTTCGGGCTAGGGTTAGGGTTAGGGGACGGGGACGGTTTAGGGTCCAGGTGAGGGTACGACAACGCTTTAGGGGGAGCGTACGTGTGAGGGCGCTTGTTAGTGTCAGCGTACGGGTTAGGATTAGGGGACGTGTGAGGGTCAGGCTTCTGGGAAGCGTTAGGGTTAGGGTTCGGGCTAGGGTTAGGGTTAGGGGACGGGGACGGTTTAGGGTCTAGGTGAGGGTACGACAACGCTTTAGGGGAGCGTACGTGTGAGGGTGTGGGTTAGTTTCAGAGTACGGGTTAGGATTAGGGGACGGGTGAGGGTCAGGCTTCGGGGAAGGGTTAGGGTTAGGGTTCGGGCTAGGGTTAGGGTTAGGGGACTGGGACGGTTTAGGGTCCAGGTGAGGGTACGACAACGCTTTAGGGGGAGCGTACGTGTGAGGGCGCGGGTTAGTGTCAGCGTACGGGTTCGGATTAGGGGACGGGTGAGGGTCAGGCTTTGGGGAAGGGTTAGGGTTAGGGTTCGGGCTAGGGTTAGGGTTAGGGGACGGGGACGGTTTAGGGTCCAGGTGAGGGTACGACAACGCTTTAGGTGGAGCGTACGTGTGAGGGCGCGGGTTAGTGTCAGCGTACGGGTTAAGATTAGGGGACGGGTGAGGGTCAGGCTTCGGGGAAGGGTTAGGGTTAGGGTTCGGGCTAGGGTTAGGGTTAGGGGACGGGGACGGTTTAGGGTCCAGGTGAGGGTACGACAACACTTTAGGGGGAGCGTACGTGTGAGGGCGCGGGTTAGTGTCAGCGTACGGGTTAGGATTAGGGGACGGGTGAGGGGCAGGCTTCGGGGAAGGGTTAGGGTTAGGGTTCGGGCTAGGGTTAGGGTTAGGGGACGGGGACGGTTTAGGGTCCAGGTGAGGGTACGACAACGCTTTAGGGGGAGCGTACGTGTGAGGGCGCGGGTTAGTGTCAGCGTAAGGGTTAGGATTAGGAGACGGGTGAGGGTCAGGCTTCGGGGAAGGGTTAGGGTTAGGGTTCGGGCTAGGGTTAGGGTTAGGGGACGGGGACGGTTTAGGGTCCAGGTGAGGGTACGACAACGCTTTAGGGGGAGCGTACGTGTGAGGGCGTGGGTTAGTGTCAGCGTACGGGTTAGGATTAGGGGCCGGGTGAGGGTCAGGCTTCGGGGAAGGGTTAGGGTTAGGGTTCGGGCTAGGGTTAGGGTTAGGGGACGGGGACGGTTTAGGGTCCAGGTGAGGGTACGACAACGCTTTAGGGGGAGCGTACGTGTGAGGGCGCGGTTTAGTGTTAGCGTACGGGTTAGGATTACGGCAAGGGTGAGGGTCAGGCTTCGGGGAGGTGTTAGGGTTAGGGTTCGGGCTAGGGTTAGGGTTAGGGGACGGGGATGGTTTAGGGTCCAGGTGAGGGTACGACAACGCTTTAGGGGGAGCGTACGTGTGAGGGCGCGGGTTAGTGTCAGCGTACGGGTTAGGATTAGGGGACGGGTGAGGGGCAGGCTTCGGGGAAGTGTTAGGGTTAGGGTTCGGGCTAGGGTTAGGGTTAGGGGACGGGGACGGTTTAGGGTCCAGGTGAGGGTACGACAACGCTTTAGGGGGAGCGTACGTGTGAGGGCGCGGGTTAGTGTCAGCGTAAGGGTTAGGATTAGGAGACGGGTGAGGGTCAGGCTTCGGGGAAGGGTTAGGGTTAGGGTTCGGGCTAGGGTTAGGGTTAGGGGACGGGGACGGTTTAGGGTCCAGGTGAGGGTACGACAACGCTTTAGGGGGAGCGTACGTGTGAGGGCGCGGGTTAGTGTCAGCGTACGGGTTAGGATTAGGGGCCGGGTGAGGGTCAGGCTTCGGGGAAGGGTTAGGGTTAGGGTTCGGGCTAGGGTTAGGGTTAGGGGACGGGGACGGTTTAGGGTCCAGGTGAGGGTACGACAACGCTTTAGGGGGAGCGTACGTGTGAGGGCGCGGGTTAGTGTCAGCGTACGGGTTAGGATTAGGGGCCGGGTGAGGGTCAGGCTTCGGGGAAGGGTTAGGGTTAGGGTTCGGTCTAGCGTTAGGGTTAGGGGAAGGGGACGGTTTAGTGTCCAGGTGAGGGTACGACAACGCTTTAGGGGGAGCGTACGTGTGAGGGCGTGGGTTAGTGTCAGTGTACGGGTTAGGATTAGGGCACGGGTGAGGGTCAGGCTTCGGGGAAGGGTTAGGGTTAGGGTTCGGCCTAGGGTTAGGGTTAGTGGAAGGGGACGGTTTAGGGTCCAGGTGAGGGTACGACAACGCTTTAGGGGGAGCGTACGTGTGAGGGCGCGGGTTAGTGTCAGCGTACGGGTTAGGATTAGCGGACGGGTGAGGGTCAGGCTTCGGGGAAGGGTTAGGGTTAGGGTTCGGGCTAGGGTTAGGGTTAGGGGACGGGGACGGTTTAGGGTCCAGGTGAGGGTACGACAACGCTTTAGGGGGAGCGTACGTGTGAGGGCGCTTGTTAGTGTCAGCGTACGGGTTAGGATTAGGGGACGTGTGAGGGTCAGGCTTCTGGGAAGCGTTAGGGTTAGGGTTCGTGCTAGGGTTAGGGTTAGGGGACGGGGACGGTTTAGGGTCCAGGTGAGGGTACGACAACACTTTAGGGGGAGCGTACGTGTGAGGGCGCGGGTTAGTGTCAGCGTACGGGTTAGGATTAGGGGACGGGTGAGGGGCAGGCTTCGGGGAAGGGTTAGGGTTAGGGTTCGGGCTAGGGTTAGGGTTAGGGGACGGGGACGGTTTAGGGTCCAGGTGAGGGTACGACAACGCTTTAGGGGGAGCGTACGTGTGAGGGCGCGGGTTAGTGTCAGCGTAAGGGTTAGGATTAGGAGACGGGTGAGGGTCAGGCTTCGGGGAAGGGTTAGGGTTAGGGTTCGGGCTAGGGTTAGGGTTAGGGGACGGGGACGGTTTAGGGTCCAGGTGAGGGTACGACAACGCTTTAGGGGGAGCGTACGTGTGAGGGCGCGGGTTAGTGTCAGCGTACGGGTTAGGATTAGGGGCCGGGTGAGGGTCAGGCTTCGGGGAAGGGTTAGGGTTAGGGTTCGGGCTAGGGTTAGGGTTAGGGGACGGGGACGGTTTAGGGTCCAGGTGAGGGTACGACAACGCTTTAGGGGGAGCGTACGTGTGAGGGCGCGGGTTAGTGTCAGCGTACGGGTTAGGATTAGGGGCCGGGTGAGGGTCAGGCTTCGGGGAAGGGTTAGGGTTAGGGTTCGGTCTAGCGTTAGGGTTAGGGGAAGGGGACGGTTTAGTGTCCAGGTGAGGGTACGACAACGCTTTAGGGGGAGCGTACGTGTGAGGGCGTGGGTTAGTGTCAGTGTACGGGTTAGGATTAGGGCACGGGTGAGGGTCAGGCTTCGGGGAAGGGTTAGGGTTAGGGTTCGGCCTAGGGTTAGGGTTAGTGGAAGGGGACGGTTTAGGGTCCAGGTGAGGGTACGACAACGCTTTAGGGGGAGCGTACGTGTGAGGGCGCGGGTTAGTGTCAGCGTACGGGTTAGGATTAGCGGACGGGTGAGGGTCAGGCTTCGGGGAAGGGTTAGGGTTAGGGTTCGGGCTAGGGTTAGGGTTAGGGGACGGGGACGGTTTAGGGTCCAGGTGAGGGTACGACAACGCTTTAGGGGGAGCGTACGTGTGAGGGCGCTTGTTAGTGTCAGCGTACGGGTTAGGATTAGGGGACGTGTGAGGGTCAGGCTTCTGGGAAGCGTTAGGGTTAGGGTTCGTGCTAGGGTTAGGGTTAGGGGACGGGGACGGTTTAGGGTCCAGGTGAGGGTACGACAACACTTTAGGGGGAGCGTACGTGTGAGGGCGCGGGTTAGTGTCAGCGTACGGGTTAGGATTAGGGGACGGGTGAGGGGCAGGCTTCGGGGAAGGGTTAGGGTTAGGGTTCGGGCTAGGGTTAGGGTTAGGGGACGGGGACGGTTTAGGGTCCAGGTGAGGGTACGACAACGCTTTAGGGGGAGCGTACGTGTGAGGGCGCGGGTTAGTGTCAGCGTAAGGGTTAGGATTAGGAGACGGGTGAGGGTCAGGCTTCGGGGAAGGGTTAGGGTTAGGGTTCGGGCTAGGGTTAGGGTTAGGGAACGGGGACGGTTTAGGGTCCAGGTGAGGGTACGACAACGCTTTAGGGGGAGCGTACGTGTGAGGGCGTGGGTTAGTGTCAGCGTACGGGTTAGGATTAGGGGCCGGGTGAGGGTCAGGCTTCGGGGAAGGGTTAGGGTTAGGGTTCGGGCTAGGGTTAGGGTTAGGGGACGGGGACGGTTTAGGGTCCAGGTGAGGGTACGACAACGCTTTAGGGGGAGCGTACGTGTGAGGGCGCGGGTTAGTGTCAGCGTACGGGTTAGGATTAGGGGCCGGGTGAGGGTCAGGCTTCGGGGAAGTGTTAGGGTTAGTGTTCGGTCTAGGGTTAGGGTTAGGGGAAGGGGACGGTTTAGTGTCCAGGTGAGGGTACGACAACGCTTTAGGGGGAGCGTACGTGTGAGGGCGCTTGTTAGTGTCAGCGTACGGGTTAGGATTAGGGGACGTGTGAGGGTCAGGCTTCTGGGAAGCGTTAGGGTTAGGGTTCGGGCTAGGGTTAGGGTTAGGGGACGGGGACGGTTTAGGGTCCAGGTGAAGATACGACAACGCTTTAGGGGGAGCGTACGTGTGAGGGCGCGGGTTAGTGTCAGCGTACGGGTTAGGATTAGGGGACGGGTGAGGGTCAGGCTTTGGGGAAGGGTTAGGGTTAGGGTTCGGGCTAGGGTTAGGGTTAGGGGACGGGGACGGTTTAGGGTCCAGGTGAGGGTACGACAACGCTTTAGGGGGAGCGTACGTGTGAGGGCGCGGGTTAGTGTCAGCGTACGGGTTAGGATTAGGGGACGTGTGAGGGTCAGGCTTCTGGGAAGCGTTAGGGTTAGGGTTCGGGCTAGGGTTAGGGTTAGGGGACGGGGACGGTTTAGGGTCCAGGTGAAGATACGACAACGCTTTAGGGGGAGCGTACGTGTGAGGGCGCGGGTTAGTGTCAGCGTACGGGTTAGGATTAGGGGACGGGTGAGGGTCAGGCTTTGGGGAAGGGTTAGGGTTAGGGTTCGGGCTAGGGTTAGGGTTAGGGGACGGGGACGGTTTAGGGTCCAGGTGAGGGTACGACAACGCTTTAGGGGGAGCGTACGTGTGAGGGCGCGGGTTAGTGTCAGCGTACGGGTTAGGATTAGGGGACGGGTGAGGGTCAGGCTTCGGGGAAGGGTTAGGGTTAGGGTTCGGGCTAGGGTTAGGGTTAGGGGACGGGGACGGTTTAGGGTCCAGGTGAGGGTACGACAACGTTTTAGGGGAAGCGTACGTGTGAGGGCGCGGGTTAGTGTCAGCGTACGGTTTAGGATTAGGGGACGGGTGAGGGTCAGGCTTCGGGGAAGGGTTAGGGTTAGAGTTCGGGCTAGGGTTAGGGTTAGGGGACGGGAACGGTTTAGGTTCCAGGTGAGGGTACGACAACGCTTTAGGGGGAGCGTACGTGTGAGGGCGCGGGTTAGTGTCAGCGTACCGGTTAGGATTAGGGGACAGGTGAGGTTGAGGCTTCGGGGAAGGGTTAGGGTTAGGGTTCGGGCTAGGGTTAGGGTTAGGGGACGGGGACGGTTTAGGGTCCAGGTGAGGGTACGACAACGCTTTAGGGGGAGCGTACGTGTGACGGCGCGGGTTAGTGTCAGCGTACGGGTTAGGATTAGGGGACGTGTGAGTGTCAGGCTTCGGGGAAGGGTTAGGGTTAGGGTTCGGGCTAGGGTTAGGGTTAGGAGACGGGGACGATTTAGGGTCCAGGTGAGGGTACGACAACGCTTTAGGGGGAGCGTACGTGTGAGGGCGCGGGTTAGTGTCAGCGTACGGGTTAGGATTAGGGGACGGGTGAGGGTCAGGCTTCGGGGAAGGGTTAGGTTTAGGGTTCGGGCTAGGGTTAGGGTAAGGGGACGGGGACGGTTTAGGGTCCAGGTGAGGGTACGACAACGCTTTAGGGGGAGCGTACGTGTTAGGGCGCGGGTTAGTGTCAGCGTACGGGTTAGGATTAGGGGACGGGTGAGGTTGAGGCTTCGGGGAAGGGTTAGGGTTAGGGTTCGGGCTAGGGTTAGGGTTAGGGGATGGGGACGGTTTAGGGTCCAGGTGAGGGTAGGACAACGCTTTAGGGGGAGCGTACGTGTGAGGGCGCGGGTTAGTGTCAGCGTACGGGTTAGGATTAGGGGACGGGTGAGGGTCAGGGTTCGGGGAAGGGTTAGGGTTAGGGTTCGGGCTAGGGTTAGGGTTAGGGGACGGGGACGGTTTAGGGTCCAGGTGAGGGTACGACAACGCTTTAGGGGAAGCGTACGTGTGAGGGCGAGGGTTAGTGTCAGCGTACGGTTTAGGATTAGGGGACGGGTGAGGATCAGGCTTTTGGGAAGGGTTAGGGTTAGGGTTCGGGCTAGGGTTAGGGTTACGGGACGGGGACGGTTTAGGGTCCAGGTGAGGGTACGACAACGCTTTATGGGGAGCGTACGTGTGAGGGCGCGGGTTAGTGTCAGCGTACGGGTTAGGATTAGGGGACGGGTGAGGGTCAGGCTTCGGGGAAGTGTTAGGGTTAGGGTTCGGGCTAGGGTTAGTGTTAGGGGACGGGGACGGTTTAGGGTCCAGGTGAGGGTACGACAACGCTTTAGGGGGAGCGTACGTGTGAGGGCGCGGGTTAGTGTCAGCGAACGGGTTAGGATTAGGGGACGGGTGAGGGTCAGGCTTCGGGGAAGTGTTAGGGTTAGGGTTCGGGCTAGGGTTAGTGTTAGGGGACGGGGACGGTTTAGGGTCCAGGTGAGGGTAGGACAACGCTTTAGGGGGAGCGTACGTGTGAGGGCGCGGGTTAGTGTCAGCGTACGGGTTAGGATTAGGGGACGGGTGAGGGTCAGGGTTCGGGGAAGGGTTAGGGTTAGGGTTCGGGCTAGGGTTAGGGTTAGGGGACGGGGACGGTTTAGGGTCCAGGTGAGGGTACGACAACGCTTTAGGGGAAGCGTACGTGTGAGGGCGCGGGTTAGTGTCAGCGTACGGTTTAGGATTAGGGGACGGGTGAGGATCAGGCTTTTGGGAAGGGTTAGGGTTAGGGTTCGGGCTAGGGTTAGGGTTACGGGACGGGGACGGTTTAGGGTCCAGGTGAGGGTACGACAACGCTTTAGGGGGAGCGTACGTGTGAGGGCGCGGGTTAGTGTCAGCGTACGGGTTAGGATTAGGGGACGGGTGAGGGTCAGGCTTCGGGGAAATGTTAGGGTTAGGGTTCGGGCTAGGGTTAGTGTTAGGGGACGGGGACGGTTTAGGGTCCAGGTGAGGGTACGACAACGCTTTAGGGGGAGCGTACGTGTGAGGGCGCGGGTTAGTGTCAGCGTACGGGTTAGGATTAGGGGACGTGTGAGGGTCAGGCTTCGGGGAAGGGTTAGGGTTAGGGTTCGGGCTAGGGTTAGGGTTAGGAGACGGGGACGATTTAGGGTCCAGGTGAGGGTACGACAACGCTTTAGGGGGAGTGTACGTGTTAGGGCGCGGGTTAGTGTCAGCGTACGGGTTAGGATTAGGGGACGGGTGAGGGTCAGGCTTCGGGGAAGTGTTAGGGTTAGGGTTCGGGCTAGGTTTAGGGTTAGGGGACGGGGACGGTTTAGGGTCCAGGTGAGGGTACGACAACGCTTTAGGGGGAGCGTACGTGTGAGGGCGCGGGTTAGTGTCAGCGTACGGGTTAGGATAAGGGGACGGGTGAGGGTCAGGCTTCGGGGAAGGGTTAGGGTTAGGGTTCGGTCTAGGGTTAGGGTTAGGGGATGGGGACGTTTAGGGTCCAGGTGAGGGTACGACAACGCTTTAGGGGGAGCGTACGTGTGAGGGCGCGGTTTAGTGTCAGCGTACGGGTTAGGATTACGGCAAGGGTGAGGGTCAGGCTTCGGGGAGGGGTTAGGGTTAGGGTTCGGGCTAGGGTTAGGGTTAGGGGACGGGGATGGTTTAGGGTCCAGGTGAGGGTACGACAACGCTTTAGGGGGAGCGTACGTGTGAGGGCGCGGGTTAGTGTCAGCGTACGGGTTAGGATTAGGGGACGGGTGAGGGGCAGGCTTCGGGGAAGGGTTAGGGTTAGGGTTCGGGCTAGGGTTAGGGTTAGGGGACGGGGACGGTTTAGGGTCCAGGTGAGGGTACGACAACGCTTTAGGGGGAGCGTACGTGTGAGGGCGCGGGTTAGTGTCAGCGTAAGGGTTAGGATTAGGAGACGGATGAGGGTCAGGCTTCGGGGAAGGGTTAGGGTTAGGGTTCGGGCTAGGGTTAGGGTTAGGGGACGGGGACGGTTTAGGGTCCAGGTGAGGGTACGACAACGCTTTAGGGGGAGCGTACGTGTGAGGGTGCGGGTTAGTGTCAGCGTACGGGTTAGGATTAGGGGCCGGGTGAGGGTCAGGCTTCGGGGAAGGGTTAGGGTTAGGGTTCGGGCTAGGGTTAGGGTTAGGGGACGGGGACGGTTTAGGGTCCAGGTGAGGGTACGACAACGCTTTAGGGGGAGCGTACGTGTGAGGGCGCGGGTTAGTGTCAGCGTACGGGTTAGGATTAGGGGCCGGGTGAGGGTCAGGCTTCGGGGAAGGGTTAGGGTTAGGGTTCGATCTAGGGTTAGGGTTAGGGGAAGGGGACGGTTTAGTGTCCAGGTGAGGGTACGACAACGCTTTAGGGGGAGCGTACGTGTGAGGGCGCAGGTTAGTGTCAGTGTACGGGTTAGGATTAGGGCACGGGTGAGGGTCAGGCTTCGGGGAAGGGTTAGGGTTAGGGTTCGGCCTAGGGTTAGTGTTAGTGGAAGGGGACGGTTTAGGGTCCAGGTGAGGGTACGACAACGCTTTAGGGGGAGCGTACGTGTGAGGGCGCGGTTTAGTGTTAGCGTACGGGTTAGGATTACGGCAAGGGTGAGGGTCAGGCTTCGGGGAGGTGTTAGGGTTAGGGTTCGGGCTAGGGTTAGGGTTAGGGGACGGGGATGGTTTAGGGTCCAGGTGAGGGTACGACAACGCTTTAGGGGGAGCGTACGTGTGAGGGCGCGGGTTAGTGTCAGCGTACGGGTTAGGATTAGGGGACGGGTGAGGGGCAGGCTTCGGGGAAGGGTTAGGGTTAGGGTTCGGGCTAGGGTTAGGGTTAGGGGACGGGGACGGTTTAGGGTCCAGGTGAGGGTACGACAACGCTTTAGGGGGAGCGTACGTGTGAGGGCGCGGGTTAGTGTCAGCGTAAGGGTTAGGATTAGGAGACGGGTGAGGGTCAGGCTTCGGGGAAGGGTTAGGGTTAGGGTTCGGGCTAGGGTTAGGGTTAGGGGACGGGGACGGTTTAGGGTCCAGGTGAGGGTACGACAACGCTTTAGGGGGAGCGTACGTGTGAGGGCGCGGGTTAGTGTCAGCGTACGGGTTAGGATTAGGGGCCGGGTGAGGGTCAGGCTTCGGGGAAGGGTTAGGGTTAGGGTTCGGGCTAGGGTTAGGGTTAGGGGACGGGGACGGTTTAGGGTCCAGGTGAGGGTACGACAACGCTTTAGGGGGAGCGTACGTGTGAGGGCGCGGGTTAGTGTCAGCGTACGGGTTAGGATTAGGGGACGGGTGAGGGTCAGGCTTCGGGGAAGGGTTAGGGTTAGGGTTCGGGCTAGGGTTAGGGTTAGGGGACGGGGACGGTTTAGGGTCCAGGTGAGGGTACGACAACGCTTTAGGGGGAGCGTACGTGTGAGGGCGCTTGTTAGTGTCAGCGTACGGGTTAGGATTAGGGGACGTGTGAGGGTCAGGCTTCTGGGAAGCGTTAGGGTTAGGGTTCGGGCTAGGGTTAGGGTTAGGGGACGGGGACGGTTTAGGGTCCAGGTGAGGGTACGACAACGCTTTAGGGGAGCGTACGTGTGAGGGTGTGGGTTAGTTTCAGAGTACGGGTTAGGATTAGTGGACGGGTGAGGTTCAGGCTTCGGGGAAGGGTTAGGGTTAGGGTTCGGGCTAGGGTTAGGGTTAGGGGACTGGGACGGTTTAGGGTCCAGGTGAGGGTACGACAACGCTTTAGGGGGAGCGTACGTGTGAGGGCGCGGGTTAGTGTCAGCGTACGGGTTCGGATTAGGGGACGGGTGAGGGTCAGGCTTTGGGGAAGGGTTAGGGTTAGGGTTCGGGCTAGGGTTAGGGTTAGGGGACGGGGACGGTTTAGGGTCCAGGTGAGGGTACGACAACGCTTTAGGTGGAGCGTACGTGTGAGGGCGCGGGTTAGTGTCAGCGTACGGGTTAAGATTAGGGGACGGGTGAGGGTCAGGCTTCGGGGAAGGGTTAGGGTTAGGGTTCGGGCTAGGGTTAGGGTTAGGGGACGGGGACGGTTTAGGGTCCAGGTGAGGGTACGACAACACTTTAGGGGGAGCGTACGTGTGAGGGCGCGGGTTAGTGTCAGCGTACGGGTTAGGATTAGGGGACGGGTGAGGGGCAGGCTTCGGGGAAGGGTTAGGGTTAGGGTTCGGGCTAGGGTTAGGGTTAGGGGACGGGGACGGTTTAGGGTCCAGGTGAGGGTACGACAACGCTTTAGGGGGAGCGTACGTGTGAGGGCGCGGGTTAGTGTCAGCGTAAGGGTTAGGATTAGGAGACGGGTGAGGGTCAGGCTTCGGGGAAGGGTTAGGGTTAGGGTTCGGGCTAGGGTTAGGGTTAGGGGACGGGGACGGTTTAGGGTCCAGGTGAGGGTACGACAACGCTTTAGGGGGAGCGTACGTGTGAGGGCGTGGGTTAGTGTCAGCGTACGGGTTAGGATTAGGGGCCGGGTGAGGGTCAGGCTTCGGGGAAGGGTTAGGGTTAGGGTTCGGGCTAGGGTTAGGGTTAGGGGACGGGGACGGTTTAGGGTCCAGGTGAGGGTACGACAACGCTTTAGGGGGAGCGTACGTGTGAGGGCGCGGTTTAGTGTTAGCGTACGGGTTAGGATTACGGCAAGGGTGAGGGTCAGGCTTCGGGGAGGTGTTAGGGTTAGGGTTCGGGCTAGGGTTAGGGTTAGGGGACGGGGATGGTTTAGGGTCCAGGTGAGGGTACGACAACGCTTTAGGGGGAGCGTACGTGTGAGGGCGCGGGTTAGTGTCAGCGTACGGGTTAGGATTAGGGGACGGGTGAGGGGCAGGCTTCGGGGAAGGGTTAGGGTTAGGGTTCGGGCTAGGGTTAGGGTTAGGGGACGGGGACGGTTTAGGGTCCAGGTGAGGGTACGACAACGCTTTAGGGGGAGCGTACGTGTGAGGGCGCGGGTTAGTGTCAGCGTAAGGGTTAGGATTAGGAGACGGGTGAGGGTCAGGCTTCGGGGAAGGGTTAGGGTTAGGGTTCGGGCTAGGGTTAGGGTTAGGGGACGGGGACGGTTTAGGGTCCAGGTGAGGGTACGACAACGCTTTAGGGGGAGCGTACGTGTGAGGGCGCGGGTTAGTGTCAGCGTACGGGTTAGGATTAGGGGCCGGGTGAGGGTCAGGCTTCGGGGAAGGGTTAGGGTTAGGGTTCGGGCTAGGGTTAGGGTTAGGGGACGGGGACGGTTTAGGGTCCAGGTGAGGGTACGACAACGCTTTAGGGGGAGCGTACGTGTGAGGGCGCGGGTTAGTGTCAGCGTACGGGTTAGGATTAGGGGCCGGGTGAGGGTCAGGCTTCGGGGAAGGGTTAGGGTTAGGGTTCGGTCTAGCGTTAGGGTTAGGGGAAGGGGACGGTTTAGTGTCCAGGTGAGGGTACGACAACGCTTTAGGGGGAGCGTACGTGTGAGGGCGTGGGTTAGTGTCAGTGTACGGGTTAGGATTAGGGCACGGGTGAGGGTCAGGCTTCGGGGAAGGGTTAGGGTTAGGGTTCGGCCTAGGGTTAGGGTTAGTGGAAGGGGACGGTTTAGGGTCCAGGTGAGGGTACGACAACGCTTTAGGGGGAGCGTACGTGTGAGGGCGCGGGTTAGTGTCAGCGTACGGGTTAGGATTAGCGGACGGGTGAGGGTAAGGCTTCGGGGAAGGGTTAGGGTTAGGGTTCGGGCTAGGGTTAGGGTTAGGGGACGGGGACGGTTTAGGGTCCAGGTGAGGGTACGACAACGCTTTAGGGGGAGCGTACGTGTGAGGGCGCTTGTTAGTGTCAGCGTACGGGTTAGGATTAGGGGACGTGTGAGGGTCAGGCTTCTGGGAAGCGTTAGGGTTAGGGTTCGTGCTAGGGTTAGGGTTAGGGGACGGGGACGGTTTAGGGTCCAGGTGAGGGTACGACAACACTTTAGGGGGAGCGTACGTGTGAGGGCGCGGGTTAGTGTCAGCGTACGGGTTAGGATTAGGGACGGGTGAGGGGCAGGCTTCGGGGAAGGGTTAGGGTTAGGGTTCGGGCTAGGGTTAGGGTTAGGGGACGGGGACGGTTTAGGGTCCAGGTGAGGGTACGACAACGCTTTAGGGGGAGCGTACGTGTGAGGGCGCGGGTTAGTGTCAGCGTAAGGGTTAGGATTAGGAGACGGGTGAGGGTCAGGCTTCAGGGAAGGGTTAGGGTTAGGGTTCGGGCTAGGGTTAGGGTTAGGGGACGGGGACGGTTTAGGGTCCAGGTGAGGGTACGACAACGCTTTAGGGGGAGCGTACGTGTGAGGGCGCGGGTTAGTGTCAGCGTACGGGTTAGGATTTGGGGCCGGGTGAGGGTCAGGCTTCGGGGAAGGGTTAGGGTTAGGGTTCGGGCTAGGGTTAGGGTTAGGGGACGGGGACGGTTTAGGGTCCAGGTGAGGGTACGACAACGCTTTAGGGGGAGCGTACGTGTGAGGGCGCGGGTTAGTGTCAGCGTACGGGTTAGGATTAGGGGCCGGGTGAGGGTCAGGCTTCGGGGAAGGGTTAGGGTTAGGGTTCGGTCTAGCGTTAGGGTTAGGGGAAGGGGACGGTTTAGTGTCCAGGTGAGGGTACGACAACGCTTTAGGGGGAGCGTACGTGTGAGGGCGTGGGTTAGTGTCAGTGTACGGGTTAGGATTAGGGCACGGGTGAGGGTCAGGCTTCGGGGAAGGGTTAGGGTTAGGGTTCGGCCTAGGGTTAGGGTTAGTGGAAGGGGACGGTTTAGGGTCCAGGTGAGGGTACGACAACGCTTTAGGGGGAGCGTACGTGTGAGGGCGCGGGTTAGTGTCAGCGTACGGGTTAGGATTAGCGGACGGGTGAGGGTCAGGCTTCGGGGAAGGGTTAGGGTTAGGGTTCGGGCTAGGGTTAGGGTTAGGGGACGGGGACGGTTTAGGGTCCAGGTGAGGGTACGACAACGCTTTAGGGGGAGCGTACGTGTGAGGGCGCTTGTTAGTGTCAGCGTACGGGTTAGGATTAGGGGACGTGTGAGGGTCAGGCTTCTGGGAAGCGTTAGGGTTAGGGTTCGTGCTAGGGTTAGGGTTAGGGGACGGGGACGGTTTAGGGTCCAGGTGAGGGTACGACAACACTTTAGGGGGAGCGTACGTGTGAGGGCGCGGGTTAGTGTCAGCGTACGGGTTAGGATTAGGGGACGGGTGAGGGGCAGGCTTCGGGGAAGGGTTAGGGTTAGGGTTCGGGCTAGGGTTAGGGTTAGGGGACGGGGACGGTTTAGGGTCCAGGTGAGGGTACGACAACGCTTTAGGGGGAGCGTACGTGTGAGGGCGCGGGTTAGTGTCAGCGTACGGGTTAGGATAAGGGGACGGGTGAGGGTCAGGCTTCGGGGAAGGGTTAGGGTTAGGGTTCGGTCTAGGGTTAGGGTTAGGGGATGGGGACGTTTAGGGTCCAGGTGAGGGTACGACAACGCTTTAGGGGGAGCGTACGTGTGAGGGCGCGGTTTAGTGTCAGCGTACGGGTTAGGATTACGGCAAGGGTGAGGGTCAGGCTTCGGGGAGGGGTTAGGGTTAGGGTTCGGGCTAGGGTTAGGGTTAGGGGACGGGGATGGTTTAGGGTCCAGGTGAGGGTACGACAACGCTTTAGGGGGAGCGTACGTGTGAGGGCGCGGGTTAGTGTCAGCGTACGGGTTAGGATTAGGGGACGGGTGAGGGGCAGGCTTCGGGGAAGGGTTAGGGTTAGGGTTCGGGCTAGGGTTAGGGTTAGGGGACGGGGACGGTTTAGGGTCCAGGTGAGGGTACGACAACGCTTTAGGGGGAGCGTACGTGTGAGGGCGCGGGTTAGTGTCAGCGTAAGGGTTAGGATTAGGAGACGGGTGAGGGTCAGGCTTCGGGGAAGGGTTAGGGTTAGGGTTCGGGCTAGGGTTAGGGTTAGGGGACGGGGACGGTTTAGGGTCCAGGTGAGGGTACGACAACGCTTTAGGGGGAGCGTACGTGTGAGGGTGCGGGTTAGTGTCAGCGTACGGGTTAGGATTAGGGGCCGGGTGAGGGTCAGGCTTCGGGGAAGGGTTAGGGTTAGGGTTCGGGCTAGGGTTAGGGTTAGGGGACGGGGACGGTTTAGGGTCCAGGTGAGGGTACGACAACGCTTTAGGGGGAGCGTACGTGTGAGGGCGCGGGTTAGTGTCAGCGTACGGGTTAGGATTAGGGGCCGGGTGAGGGTCAGGCTTCGGGGAAGGGTTAGGGTTAGGGTTCGATCTAGGGTTAGTGTTAGTGGAAGGGGACGGTTTAGGGTCCAGGTGAGGGTACGACAACGCTTTAGGGGGAGCGTACGTGTGAGGGCGCGGTTTAGTGTTAGCGTACGGGTTAGGATTACGGCAAGGGTGAGGGTCAGGCTTCGGGGAGGTGTTAGGGTTAGGGTTCGGGCTAGGGTTAGGGTTAGGGGACGGGGATGGTTTAGGGTCCAGGTGAGGGTACGACAACGCTTTAGGGGGAGCGTACGTGTGAGGGCGCGGGTTAGTGTCAGCGTACGGGTTAGGATTAGGGGACGGGTGAGGGGCAGGCTTCGGGGAAGGGTTAGGGTTAGGGTTCGGGCTAGGGTTAGGGTTAGGGGACGGGGACGGTTTAGGGTCCAGGTGAGGGTACGACAACGCTTTAGGGGGAGCGTACGTGTGAGGGCGCGGGTTAGTGTCAGCGTAAGGGTTAGGATTAGGAGACGGGTGAGGGTCAGGCTTCGGGGAAGGGTTAGGGTTAGGGTTCGGGCTAGGGTTAGGGTTAGGGGACGGGGACGGTTTAGGGTCCAGGTGAGGGTACGACAACGCTTTAGGGGGAGCGTACGTGTGAGGGCGCGGGTTAGTGTCAGCGTACGGGTTAGGATTAGGGGCCGGGTGAGGGTCAGGCTTCGGGGAAGGGTTAGGGTTAGGGTTCGGGCTAGGGTTAGGGTTAGGGGACGGGGACGGTTTAGGGTCCAGGTGAGGGTACGACAACGCTTTAGGGGGAGCGTACGTGTGAGGGCGCGGGTTAGTGTCAGCGTACGGGTTAGGATTAGGGGACGGGTGAGGGTCAGGCTTCGGGGAAGGGTTAGGGTTAGGGTTCGGGCTAGGGTTAGGGTTAGGGGACGGGGACGGTTTAGGGTCCAGGTGAGGGTACGACAACGCTTTAGGGGGAGCGTACGTGTGAGGGCGCTTGTTAGTGTCAGCGTACGGGTTAGGATTAGGGGACGTGTGAGGGTCAGGCTTCTGGGAAGCGTTAGGGTTAGGGTTCGGGCTAGGGTTAGGGTTAGGGGACGGGGACGGTTTAGGGTCCAGGTGAGGGTACGACAACGCTTTAGGGGAGCGTACGTGTGAGGGTGTGGGTTAGTTTCAGAGTACGGGTTAGGATTAGGGGACGGGTGAGGGTCAGGCTTCGGGGAAGGGTTAGGGTTAGGGTTCGGGCTAGGGTTAGGGTTAGGGGACTGGGACGGTTTAGGGTCCAGGTGAGGGTACGACAACGCTTTAGGGGGAGCGTACGTGTGAGGGCGCGGGTTAGTGTCAGCGTACGGGTTCGGATTAGGGGACGGGTGAGGGTCAGGCTTTGGGGAAGGGTTAGGGTTAGGGTTCGGGCTAGGGTTAGGGTTAGGGGACGGGGACGGTTTAGGGTCCAGGTGAGGGTACGACAACGCTTTAGGTGGAGCGTACGTGTGAGGGCGCGGGTTAGTGTCAGCGTACGGGTTAAGATTAGGGGACGGGTGAGGGTCAGGCTTCGGGGAAGGGTTAGGGTTAGGGTTCGGGCTAGGGTTAGGGTTAGGGGACGGGGACGGTTTAGGGTCCAGGTGAGGGTACGACAACACTTTAGGGGGAGCGTACGTGTGAGGGCGCGGGTTAGTGTCAGCGTACGGGTTAGGATTAGGGGACGGGTGAGGGGCAGGCTTCGGGGAAGGGTTAGGGTTAGGGTTCGGGCTAGGGTTAGGGTTAGGGGACGGGGACGGTTTAGGGTCCAGGTGAGGGTACGACAACGCTTTAGGGGGAGCGTACGTGTGAGGGCGCGGGTTAGTGTCAGCGTAAGGGTTAGGATTAGGAGACGGGTGAGGGTCAGGCTTCGGGGAAGGGTTAGGGTTAGGGTTCGGGCTAGGGTTAGGGTTAGGGGACGGGGACGGTTTAGGGTCCAGGTGAGGGTACGACAACGCTTTAGGGGGAGCGTACGTGTGAGGGCGTGGGTTAGTGTCAGCGTACGGGTTAGGATTAGGGGCCGGGTGAGGGTCAGGCTTCGGGGAAGGGTTAGGGTTAGGGTTCGGGCTAGGGTTAGGGTTAGGGGACGGGGACGGTTTAGGGTCCAGGTGAGGGTACGACAACGCTTTAGGGGGAGCGTACGTGTGAGGGCGCGGTTTAGTGTTAGCGTACGGGTTAGGATTACGGCAAGGGTGAGGGTCAGGCTTCGGGGAGGTGTTAGGGTTAGGGTTCGGGCTAGGGTTAGGGTTAGGGGACGGGGATGGTTTAGGGTCCAGGTGAGGGTACGACAACGCTTTAGGGGGAGCGTACGTGTGAGGGCGCGGGTTAGTGTCAGCGTACGGGTTAGGATTAGGGGACGGGTGAGGGGCAGGCTTCGGGGAAGGGTTAGGGTTAGGGTTCGGGCTAGGGTTAGGGTTAGGGGACGGGGACGGTTTAGGGTCCAGGTGAGGGTACGACAACGCTTTAGGGGGAGCGTACGTGTGAGGGCGCGGGTTAGTGTCAGCGTAAGGGTTAGGATTAGGAGACGGGTGAGGGTCAGGCTTCGGGGAAGGGTTAGGGTTAGGGTTCGGGCTAGGGTTAGGGTTAGGGGACGGGGACGGTTTAGGGTCCAGGTGAGGGTACGACAACGCTTTAGGGGGAGCGTACGTGTGAGGGCGCGGGTTAGTGTCAGCGTACGGGTTAGGATTAGGGGCCGGGTGAGGGTCAGGCTTCGGGGAAGGGTTAGGGTTAGGGTTCGGGCTAGGGTTAGGGTTAGGGGACGGGGACGGTTTAGGGTCCAGGTGAGGGTACGACAACGCTTTAGGGGGAGCGTACGTGTGAGGGCGCGGGTTAGTGTCAGCGTACGGGTTAGGATTAGGGGCCGGGTGAGGGTCAGGCTTCGGGGAAGGGTTAGGGTTAGGGTTCGGTCTAGCGTTAGGGTTAGGGGAAGGGGACGGTTTAGTGTCCAGGTGAGGGTACGACAACGCTTTAGGGGGAGCGTACGTGTGAGGGCGTGGGTTAGTGTCAGTGTACGGGTTAGGATTAGGGGACGGGTGAGGGTCAGGCTTCGGGGAAGGGTTAGGGTTAGGGTTCGGCCTAGGGTTAGGGTTAGTGGAAGGGGACGGTTTAGGGTCCAGGTGAGGGTACGACAACGCTTTAGGGGGAGCGTACGTGTGAGGGCGCGGGTTAGTGTCAGCGTACGGGTTAGGATTAGCGGACGGGTGAGGGTAAGGCTTCGGGGAAGGGTTAGGGTTAGGGTTCGGGCTAGGGTTAGGGTTAGGGGACGGGGACGGTTTAGGGTCCAGGTGAGGGTACGACAACGCTTTAGGGGGAGCGTACGTGTGAGGGCGCTTGTTAGTGTCAGCGTACGGGTTAGGATTAGGGGACGTGTGAGGGTCAGGCTTCTGGGAAGCGTTAGGGTTAGGGTTCGTGCTAGGGTTAGGGTTAGGGGACGGGGACGGTTTAGGGTCCAGGTGAGGGTACGACAACACTTTAGGGGGAGCGTACGTGTGAGGGCGCGGGTTAGTGTCAGCGTACGGGTTAGGATTAGGGGACGGGTGAGGGGCAGGCTTCGGGGAAGGGTTAGGGTTAGGGTTCGGGCTAGGGTTAGGGTTAGGGGACGGGGACGGTTTAGGGTCCAGGTGAGGGTACGACAACGCTTTAGGGGGAGCGTACGTGTGAGGGCGCGGGTTAGTGTCAGCGTAAGGGTTAGGATTAGGAGACGGGTGAGGGTCAGGCTTCGGGGAAGGGTTAGGGTTAGGGTTCGGGCTAGGGTTAGGGTTAGGGGACGGGGACGGTTTAGGGTCCAGGTGAGGGTACGACAACGCTTTAGGGGGAGCGTACGTGTGAGGGCGCGGGTTAGTGTCAGCGTACGGGTTAGGATTAGGGGCCGGGTGAGGGTCAGGCTTCGGGGAAGGGTTAGGGTTAGGGTTCGGGCTAGGGTTAGGGTTAGGGGACGGGGACGGTTTAGGGTCCAGGTGAGGGTACGACAACGCTTTAGGGGGAGCGTACGTGTGAGGGCGCGGGATAGTGTCAGCGTACGGGTTAGGATTAGGGGCCGGGTGAGGGTCAGGCTTCGGGGAAGGGTTAGGGTTAGGGTTCGGTCTAGCGTTAGGGTTAGGGGAAGGGGACGGTTTAGTGTCCAGGTGAGGGTACGACAACGCTTTAGGGGGAGCGTACGTGTGAGGGCGTGGGTTAGTGTCAGTGTACGGGTTAGGATTAGGGCACGGGTGAGGGTCAGGCTTCGGGGAAGGGTTAGGGTTAGGGTTCGGCCTAGGGTTAGGGTTAGTGGAAGGGGACGGTTTAGGGTCCAGGTGAGGGTACGACAACGCTTTAGGGGGAGCGTACGTGTGAGGGCGCGGGTTAGTGTCAGCGTACGGGTTAGGATTAGCGGACGGGTGAGGGTCAGGCTTCGGGGAAGGGTTAGGGTTAGGGTTCGGGCTAGGGTTAGGGTTAGGGGACGGGGACGGTTTAGGGTCCAGGTGAGGGTACGACAACGCTTTAGGGGGAGCGTACGTGTGAGGGCGCTTGTTAGTGTCAGCGTACGGGTTAGGATTAGGGGACGTGTGAGGGTCAGGCTTCTGGGAAGCGTTAGGGTTAGGGTTCGTGCTAGGGTTAGGGTTAGGGGACGGGGACGGTTTAGGGTCCAGGTGAAGATACGACAACGCTTTAGGGGGAGCGTACGTGTGAGGGCGCGGGTTAGTGTCAGCGTATGGGTTAGGATTAGGGCACGGGTGAGGGTCAGGCTTCGGGGAAGGGTTAGGGTTAGGGTTCGGGCTAGGGTTAGGGTTAGGGGACGGGGACGGTTTAGGGTCCAGGTGAGGGTACGACAACGCTTTAGGGGGAGCGTACGTGTGAGGGCGCGGGTTAGTGTCAGCGTACGGGTTAGGATTAGGGGACGGGTGAGGGTCAGGCTTTGGGGAAGGGTTAGGGTTAGGGTTCGGGCTAGGGTTAGGGTTAGGGGACGGGGACGGTTTAGGGTCCAGGTGAGGGTACGACAACGCTTTAGGGGGAGCGTACGTGTGAGGGCGCGGGTTAGTGTCAGCGTACGGGTTAGGATTAGGGGACGGGTGAGGGTCAGGCTTCGGGGAAGGGTTAGGGTTAGGGTTCGGGCTAGGGTTAGGGTTAGGGGACGGGGACGGTTTAGGGTCCAGGTGAGGGTACGACAACGTTTTAGGGGAAGCGTACGTGTGAGGGCGCGGGTTAGTGTCAGCGTACGGTTTAGGATTAGGGGACGGGTGAGGGTCAGGCTTCGGGGAAGGGTTAGGGTTAGAGTTCGGGCTAGGGTTAGGGTTAGGGGACGGGAACGGTTTAGGTTCCAGGTGAGGGTACGACAACGCTTTAGGGGGAGCGTACGTGTGAGGGCGCGGGTTAGTGTCAGCGTACCGGTTAGGATTAGGGGACGGGTGAGGTTGAGGCTTCGGGGAAGGGTTAGGGTTAGGGTTCGGGCTAGGGTTAGGGTTAGGGGACGGGGACGGTTTAGGGTCCAGGTGAGGGTACGACAACGCTTTAGGGGGAGCGTACGTGTGACGGCGCGGGTTAGTGTCAGCGTACGGGTTAGGATTAGGGGACGTGTGAGTGTCAGGCTTCGGGGAAGGGTTAGGGTTAGGGTTCGGGCTAGGGTTAGGGTTAGGAGACGGGGACGATTTAGGGTCCAGGTGAGGGTACGACAACGCTTTAGGGGGAGCGTACGTGTGAGGGCGCGGGTTAGTGTCAGCGTACGGGTTAGGATTAGGGGACGGGTGAGGGTCAGGCTTCGGGGAAGGGTTAGGTTTAGGGTTCGGGCTAGGGTTAGGGTAAGGGGACGGGGACGGTTTAGGGTCCAGGTGAGGGTACGACAACGCTTTAGGGGGAGCGTACGTGTTAGGGCGCGGGTTAGTGTCAGCGTACGGGTTAGGATTAGGGGACGGGTGAGGTTGAGGCTTCGGGGAAGGGTTAGGGTTAGGGTTCGGGCTAGGGTTAGGGTTAGGGGATGGGGACGGTTTAGGGTCCAGGTGAGGGTAGGACAACGCTTTAGGGGGAGCGTACGTGTGAGGGCGCGGGTTAGTGTCAGCGTACGGGTTAGGATTAGGGGACGGGTGAGGGTCAGGGTTCGGGGAAGGGTTAGGGTTAGGGTTCGGGCTAGGGTTAGGGTTAGGGGACGGGGACGGTTTAGGGTCCAGGTGAGGGTACGACAACGCTTTAGGGGAAGCGTACGTGTGAGGGCGCGGGTTAGTGTCAGCGTACGGTTTAGGATTAGGGGACGGGTGAGGATCAGGCTTTTGGGAAGGGTTAGGGTTAGGGTTCGGGCTAGGGTTAGGGTTACGGGACGGGGACGGTTTAGGGTCCAGGTGAGGGTACGACAACGCTTTATGGGGAGCGTACGTGTGAGGGCGCGGGTTAGTGTCAGCGTACGGGTTAGGATTAGGGGACGGGTGAGGGTCAGGCTTCGGGGAAGTGTTAGGGTTAGGGTTCGGGCTAGGGTTAGTGTTAGGGGACGGGGACGGTTTAGGGTCCAGGTGAGGGTACGACAACGCTTTAGGGGGAGCGTACGTGTGAGGGCGCGGGTTAGTGTCAGCGAACGGGTTAGGATTAGGGGACGGGTGAGGGTCAGGCTTCGGGGAAGTGTTAGGGTTAGGGTTCGGGCTAGGGTTAGTGTTAGGGGACGGGGACGGTTTAGGGTCCAGGTGAGGGTAGGACAACGCTTTAGGGGGAGCGTACGTGTGAGGGCGCGGGTTAGTGTCAGCGTACGGGTTAGGATTAGGGGACGGGTGAGGGTCAGGGTTCGGGGAAGGGTTAGGGTTAGGGTTCGGGCTAGGGTTAGGGTTAGGGGACGGGGACGGTTTAGGGTCCAGGTGAGGGTACGACAACGCTTTAGGGGAAGCGTACGTGTGAGGGCGCGGGTTAGTGTCAGCGTACGGTTTAGGATTAGGGGACGGGTGAGGATCAGGCTTTTGGGAAGGGTTAGGGTTAGGGTTCGGGCTAGGGTTAGGGTTACGGGACGGGGACGGTTTAGGGTCCAGGTGAGGGTACGACAACGCTTTATGGGGAGCGTACGTGTGAGGGCGCGGGTTAGTGTCAGCGTACGGGTTAGGATTAGGGGACGTGTGAGGGTCAGGCTTCGGGGAAGGGTTAGGGTTAGGGTTCGGGCTAGGGTTAGGGTTACGGGACGGGGACGGTTTAGGGTCCAGGTGAGGGTACGACAACGCTTTAGGGGGAGCGTACGTGTGAGGGCGCGGGTTAGTGTCAGCGTACGGGTTAGGATTAGGGGACGGGTGAGGGTCAGGCTTCGGGGAAGTGTTAGTGTTAGGGTTCGGGCTAGGGTTAGTGTTAGGGGACGGGGACGGTTTAGGGTCCAGGTGAGGGTACGACAACGCTTTAGGGGGAGCGTACGTGTGAGGGCGCGGGTTAGTGTCAGCGTACGGGTTAGGATTAGGGGACGTGTGAGGGTCAGGCTTCGGGGAAGGGTTAGGGTTAGGGTTCGGTCTAGGGTTAGGGTTAGGGGATGGGGACGTTTAGGGTCCAGGTGAGGGTACGACAACGCTTTAGGGGGAACGTACGTGTGAGGGCGCGGTTTAGTGTCAGCGTACGGGTTAGGATTACGGCAAGGGTGAGGGTCAGGCTTCGGGGAGGGGTTAGGGTTAGGGTTCGGGCTAGGGTTAGGGTTAGGGGACGGGGATGGTTTAGGGTCCAGGTGAGGGTACGACAACGCTTTAGGGTGAGCGTACGTGTGAGGGCGCGGGTTAGTGTCAGCGTACGGGTTAGGATTAGGGGACGGGTGAGGGTCAGGCTTCGGGGAAGGGTTACGGTTAGGGTTTGGGCTAGGGTTAGGGTTAGGGGACGGGGACGGTTTAGGGTCCAGGTGAAGATACGACAACACTTTAGGGGGAGCGTACGTGTGAGGGCGCGGGTTAGTGTCAGCGTACGGGTTAGGATTAGGGGACGGGTGAGGGTGAGGCTTCGGGGAAGGGTTAGGGTTAGGGTTCGGGCTAGGGTTAGGGGTAGGGGACGGGGACGGTTTAGGGTCCAGGTGAGGGTACGACAACGCTTTAGGGGGAGCGTACGTGTGAGGGCGCGGGTTAGTGTCAGCGTACGGGTTAGGATTAGCGGACGGGTGAGGGTCAGGCTTCGGGGAAGGGTTAGGGTTAGGGTTCGGGCTAGGGTTAGGGTTAGGGGACGGGGACGGTTTAGGGTCCAGGTGAGGGTACGACAACGCTTTAGGGGGAGCGTACGTGTGAGGGCGCTTGTTAGTGTCAGCGTACGGGTTAGGATTAGGGGACGTGTGAGGGTCAGGCTTCTGGGAAGCGTTAGGGTTAGGGTTCGTGCTAGGGTTAGGGTTAGGGGACGGGGACGGTTTAGGGTCCAGGTGAGGGTACGACAACACTTTAGGGGGAGCGTACGTGTGAGGGCGCGGGTTAGTGTCAGCGTACGGGTTAGGATTAGGGGACGGGTGAGGGGCAGGCTTCGGGGAAGGGTTAGGGTTAGGGTTCGGGCTAGGGTTAGGGTTAGGGGACGGGGACGGTTTAGGGTCCAGGTGAGGGTACGACAACGCTTTAGGGGGAGCGTACGTGTGAGGGCGCGGGTTAGTGTCAGCGTAAGGGTTAGGATTAGGAGACGGGTGAGGGTCAGGCTTCGGGGAAGGGTTAGGGTTAGGGTTCGGGCTAGGGTTAGGGTTAGGGGACGGGGACGGTTTAGGGTCCAGGTGAGGGTACGACAACGCTTTAGGGGGAGCGTACGTGTGAGGGCGCGGGTTAGTGTCAGCGTACGGGTTAGGATTAGGGGCCGGGTGAGGGTCAGGCTTCGGGGAAGGGTTAGGGTTAGGGTTCGGGCTAGGGTTAGGGTTAGGGGACGGGGACGGTTTAGGGTCCAGGTGAGGGTACGACAACGCTTTAGGGGGAGCGTACGTGTGAGGGCGCGGGTTAGTGTCAGCGTACGGGTTAGGATTAGGGGCCGGGTGAGGGTCAGGCTTCGGGGAAGGGTTAGGGTTAGGGTTCGGTCTAGCGTTAGGGTTAGGGGAAGGGGACGGTTTAGTGTCCAGGTGAGGGTACGACAACGCTTTAGGGGGAGCGTACGTGTGAGGGCGTGGGTTAGTGTCAGTGTACGGGTTAGGATTAGGGCACGGGTGAGGGTCAGGCTTCGGGGAAGGGTTAGGGTTAGGGTTCGGCCTAGGGTTAGGGTTAGTGGAAGGGGACGGTTTAGGGTCCAGGTGAGGGTACGACAACGCTTTAGGGGGAGCGTACGTGTGAGGGCGCGGGTTAGTGTCAGCGTACGGGTTAGGATTAGCGGACGGGTGAGGGTCAGGCTTCGGGGAAGGGTTAGGGTTAGGGTTCGGGCTAGGGTTAGGGTTAGGGGACGGGGACGGTTTAGGGTCCAGGTGAGGGTACGACAACGCTTTAGGGGGAGCGTACGTGTGAGGGCGCTTGTTAGTGTCAGCGTACGGGTTAGGATTAGGGGACGTGTGAGGGTCAGGCTTCTGGGAAGCGTTAGGGTTAGGGTTCGTGCTAGGGTTAGGGTTAGGGGACGGGGACGGTTTAGGGTCCAGGTGAGGGTACGACAACACTTTAGGGGGAGCGTACGTGTGAGGGCGCGGGTTAGTGTCAGCGTACGGGTTAGGATTAGGGGACGGGTGAGGGGCAGGCTTCGGGGAAGGGTTAGGGTTAGGGTTCGGGCTAGGGTTAGGGTTAGGGGACGGGGACGGTTTAGGGTCCAGGTGAGGGTACGACAACGCTTTAGGGGGAGCGTACGTGTGAGGGCGCGGGTTAGTGTCAGCGTAAGGGTTAGGATTAGGAGACGGGTGAGGGTCAGGCTTCGGGGAAGGGTTAGGGTTAGGGTTCGGGCTAGGGTTAGGGTTAGGGGACGGGGACGGTTTAGGGTCCAGGTGAGGGTACGACAACGCTTTAGGGGGAGCGTACGTGTGAGGGCGTGGGTTAGTGTCAGCGTACGGGTTAGGATTAGGGGCCGGGTGAGGGTCAGGCTTCGGGGAAGGGTTAGGGTTAGGGTTCGGGCTAGGGTTAGGGTTAGGGGACGGGGACGGTTTAGGGTCCAGGTGAGGGTACGACAACGCTTTAGGGGGAGCGTACGTGTGAGGGCGCGGGTTAGTGTCAGCGTACGGGTTAGGATTAGGGGCCGGGTGAGGGTCAGGCTTCGGGGAAGTGTTAGGGTTAGTGTTCGGTCTAGGGTTAGGGTTAGGGGAAGGGGACGGTTTAGTGTCCAGGTGAGGGTACGACAACGCTTTAGGGGGAGCGTACGTGTGAGGGCGCGGGTTAGTGTCAGTGTACGGGTTAGGATTAGGGCACGGGTGAGGGTCAGGCTTCGGGGAAGGGTTAGGGTTAGGGTTCGGCCTAGGGTTAGGGTTAGTGGAAGGGGACGGTTTAGGGTCCAGGTGAGGGTACGACAACGCTTTAGGGGGAGCGTACGTGTGAGGGCGCGGGTTAGTGTCAGCGTACGGGTTAGGATTAGGGGACGGGTGAGGGTCAGGCTTCGGGGAAGGGTTAGGGTTAGGGTTCGGGCTAGGGTTAGGGTTAGGGGACGGGGACGGTTTAGGGTCCAGGTGAGGGTACGACAACGCTTTAGGGGGAGCGTACGTGTGAGGGCGCTTGTTAGTGTCAGCGTACGGGTTAGGATTAGGGGACGTGTGAGGGTCAGGCTTCTGGGAAGCGTTAGGGTTAGGGTTCGGGCTAGGGTTAGGGTTAGGGGACGGGGACGGTTTAGGGTCCAGGTGAAGATACGACAACGCTTTAGGGGGAGCGTACGTGTGAGGGCGCGGGTTAGTGTCAGCGTATGGGTTAGGATTAGGGCACGGGTGAGGGTCAGGCTTCGGGGAAGGGTTAGGGTTAGGGTTCGGGCTAGGGTTAGGGTTAGGGGACGGGGACGGTTTAGGGTCCAGGTGAGGGTACGACAACGCTTTAGGGGGAGCGTACGTGTGAGGGCGCGGGTTAGTGTCAGCGTACGGGTTAGGATTAGGGGACGGGTGAGGGTCAGGCTTTGGGGAAGGGTTAGGGTTAGGGTTCGGGCTAGGGTTAGGGTTAGGGGACGGGGACGGTTTAGGGTCCAGGTGAGGGTACGACAACGCTTTAGGGGGAGCGTACGTGTGAGGGCGCGGGTTAGTGTCAGCGTACGGGTTAGGATTAGGGGACGGGTGAGGGTCAGGCTTCGGGGAAGTGTTAGGGTTAGGGTTCGGGCTAGGGTTAGGGTTAGGGGACGGGGACGGTTTAGGGTCCAGGTGAGGGTACGACAACGTTTTAGGGGAAGCGTACGTGTGAGGGCGCGGGTTAGTGTCAGCGTACGGTTTAGGATTAGGGGACGGGTGAGGGTCAGGCTTCGGGGAAGGGTTAGGGTTAGAGTTCGGGCTAGGGTTAGGGTTAGGGGACGGGAACGGTTTAGGTTCCAGGTGAGGGTACGACAACGCTTTAGGGGGAGCGTACGTGTGAGGGCGCGGGTTAGTGTCAGCGTACCGGTTAGGATTAGGGGACGGGTGAGGTTGAGGCTTCGGGGAAGGGTTAGGGTTAGGGTTCGGGCTAGGGTTAGGGTTAGGGGACGGGGACGGTTTAGGGTCCAGGTGAGGGTACGACAACGCTTTAGGGGGAGCGTACGTGTGACGGCGCGGGTTAGTGTCAGCGTACGGGTTAGGATTAGGGGACGTGTGAGTGTCAGGCTTCGGGGAAGGGTTAGGGTTAGGGTTCGGGCTAGGGTTAGGGTTAGGAGACGGGGACGATTTAGGGTCCAGGTGAGGGTACGACAACGCTTTAGGGGGAGCGTACGTGTGAGGGCGCGGGTTAGTGTCAGCGTACGGGTTAGGATTAGGGGACGGGTGAGGGTCAGGCTTCGGGGAAGGGTTAGGTTTAGGGTTCGGGCTAGGGTTAGGGTAAGGGGACGGGGACGGTTTAGGGTCCAGGTGAGGGTACGACAACGCTTTAGGGGGAGCGTACGTGTTAGGGCGCGGGTTAGTGTCAGCGTACGGGTTAGGATTAGGGGACGGGTGAGGTTGAGGCTTCGGGGAAGGGTTAGGGTTAGGGTTCGGGCTAGGGTTAGGGTTAGGGGATGGGGACGGTTTAGGGTCCAGGTGAGGGTAGGACAACGCTTTAGGGGGAGCGTACGTGTGAGGGCGCGGGTTAGTGTCAGCGTACGGGTTAGGATTAGGGGACGGGTGAGGGTCAGGGTTCGGGGAAGGGTTAGGGTTAGGGTTCGGGCTAGGGTTAGGGTTAGGGGACGGGGATGGTTTAGGGTCCAGGTGAGGGTACGACAACGCTTTAGGGGAAGCGTACGTGTGAGGGCGCGGGTTAGTGTCAGCGTACGGTTTAGGATTAGGGGACGGGTGAGGATCAGGCTTTTGGGAAGGGTTAGGGTTAGGGTTCGGGCTAGGGTTAGGGTTACGGGACGGGGACGGTTTAGGGTCCAGGTGAGGGTACGACAACGCTTTATGGGGAGCGTACGTGTGAGGGCGCGGGTTAGTGTCAGCGTACGGGTTAGGATTAGGGGACGTGTGAGGGTCAGGCTTCGGGGAAGGTTTAGGGTTAGGGTTCGGGCTAGGGTTAGGGTTACGGGACGGGGACGGTTTAGGGTCCAGGTGAGGGTACGACAACGCTTTAGGGGGAGCGTACGTGTGAGGGCGCGGGTTAGTGTCAGCGTACGGGTTAGGATTAGGGGACGGGTGAGGGTCAGGCTTCGGGGAAGTGTTAGTGTTAGGGTTCGGGCTAGGGTTAGTGTTAGGGGACGGGGACGGTTTAGGGTCCAGGTGAGGGTACGACAACGCTTTAGGGGGAGCGTACGTGTGAGGGCGCGGGTTAGTGTCAGCGTACGGGTTAGGATTAGGGGACGTGTGAGGGTCAGGCTTCGGGGAAGGGTTAGGGTTAGGGTTCGGGCTAGGGTTAGGGTTAGGAGACGGGGACGGTTTAGGGTCCAGGTGAGGGTACGACAACGCTTTAGTGGGAGCGTACGTGTGAGGGCGCGGGTTAGTGTCAGCGTACGGGTTAGGATTAGGGGACGGGTGAGGGTCAGGCTTCGGGGAAGGGTTAGGTTTATGGTTCGGGCTAGGGTTAGGGTTAGGGGACGGGGACGGTTTAGGGTCCAGGTGAGGGTACGACAACGCTTTAGGGGGAGTGTACGTGTTAGGGCGCGGGTTAGTGTCAGCGTACGGGTTAGGATTAGGGGACGGGTGAGGGTCAGGCTTCGGGGAAGTGTTAGGGTTAGGGTTCGGGCTAGGTTTAGGGTTAGGGGACGGGGACGGTTTAGGGTCCAGGTGAGGGTACGACAACGCTTTAGGGGGAGCGTACGTGTGAGGGCGCGGGTTAGTGTCAGCGTACGGGTTAGGATTAGGGGACGGGTGAGGGTCAGGCTTCGGGGAAGGGTTAGGGTTAGGGTTCGGTCTAGGGTTAGGGTTAGGGGATGGGGACGTTTAGGGTCCAGGTGAGGGTACGACAACGCTTTAGGGGGAACGTACGTGTGAGGGCGCGGTTTAGTGTCAGCGTACGGGTTAGGATTACGGCAAGGGTGAGGGTCAGGCTTCGGGGAGGGGTTAGGGTTAGGGTTCGGGCTAGGGTTAGGGTTAGGGGACGGGGATGGTTTAGGGTCCAGGTGAGGGTACGACAACGCTTTAGGGTGAGCGTACGTGTGAGGGCGCGGGTTAGTGTCAGCGTACGGGTTAGGATTAGGGGACGTGTGAGGGTCAGGCTTCGGGGAAGGGTTACGGTTAGGGTTTGGGCTAGGGTTAGGGTTAGGGGACGGGGACGGTTTAGGGTCCAGGTGAAGATACGACAACACTTTAGGGGGAGCGTACGTGTGAGGGCGCGGGTTAGTGTCAGCGTACGGGTTAGAATTAGGGGACGGGTGAGGGTCAGGCTTCGGGGAAGGGTTAGGGTTAGGGTTCGGGCTAGGGTTAGGGGACGGGGACGGGGACGGTTTAGGGTCCAGGTGAGGGTACGACAACGCTTTAGGGGGAGCGTACGTGTGAGGGCGCGGGTTAGTGTCAGCGTACGGGTTAGGATTAGGGGACGGGTGAGGGTCAGGCTTAGGGGAAGGGTTAGGGTTAGGGTTCGGGCTAGGGTTAGGGTTAGGGGACGGGGACGGTTTAGGGTCCAGGTGAGGGTACGACAACGCTTTAGGGGAAGCGTACGTGTGAGGGCGCGGGTTAGTGTCAGCGTACGGTTTAGGATTAGGGGACGGGTGAGGGTCAGGCTTCGGGGAAGGGTTAGGGTTAGAGTTCGGGCTAGGGTTACGGTTAGGGGACGGGAACGGTTTAGGGTCCAGGTGAGGGTACGAAAACGCTTTAGGGGGAGCGTACGTGTGAGGGCGCGGGTTAGTGTCAGCGTATGGGTTAGGATTAGGGGACGGGTGAGGGTGAGGCTTCGGGGAAGGGTTAGGGTTAGGGTTCGGGCTAGGGTTAGGGGTAGGGGACGGGGACGGTTTAGGGTCCAGGTGAGGGTAGGACCACGCTTTAGGGGGAGCGTACGTGTGAGGGCGCGGGTTAGTGTCAGCGTACGGGTTAGGATTAGGGGACGGGTGAGGGTCACGCTTCGGGGAAGGGTTAGGGTTAGGGTTCGGTCTAGGGTTAGGGTTAGGGGATGGGGACGGTGTAGGGTCCAGGTGAGGGTACGACAACGCTTTAGGGGGAGCGTACGTGTGAGGGCGCGGTTTAGTCTCAGCGTACGGGTTAGGATTAGGGGAAGGGTGAGGGTCAGGCTTCGGGGAAGTGTTAGGGTTAGGGTTCGGGCTAGGGTTAGGGTTAGGGGACGGGGATGGTTTAGGGTCCAGGTGAGGGTACGACAACACTTTAGGGGGAGCGTACGTGTGAGGGCGCGGGTTAGTGTCAGCGTACGGGTTAGGATTAGGGGACGGGTGAGGGTCAGGCTTCGGGGAAGTGTTAGGGTTAGGGTTCGGGCTAGGGTTAGGGTTAGGGGACGGGGATGGTTTAGGGTCCAGGTGAGGGTACGACAACGCTTTAGGGGGAGCGTACGTGTGAGGGCGCGGGTTAGTGTCAGCGTACGGGTTAGGATTAGGGGCCGGGTGAGGGTCAGGCTTCGGGGAAGAGTTAGGGTTAGGGTTCGGGCTAGGGTTACGGTTAGGGGACGGGGACGGTTTAGGGTCCAGGTGAGGGTACGACAATGCTTTAGGGGGAGCGTACGTGTGAGGGCGCGGGTTAGTGTCAGCGTACGGGTTAGGATTAGGGGACGGGTGAGGGTCAGGCTTCGGGGAAGTGTTAGGGTTAGGGTTCGGGCTAGGGTTAGGGTTAGGGGACGGGGACGGTTTAGGGTCCAGGTGAGGGTACGACAACGCTTTAGGGGAAGCGTACGTGTGAGGGCGCGGGTTAGTGTCAGCGTACGCTTTAGGATTAGGGGACGGGTGAGGGTCAGGCTTCGGGGAAGGGTTAGGGTTAGGGTTCGGGCTAGGGTTAGGGTTACGGGACGCGGACGGTTTAGGGTCCAGGTGACGGTAAGACAACGCTTTAGGGGGAGCGTACGTGTGAGGGCGCGGGTTAGTGTCAGCGTACGGGTTAGGATTAGGGGACGGGTGAGGGTCAGGCTTCGGGGAAGTGTTAGTGTTAGGGTTCGGGCTAGGGTTAGTGTTAGGGGACGGGGACGGTTTAGGGTCCAGGTGAGGGTACGACAACGCTTTAGGGGGAGCGTACGTGTGAGGGCGCGGGTTAGTGTCAGCGTACGGGTTAGGATTAGGGGACGGGTGAGGGTCAGGCTTCGGGGAAGGGTTAGGTTTATGGTTCGGGCTAGGGTTAGGGTTAGGGGATGGGGACGTTTAGGGTCCAGGTGAGGGTACGACAACGCTTTAGGGGGAGCGTACGTGTGAGGGCGCGGTTTAGTGTCAGCGTACGGGTTAGGATTACGGCAAGGGTGAGGGTCAGGCTTCGGGGAGGGGTTAGGGTTAGGGTTCGGGCTAGGGTTAGGGTTAGGGGACGGGGATGGTTTAGGGTCCAGGTGAGGGTACGACAACGCTTTAGGGGGAGCGTACGTGTGAGGGCGCGGGTTAGTGTCAGCGTACGGGTTAGGATTAGGGGACGGGTGAGGGGCAGGCTTCGGGGAAGGGTTAGGGTTAGGGTTCGGGCTAGGGTTAGGGTTAGGGGACGGGGACGGTTTAGGGTCCAGGTGAGGGTACGACAACGCTTTAGGGGGAGCGTACGTGTGAGGGCGCGGGTTAGTGTCAGCGTACGGGTTAGGATTAGGGGCCGGGTGAGGGTCAGGCTTCCGGGAAGGGTTAGGGTTAGGTTTCGGGCTAGGGTTAGGGTTAGGGGACGGGGACGGTTTAGGGTCCAGGTGAGGGTACGACAACGCTTTAGGGGGAGCGTACGTGTGAGGGCGCGGGTTAGTGTCAGCGTACGGGTTAGGATTAGGGGCCGGGTGAGGGTCAGGCTTCGGGGAAGGGTTAGGGTTAGGGTTCGGGCTAGGGTTAGGGTTAGGGGACGGGGACGGTTTAGGGTCCAGGTGAGGGTACGACAACGCTTTAGGGGGAGCGTACGTGTGAGGGCGCGGGTTAGTGTCAGCGTACGGGTTAGGATTAGGGGCCGGGTGAGGGTCAGGCTTCGGGGAAGTGTTAGGGTTAGTGTTCGGTCTAGGGTTAGGGTTAGGGGAAGGGGACGGTTTAGTGTCCAGGTGAGGGTACGACAACGCTTTAGGGGGAGCGTACGTGTGAGGGCGCGGGTTAGTGTCAGTGTACGGGTTAGGATTAGGGCACGGGTGAGGGTCAGGCTTCGGGGAAGGGTTAGGGTTAGGGTTCGGCCTAGGGTTAGGGTTAGTGGAAGGGGACGGTTTAGGGTCCAGGTGAGGGTACGACAACGCTTTAGGGGGAGCGTACGTGTGAGGGCGCGGGTTAGTGTCAGCGTACGGGTTAGGATTAGGGGACGGGTGAGGGTCAGGCTTCGGGGAAGGGTTAGGGTTAGGGTTCGGGCTAGGGTTAGGGTTAGGGGACGGGGACGGTTTAGGGTCCAGGTGAGGGTACGACAACGCTTTAGGGGGAGCGTACGTGTGAGGGCGCTTGTTAGTGTCAGCGTACGGGTTAGGATTAGGGGACGTGTGAGGGTCAGGCTTCTGGGAAGCGTTAGGGTTAGGGTTCGGGCTAGGGTTAGGGTTAGGGGACGGGGACGGTTTAGGGTCCAGGTGAAGATACGACAACGCTTTAGGGGGAGCGTACGTGTGAGGGCGCGGGTTAGTGTCAGCGTATGGGTTAGGATTAGGGCACGGGTGAGGGTCAGGCTTCGGGGAAGGGTTAGGGTTAGGGTTCGGGCTAGGGTTAGGGTTAGGGGACGGGGACGGTTTAGGGTCCAGGTGAGGGTACGACAACGCTTTAGGGGGAGCGTACGTGTGAGGGCGCGGGTTAGTGTCAGCGTACGGGTTAGGATTAGGGGACGGGTGAGGGTCAGGCTTTGGGGAAGGGTTAGGGTTAGGGTTCGGGCTAGGGTTAGGGTTAGGGGACGGGGACGGTTTAGGGTCCAGGTGAGGGTACGACAACGCTTTAGGGGGAGCGTACGTGTGAGGGCGCGGGTTAGTGTCAGCGTACGGGTTAGGATTAGGGGACGGGTGAGGGTCAGGCTTCGGGGAAGGGTTAGGGTTAGGGTTCGGGCTAGGGTTAGGGTTAGGGGACGGGGACGGTTTAGGGTCCAGGTGAGGGTACGACAACGTTTTAGGGGAAGCGTACGTGTGAGGGCGCGGGTTAGTGTCAGCGTACGGTTTAGGATTAGGGGACGGGTGAGGGTCAGGCTTCGGGGAAGGGTTAGGGTTAGAGTTTGGGCTAGGGTTAGGGTTAGGGGACGGGAACGGTTTAGGTTCCAGGTGATGGTACGACAACGCTTTAGGGGGAGCGTACGTGTGAGGGCGCGGGTTAGTGTCAGCGTACCGGTTAGGATTAGGGGACGGGTGAGGTTGAGGCTTCGGGGAAGGGTTAGGGTTAGGGTTCGGGCTAGGGTTAGGGTTAGGGGACGGGGACGGTTTAGGGTCCAGGTGAGGGTACGACAACGCTTTAGGGGGAGCGTACGTGTGACGGCGCGGGTTAGTGTCAGCGTACGGGTTAGGATTAGGGGACGTGTGAGTGTCAGGCTTCGGGGAAGGGTTAGGGTTAGGGTTCGGGCTAGGGTTAGGGTTAGGAGACGGGGACGATTTAGGGTCCAGGTGAGGGTACGACAACGCTTTAGGGGGAGCGTACGTGTGAGGGCGCGGGTTAGTGTCAGCGTACGGGTTAGGATTAGGGGACGGGTGAGGGTCAGGCTTCGGGGAAGGGTTAGGTTTAGGGTTCGGGCTAGGGTTAGGGTAAGGGGACGGGGACGGTTTAGGGTCCAGGTGAGGGTACGACAACGCTTTAGGGGGAGCGTACGTGTTAGGGCGCGGGTTAGTGTCAGCGTACGGGTTAGGATTAGGGGACGGGTGAGGTTGAGGCTTCGGGGAAGGGTTAGGGTTAGGGTTCGGGCTAGGGTTAGGGTTAGGGGATGGGGACGGTTTAGGGTCCAGGTGAGGGTAGGACAACGCTTTAGGGGGAGCGTACGTGTGAGGGCGCGGGTTAGTGTCAGCGTACGGGTTAGGATTAGGGGACGGGTGAGGGTCAGGGTTCGGGGAAGGGTTAGGGTTAGGGTTCGGGCTAGGGTTAGGGTTAGGGGACGGGGACGGTTTAGGGTCCAGGTGAGGGTACGACAACGCTTTAGGGGAAGCGTACGTGTGAGGGCGCGGGTTAGTGTCAGCGTACGGTTTAGGATTAGGGGACGGGTGAGGATCAGGCTTTTGGGAAGGGTTAGGGTTAGGGTTCGGGCTAGGGTTAGGGTTACGGGACGGGGACGGTTTAGGGTCCAGGTGAGGGTACGACAACGCTTTATGGGGAGCGTACGTGTGAGGGCGCGGGTTAGTGTCAGCGTACGGGTTAGGATTAGGGGACGGGTGAGGGTCAGGCTTCGGGGAAGTGTTAGGGTTAGGGTTCGGGCTAGGGTTAGTGTTAGGGGACGGGGACGGTTTAGGGTCCAGGTGAGGGTACGACAACGCTTTAGGGGGAGCGTACGTGTGAGGGCGCGGGTTAGTGTCAGCGTACGGGTTAGGATTAGGGGACGGGTGAGGGTCAGGCTTCGGGGAAGTGTTAGGGTTAGGGTTCGGGCTAGGGTTAGTGTTAGGGGACGGGGACGGTTTAGGGTCCAGGTGAGGGTAGGACAACGCTTTAGGGGGAGCGTACGTGTGAGGGCGCGGGTTAGTGTCAGCGTACGGGTTAGGATTAGGGGACGGGTGAGGGTCAGGGTTCGGGGAAGTGTTAGGGTTAGGGTTCGGGCTAGGGTTAGGGTTAGGGGACGGGGACGGTTTAGGGTCCAGGTGAGGGTACGACAACGCTTTAGGGGAAGCGTACGTGTGAGGGCGCGGGTTAGTGTCAGCGTACGGTTTAGGATTAGGGGACGGGTGAGGATCAGGCTTTTGGGAAGGGTTAGGGTTAGGGTTCGGGCTAGGGTTAGGGTTACGGGACGGGGACGGTTTAGGGTCCAGGTGAGGGTACGACAACGCTTTATGGGGAGCGTACGTGTGAGGGCGCGGGTTAGTGTCAGCGTACGGGTTAGGATTAGGGGACGTGTGAGGGTCAGGCTTCGGGGAAGGGTTAGGGTTAGGGTTCGGGCTAGGATTAGGGTTACGGGACGGGGACGGCTTAGGGTCCAGGTGAGGGTACGACAACGCTTTAGGGGGAGCGTACGTGTGAGGGCGCGGGTTAGTGTCAGCGTACGGGTTAGGATTAGGGGACGGGTGAGGGTCAGGCTTCGGGGAAGTGTTAGGGTTAGGGTTCGGGCTAGGGTTAGTGTTAGGGGACGGGGACGGTTTAGGGTCCAGGTGAGGGTACGACAACGCTTTAGGGGGAGCGTACGTGTGAGGGCGCGGGTTAGTGTCAGCGTACGGGTTAGGATTAGGGGACGTGTGAGGGTCAGGCTTCGGGGAAGGGTTAGGGTTAGGGTTCGGGCTAGGGTTAGGGTTAGGAGACGGGGACGATTTAGGGTCCAGGTGAGGGTACGACAACGCTTTAGTGGGAGCGTACGTGTGAGGGCGCGGGTTAGTGTCAGCGTACGGGTTAGGATTAGGGGATGGGTGAGGGTCAGGCTTCGGGGAAGGGTTAGGTTTATGGTTCGGGCTAGGGTTAGGGTTAGGGGACGGGGACGGTTTAGGGTCCAGGTGAGGGTACGACAACGCTTTAGGGGGAGTGTACGTGTTAGGGCGCGGGTTAGTGTCAGCGTACGGGTTAGGATTAGGGGACGGGTGAGGGTCAGGCTTCGGGGAAGTGTTAGGGTTAGGGTTCGGGCTAGGTTTAGGGTTAGGGGACGGGGACGGTTTAGGTTCCAGGTGAGGGTACGACAACGCTTTAGGGGGAGCGTACGTGTGAGGGCGCGGGTTAGTGTCAGCGTACGGGTTAGGATTAGGGGACGGGTGAGGGTCAGGCTTCGGGGAAGGGTTAGGGTTAGGGTTCGGTCTAGGGTTAGGGTTAGGGGATGGGGACGTTTAGGGTCCAGGTGAGGGTACGAGAACGCTTTAGGGGGAACGTACGTGTGAGGGCGCGGTTTAGTGTCAGCGTACGGGTTAGGATTACGGCAAGGGTGAGGGTCAGGCTTCGGGGAGGGGTTAGGGTTAGGGTTCGGGCTAGGGTTAGGGTTAGGGGACGGGGATGGTTTAGGGTCCAGGTGAGGGTACGACAACGCTTTAGGGTGAGCGTACGTGTGAGGGCGCGGGTTAGTGTCAGCGTACGGGTTAGGATTAGGGGACGGGTGAGGGTCAGTCTTCGGGGAAGGGTTAGGGTTAGGGTTTGGGCTAGGGTTAGGGTTAGGGGACGGGGACGGTTTAGGGTCCAGGTGAAGATACGACAACACTTTAGGGGGAGCGTACGTGTGAGGGCGCGGGTTAGTGTCAGCGTACGGGTTAGAATTAGGGGACGGGTGAGGGTCAGGCTTCGGGGAAGGGTTAGGGTTAGGGTTCGGGCTAGGGTTAGGGGACGGGGACGGGGACGGTTTAGGGTCCAGGTGAGGGTACGACAACGCTTTAGGGGGAGCGTACGTGTGAGGGCGCGGGTTAGTGTCAGCGTACGGGTTAGGATTAGGGGACGGGTGAGGGTCAGGCTTAGGGGAAGGGTTAGGGTTAGGGTTCGGGCTAGGGTTAGGGTTAGGGGACGGGGACGGTTTAGGGTCCAGGTGAGGGTACGACAACGCTTTAGGGGAAGCGTACGTGTGAGGGCGCGGGTTAGTGTCAGCGTACGGTTTAGGATTAGGGGACGGGTGAGGGTCAGGCTTCGGGGAAGGGTTAGGGTTAGAGTTCGGGCTAGGGTTACGGTTAGGGGACGGGAACGGTTTAGGGTCCAGGTGAGGGTACGAAAACGCTTTAGGGGGAGCGTACGTGTGAGGGCGCGGGTTAGTGTCAGCGTACGGGTTAGGATTAGGGGACGGGTGAGGGTGAGGCTTCGGGGAAGGGTTAGGGTTAGGTTTCGGGCTAGGGTTAGGGGTAGGGGACGGGGACGGTTTAGGGTCCAGGTGAGGGTACGACCACGCTTTAGGGGGAGCGTACGTGTGAGGGCGCGGGTTAGTGTCAGCGTACGGGTTAGGATTAGGGGACGGGTGAGGGTCACGCTTCGGGGAAGGGTTAGGGTTAGGGTTCGGTCTAGGGTTAGGGTTAGGGGATGGGGACGTTTAGGGTCCAGGTGAGGGTACGACAACGCTTTAGGGGGAGCGTACGTGTGAGGGCGCGGTTTAGTGTCAGCGTACGGGTTAGGATTACGGCAAGGGTGAGGGTCAGGCTTCGGGGAGGGGTTAGGGTTAGGGTTCGGGCTAGGGTTAGGGTTAGGGGACGGGGATGGTTTAGGGTCCAGGTGAGGGTACGACAACGCTTTAGGGGGAGCGTACGTGTGAGGGCGCGGGTTAGTGTCAGCGTACGGGTTAGGATTAGGGGACGGGTGAGGGGCAGGCTTCGGGGAAGGGTTAGGGTTAGGGTTCGGGCTAGGGTTAGGGTTAGGGGACGGGGACGGTTTAGGGTCCAGGTGAGGGTACGACAACGCTTTAGGGGGAGCGTACGTGTGAGGGTGCGGGTTAGTGTCAGCGTACGGGTTAGGATTAGGGGCCGGGTGAGGGTCAGGTTCCGGGAAGGGTTAGGGTTAGGTTTCGGGCTAGGGTTAGGGTTAGGGGACGGGGACGGTTTAGGGTCCAGGTGAGGGTACGACAACGCTTTAGGGGGAGCGTACGTGTGAGGGCGCGGGTTAGTGTCAGCATACGGGTTAGGATTAGGGGCCGGGTGAGGGTCAGGCTTCGGGGAAGGGTTAGGGTTAGGGTTCGGTCTAGGGTTAGGGTTAGGGGAAGGGGACGGTTTAGTGTCCAGGTGAGGGTACGACAACGCTTTAGGGGGAGCATACGTGTGAGGGCGCAGGTTAGTGTCAGTGTACGGGTTAGGATTAGGGCACGGGTGAGGGTCAGGCTTCGGGGAAGGGTTAGGGTTAGGGTTCGGCCTAGGGTTAGGGTTAGTGGAAGGGGACGGTTTAGGGTCCAGGTGAGGGTACGACAACGCTTTAGGGGGAGCGTACGTGTGAGGGCGCGGTTTAGTGTTAGCGTACGGGTTAGGATTACGGCAAGGGTGAGGGTCAGGCTTCGGGGAGGTGTTAGGGTTAGGGTTCGGGCTAGGGTTAGGGTTAGGGGACGGGGATGGTTTAGGGTCCAGGTGAGGGTACGACCACGCTTTAGGGGGAGCGTACGTGTGAGGGCGCGGGTTAGTGTCAGCGTACGGGTTAGGATTAGGGGACGGGTGAGGGGCAGGCTTCGGGGAAGGGTTAGGGTTAGGGTTCGGGCTAGGGTTAGGGTTAGGGGACGGGGACGGTTTAGGGTCCAGGTGAGGGTACGACAACGCTTTAGGGGGAGCGTACGTGTGAGGGCGCGGGTTAGTGTCAGCGTAAGGTTTAGGATTAGGAGACGGGTGAGGGTCAGGCTTCGGGGAAGGGTTAGGGTTAGGGTTCGGGCTAGGGTTAGGGTTAGGGGACGGGGACGGTTTAGGGTCCAGGTGAGGGTACGACAACGCTTTAGGGGGAGCGTACGTGTGAGGGTGTGGGTTAGTTTCAGCGTACGGGTTAGGATTAGGGGACGGGTGAGGGTCAGGCTTCGGGGAAGGGTTAGGGTTAGGGTTCGGGCTAGGGTTAGGGTTAGGGGACTGGGACGGTTTAGGGTCCAGGTGAGGGTACGACAACGCTTTAGGGGGAGCGTACGTGTGAGGGCGCGGGTTAGTGTCAGCGTACGGGTTCGGATTAGGGGACGGGTGAGGGTCAGGCTTTGGGGAAGGGTTAGGGTTAGGGTTCGGGCTAGGGTTAGGGTTAGGGGACGGGGACGGTTTAGGGTCCAGGTGAGGGTACGACAACGCTTTAGGTGGAGCGTACGTGTGAGGGCGCGGGTTAGTGTCAGCGTACGGGTTAAGATTAGGGGACGGGTGAGGGTCAGGCTTCGGGGAAGGGTTAGGGTTAGGGTTCGGGCTAGGGTTAGGGTTAGGGGACGGGGACGGTTTAGGGTCCAGGTGAGGGTACGACGACACTTTAGGGGGAGCGTACGTGTGAGGGCGCGGGTTAGTGTCAGCGTACGGGTTAGGATTAGGGGACGGGTGAGGGGCAGGCTTCGGGGAAGGGTTAGGGTTAGGGTTCGGGCTAGGGTTAGGGTTAGGGGACGGGGACGGTTTAGGGTCCAGGTGAGGGTACGACAACGCTTTAGGGGGAGCGTACGTGTGAGGGCGCGGGTTAGTGTCAGCGTAAGGGTTAGGATTAGGAGACGGGTGAGGGTCAGGCTTCGGGGAAGGGTTAGGGTTAGGGTTCGGGCTAGGGTTAGGGTTAGGGGACGGGGACGGTTTAGGGTCCAGGTGAGGGTACGACAACGCTTTAGGGGGAGCGTACGTGTGAGGGCGCGGGTTAGTGTCAGCGTAAGGGTTAGGATTAGGAGACGGGTGAGGGTCAGGCTTCGGGGAAGGGTTAGGGTTAGGGTTCGGGCTAGGGTTAGGGTTAGGGGACGGGGACGGTTTAGGGTCCAGGTGAGGGTACGACAACGCTTTAGGGGGAGCGTACGTGTGAGGGCGCGGGTTAGTGTCAGCGTACGGGTTAGGATTAGGGGCCGGGTGAGGGTCAGGCTTCGGGGAAGGGTTAGGGTTAGGGTTCGGGCTAGGGTTAGGGTTAGGGGACGGGGACGGTTTAGGGTCCAGGTGAGGGTACGACAACGCTTTAGGGGGAGCATACGTGTGAGGGCGCGGGTTAGTGTCAGCGTAAGTGTTAGGATTAGGAGACGGGTGAGGGTCAGGCTTCGGGGAAGGGTTAGGGTTAGGGTTCGGGCTAGGGTTAGGGTTAGGGGACGGGGACGGTTTAGGGTCCAGGTGAGGGTACGACAACGCTTTAGGGGGAGCGTACGTGTGAGGGCGCGGGTTAGTGTCAGCGTACGGGTTAGGATTAGGGGCCGGGTGAGGGTCAGGCTTCGGGGAAGGGTTAGGGTTAGGGTTCGGGCTAGGGTTAGGGTTAGGGGACGGGGACGGTTTAGGGTCCAGGTGAGGGTACGACAACGCTTTAGGGGGAGCGTACGTGTGAGGGCGCGGGTTAGTGTCAGCGTAAGGGTTAGGATTAGGGGCCGGGTGAGGGTCAGGCTTCGGGGAAGGGTTAGGGTTAGGGTTCGGTCTAGGGTTAGGGTTAGGGGAAGGGGACGGTTTAGGGTCCAGGTGAGGGTACGACAACGCTTTAGGGGGAGCGTACGTGTGAGGGCGCGGGTTAGTGTCAGCGTACGGGTTAGGATTAGGGGACGGGTGAGGGTCAGGCTTCGGGGAAGGGTTAGGGTTAGGGTTCGGGCTAGGGTTAGGGTTAGGGGACGGGGACGGTTTAGGGTCCAGGTGAGGGTACGACAACGCTTTAGGTGGAGCGTACGTGTGAGGGCGCTTGTTAGTGTCAGCGTACGGGTTAGGATTAGGGGACGTGTGAGGGTCAGGCTTCTGGGAAGCGTTAGGGTTAGGGTTCGGGCTAGGGTTAGGGTTAGGGGACGGGGACGGTTTAGGGTCCAGGTGAAGATACGACAACGCTTTAGGGGGAGCGTACGTGTGAGGGCGCGGGTTAGTGTCAGCGTATGGGTTAGGATTAGGGCACGGGTGAGGGTCAGGCTTCGGGGAAGGGTTAGGGTTAGGGTTCGGGCTAGGGTTAGGGTTAGGGGACGGGGACGGTTTAGGGTCCAGGTGAGGGTACGACAACGCTTTAGGGGGAGCGTACGTGTGAGGGCGCGGGTTAGTGTCAGCGTACGGGTTAGGATTAGGGGACGGGTGAGGGTCAGGCTTCGGGGAAGGGTTAGGGTTAGGGTTCGGGCTAGGGTTAGGGTTAGGGGACGGGGACGGTTTAGGGTCCAGGTGAGGGTACGACAACGCTTTAGGGGGAGCGTACGTGTGAGGGCGCGGGTTAGTGTCAGCGTACGGGTTAGGATTAGGGGACGGGTGAGGGTCAGGCTTCGGGGAAGGGTTAGGGTTAGGGTTCGGGCTAGGGTTAGGGTTAGGGGACGGGGACGGTTTAGGGTCCAGGTGAGGGTACGACAACGCTTTAGGGGAAGCGTACGTGTGAGGGCGCGGGTTAGTGTCAGCGTACGGTTTAGGATTAGGGGACGGGTGAGGTTGAGGCTTCGGGGAAGGGTTAGGGTTAGGGTTCGGGCTAGGGTTAGGGTTAGGGGACGGGGACGGTTTAGGGTCCAGGTGAGGGTACGACAACGCTTTAGGGGGAGCGTACGTGTGAGGGCGCGGGTTAGTGTCAGCGTACGGGTTAGGATTAGGGGACGGGTGAGGGTCAGGCTTCGGGGAAGTTTTAGGTTTAGGGTTCGGGCTAGGGTTAGGGTTAGGGGACGGGGACGGTTTAGGGTCCAGGTGAGGGTACGACAATGCTTTAGGGGGAGCGTACGTGTGAGGGCGCGGGTTAGTTTCAGCGTACGGGTTAGGATTAGGGGACGGGTGAGGGGCAGGCTTCGGGGAAGGGTTAGGGTTAGGGTTCGGGCTAGGGTTAGGGTTAGGGGACGGGGACGGTTTAGGGTCCAGGTGAGGGTACGACAACGCTTTAGGGGGAGCGTACGTGTGAGGGCGCGGGTTAGTGTCAGCGTACGGGTTAGGATTAGGGGCCGGGTGAGGGTCAGGCTTCGGGGAAGTGTTAGGGTTAGGGTTCGGGCTAGGGTTAGGGTTAGGGGACGGGGACGGTTTAGGGTCCAGGTGAGGGTAGGACAACGATTTAGGGGGAGCGTACGTGTGAGGGCGCGGGTTAGTGTCAGCGTACGGGTTAGGATTAGGGGACGGGTGAGGGTCAGGCTTCGGGGAAGGGTTAGGGTTAGGGTTCGGGCTAGGGTTAGGGTTAGGGGACGGGGACGGTTTAGGGTCCAGGTGAGGGTACGACAACGCTTTACGGGAAGCGTACGTGTGAGGGCGCGGGTTAGTGTCAGCGTACGGTTTAGGATTAGGGGACGGGTGAGGATCAGGCTTCTGGGAAGGGTTAGGGTTAGGGTTCGGGCTAGGGTTAGGGTTACGGGACGGGGACGGTTTAGGGTCCAGGTGAGGGTACGACAACGCTTTAGGGGGAGCGTACGTGTGAGGGCGCGGGTTAGTGTCAGCGTACGGGTTAGGATTAGGGGACGGGTGAGGGTCAGGCTTCGGGGAAGGGTTAGGGTTAGGGTTCGGGCTAGGGTTAGGGTTACGGGACGGGGACGGTTTAGGGTCCAGGTGAGGGTACGACAACGCTTTAGGGGGAGCGTACGTGTGAGGGCGCGGGTTAGTGTCAGCGTACGGGTTAGGATTAGGGGCCGGGTGAGGGTCAGGCTTCGGGGAAGGGTTAGGGTTAGGGTTCGGGCTAGGGTTAGGGTTAGGGGACGGGGACGGTTTAGGGTCCAGGTGAGGGTACGACAACGCTTTAGGGGGAGCGTACGTGTGAGGGCGCGGGTTAGTGTCAGCGTACGGGTTAGGATTAGGGGACGTGTGAGGGTCAGGCTTCGGGGAAGGGTTAGGGTTAGGGTTCGGGCTAGGGTTAGGGTTAGGGGACGGGGACGGTTTAGGGTCCAGGTGAAGATACGACAACGCTTTAGGGGGAGCGTACGTGTGAGGGCGCGGGTTAGTGTCAGCGTATGGGTTAGGATTAGGGCACGGGTGAGGGTCAGGCTTCGGGGAAGGGTTAGGGTTAGGGTTCGGGCTAGGGTTAGGGTTAGGGGACGGGGACGGTTTAGGGTCCAGGTGAGGGTACGACAACGCTTTAGGGGGAGCGTACGTGTGAGGGCGCGGGTTAGTGTCAGCGTACGGGTTAGGATTAGGGGACGGGTGAGGGTCAGGCTTCGGGGAAGGGTTAGGGTTAGGGTTCGGGCTAGGGTTAGGGTTAGGGGACGGGGACGGTTTAGGGTCCAGGTGAGGGTACGACAACGCTTTAGGGGGAGCGTACGTGTGAGGGCGCGGGTTAGTGTCAGCGTACGGGTTAGGATTAGGGGACGGGTGAGGGTCAGGCTTCGGGGAAGGGTTAGGGTTAGGGTTCGGGCTAGGGTTAGGGTTAGGGGACGGGGACGGTTTAGGGTCCAGGTGAGGGTACGACAACGCTTTAGGGGAAGCGTACGTGTGAGGGCGCGGGTTAGTGTCAGCGTACGGTTTAGGATTAGGGGACGGGTGAGGGTCAGGCTTCGGGGAAGGGTTAGGGTTAGAGTTCGGGCTAGGGTTAGGGTTAGGGGACGGGAACGGTTTAGGTTCCAGGTGAGGGTACGACAACGCTTTAGGGGGAGCGTACGTGTGAGGGCGCGGGTTAGTGTCAGCGTACCGGTTAGGATTAGGGGACGGGTGAGGTTGAGGCTTCGGGGAAGGGTTAGGGTTAGGGTTCGGGCTAGGGTTAGGGTTAGGGGACGGGGACGGTTTAGGGTCCAGGTGAGGGTACGACAACGCTTTAGGGGGAGCGTACGTGTGAGGGCGCGGGTTAGTGTCAGCGTACGGGTTAGGATTAGGGGACGGGTGAGGGTCAGGCTTCGGGGAAGGGTTAGGGTTAGGGTTCGGGCTAGGGTTAGGGATAGGAGACGGGGACGATTTAGGGTCCAGGTGAGGGTACGACAACGCTTTAGGGGGAGCGTACGTGTGAGGGCGCGGGTTAGTGTCAGCGTACGGGTTAGGATTAGGGGACGGGTGAGGGTCAGGCTTCGGGGAAGGGTTAGGTTTAGGGTTTGGGCTAGGGTTAGGGTTAGGGGACGGGGACGGTTTAGGGTCCAGGTGAGGGTACGACAACGCTTTAGGGGGAGCGTACGTGTTAGGGCGCGGGTTAGTGTCAGCGTACGGGTTAGGATTAGGGGACGGGTGATGTTGAGGCTTCGGGGAAGGGTTAGGGTTAGGGTTCGGGCTAGGGTTAGGGTTAGGGGACGGGGACGGTTTAGGGTCCAGGTGAGGGTACGACAACGCTTTAGGGGGAGCGTACGTGTGAGGGCGCGGGTTAGTGTCAGCGTACGGGTTAGGATTAGGGGACGGGTGAGGGTCAGGCTTCGGGGAAGGGTTAGGGTTAGGGTTCGGGCTAGGGTTAGGGTTAGGGGACGGGGATGGTTTAGGGTCCAGGTGAGGGTACGACAACGCTTTAGGGGGAGCGTACGTGTGAGGGCGCGGGTTAGTGTCAGCGTACGGGTTAGGATTAGGGGCCGGGTGAGGGTCAGGCTTCGGGGAAGGGTTAGGGTTAGGGTTCGGGCTAGGGTTAGGGTTAGGGGACGGGGACGGTTTAGGGTCCAGGTGAGGGTACGACAACGCTTTAGGGGGAGCGTACGTGTGAGGGCGCGGGTTAGTGTCAGCGTAAGGGTTAGGATTAGGGGCCGGGTGAGGGTCAGGCTTCGGGGAAGGGTTAGGGTTAGGGTTCGGTCTAGGGTTAGGGTTAGGGGAAGGGGACGGTTTAGGGTCCAGGTGAGGGTACGACAACGCTTTAGGGGGAGCGTACGTGTGAGGGCGCGGGTTAGTGTCAGCGTACGGGTTAGGATTAGGGGACGGGTGAGGGTCAGGCTTCGGGGAAGGGTTAGGGTTAGGGTTCGGGCTAGGGTTAGGGTTAGGGGACGGGGACGGTTTAGGGTCCAGGTGAGGGTACGACAACGCTTTAGGTGGAGCGTACGTGTGAGGGCGCTTGTTAGTGTCAGCGTACGGGTTAGGATTAGGGGACGTGTGAGGGTCAGGCTTCTGGGAAGCGTTAGGGTTAGGGTTCGGGCTAGGGTTAGGGTAAGGGGACGGGGACGGTTTAGGGTCCAGGTGAAGATACGACAACGCTTTAGGGGGAGCGTACGTGTGAGGGCGCGGGTTAGTGTCAGCGTATGGGTTAGGATTAGGGCACGGGTGAGGGTCAGGCTTCGGGGAAGGGTTAGGGTTAGGGTTCGGGCTAGGGTTAGGGTTAGGGGACGGGGACGGTTTAGGGTCCAGGTGATGGTACGACAACGCTTTAGGGGGAGCGTACGTGTGAGGGCGCGGGTTAGTGTCAGCGTACGGGTTAGGATTAGGGGACGGGTGAGGGTCAGGCTTCGGGGAAGGGTTAGGGTTAGGGTTCGGGCTAGGGTTAGGGTTAGGGGACGGGGACGGTTTAGGGTCCAGGTGAGGGTACGACAACGCTTTAGGGGGAGCGTACGTGTGACGGCGCGGGTTAGTGTCAGCGTATGGGTTAGGATTAGGGGACGGGTGAGGGTCAGGCTTCGGGGAAGGGTTAGGGTTAGGGTTCGGGCTAGGGTTAGGGTTAGGGGACGGGGACGGTTTAGGGTCCAGGTGAGGGTACGACAACGCTTTAGGGGAAGCGTACGTGTGAGGGCGCGGGTTAGTGTCAGCGTACGGTTTAGGATTAGGGGACGGGTGAGGGTCAGGCTTCGGGGAAGGGTTAGGGTTAGAGTTCGGGCTAGGGTTAGGGTTAGGGGACGGGAACGGTTTAGGTTCCAGGTGAGGGTACGACAACGCTTTAGGGGGAGCGTACGTGTGAGGGCGCGGGTTAGTGTCAGCGTAACGGTTAGGATTAGGGGACGGGTGAGGTTGAGGCTTCGGGGAAGGGTTAGGGTTAGGGTTCGGGCTAGGGTTAGGGTTAGGGGATGGGGACGGTTTAGGGTCCAGGTGAGGGTACGACAACGCTTTAGGGGGAGCGTACGTGTGAGGGCGCGGGTTAGTGTCAGCGTACGGGTTAGGATTAGGGGACGTGTGAGTGTCAGGCTTCGGGGAAGGGTTAGGGTTAGGGTTCGGGCTAGGGTTAGGGATAGGAGACGGGGACGATTTAGGGTCCAGGTGAGGGTACGACAACGCTTTAGGGGGAGCGTATGTGTGAGGGCGCGGGTTAGTGTCAGCGTACGGGTTAGGATTAGGGGACGGGTGAGGGTCAGGCTTCGGGGAAGGGTTAGGTTTAGGGTTTGGGCTAGGGTTAGGGTTAGGGGACGGGGACGGTTTAGGGTCCAGGTGAGGGTACGACAACGCTTTAGGGGGAGCGTACGTGTTAGGGCGCGGGTTAGTGTCAGCGTACGGGTTAGGATTAGGGGACGGGTGAGGTTGAGGCTTCGGGGAAGGGTTAGGGTTAGGGTTCGGGCTAGGGTTAGGGTTAGGGGACGGGGACGGTTTAGGGTCCAGGTGAGGGTACGACAACGCTTTAGGGGGAGCGTACGTGTGAGGGCGCGGGTTAGTGTCAGCGTACGGGTTAGGATTAGGGGACGGGTGAGGGTCAGGCTTCGGGGAAGTGTTAGGGTTAGGGTTCGGGCTAGGGTTAGGGTTAGGGGACGGGGACGGTTTAGGGTCCAGGTGAGGGTACGACAATGCTTTAGGGGGAGCGTACGTGTGAGGGCGCGGGTTAGTTTCAGCGTACGGGTTAGGATTAGGGGACGGGTGAGGGGCAGGCTTCGGGGAAGGGTTAGGGTTAGGGTTCGGGCTAGGGTTAGGGTTAGGGGACGGGGACGGTTTAGGGTCCAGGTGAGGGTACGACAACGCTTTAGGGGGAGCGTACGTGTGAGGGCGCGGGTTAGTGTCAGCGTACGGGTTAGGATTAGGGGCCGGGTGAGGGTCAGGCTTCGGGGAAGTGTTAGGGTTAGGGTTCGGGCTAGGGTTAGGGTTAGGGGACGGGGACGGTTTAGGGTCCAGGTGAGGGTAGGACAACGATTTAGGGGGAGCGTACGTGTGAGGGCGCGGGTTAGTGTCAGCGTACGGGTTAGGATTAGGGGACGGGTGAGGGTCAGGCTTCGAGGAAGGGTTAGGGTTAGGGTTCGGGCTAGGGTTAGGGTTAGGGGACGGGGACGGTTTAGGGTCCAGGTGAGGGTACGACAACGCTTTACGGGAAGCGTACGTGTGAGGGCGCGGGTTAGTGTCAGCGTACGGTTTAGGATTAGGGGACGGGTGAGGATCAGGCTTCTGGGAAGGGTTAGGGTTAGGGTTCGGGCTAGGGTTAGGGTTACGGGACGGGGACGGTTTAGGGTCCAGGTGAGGGTACGACAACGCTTTAGGGGGAGCATACGTGTGAGGGCGCGGGTTAGTGTCAGCGTACGGGTTAGGATTAGGGGACGGGTGAGGGTCAGGCTTCGGGGAAGGGTTAGGGTTAGGGTTCGGGCTAGGGTTAGGGTTACGGGACGGGGACGGTTTAGGGTCCAGGTGAGGGTACGACAACGCTTTAGGGGGAGCGTACGTGTGAGGGCGCGGGTTAGTGTCAGCGTACGGGTTAGGATTAGGGGACGGGTGAGGGTCAGGCTTCGGGGAAGGGTTAGGGTTAGGGTTCGGGCTAGGGTTAGGGTTAGGGGACGGGGACGGTTTAGGGTCCAGGTGAGGGTACGACAACGCTTTAGGGGGAGCGTACGTGTGAGGGCGCGGGTTAGTGTCAGCGTACGGGTTAGGATTAGGGGACGTGTGAGGGTCAGGCTTCGGGGAAGGGTTAGGGTTAGGGTTCGGGCTAGGGTTAGGGTTAGGGGACGGGGACGGTTTAGGGTCCAGGTGAGGGTACGACAACGCTTTAGGGGGAGCGTACGTGTGAGGGCGCGGGTTAGTGTCAGCGTAAGGGTTAGGATTAGGGGCCGGGTGAGGGTCAGGCTTCGGGGAAGGGTTAGGGTTAGGGTTCGGTCTAGGGTTAGGGTTAGGGGAAGGGGACGGTTTAGGGTCCAGGTGAGGGTACGACAACGCTTTAGGGGGAGCGTACGTGTGAGGGCGCGGGTTAGTGTCAGCGTACGGGTTAGGATTAGGGGACGGGTGAGGGTCAGGCTTCGGGGAAGGGTTAGGGTTAGGGTTCGGGCTAGGGTTAGGGTTAGGGGACGGGGACGGTTTAGGGTCCAGGTGAGGGTACGACAACGCTTTAGGTGGAGCGTACGTGTGAGGGCGCTTGTTAGTGTCAGCGTACGGGTTAGGATTAGGGGACGTGTGAGGGTCAGGCTTCTGGGAAGCGTTAGGGTTAGGGTTCGGGCTAGGGTTAGGGGACGGGGACGGTTTAGGGTCCAGGTGAAGATACGACAAAGCTTTAGGGGGAGCGTACGTGTGAGGGCGCGGGTTAGTGTCAGCGTATGGGTTAGGATTAGGGCACGGGTGAGGGTCAGGCTTCGGGGAAGGGTTAGGGTTAGGGTTCGGGCTAGGGTTAGGGTTAGGGGACGGGGACGGTTTAGGGTCCAGGTGAGGGTACGACAACGCTTTAGGGGGAGCGTACGTGTGAGGGCGCGGGTTAGTGTCAGCGTACGGGTTAGGATTAGGGGACGGGTGAGGGTCAGGCTTCGGGGAAGGGTTAGGGTTAGGGTTCGGGCTAGGGTTAGGGTTAGGGGACGGGGACGGTTTAGGGTCCAGGTGAGGGTACGACAACGCTTTAGGGGGAGCGTACGTGTGAGGGCGCGGGTTAGTGTCAGCGTACGGGTTAGGATTAGGGGACGGGTGAGGGTCAGGCTTCGGGGAAGGGTTAGGGTTAGGGTTCGGGCTAGGGTTAGGGTTAGGGGACGGGGACGGTTTAGGGTCCAGGTGAGGGTACGACAACGCTTTAGGGGAAGCGTACGTGTGAGGGCGCGGGTTAGTGTCAGCGTACGGTTTAGGATTAGGGGACGGGTGAGGGTCAGGCTTCGGGGAAGGGTTAGGGTTAGAGTTCGGGCTAGGGTTAGGGTTAGGGGACGGGAACGGTTTAGGTTCCAGGTGAGGGTACGACAACGCTTTAGGGGGAGCGTACGTGTGAGGGCGCGGGTTAGTGTCAGCGTACGGGTTAGGATTAGGGGACGTGTGAGTGTCAGGCTTCGGGGAAGGGTTAGGGTTAGGGTTCGGGCTAGGGTTAGGGATAGGAGACGGGGACGATTTAGGGTCCAGGTGAGGGTACGACAACGCTTTAGGGGGAGCGTACGTGTGAGGGCGCGGGTTAGTGTCAGCGTACGGGTTAGGATTAGGGGACGGGTGAGGGTCAGGCTTCGGGGAAGGGTTAGGTTTAGGGTTTGGGCTAGGGTTAGGGTTAGGGGACGGGGACGGTTTAGGGTCCAGGTGAGGGTACGACAACGCTTTAGGGGGAGCGTACGTGTTAGGGCGCGGGTTAGTGTCAGCGTACGGGTTAGGATTAGGGGACGGGTGAGGTTGAGGCTTCGGGGAAGGGTTAGGGTTAGGGTTCGGGCTAGGGTTAGGGTTAGGGGACGGGGACGGTTTAGGGTCCAGGTGAGGGTACGACAACGCTTTAGGGGGAGCGTACGTGTGAGGGCGCGGGTTAGTGTCAGCGTACGGGTTAGGATTAGGGGACGGGTGAGGGTCAGGCTTCGGGGAAGTGTTAGGGTTAGGGTTCGGGCTAGGGTTAGGGTTAGGGGACGGGGACGGTTTATGGTCCAGGTGAGGGTACGACAATGCTTTAGGGGGAGCGTACGTGTGAGGGCGCGGGTTAGTTTCAGCGTACGGGTTAGGATTAGGGGACGGGTGAGGGGCAGGCTTCGGGGAAGGGTTAGGGTTAGGGTTCGGGCTAGGGTTAGGGTTAGGGGACGGGGACGGTTTAGGGTCCAGGTGAGGGTACGACAACGCTTTAGGGGGAGCGTACGTGTGAGGGCGCGGGTTAGTGTCAGCGTACGGGTTAGGATTAGGGGCCGGGTGAGGGTCAGGCTTCGGGGAAGTGTTAGGGTTAGGTTTCGGGCTAGGGTTAGGGTTAGGGGACGGGGACGGTTTAGGGTCCAGGTGAGGGTAGGACAACGATTTAGGGGGAGCGTACGTGTGAGGGCGCGGGTTAGTGTCAGCGTACGGGTTAGGATTAGGGGACGGGTGAGGGTCAGGGTTCGGGGAAGGGTTAGGGTTAGGGTTCGGGCTAGGGTTAGGGTTAGGGGACGGGGACGGTTTAGGGTCCAGGTGAGGGTACGACAACGCTTTACGGGAAGCGTACGTGTGAGGGCGCGGGTTAGTGTCAGCGTACGGTTTAGGATTAGGGGACGGGTGAGGATCAGGCTTCTGGGAAGGGTTAGGGTTAGGGTTCGGGCTAGGGTTAGGGTTACGGGACGGGGACGGTTTAGGGTCCAGGTGAGGGTACGACAACGCTTTAGGGGGAGCGTACGTGTGAGGGCGCGGGTTAGTGTCAGCGTACGGGTTAGGATTAGGGGACGGGTGAGGGTCAGGCTTCGGGGAAGGGTTAGGGTTAGGGTTCGGGCTAGGGTTAGGGTTACGGGACGGGGACGGTTTAGGGTCCAGGTGAGGGTACGACAACGCTTTAGGGGGAGCGTACGTGTGAGGGCGCGGGTTAGTGTCAGCGTACGGGTTAGGATTAGGGGACGGGTGAGGGTCAGGCTTCGGGGAAGGGTTAGGGTTAGGGTTCGGGCTAGGGTTAGGGTTAGGGGACGGGGACGGTTTAGGGTCCAGGTGAGGGTACGACAACGCTTTAGGGGCAGCGTACGTGTGAGGGCGCGGGTTAGTGTCAGCGTACGGGTTAGGATTAGGGGACGTGTGAGGGTCAGGCTTCGGGGAAGGGTTAGGGTTAGGGTTCGGGCTAGGGTTAGGGTTAGGGGACGGGGACGGTTTAGGGTCCAGGTGAGGGTACGACAACGCTTTAGGGGGAGCGTACGTGTGAGGGCGCGGGTTAGTGTCAGCGTAAGGGTTAGGATTAGGGGCCGGGTGAGGGTCAGGCTTCGGGGAAGGGTTAGGGTTAGGGTTCGGTCTAGGGTTAGGGTTAGGGGAAGGGGACGGTTTAGGGTCCAGGTGAGGGTACGACAACGCTTTAGGGGGAGCGTACGTGTGAGGGCGCGGGTTAGTGTCAGCGTACGGGTTAGGATTAGGGGACGGGTGAGGGTCAGGCTTCGGGGAAGGGTTAGGGTTAGGGTTCGGGCTAGGGTTAGGGTTAGGGGACGGGGACGGTTTAGGGTCCAGGTGAGGGTACGACAACGCTTTAGGTGGAGCGTACGTGTGAGGGCGCTTGTTAGTGTCAGCGTACGGGTTAGGATTAGGGGACGTGTGAGGGTCAGGCTTCTGGGAAGCGTTAGGGTTAGGGTTCGGGCTAGGGTTAGGGGTAGGGGACGGGGACGGTTTAGGGTCCAGGTGAAGATACGACAACGCTTTAGGGGGAGCGTACGTGTGAGGGCGCGGGTTAGTGTCAGCGTATGGGTTAGGATTAGGGCACGGGTGAGGGTCAGGCTTCGGGGAAGGGTTAGGGTTAGGGTTCGGGCTAGGGTTAGGGTTAGGGGATGGGGACGGTTTAGGGTCCAGGTGAGGGTACGACAACGCTTTAGGGGGAGCGTACGTGTGAGGGCGCGGGTTAGTGTCAGCGTACGGGTTAGGATTAGGGGACGGGTGAGGGTCAGGCTTCGGGGAAGGGTTAGGGTTAGGGTTCGGGCTAGGGTTAGGGTTAGGGGACGGGGACGGTTTAGGGTCCAGGTGAGGGTACGACAACGCTTTAGGGGGAGCGTACGTGTGAGGGCGCGGGTTAGTGTCAGCGTACGGGTTAGGATTAGGGGACGGGTGAGGGTCAGGCTTCGGGGAAGGGTTAGGGTTAGGGTTCGGGCTAGGGTTAGGGTTAGGGGACGGGGACGGTTTAGGGTCCAGGTGAGGGTACGACAACGCTTTAGGGGAAGCGTACGTGTGAGGGCGCGGGTTAGTGTCAGCGTACGGTTTAGGATTAGGGGACGGGTGAGGGTCAGGCTTCGGGGAAGGGATAGGGTTAGAGTTCGGGCTAGGGTTAGGGTTAGGGGACGGGAACGGTTTAGGTTCCAGGTGAGGGTACGACAACGCTTTAGGGGGAGCGTACGTGTGAGGGCGCGGGTTAGTGTCAGCGTACCGGTTAGGATTAGGGGACGGGTGAGGTTGAGGCTTCGGGGAAGGGTTAGGGTTAGGGTTCGGGCTAGGGTTAGGGTTAGGGGACGGGGACGGTTTAGGGTCCAGGTGAGGGTACGACAACGCTTTAGGGGGAGCGTACGTGTGAGGGCGCGGGTTAGTGTCAGCGTACGGGTTAGGGTTAGGGGACGTGTGAGTGTCAGGCTTCGGGGAAGTGTTAGGGTTAGGGTTCGGGCTAGGGTTAGGGATAGGAGACGGGGACGATTTAGGGTCCAGGTGAGGGTACGACAACGCTTTAGGGGGAGCGTACGTGTGAGGGCGCGGGTTAGTGTCAGCGTACGGGTTAGGATTAGGGGACGTGTGAGGGTCAGGCTTCGGGGAAGGGTTAGGTTTAGGGTTTGGGCTAGGGTTAGGGTTAGGGGACGGGGACGGTTTAGGGTCCAGGTGAGGGTACGACAACGCTTTAGGGGGAGCGTACGTGTTAGGGCGCGGGTTAGTGTCAGCGTACGGGTTAGGATTAGGGGACGGGTGAGGTTGAGGCTTCGGGGAAGGGTTAGGGTTAGGGTTCGGGCTAGGGTTAGGGTTAGGGGACGGGGACGGTTTAGGGTCCAGGTGAGGGTACGACAACGCTTTAGGGGGAGCGTACGTGTGAGGGCGCGGGTTAGTGTCAGCGTACGGGTTAGGATTAGGGGACGGGTGAGGGTCAGGCTTCGGGGAAGTGTTAGGGTTAGGGTTCGGGCTAGGGTTAGGGTTAGGGGACGGGGACGGTTTAGGGTCCAGGTGAGGGTACGACAATGCTTTAGGGGGAGCGTACGTGTGAGGGCGCGGGTTAGTTTCAGCGTACGGGTCAGGATTAGGGGACGGGTGAGGGGCAGGCTTCGGGGAAGTGTTAGGGTTAGGGTTCGGGCTAGGGTTAGGGTTAGGGGACGGGGACGGTTTAGGGTCCAGGTGAGGGTACGACAACGCTTTAGGGGGAGCGTACGTGTGAGGGCGCGGGTTAGTGTCAGCGTACGGGTTAGGATTAGGGGCCGGGTGAGGGTCAGGCTTCGGGGAAGTGTTAGGGTTAGGGTTCGGGCTAGGGTTAGGGTTAGGGGACGGGGACGGTTTAGGGTCCAGGTGAGGGTAGGACAACGATTTAGGGGGAGCGTACGTGTGAGGGCGCGGGTTAGTGTCAGCGTACGGGTTAGGATTAGGGGCCGGGTGAGGGTCAGGGTTCGGGGAAGGGTTAGGGTTAGGGTTCGGGCTAGGGTTAGGGTTAGGGGACGGGGACGGTTTAGGGTCCAGGTGAGGGTACGACAACGCTTTATGGGAAGCGTACGTGTGAGGGCGCGGGTTAGTGTCAGCGTACGGTTTAGGATTAGGGGACGGGTGAGGATCAGGCTTCTGGGAAGGGTTAGGGTTAGGGTTCGGGCTAGGGTTAGGGTTACGGGACGGGGACGGTTTAGGGTCCAGGTGAGGGTACGACAACGCTTTAGGGGGAGCGTACGTGTGAGGGCGCGGGTTAGTGTCAGCGTACGGGTTAGGATTAGGGGACGGGTGAGGGTCAGGCTTCGGGGAAGGGTTAGGGTTAGGGTTCGGGCTAGGGTTAGGGTTACGGGACGGGGACGGTTTAGGGTCCAGGTGAGGGTACGACAACGCTTTAGGGGGAGCGTACGTGTGAGGGCGCGGGTTAGTGTCAGCGTACGGGTTAGGATTAGGGGACGGGTGAGGGTCAGGCTTCGGGGAAGGGTTAGGTTTAGGGTTCGGGCTAGGGTTAGGGTTAGGGGACGGGGACGGTTTAGGGTCCAGGTGAGGGTACGACAACGCTTTAGGGGGAGCGTACGTGTGAGGGCGCGGGTTAGTGTCAGCGTACGGGTTAGGATTAGGGGACGTGTGAGGGTCAGGCTTCGGGGAAGGGTTAGGGTTAGGGTTCGGGCTAGGGTTAGGGTTAGGAGACGGGGACGATTTAGGGTCCAGGTGAGGGTACGACAACGCTTTAGGGGGAGGGTACGTGTGCGGGCGCGGGTTAGTGTCAGCGTACGGGTTAGGATTAGGGGACGGGTGAGGGTCAGGCTTCGGGGAAGGTTTAGGGTTAGGGTTTGGGCTAGGGTTAGGGTTAGGGGACGGGGACGGTTTAGGGTCCAGGTGAGCGTACGACAACGCTTTAGGGGGAGCGTACGTGTTAGGGCGCGGGTTAGTGTCAGCGTACGGGTTAGGATTAGGGGACGGGTGAGGGTCAGGCTTCGGGGAAGTGTTAGGGTTAGGGTTCGGGCTAGGTTTAGGGTTAGGGGACGGGGACGGTTTAGGGTCCAGGTGAGGGTACGACAACGCTTTAGGGGGAGCGTACGTGTGAGGGCGCGGGTTAGTGTCAGCGTACGGGTTAGGATTAGGGGCCGGGTGAGGGTCAGGCTTCGGGGAAGGGTTAGGGTTAGGGTTCGGGCTAGGGTTAGGGTTAGGGGACGGGGACGGTTTAGGGTCCAGGTGAGGGTACGACAACGCTTTAGGGGGAGCGTACGTGTGAGGGCGCGGGTTAGTGTCAGCGTACGGATTAGGATTAGGGGCCGGGTGAGGGTCAGGCTTCGGGGAAGGGTTAGGGTTAGGGTTCGGGCTAGGATCAGGGTTAGGGGACGGGGACGGTTTAGGGTCCAGGTGAGGGTACGACCACGCTTTAGGGGGAGCGTACGTGTGAGGGCGCGGGTTAGTGTCAGTGTACGGGTTAGGATTAGGGCACGGGTGAGGGTCAGGCTTCGGGTAAGGGTTAGGGTTAGGGTTCGGCCTAGGGTTAGGGTTAGGGGAAGGGGACGGTTTAGGGTCCAGGTGAGGGTACGACAACGCTTTAGGGGGAGCGTACGTGTGAGGGCGCGGGTTAGTGTCAGCGTATGGGTTAGGATTAGGGGACGGGTGAGGGTCAGGCTTTGGGGAAGGGTTAGGGTTAGGGTTCGGGCTAGGGTTAGGGTTAGGGGACGGGGACGGTTTAGGGTCCAGGTGAGGGTACGACAACGCTTAAGGGGGAGCGTACGTGTGAGGGCGCGGGTTAGTGTCAGCGTACGGGTTAGGATTAGGGGACGGGTGAGGGTCAGGCTTCGGGGAAGGGTTAGGGTTAGGGTTCGGGCTAGGGTTAGGGTTAGGGGACGGGGACGGTTTAGGGTCCAGGTGAGGGTACGACCACGCTTTAGGGGGAGCGTACGTGTGAGGGCGCGGGTTAGTGTCAGCGTACGGGTTAGGATTAGGGGACGGGTGAGGGTAACGCTTCGGGGAAGGGTTAGGGTTAGGGTTCGGTCTAGGGTTAGGGTTAGGGGATGGGGACGGTTTAGGGTCCAGATGAGGGTACGACAACGCTTTAGGGGGAGCGTACGTGTGAGGGCGCGGTTTAGTGTCAGCGTACGGGTTAGGATTAGGGGAAGGGTGAGGGTCAGGCTTCGGGGAAGTGTTAGGGTTAGGGTTCGGGCTAGGGTTAGGGTTAGGGGACGGGGACGGTTTAGGGTCCAGGTGAGGGTACGACAACGCTTTAGGGGGAGCGTACGTGTGAGGGCGCGGGTTAGTGTCAGCGTACGGGTTAGGATTAGGGGACGGGTGAGGGGCAGGCTTCGGGGAAGGGTTAGGGTTAGGGTTCGGGCTAGGGTTAGGGTTAGGGGACGGGGACAGTTTAGGGTCCAGGTGAGGGTACGACAACGCTTAAGGGGAGCGTACGTGTGAGGGCGCGGGTTAGTGTCAGCGTACTGGTTAGGATTAGGGGCCGGGTGAGGGTCAGGCTTCGGGGAAGTGTTAGGGTTAGGGTTCGGGCTAGGGTTAGGGTTAGGGGACGGGGACGGTTTAGGGTCCAGGTGAGGGTACGACAATGCTTTAGGGGGAGCGTACGTGTGAGGGCGCGGGTTAGTGTCAGCGTACGGGTTAGGATTAGGGGACGGGTGAGGGTCAGGCTTCGGGGAAGGGTTAGGGTTAGGGTTCGGGCTAGGGTTAGGGTTAGGGGACGGGGACGGTTTAGGGTCCAGGTGAGGGTACGACAACGCTTTAGGGGAAGCGTACGTGTGAGGGCGCGGGTTAGTGTCAGCGTACGGTTTAGGATTAGGGGACGGGTGAGGGTCAGGCTTCGGGGAAGGGTTAGGGTTAGGGTTCGGGCTAGGGTTAGGGTTACGGGACGGGGACGGTTTAGGGTCCAGGTGAGGGTACGACAACGCTTTAGGGGGAGCGTACGTGTGAGGGCGCGGGTTAGTGTCAGCGTACGGGTTAGGATTAGGGGACGGGTGAGGGTCAGGCTTCGGGGAAGGGTTAGGGTTAGGGTTCGATCTAGGGTTAGGGTTAGGGGATGGGGACGGTTTAGGGTCCAGGTGAGGGTACGACAACGCTTTAGGGGGAGCGTACGTGTGAGGGCGCAGTTTAGTGTCAGCGTACGGGTTAGGATTACGGGAAGGGTGAGGGTCAGGCTTCGGGGAGGGGTTAGGGTTAGGGTTCGGGCTAGGGTTAGGGTTAGGGGACGGGGATGGTTTAGGGTCCAGGTGAGGGTACGACAACGCTTGAGGGGGAGCGTACGTGTGAGGGCGTGGGTTAGTGTCAGCGTACGGGTTAGGATTAGGGGACGGGTGAGGGGCAGGCTTCGGGGAAGGGTTAGGGTTAGGGTTCGGGCTAGGGTTAGGGTTAGGGGACGGGGACGCTTTAGGGTCCAGGTGAGGGTACGACAACGCTTTAGGGGGAGCGTACGTGTGAGGGCGCGGCTTAGTGTCAGCGTACGGGTTAGGATTAGGAGACGGGTGAGGGTCAGGCTTCGGGGAAGCGTTAGGGTTAGGGTTCGGGATAGGGTTAGGGTTAGGGGACGGGGACGGTTTAGGGTCCAGGTGAGGGTACGACAACGCTTTAGGGGGAGCGTACGTGTGAGGGCGCGGGTTAGTGTCAGCGTACGGGTTAGGATTAGGGGACGGGTGAGGGTCAGGCTTCGGGGAAGGGTTAGGGTTAGGGTTCGGGCTAGGGTTAGGGTTAGGGGACGGGGACGGTTTAGGGTCCAGGTGAGGGTACGACAACGCTTTAGGGGGAGCGTACGTGTGAGGGCGCGGGTTAGTGTCAGCGTACGGGTTAGGATTAGGGGACGGGTGAGGGTCAGGCTTCGGGGAAGTGTTAGGGTTAGGGTTCGGGCTAGGGTTAGGGTTAGGGGACGGGGACGGTTTAGGGTCCAGGTGAGGGTACGACAATGCTTTAGGGGGAGCGTACGTGTGAGGGCGCGGGTTAGTTTCAGCGTACGGGTCAGGATTAGGGGACGGGTGAGGGGCAGGCTTCGGGGAAGTGTTAGGGTTAGGGTTCGGGCTAGGGTTAGGGTTAGGGGACGGGGACGGTTTAGGGTCCAGGTGAGGGTACGACAACGCTTTAGGGGGAGCGTACGTGTGAGGGCGCGGGTTAGTGTCAGCGTACGGGTTAGGATTAGGGGCCGGGTGAGGGTCAGGCTTCGGGGAAGTGTTAGGGTTAGGGTTCGGGCTAGGGTTAGGGTTAGGGGACGGGGACGGTTTAGGGTCCAGGTGAGGGTAGGACAACGATTTAGGGGGAGCGTACGTGTGAGGGCGCGGGTTAGTGTCAGCGTACGGGTTAGGATTAGGGGCCGGGTGAGGGTCAGGGTTCGGGGAAGGGTTAGGGTTAGGGTTCGGGCTAGGGTTAGGGTTAGGGGACGGGGACGGTTTAGGGTCCAGGTGAGGGTACGACAACGCTTTATGGGAAGCGTACGTGTGAGGGCGCGGGTTAGTGTCAGCGTACGGTTTAGGATTAGGGGACGGGTGAGGATCAGGCTTCTGGGAAGGGTTAGGGTTAGGGTTCGGGCTAGGGTTAGGGTTACGGGACGGGGACGGTTTAGGGTCCAGGTGAGGGTACGACAACGCTTTAGGGGGAGCGTACGTGTGAGGGCGCGGGTTAGTGTCAGCGTACGGGTTAGGATTAGGGGACGGGTGAGGGTCAGGCTTCGGGGAAGGGTTAGGGTTAGGGTTCGGGCTAGGGTTAGGGTTACGGGACGGGGACGGTTTAGGGTCCAGGTGAGGGTACGACAACGCTTTAGGGGGAGCGTACGTGTGAGGGCGCGGGTTAGTGTCAGCGTACGGGTTAGGATTAGGGGACGGGTGAGGGTCAGGCTTCGGGGAAGGGTTAGGTTTAGGGTTCGGGCTAGGGTTAGGGTTAGGGGACGGGGACGGTTTAGGGTCCAGGTGAGGGTACGACAACGCTTTAGGGGGAGCGTACGTGTGAGGGCGCGGGTTAGTGTCAGCGTACGGGTTAGGATTAGGGGACGTGTGAGGGTCAGGCTTCGGGGAAGGGTTAGGGTTAGGGTTCGGGCTAGGGTTAGGGTTAGGAGACGGGGACGATTTAGGGTCCAGGTGAGGGTACGACAACGCTTTAGGGGGAGGGTACGTGTGCGGGCGCGGGTTAGTGTCAGCGTACGGGTTAGGATTAGGGGACGGGTGAGGGTCAGGCTTCGGGGAAGGTTTAGGGTTAGGGTTTGGGCTAGGGTTAGGGTTAGGGGACGGGGACGGTTTAGGGTCCAGGTGAGCGTACGACAACGCTTTAGGGGGAGCGTACGTGTTAGGGCGCGGGTTAGTGTCAGCGTACGGGTTAGGATTAGGGGACGGGTGAGGGTCAGGCTTCGGGGAAGTGTTAGGGTTAGGGTTCGGGCTAGGTTTAGGGTTAGGGGACGGGGACGGTTTAGGGTCCAGGTGAGGGTACGACAACGCTTTAGGGGGAGCGTACGTGTGAGGGCGCGGGTTAGTGTCAGCGTACGGGTTAGGATTAGGGGCCGGGTGAGGGTCAGGCTTCGGGGAAGGGTTAGGGTTAGGGTTCGGGCTAGGGTTAGGGTTAGGGGACGGGGACGGTTTAGGGTCCAGGTGAGGGTACGACAACGCTTTAGGGAGAGCGTACGTGTGAGGGCGCGGGTTAGTGTCAGCGTACGGATTAGGATTAGGGGCCGGGTGAGGGTCAGGCTTCGGGGAAGGGTTAGGGTTAGGGTTCGGGCTAGGATCAGGGTTAGGGGACGGGGACGGTTTAGGGTCCAGGTGAGGGTACGACCACGCTTTAGGGGGAGCGTACGTGTGAGGGCGCGGGTTAGTGTCAGTGTACGGGTTAGGATTAGGGCACGGGTGAGGGTCAGGCTTCGGGTAAGGGTTAGGGTTAGGGTTCGGCCTAGGGTTAGGGTTAGGGGAAGGGGACGGTTTAGGGTCCAGGTGAGGGTACGACAACGCTTTAGGGGGAGCGTACGTGTGAGGGCGCGGGTTAGTGTCAGCGTATGGGTTAGGATTAGGGGACGGGTGAGGGTCAGGCTTTGGGGAAGGGTTAGGGTTAGGGTTCGGGCTAGGGTTAGGGTTAGGGGACGGGGACGGTTTAGGGTCCAGGTGAGGGTACGACAACGCTTAAGGGGGAGCGTACGTGTGAGGGCGCGGGTTAGTGTCAGCGTACGGGTTAGGATTAGGGGACGGGTGAGGGTCAGGCTTCGGGGAAGGGTTAGGGTTAGGGTTCGGGCTAGGGTTAGGGTTAGGGGACGGGGACGGTTTAGGGTCCAGGTGAGGGTACGACCACGCTTTAGGGGGAGCGTACGTGTGAGGGCGCGGGTTAGTGTCAGCGTACGGGTTAGGATTAGGGGACGGGTGAGGGTAACGCTTCGGGGAAGGGTTAGGGTTAGGGTTCGGTCTAGGGTTAGGGTTAGGGGATGGGGACGGTTTAGGGTCCTGATGAGGGTACGACAACGCTTTAGGGGGAGCGTACGTGTGAGGGCGCGGTTTAGTGTCAGCGTACGGGTTAGGATTAGGGGAAGGGTGAGGGTCAGGCTTCGGGGAAGTGTTAGGGTTAGGGTTCGGGCTAGGGTTAGGGTTAGGGGACGGGGACGGTTTAGGGTCCAGGTGAGGGTACGACAACGCTTTAGGGGGAGCGTACGTGTGAGGGCGCGGGTTAGTGTCAGCGTACGGGTTAGGATTAGGGGACGGGTGAGGGGCAGGCTTCGGGGAAGGGTTAGGGTTAGGGTTCGGGCTAGGGTTAGGGTTAGGGGACGGGGACAGTTTAGGGTCCAGGTGAGGGTACGACAACGCTTAAGGGGAGCGTACGTGTGAGGGCGCGGGTTAGTGTCAGCGTACTGGTTAGGATTAGGGGCCGGGTGAGGGTCAGGCTTCGGGGAAGGGTTAGGGTTAGGGTTCGGGCTAGGGTTAGGGTTAGGGGACGGGGACGGTTTAGGGTCCAGGTGAGGGTACGACAATGCTTTAGGGGGAGCGTACGTGTGAGGGCGCGGGTTAGTGTCAGCATACGGGTTAGGATTAGGGGACGGGTGAGGGTCAGGCTTCGGGGAAGGGTTAGGGTTAGGGTTCGGGCTAGGGTTAGGGTTAGGGGACGGGGACGGTTTAGGGTCCAGGTGAGGGTACGACAACGCTTTAGGGGAAGCGTACGTGTGAGGGCGCGGGTTAGTGTCAGCGTACGGTTTAGGATTAGGGGACGGGTGAGGGTCAGGCTTCGGGGAAGGGTTAGGGTTAGGGTTCGGGCTAGGGTTAGGGTTACGGGACGGGGACGGTTTAGGGTCCAGGTGAGGGTACGACAACGCTTTAGGGGGAGCGTACGTGTGAGGGCGCGGGTTAGTGTCAGCGTACGGGTTAGGATTAGGGGACGGGTGAGGGTCAGGCTTCGGGGAAGGGTTAGGGTTAGGGTTCGATCTAGGGTTAGGGTTAGGGGATGGGGACGGTTTAGGGTCCAGGTGAGGGTACGACAACGCTTTAGGGGGAGCGTACGTGTGAGGGCGCAGTTTAGTGTCAGCGTACGGGTTAGGATTACGGGAAGGGTGAGGGTCAGGCTTCGGGGAGGGGTTAGGGTTAGGGTTCGGGCTAGGGTTAGGGTTAGGGGACGGGGATGGTTTAGGGTCCAGGTGAGGGTACGACAACGCTTGAGGGGGAGCGTACGTGTGAGGGCGTGGGTTAGTGTCAGCGTACGGGTTAGGATTAGGGGACGGGTGAGGGGCAGGCTTCGGGGAAGGGTTAGGGTTAGGGTTCGGGCTAGGGTTAGGGTTAGGGGACGGGGACGCTTTAGGGTCCAGGTGAGGGTACGACAACGCTTTAGGGGGAGCGTACGTGTGAGGGCGCGGCTTAGTGTCAGCGTACGGGTTAGGATTAGGAGACGGGTGAGGGTCAGGCTTCGGGGAAGCGTTAGGGTTAGGGTTCGGGATAGGGTTAGGGTTAGGGGACGGGGACGGTTTAGGGTCCAGGTGAGGGTACGACAACGCTTTAGGGGGAGCGTACGTGTGAGGGCGCGGGTTAGTGTCAGCGTACGGGTTAGGATTAGGGGCCGGGTGAGGGTCAGGCTTCGGGGAACGGTTAGGGTTAGGGTTCGGTTAGGGTTAGGGTTAGGGGACGGGGACGGTTTAGGGTCCAGGTGAGGGTACGACAACGCTTTAGGGGGAGCGTACGTGTGAGGGCGCGGGTTAGTGTCAGCATACGGGTTAGGATTAGGGGCCGGGTGAGGGTCAGGCTTCGGGGAAGGGTTAGGGTTAGGGTTCGGCCTAGGGTTAGGGTTAGGGGAAGGGGACGGTTTAGGGTCCAGGTGAGGGTACCACAACGCTTTAGGGGGAGCGTACGTGTGAGGGCGCAGGTTGGTGTCAGTGTACGGTTTAGGATTAGGGCACGGGTGAGGGTCAGGTTTCGGGGAAGGGTTAGGGTTAGGGTTCGGCCTAGGGTTCGGGTTAGGGGAAGGGGACGGTTTAGGGTCCAGGTGAGGGTACGACAACGCTTTAGGGGGAGCGTACGTGTGAGGGCGCTTGTTAGTGTCAGCGTACGGGTTAGGATTAGGCGACGTGTGAGGTTCAGGCTTCTGGGAAGCGTTAGGGTTAGGGTTCGGGCTAGGGTTAGGGTTAGGGGACGGGGAAGGTTTAGGGTCCAGTTGAGGGTACGACAACGCTTTAGGGGGAGCGTACGTGTGAGGGCGCGGGTTAGTGTCAGCGTACGGGTTAGGATTAGGGGACGGGTGAGGGTCAGGCTTCGGGGAAGGGTTAGGGTTAGGGTTCGGGCTAGGGTTAGGGTTAGGGGACGGGGACGGTTTAGGGTCCAGGTGAGGGTACGACAACGCTTTAGGGGGAGCGTACGTGTGAGGATGTGGGTTAGTTTCAGCGTACGGGTTAGGATTATGGGACGGGTGAGGGTCAGGCTTCGGGGAAGGGTTAGGGTTAGGGTTCGGGCTAGGTTTAGGGTTAGGGGACTGGGACGGTTTAGGGTCCAGGTGAGGGTACGACAACGCTTTAGGGGGAGCGTACGTGTGAGGGCGCGGGTTAGTGTCAGCGTACGGGTTCGGATTAGGGGACGGGTGAGGGTCAGGCTTCGGGGAAGAGTTAGGGTTAGGGTTTGGGCTAGGGTTAGGGTTAGGGGATGGGGACGGTTTAGGGTCCAGGTTAAGATACGACAACACTTTAGGGGGAGCGTACGTGTGAGGGCGCGGGTTAGTGTCAGCGTACGGGTTAGGATTAGGGCACGGGTGAGGGTCAGGCTTCGGGGAAGGGTTAGGGTTAGGGTTCGGGCTAGGGTTAGGGTTAGGGGACGGGGACGGTTTAGGGTCCAGGTGAGGGTACGACAGCGCTTTAGGGGGAGCGTACGTGTGAGGGCGCGGGTTAGTGTCAGCGTACGGGTTAGGATTAGGGGACGGGTGAGGGTCAGGCTTCGGGGAAGGGTTAGGGTTAGGGTTCGGGCTAGGGTTAGGGTTAGGGGACGGGGACGGTTTAGGGTCCAGGTGAGGGTACGACAACGCTTTAGGGGAAGCGTACGTGTGAGGGCGCGGGTTAGTGTCAGCGTACGGTTTAGGATTAGGGGACGGGTGAGGGTCAGGCTTCGGGGAAGGGTTAGGGTTAGAGTTCGGGCTAGGGTTAGGGTTAGGGGACGGGAACGGTTTAGGGTCCAGGTGAGGGTACGACAACGCTTTAGGGGGAGCGTACGTGTGAGGGCGCGGGTTAGTGTCAGCGTACGGGTTAGGATTAGGGGACGGGTGAGGGTGAGGCTTCGGGGAAGGGTTAGGGTTAGGGCTCGGGCTAGGGTTAGGGTTAGGGGACGGGGACGGTTTAGGGTCCAGTTTAGGGTACGACAACGCTTTAGGGGGAGCGTACGTGTGAGGGCGCTTGTTAGTGTCAGCGTACGGGTTAGGATTAGGGGACGTGTGAGGGTCAGGCTTCTGGGAAGCGTTAGGGTTAGGGTTCGGGCTAGGGTTAGGGTTAGGGGACGGGGACGGTTTAGGGTCCAGTTGAGGGTACGACAACGCTTTAGGGGGAGCGTACGTGTGAGGGCGCGGGTTAGTGTCAGCGTACGGGTTAGGATTAGGGGACGGGTGAGGGTCAGGCTTCGGGGAAGGGTTAGGGTTAGGGTTCGGGCTAGGGTTAGGGTTAGGGGACGGGGACGGTTTAGGGTCCAGGTGAGGGTACGACAACGCTTTAGGGGGAGCGTACGTGTGAGGGTGTGGGTTAGTTTCAGCGTACGGGTTAGGATTAGGGGACGGGTGAGGGTCAGGCTTCGGGGAAGGGTTAGGTTTAGGGTTCGGGCTAGGGTTAGGGTTAGGGGACTGGGACGGTTTAGGGTCCAGGTGAGGGTACGACAACGCTTTAGGGGGAGCGTACGTGTGAGGGCGCGGGTTAGTGTCAGCGTACGGGTTCGGATTAGGGGACGGGTGAGGGTCAGGCTTCGGGGAAGGGTTAGGGCTAGGGTTCGGGCTAGGGTTAGTGTTAGGGGACGGGGACGGTTTAGGGTCCAGGTGAGGGTACGACAACGCTTTAGGGGGAGCGTACGTGTGAGGGCGCGGGTTAGTGTCTGCGTACGGGTTAGGATTAGGGGACGGGTGAGGGTCAGGCTTCGGGGAAGGGTTAGGGTTAGGGTTCGGGCTAGGGTTAGGGTTAGGGGACGGGGACGGTTTAGGGTCCAGGTGAGGGTACGACAACACTTTAGGGGGAGCGTACGTGTGAGGGCGCGGGTTAGTGTCAGCGTACGGGTTAGGATTAGGGGACGGGTGAGGGTCAGGCTTCGGGGAAGGGTTAGGGTTAGGGTTTGGGCTAGGGTTAGGGTTAGGGGACGGGGACGGTTTAGGGTCCAGGTGAAGATACGACAACACTTTAGGGGGAGCGTACGTGTGAGGGCGCGGTTTAGTGTCAGCGTACGGGTTAGGATTAGGGGACGGGTGAGGGTCAGGCTTCGGGGAAGGGTTAGGGTTAGGGTTCGGGCTAGGGTTAGGGTTAGGGGATGGGGACGGTTTAGGGTGCAGGTGAGGGTACGACAACGCTTTAGGGGGAGCGTACGTGTGAGGCCACGGGTTAGTGTCAGCGTACGGGTTAGGATTAGGGAGCGGGTGAGGGTCAGGCTTCGGGGAAGGGTTAGGCTTAGGGTTCGGGCTAGGGTTAGGGTTAGGGGACGGGGACGGTTTAGGGTCCAGGTGAGGGTACGACAACGCTTTAGGGGGAGCGTACGTGTGAGGGCGCGGGTTAGTGTCAGCGTACGGGTTAGGATTAGGGGCCCGGTGAGGGTCAGGCTTCGGGGAAGGGTTAGGGTTAGGGTACGGGTTAGGATTAGGGTTAGGGGATGGGGACGGTTTAGGGTCCAGGTGAGGGTACGACAACGCTTTAGGGGGAGCGTACGTGTGAGGGCGCTGGTTAGTGTCAGCGTACGGGTTCGGATTAGGGGACGGGTGAGGGTCAGGCTTCGGGGAAGGGTTAGGGTTAGGGTTCGGGCTAGGGTTAGGGGACGGGGACGGGGACGGTTTAGGGTCCAGGTGAGGGTACGACAACGCTTTAGGGGGAGCGTACGTGTGAGGGCGCTTGTTAGTGTCAGCGTACGGGTTAGGATTAGGGGACGTGTGAGGGTCAGGCTTCTGGAAAGGGTTAGGGTTAGGGTTCGGGCGAGGGTTAGGGTTAGGGGACGGGGACGGTTTAGGGTCCAGTTGAGGGTACGACAACGCTTTAGGGGGAGCGTACGTGTGAGGGCGCGGGTTAGTGTCAGCGTACGGGTTAGGATTAGGGGACGGGTGAGGGTCAGGCTTCGGGGAAGGGTTAGGGTTAGGGTTCGGGCTAGGGTTAGTGTTAGGGGACGGGGACGGTTTAGGGTCCAGGTGAGGGTACGACAACGCTTTAGGGGGAGCGTACGTGTGAGGGTGTGGGTTAGTTTCAGTGTACGGGTTAGGATTAGGGGACGGGTGAGGGTCAGGCTTCGGGGAAGGGTTAGGGTTAGGGTTCGGGCTAGGGTTAGGGTTAGGGGACTGGGACGGTTTAGGGTCCAGGTGAGGGTACGACAACGCTTTAGGGGGAGCGTACGTGTGAGGGCGCGGGTTAGTGTCAGCGTACGGGTTCGGATTAGGGGACGGGTGAGGGTCAGGCTTCGGGGAAGGGTTAGGGTTAGGGTTCGGGCTAGGGTTAGGGTTAGGGGACGGGGACGGTTTAGGGTCCAGCTGAGCGTACGACAACACTTTAGGGGGAGCGTACGTGTGAGGGCGCGGGTTAGTGTCAGTGTACGGGTTAGGATTAGGGGACGGGTGAGGGTCAGGCTTCGGGGAAGGGTTAGGGTTAGAGTTCGGGCTAGGGTTTGGGTTAGGGGACGGGGACGGTTTAGGGTCCAGGTGAGGGTACGACAACGCTTTAGGGGGAGCGTACGTGTGAGGGCGCGGGTTAGTGTCAGCGTACGGGTTAGGATTAGGGGACGGGTGAGGGTCAGGCTTCGGGGAAGGGTTAGGGTTAGGGTTTGGGCTAGGGTTAGGGTTAGGGGACGGGGACGGTTTAGGGTCCAGGTGAGGGTACGACAACGCTTTAGGGGGAGCGTACGTGTGAGGGCGCTTGTTAGTGTCAGCGTACGGGTTAGGATTAGGGGACGTGTGAGGGTCAGGCTTCTGGGAAGGGTTAGGGTTAGGGTTCGGGCTAGGGTTAGGGTTAGGGGACTGGGACGGTTTAGGGTCCAGGTGAGGGTACGACAACGCTTTAGGGGGAGCGTACGTGTGAGGGCGCGGGTTAGTGTCAGCGTACGGGTTCGGATTAGGGGACGGGTGAGGGTCAGGCTTCGGGGAAGGGTTAGGGTTAGGGTTCGGGCTATGGTTAGGGTTAGGGGACGGGGACGGTTTAGGGTCCAGGTGAGGGTACGACAACGCTTTAGGGGGAGCGTACGTGTGAGGGCGTGGGTTAGTGTCAGTGTACGGGTTAGGATTAGGGGACGGGTGAGGGTCAGGCTTCGGGGAAGGGTTAGGGTTAGGGTTCGGGCTAGGGTTAGGGTTAGGGGACGGGGACGGTTTAGGGTCCAGGTGAGGGTACGACAACGCTTTAGGGGGAGCGTACGTGTGAGGGCGCGGGTTAGTGTCAGCGTACGGGTTAGGATTAGGGGACGGGTGAGGGTCAGGCTTCGGGGAAGGGTTAGGGTTAGGGTTCGGGCTAGGGTTAGGGTTAGGAGACGGGGACGATTTAGGGTCCAGGTGAGGGTACGACAACGCTTTAGGGGGAGCGTACGTGTTAGGGCGCGGGTTAGTGTCAGCGTACGGGTTAGGATTAGGGGACGGGTGAGGGTCAGGCTTCGGGGAAGTGTTAGGGTTAGGGTTCGGGCTAGGGTTAGGGTTAGGGGACGGGGACGGTTTAGGGTCCAGGTGAGGGTACGACAACGCTTTAGGGGGAGCGTACGTGTGAGGGCGCGGGTTAGTGTCAGCGTACGGGTTAGGATTAGGGGACGGGTGAGGGTCAGGCTTCGGGGAAGGGTTAGGGTTAGGGTTCGGTCTAGGGTTAGGTTTAGGGGACTGGGACGGTTTAGGGTCCAGGACAGGGTACGACAACGCTTTAGGGGGAGCGTACGTGTGAGGGCGCGGGTTAGTGTCAGCGTACGGGTTCGGATTAGGGGACGGGTGAGGGTCAGGCTTCGGGGAAGGGTTAGGGTTAGGGTTCGGGCTAGGTTTAGGGTTAGGGGACGGGGACGGTTTAGGGTCCAGGTGAGGGTACGACAACGCTTTAGGGGGAGCGTACGTGTGAGGGCGCGGGTTAGTGTCAGCGTACGGGTTAGGATTAGGGGACGGGTGAGGGTCAGGCTTCGGGGAAGGGTTAGGGTTAGGGTTTGGGCTAGGGTTAGGGTTAGGGGACGGGGACGGTTTAGGGTCCAGGTGAAGATACGACAACACTTTAGGGCGAGCGTACGTGTGAGGGCGCGGGTTAGTGTCAGCGTACGGGTTAGGATTAGGGCACGGGTGAGGGTCAGGCTTCGGGGAAGGGTTAGGGTTCGGGTTCGGGCTAGGGTTAGGGTTAGGGGACGGGGACGGTTTAGGGTCCAGGTGAGGGTACGACAACGCTTTAGGGGGAGCGTACGTGTGAGGGCGCGGGTTAGTGTCAGCGTACGGGTTAGGATTAGGGGACGGGTGAGGGTCAGGCTTCGGGGAAGGGTTAGGGTTAGGGTTCGGGCCAGGGTTAGGGTTAGGGGACGGGGACGGTTTAGGGTCCAGGTGAGGGTACGACAACGCTTTAGGGGAAGCGTACGTGTGAGGGCGCGGGTTAGTGTCAGCGTACGGTTTAGGATTAGGGGACGGGTGAGGGTCAGGCTTCGGGGAAGGGTTAGGGTTAGAGTTCGGGCTAGGGTTAGGGTTAGGGGACGGGGACGGTTTAGGGTCCAGGTGAGGGTACGACAACGCTTTAGGGGGAGCGTACCTGTGAGGGCGCGGGTTAGTGTCAGCGTACGGGTTAGGATTAGGGGACGGGTGAGGGTCAGGCTTCGGGGAAGGGTTAGGGTTAGGGTTCGGGCTAGGGTAAGGGTTAGGGGACGGGGACGGTTTAGGGTCCAGGTGAGGGTACGACAACGCTTTAGGGGGAGCGCACGTGTGAGGGCGCGGGTTAGTGTCAGCGTACGGGTTAGGATTAGGGGACGTGTGAGGGTCAGGCTTCGGGGAAGGGTTAGGGTTAGGGTTCGGGCTAGGGTTAGGGTTAGGAGACGGGGACGATTTAGGGTCCAGGTGAGGGTACGACAACGCTTTAGGGGGAGCGTACGTGTGAGGGCGCGGGTTAGTGTCAGCGTACGGGTTAGGATTAGGGGACGGGTGAGGGTCAGGCTTCGGGGAAGGGTTAGGGTTAGGGTTCGGTCTAGGGTTAGGTTTAGGGGACTGGGACGGTTTAGGGTCCAGGACAGGGTACGACAACGCTTTAGGGGGAGCGTACGTGTGAGGGCGCGGGTTAGTGTCAGCGTACGGGTTCGGATTAGGGGACGGGTGAGGGTCAGGCTTCGGGGAAGGGTTAGGGTTAGGGTTCGGGCTAGGTTTAGGGTTAGGGGACGGGGACGGTTTAGGGTCCAGGTGAGGGTACGACAACGCTTTAGGGGGAGCGTACGTGTGAGGGCGCGGGTTAGTGTCAGCGTACGGGTTAGGATTAGGGGACGGGTGAGGGTCAGGCTTCGGGGAAGGGTTAGGGTTAGGGTTCGGGCTAGGGTTAGGGTTAGGGGACGGGGACGGTTTAGGGTCCAGGTGAGGGTACGACAACGGTTTAGCGGGAGCGTACGTGTGAGGGCGCGGGTTAGTGTCAGCGTACGGGTTAGGATTAGGGGACGAGTGAGGGTCAGGCTTCGGGGAAGGGTTAGGGTTAGGGTTTGGGCTAGGGTTAGGGTTAGGGGACGGGGACGGTTTAGGGTCCAGGTGAAGATACGACAACACTTTAGGGCGAGCGTACGTGTGAGGGCGCGGGTTAGTGTCAGCGTACGGGTTAGGATTAGGGCACGGGTGAGGGTCAGGCTTCGGGGAAGGGTTAGGGTTCGGGTTCGGGCTAGGGTTAGGGTTAGGGGACGGGGACGGTTTAGGGTCCAGGTGAGGGTACGACAACGCTTTAGGGGGAGCGTACGTGTGAGGGCGCGGGTTAGTGTCAGCGTACGGGTTAGGATTAGGGGACGGGTGAGGGTCAGGCTTCGGGGAAGGGTTAGGGTTAGGGTTCGGGCCAGGGTTAGGGTTAGGGGACGGGGACGGTTTAGGGTCCAGGTGAGGGTACGACAACGCTTTAGGGGAAGCGTACGTGTGAGGGCGCGGGTTAGTGTCAGCGTACGGTTTAGGATTAGGGGACGGGTGAGGGTCAGGCTTCGGGGAAGGGTTAGGGTTAGAGTTCGGGCTAGGGTTAGGGTTAGGGGACGGGGACGGTTTAGGGTCCAGGTGAGGGTACGACAACGCTTTAGGGGGAACGTACCTGTGAGGGCGCGGGTTATTGTCAGCGTACGGGTTAGGATTAGGGGACGGGTGAGGGTCAGGCTTCGGGGAAGGGTTAGGGTTAGGGTTCGGGCTAGGGTAAGGGTTAGGGGACGGGGACGGTTTAGGGTCCAGGTGAGGGTACGACAACGCTTTAGGGGGAGCGTACGTGTGAGGGCGCGGGTTAGTGTCAGCGTACGGGTTAGGATTAGGGGACGTGTGAGGGTCAGGCTTCGGGGAAGTGTTAGGGTTAGGGTTCGGGCTAGGGTTAGGGTTAGGAGACGGGGACGATTTAGGGTCCAGGTGAGGGTACGACAACGCTTTAGGGGGAGCGTACGTGTGAGGGCGCGGGTTAGTGTCAGCGTACGGGTTAGGATTAGGGGACGGGTGAGGGTCAGGCTTCGGGGAAGGGTTAGGTTTAGGGTTCGGGCTAGGGTTAGGGTTAGGGGATGGGGACGGTTTAGGGTCCAGGTGAGGGTACGACAACGCTTTAGGGGGAGCGTACGTGTTAGGGCGCGGGTTAGTGTCAGCGTACGGGTTAGGATTAGGGGACGTGTGAGGGTCAGGCTTCGGGGAAGTGTTAGGGTTAGGGTTCGGTCTAGGGTTAGGGTTAGGGGACGGGGACGGTTTAGGGTCCAGGTGAGGGTACGACAACGCTTTAGGGGGAGCATACGTGTGAGGGAGCGGTTTAGTGTCAGCGTACGGGTTAGGATTAGGGGAAGTGTGAGGGTCAGGCTTCGGGGAAGGGTTAGGGTTAGGGTTCGGGCTAGGGTTAGGGTTAGGGGACGGGGATGGTTTAGGGTCCAGGTGAGGGTACGAGAACGCTTTAAGGGGAGCGTACGTGTGAGGGCGCGGGTTAGTGTCAGCGTACGGGTTAGGATTAGGGGACGGGTGAGGGGTAGGCTTCGGGGAAGGGTTAGGTTTAGGGTTCGGGCTAGGCTTAGGGTTAGGGGACGGGGACGATTTAGGGTCCAGGTGAGGGTACGACAACGCTTTAGGGGGAGCATACGTGTGAGGGCGCGGGTTAGTGTCAGCGTACGGGTTAGGATTAGGGGCCGGGTGAGGGTCAGGCTTCGGGGAAGGGTTAGGGTTAGGGTTCGGGCTAGGGTTAGGGTTAGGGGACGGGGACGGTTTAGGGTCCAGGTGAGGGTACGACAACGCTTTAGGGGGAGCGTACGTGTGAGGGCGCGGGTTAGTGTCAGCGTACGGGTTAAAATTAGGGGACGGGTGAGGGTCAGGCTTCGGTGAAGGGTTAGGGTTAGGGTTCGGGCTAGGGTTAGGGTTAGGGGACGGGGACGGTTTAGGGTCCAGGTGAGGGTACGACAACGCTTTAGGGGAAGCGTACGTGTGAGGGCGCGGGTTAGTGTCAGCGTACGGTTTAGGATTAGGGGACGGGTGAGGGTCAGGCTTCGGGGAAGGGTTAGGGTTAGGGTTCGGGCTAGGGTTAGGGTTAGGGGACGGGGACGGTTTAGGGTCCAGGTGAGGGTACGACAACGCTTTAGGGGGAGCGTACGTGTGAGGGCGTGGGTTAGTGTCAGCGTACGGGTTAGGATTAGGGGACGGGTGAGGGTCAGGCTTTGGGGAAGGGTTAGGGTTAGGGTTCGGGCTAGGGTTAGGGTTAGGAGACGGGGACGATTTAGGGTCCAGGTGAGGGTACGACAACGCTTTAGGGGGAGCGTACATGTGAGGGTGCGGGTTAGTGTCAGTGTACGTGTTAGGATTAGGGGACGGGTGAGGGTCAGGCTTCGGGGAAGGGTTAGGTTTAGGGTTCGGGCTAGGGTTAGGGTTAGGGGACGGGGACAGTTTAGGGTCCAGGTGAGGGTACGACAACGCTTTAGGGGGAGCGTACGTGTGAGGGCGCGGGTTAGTGTCATCGTACGGGTTCGGATTAGGGGACGGGTGAGGGTCAGGCTTCGGGGAAGGGTTAGGGTTAGGGTTCGGGCTAGGGTTAGGGTTAGGGGATGGGGACGGTTTAGGGTCCAGGTGAGGGTACGACAACGCTTTAGGGGGAGCGTATGTGTGAGGGCGCGGGTTAGTGTCAGCGTACGGGTTAGGATTAGGGGACGGGTGAGGGTCAGGCTTCGGGGAAGGGTTAGGGTTAGGGTTCGGGCTAGGGTTAGGGTTAGGGGACGGGGACGGTTTAGGGTCCAGGTGAGGGTACGACAACGCTTTAGGGGGAGCGTACGTGTGAGGGCGCGGGTTAGTGTCAGCGTACGGGTTAGGATTAGGGGACGGGTGAGGGTCAGGCTTCGGGGAAGGGTTACGGTTAGGGTTTGGGCTAGGGTTAGGGTTAGGGGACGGGGACGGTTTAGGGTCCAGGTGAGGGTACGACAACGCTTTAGAGGGAGTGTACGTGTGAGGGCGCGGGTTAGCGTCAGTGTACGGGTTAGGATTAGGTGCCGGGTGAGGGTCAGGCTTCGGGGAAGGGTTATGGTTAGGGTTCGGGCTAGGATTAGGGTTAGGGGACGGGGACGGTTTAGGGTCCAGGTGAGGGTACGACCACGCTTTAGGGGGAGCGTACGTGTAAGGGCGCGGGTTAGTGTCAGTGTACGGGTTAGGATTAGGGCACGGGTGAGGGTCAGGCTTCGGGGAAGGGTTAGGGTTAGGGTTCGGCCTAGGGTTAGGGTTAGGGGAAGGGGACGGTTTAGGGTCCAGGTGAGGGTACGACAACGCTTTAGGGGGAGCGTACGTGTGAGGGCGCTTGTTAGTGTCAGCGTACGGGTTAGGATTAGGGGACGTGTGAGTGTCAGGCTTCGGGGAAGTGTTAGGGTTAGGGTTCGGGCTAGGGTTAGGGTTAGGGGACGGGGACGGTTTAGGGTCCAGTTGAGGGTACGACAACGCTTTAGGGGGAGCGTACGTGTGAGGGCGCGGGTTAGTGTCAGCGTACGGGTTAGGATTAGGGGACGGGTGAGGGTCAGGCTTCGGGGAAGGGTTAGGGTTAGGGTTCGGGCTAGGGTTAGGGTTAGGGGACGGGGACGGTTTAGGGTCCAGGTGAGGGTACGACAACGCTTTAGGGGGAGCGTACGTGTGAGGGTGTGGGTTAGTTTCAGCGTACGGGTTAGGATTAGGGGACGGGTGAGGGTCAGGCTTCGGGGAAGGGTTAGGGTTAGGGTTCGGGCTAGGGTTAGGGTTAGGGGACTGGGACGGTTTAGGGTCCAGGTGAGGGTACGACAACGCTTTAGGGGGAGCGTACGTGTGAGGGCGCGGGTTAGTGTCAGCGTACGGGTTCGGATTAGGGGACGGGTGAGGGTCAGGCTTCGGGGAAGGGTTAGGGTTAGGGTTCGGGCTAGGGTTAGGGTTAGGGGATGGGGACGGTTTAGGGTCCAGGTGAGGGTACGACAACGCTTTAGGGGGAGCGTACGTGTGAGGGCGCGGGTTAGTGTCAGCGTACGGGTTAGGATTAGGGGACGGGTGAGGGTCAGGCTTCGGGGAAGGGTTAGGGTTAGGGTTTGGGCTAGGGTTAGGGTTAGGGGACGGGGACGGTTTAGGGTCCAGGTGAGGGTACGACAACGCTTTAGGGGGAGCGTACGTGTGAGGGCGCTTCTTAGAGTCAGCGTACGGGTTAGGATTAGGGGACGTGTGAGGGTCAGGCTTCGGGGAAGGGTTAGGGTTAGGGTTCGGGCTAGAGTTAGGGTTAGGGTACGGGGACGGTTTAGGGTCCAGGTGAGGGTACGACAACGCTTTAGGGGGAGCGTACGTGTGAGGGTGCGGGTTAGTGTCAGCGTCCGGGTTAGGATTAGGGGACGGGTGAGGGTCAGGCTTCGGGGAAGGGTTAGGGTTAGGGTTCGGGCTAGGGTTAGGGTTAGGGGACGGGGAAGGTTTAGCGTCCAGGTGAGGGTACGACAACGCTTTAGGGGGAGCGTACGTGTGAGGGCGCGGGTTAGTGTCAGCGTACGGGTTAGGATTAGGGGACGGGTGAGGGTCAGGCTTCGGGGAAGTGTTAGGGTTAGCGTTCGGGCTAGGGTTAGGGTTAGGGGACGGGGACGGTTTAGGGTCCAGGTGAGGGTACGACAACGCTTTAGGGGGAGCGTACGTGTGAGGGCGCGGGTTAGTGTCAGCGTACGGGTTAGGATTAGGGGACGGGTGAGGGTCAGGCTTCGGGGAAGGGTTAGGGTTAGGGTTCGGGCTAGGGTTAGGGTTAGCGGACGGGGACGGTTTAGGGTCCAGGTGAGGGTACGACAACGCTTTAGGGGGAGCGTATGTGTGAGGGCGCGGGTTAGTGTCAGCATACGGGTTAGGATTAGGGGACGGGTGAGGGTCAGGCTTCGGGGAAGGGTTAGGGTTAGGGTTCGGGCTAGGGTTAGGGTTAGGGGACGGGGACGGTTTAGGGTCCAGGTGAGGGTACGACAACGCTTTAGGGGGAGCGTACGTGTGAGGGTGCGGGTTAGTGTCAGAGTACGGGTTAGGATTAGGGGAAGTGTGAGGGTCAGGCTTCGGGGAAGGGTTAGGGTTAGGGTTCGGGCTAGGGTTAGGGTTAGGGGACGGGGATGGTTTAGGGTCCAGGTGAGGGTACGAGAACGCTTTAAGGGGAGCGTACGTGTGAGGGCGCGGGTTAGTGTCAGCGTACGGGTTAGGATTAGGGGACGGGTGAGGGGTAGGCTTCGGGGAAGGGTTAGGTTTAGGGTTCGGGCTAGGCTTAGGGTTAGGGGACGGGGACGATTTAGGGTCCAGGTGAGGGTACGACAACGCTTTAGGGGGAGCATACGTGTGAGGGCGCGGGTTAGTGTCAGCGTACGGGTTAGGATTAGGGGCCGGGTGAGGGTCAGGCTTCGGGGAAGGGTTAGGGTTAGGGTTCGGGCTAGGGTTAGGGTTAGGGGACGGGGACGGTTTAGGGTCCAGGTGAGGGTACGACAACGCTTTAGGGGGAGCGTACGTGTGAGGGCGCGGGTTAGTGTCAGCGTACGGGTTAAAATTAGGGGACGGGTGAGGGTCAGGCTTCGGTGAAGGGTTAGGGTTAGGGTTCGGGCTAGGGTTAGGGTTAGGGGACGGGGACGGTTTAGGGTCCAGGTGAGGGTACGACAACGCTTTAGGGGAAGCGTACGTGTGAGGGCGCGGGTTAGTGTCAGCGTACGGTTTAGGATTAGGGGACGGGTGAGGGTCAGGCTTCGGGGAAGGGTTAGGGTTAGGGTTCGGGCTAGGGTTAGGGTTAGGGGACGGGGACGGTTTAGGGTCCAGGTGAGGGTACGACAACGCTTTAGGGGGAGCGTACGTGTGAGGGCGTGGGTTAGTGTCAGCGTACGGGTTAGGATTAGGGGACGGGTGAGGGTCAGGCTTTGGGGAAGGGTTAGGGTTAGGGTTCGGGCTAGGGTTAGGGTTAGGAGACGGGGACGATTTAGGGTCCAGGTGAGGGTACGACAACGCTTTAGGGGGAGCGTACATGTGAGGGTGCGGGTTAGTGTCAGTGTACGTGTTAGGATTAGGGGACGGGTGAGGGTCAGGCTTCGGGGAAGGGTTAGGTTTAGGGTTCGGGCTAGGGTTAGGGTTAGGGGACGGGGACAGTTTAGGGTCCAGGTGAGGGTACGACAACGCTTTAGGGGGAGCGTACGTGTGAGGGCGCGGGTTAGTGTCATCGTACGGGTTCGGATTAGGGGACGGGTGAGGGTCAGGCTTCGGGGAAGGGTTAGGGTTAGGGTTCGGGCTAGGGTTAGGGTTAGGGGATGGGGACGGTTTAGGGTCCAGGTGAGGGTACGACAACGCTTTAGGGGGAGCGTATGTGTGAGGGCGCGGGTTAGTGTCAGCGTACGGGTTAGGATTAGGGGACGGGTGAGGGTCAGGCTTCGGGGAAGGGTTAGGGTTAGGGTTCGGGCTAGGGTTAGGGTTAGGGGACGGGGACGGTTTAGGGTCCAGGTGAGGGTACGACAACGCTTTAGGGGGAGCGTACGTGTGAGGGCGCGGGTTAGTGTCAGCGTACGGGTTAGGATTAGGGGACGGGTGAGGGTCAGGCTTCGGGGAAGGGTTAGGGTTAGGGTTTGGGCTAGGGTTAGGGTTAGGGGACGGGGACGGTTTAGGGTCCAGGTGAGGGTACGACAACGCTTTAGAGGGAGTGTACGTGTGAGGGCGCGGGTTAGCGTCAGTGTACGGGTTAGGATTAGGTGCCGGGTGAGGGTCAGGCTTCGGGGAAGGGTTATGGTTAGGGTTCGGGCTAGGATTAGGGTTAGGGGACGGGGACGGTTTAGGGTCCAGGTGAGGGTACGACCACGCTTTAGGGGGAGCGTACGTGTAAGGGCGCGGGTTAGTGTCAGTGTACGGGTTAGGATTAGGGCACGGGTGAGGGTCAGGCTTCGGGGAAGGGTTAGGGTTAGGGTTCGGCCTAGGGTTAGGGTTAGGGGAAGGGGACGGTTTAGGGTCCAGGTGAGGGTACGACAACGCTTTAGGGGGAGCGTACGTGTGAGGGCGCTTGTTAGTGTCAGCGTACGGGTTAGGATTAGGGGACGTGTGAGTGTCAGGCTTCGGGGAAGTGTTAGGGTTAGGGTTCGGGCTAGGGTTAGGGTTAGGGGACGGGGACGGTTTAGGGTCCAGTTGAGGGTACGACAACGCTTTAGGGGGAGCGTACGTGTGAGGGCGCGGGTTAGTGTCAGCGTACGGGTTAGGATTAGGGGACGGGTGAGGGTCAGGCTTCGGGGAAGGGTTAGGGTTAGGGTTCGGGCTAGGGTTAGGGTTAGGGGACGGGGACGGTTTAGGGTCCAGGTGAGGGTACGACAACGCTTTAGGGGGAGCGTACGTGTGAGGGTGTGGGTTAGTTTCAGCGTACGGGTTAGGATTAGGGGACGGGTGAGGGTCAGGCTTCGGGGAAGGGTTAGGGTTAGGGTTCGGGCTAGGGTTAGGGTTAGGGGACTGGGACGGTTTAGGGTCCAGGTGAGGGTACGACAACGCTTTAGGGGGAGCGTGCGTGTGAGGGCGCGGGTTAGTGTCAGCGTACGGGTTCGGATTAGGGGACGGGTGAGGGTCAGGCTTCGGGGAAGGGTTAGGGTTAGGGTTCGGGCTAGGGTTAGGGTTAGGGGATGGGGACGGTTTAGGGTCCAGGTGAGGGTACGACAACGCTTTAGGGGGAGCGTACGTGTGAGGGCGCGGGTTAGTGTCAGCGTACGGGTTAGGATTAGGGGACGGGTGAGGGTCAGGCTTCGGGGAAGGGTTAGGGTTAGGGTTTGGGCTAGGGTGAGGGTTAGGGGACGGGGACGGTTTAGGGTCCAGGTGAGGGTACGACAACGCTTTAGGGGGAGCGTACGTGTGAGGGTGCGGGTTAGTGTCAGAGTACAGGTTAGGATTAGGGGACGGGTGAGGGTCAGGTTTCGGGGAAGGGTTAGGTTTAGGGTTCGGGCTAGGGTTAGGGTTAGGGGACGGGGACAGTTTATGGTCCAGGTGAGGGTACGACAACGCTTTAGGGGGAGCGTACGTGTTAGGGCGCGGGTTCGTGTCAGCGTACGGGTTAGGATTAGGGGACAGGTGAGGGTCAGGCTTCGGGGAAGTGTTAGGGTTAGGGTTCGGGCTAGGGTTAGGGTTAGGGGACGGGGACGGTTTAGGGTCCAGGTGAGGGTACGACAACGCTTTAGGGGGAGCGTACGTGTGAGGGCGTGGTTTAGTGTCAGTGTACGGGTTAGGATTAGGGGAAGGGTGAGGGTCAGGCTTCGGGGAAGGGTTAGGGTTAGGGTTCGGGCTAGGGTTAGGGTTAGGGGACGGGGATGGTTTAGGGTCCAGGTGAGGGTACAACAACGCTTTAGGGGGAGCGTACGTGTGAGGGCACGGGTTAGTGTCAGCGTACGGGTTAGGATTAGGGGTCGGGTGAGGGGCAGGCTTCGGGGAAGGGTTAGGGTTAGGGTTCGGGCTAGGGTTAGGGTTAGGGGACGGGGACGGTTTAGGGTCCAGGTGAGGGTACGACAACGCTTTAGGGGGAGCGTACGTGTGAGGGCGCGGGTTAGTGTCAGCGTACGGGTTAGGATTAGGGGACGTGTGAGTGTCAGGCTTCGGGGAAGGGTTAGGGTTAGGGTTCGGGCTAGGGTTAGGGATAGGAGACGGGGACGATTTAGGGTCCAGGTGAGGGTACGACAACGCTTTAGGGGGAGCGTACGTGTGAGGGCGCGGGTTAGTGTCAGCGTACGGGTTAGGATTAGGGGACGGGTGAGGGTCAGGCTTCGGGGAAGGGTTAGGTTTAGGGTTTGGGCTAGGGTTAGGGTTAGGGGACGGGGACGGTTTAGGGTCCAGGTGAGGGTACAACAACGCTTTAGGGGGAGCGTACGTGTTAGGGCGCGGGTTAGTGTCAGCGTACGGGTTAGGATTAGGGGACGGGTGAGGTTGAGGCTTCGGGGAAGGGTTAGGGTTAGGGTTCGGGCTAGGGTTAGGGTTAGGGGACGGGGACGGTTTAGGGTCCAGGTGAGGGTACGACAACGCTTTAGGGGGAGCGTACGTGTGAGGGCGCGGGTTAGTGTCAGCGTACGGGTTAGGATTAGGGGACGGGTGAGGGTCAGGCTTCGGGGAAGTGTTAGGGTTAGGGTTCGGGCTAGGGTTAGGGTTAGGGGACGGGGACGGTTTAGGGTCCAGGTGAGGGTACGACAATGCTTTAGGGGGAGCGTACGTGTGAGGGCGCGGGTTAGTTTCAGCGTACGGGTTAGGATTAGGGGACGGGTGAGGGGCAGGCTTCGGGGAAGGGTTAGGGTTAGGGTTCGGGCTAGGGTTAGGGTTAGGGGACGGGGACGGTTTAGGGTCCAGGTGAGCGTACGACAACGCTTTAGGGGGAGCGTACGTGTGAGGGCGCGGGTTAGTGTCAGCGTACGGGTTAGGATTAGGGGCCGGGTGAGGGTCAGGCTTCGGGGAAGTGTTAGGGTTAGGGTTCGGGCTAGGGTTAGGGTTAGGGGACGGGGACGGTTTAGGGTCCAGGTGAGGGTAGGACAACGATTTAGGGGGAGCGTACGTGTGAGGGCGCGGGTTAGTGTCAGCGTACGGGTTAGGATTAGGGGACGGGTGAGGGTCAGGTTTCGGGGAAGGGTTAGGGTTAGGGTTCGGGCTAGGGTTAGGGTTAGGGGACGGGGACGGTTTAGGGTCCAGGTGAGGGTACGACAACGCTTTACGGGAAGCGTACGTGTGAGGGCGCGGGTTAGTGTCAGCGTACGGTTTAGGATTAGGGGACGGGTGAGGATCAGGCTTCTGGGAAGGGTTAGGGTTAGGGTTCGGGCTAGGGTTAGGGTTAGGGGACGGGGACGGTTTAGGGTCCAGTTGAGGGTACGACAACGCTTTAGGGGGAGCGTACGTGTGAGGGCGCGGGTTAGTGTCAGCGTACGGGTTAGGATTAGGGGACGGGTGAGGGTCAGGCTTCGGGGAAGGGTTAGGGTTAGGGTTCGGGCTAGGGTTAGGGTTAGGGGACGGGGACGGTTTAGGGTCCAGGTGAGGGTACGACAACGCTTTAGGGGGAGCGTACGTGTGAGGGTGTGGGTTAGTTTCAGCGTACGGGTTAGGATTAGGGGACGGGTGAGGGTCAGGCTTCGGGGAAGGGTTAGGGTTAGGGTTCGGGCTAGGGTTAGGGTTAGGGGACTGGGACGGTTTAGGGTCCAGGTGAGGGTACGACAACGCTTTAGGGGGAGCGTACGTGTGAGGGCGCGGGTTAGTGTCAGCGTACGGGTTCGGATTAGGGGACGGGTGAGGGTCAGGCTTCGGGGAAGGGTTAGGGTTAGGGTTCGGGCTAGGGTTAGGGTTAGGGGATGGGGACGGTTTAGGGTCCAGGTGAGGGTACGACAACGCTTTAGGGGGAGCGTACGTGTGAGGGCGCGGGTTAGTGTCAGCGTACGGGTTAGGATTAGGGGACGGGTGAGGGTCAGGCTTCGGGGAAGGGTTAGGGTTAGGGTTTGGGCTAGGGTTAGGGTTAGGGGACGGGGACGGTTTAGGGTCCAGGTGAGGGTACGACAACGCTTTAGGGGGAGCGTACGTGTGAGGGCGCTTCTTAGAGTCAGCGTACGGGTTAGGATTAGGGGACGTGTGAGGGTCAGGCTTCGGGGAAGGGTTAGGGTTAGGGTTCGGGCTAGAGTTAGGGTTAGGGTACGGGGACGGTTTAGGGTCCAGGTGAGGGTACGACAACGCTTTAGGGGGAGCGTACGTGTGAGGGTGCGGGTTAGTGTCAGCGTCCGGGTTAGGATTAGGGGACGGGTGAGGGTCAGGCTTCGGGGAAGGGTTAGGGTTAGGGTTCGGGCTAGGGTTAGGGTTAGGGGACGGGGAAGGTTTAGCGTCCAGGTGAGGGTACGACAACGCTTTAGGGGGAGCGTACGTGTGAGGGCGCGGGTTAGTGTCAGCGTACGGGTTAGGATTAGGGGACGGGTGAGGGTCAGGCTTCGGGGAAGTGTTAGGGTTAGCGTTCGGGCTAGGGTTAGGGTTAGGGGACGGGGACGGTTTAGGGTCCAGGTGAGGGTACGACAACGCTTTAGGGGGAGCGTACGTGTGAGGGCGCGGGTTAGTGTCAGCGTACGGGTTAGGATTAGGGGACGGGTGAGGGTCAGGCTTCGGGGAAGGGTTAGGGTTAGGGTTCGGGCTAGGGTTAGGGTTAGCGGACGGGGACGGTTTAGGGTCCAGGTGAGGGTACGACAACGCTTTAGGGGGAGCGTATGTGTGAGGGCGCGGGTTAGTGTCAGCATACGGGTTAGGATTAGGGGACGGGTGAGGGTCAGGCTTCGGGGAAGGGTTAGGGTTAGGGTTCGGGCTAGGGTTAGGGTTAGGGGACGGGGACGGTTTAGGGTCCAGGTGAGGGTACGACAACGCTTTAGGGGGAGCGTACGTGTGAGGGTGCGGGTTAGTGTCAGAGTACGGGTTAGGATTAGGGGAAGTGTGAGGGTCAGGCTTCGGGGAAGGGTTAGGGTTAGGGTTCGGGCTAGGGTTAGGGTTAGGGGACGGGGATGGTTTAGGGTCCAGGTGAGGGTACGAGAACGCTTTAAGGGGAGCGTACGTGTGAGGGCGCGGGTTAGTGTCAGCGTACGGGTTAGGATTAGGGGACGGGTGAGGGGTAGGCTTCGGGGAAGGGTTAGGTTTAGGGTTCGGGCTAGGCTTAGGGTTAGGGGACGGGGACGATTTAGGGTCCAGGTGAGGGTACGACAACGCTTTAGGGGGAGCATACGTGTGAGGGCGCGGGTTAGTGTCAGCGTACGGGTTAGGATTAGGGGCCGGGTGAGGGTCAGGCTTCGGGGAAGGGTTAGGGTTAGGGTTCGGGCTAGGGTTAGGGTTAGGGGACGGGGACGGTTTAGGGTCCAGGTGAGGGTACGACAACGCTTTAGGGGGAGCGTACGTGTGAGGGCGCGGGTTAGTGTCAGCGTACGGGTTAAAATTAGGGGACGGGTGAGGGTCAGGCTTCGGTGAAGGGTTAGGGTTAGGGTTCGGGCTAGGGTTAGGGTTAGGGGACGGGGACGGTTTAGGGTCCAGGTGAGGGTACGACAACGCTTTAGGGGAAGCGTACGTGTGAGGGCGCGGGTTAGTGTCAGCGTACGGTTTAGGATTAGGGGACGGGTGAGGGTCAGGCTTCGGGGAAGGGTTAGGGTTAGGGTTCGGGCTAGGGTTAGGGTTAGGGGACGGGGACGGTTTAGGGTCCAGGTGAGGGTACGACAACGCTTTAGGGGGAGCGTACGTGTGAGGGCGTGGGTTAGTGTCAGCGTACGGGTTAGGATTAGGGGACGGGTGAGGGTCAGGCTTTGGGGAAGGGTTAGGGTTAGGGTTCGGGCTAGGGTTAGGGTTAGGAGACGGGGACGATTTAGGGTCCAGGTGAGGGTACGACAACGCTTTAGGGGGAGCGTACATGTGAGGGTGCGGGTTAGTGTCAGTGTACGTGTTAGGATTAGGGGACGGGTGAGGGTCAGGCTTCGGGGAAGGGTTAGGTTTAGGGTTCGGGCTAGGGTTAGGGTTAGGGGACGGGGACAGTTTAGGGTCCAGGTGAGGGTACGACAACGCTTTAGGGGGAGCGTACGTGTGAGGGCGCGGGTTAGTGTCATCGTACGGGTTCGGATTAGGGGACGGGTGAGGGTCAGGCTTCGGGGAAGGGTTAGGGTTAGGGTTCGGGCTAGGGTTAGGGTTAGGGGATGGGGACGGTTTAGGGTCCAGGTGAGGGTACGACAACGCTTTAGGGGGAGCGTATGTGTGAGGGCGCGGGTTAGTGTCAGCGTACGGGTTAGGATTAGGGGACGGGTGAGGGTCAGGCTTCGGGGAAGGGTTAGGGTTAGGGTTCGGGCTAGGGTTAGGGTTAGGGGACGGGGACGGTTTAGGGTCCAGGTGAGGGTACGACAACGCTTTAGGGGGAGCGTACGTGTGAGGGCGCGGGTTAGTGTCAGCGTACGGGTTAGGATTAGGGGACGGGTGAGGGTCAGGCTTCGGGGAAGGGTTAGGGTTAGGGTTTGGGCTAGGGTTAGGGTTAGGGGACGGGGACGGTTTAGGGTCCAGGTGAGGGTACGACAACGCTTTAGAGGGAGTGTACGTGTGAGGGCGCGGGTTAGCGTCAGTGTACGGGTTAGGATTAGGTGCCGGGTGAGGGTCAGGCTTCGGGGAAGGGTTATGGTTAGGGTTCGGGCTAGGATTAGGGTTAGGGGACGGGGACGGTTTAGGGTCCAGGTGAGGGTACGACCACGCTTTAGGGGGAGCGTACGTGTAAGGGCGCGGGTTAGTGTCAGTGTACGGGTTAGGATTAGGGCACGGGTGAGGGTCAGGCTTCGGGGAAGGGTTAGGGTTAGGGTTCGGCCTAGGGTTAGGGTTAGGGGAAGGGGACGGTTTAGGGTCCAGGTGAGGGTACGACAACGCTTTAGGGGGAGCGTACGTGTGAGGGCGCTTGTTAGTGTCAGCGTACGGGTTAGGATTAGGGGACGTGTGAGTGTCAGGCTTCGGGGAAGTGTTAGGGTTAGGGTTCGGGCTAGGGTTAGGGTTAGGGGACGGGGACGGTTTAGGGTCCAGTTGAGGGTACGACAACGCTTTAGGGGGAGCGTACGTGTGAGGGCGCGGGTTAGTGTCAGCGTACGGGTTAGGATTAGGGGACGGGTGAGGGTCAGGCTTCGGGGAAGGGTTAGGGTTAGGGTTCGGGCTAGGGTTAGGGTTAGGGGACGGGGACGGTTTAGGGTCCAGGTGAGGGTACGACAACGCTTTAGGGGGAGCGTACGTGTGAGGGTGTGGGTTAGTTTCAGCGTACGGGTTAGGATTAGGGGACGGGTGAGGGTCAGGCTTCGGGGAAGGGTTAGGGTTAGGGTTCGGGCTAGGGTTAGGGTTAGGGGACTGGGACGGTTTAGGGTCCAGGTGAGGGTACGACAACGCTTTAGGGGGAGCGTACGTGTGAGGGCGCGGGTTAGTGTCAGCGTACGGGTTCGGATTAGGGGACGGGTGAGGGTCAGGCTTCGGGGAACGGTTAGGGTTAGGGTTCGGGCTAGGGTTAGGGTTAGGGGATGGGGACGGTTTAGGGTCCAGGTGAGGGTACGACAACGCTTTAGGGGGAGCGTACGTGTGAGGGCGCGGGTTAGTGTCAGCGTACGGGTTAGGATTAGGGGACGGGTGAGGGTCAGGCTTCGGGGAAGGGTTAGGGTTAGGGTTTGGGCTAGGGTTAGGGTTAGGGGACGGGGACGGTTTAGGGTCCAGGTGAGGGTACGACAACGCTTTAGGGGGAGCGTACGTGTGAGGGCGCTTCTTAGAGTCAGCGTACGGGTTAGGATTAGGGGACGTGTGAGGGTCAGGCTTCGGGGAAGGGTTAGGGTTAGGGTTCGGGCTAGAGTTAGGGTTAGGGTACGGGGACGGTTTAGGGTCCAGGTGAGGGTACGACAACGCTTTAGGGGGAGCGTACGTGTGAGGGTGCGGGTTAGTGTCAGCGTCCGGGTTAGGATTAGGGGACGGGTGAGGGTCAGGCTTCGGGGAAGGGTTAGGGTTAGGGTTCGGGCTAGGGTTAGGGTTAGGGGACGGGGAAGGTTTAGCGTCCAGGTGAGGGTACGACAACGCTTTAGGGGGAGCGTACGTGTGAGGGCGCGGGTTAGTGTCAGCGTACGGGTTAGGATTAGGGGACGGGTGAGGGTCAGGCTTCGGGGAAGTGTTAGGGTTAGCGTTCGGGCTAGGGTTAGGGTTAGGGGACGGGGACGGTTTAGGGTCCAGGTGAGGGTACGACAACGCTTTAGGGGGAGCGTACGTGTGAGGGCGCGGGTTAGTGTCAGCGTACGGGTTAGGATTAGGGGACGGGTGAGGGTCAGGCTTCGGGGAAGGGTTAGGGTTAGGGTTCGGGCTAGGGTTAGGGTTAGCGGACGGGGACGGTTTAGGGTCCAGGTGAGGGTACGACAACGCTTTAGGGGGAGCGTATGTGTGAGGGCGCGGGTTAGTGTCAGCATACGGGTTAGGATTAGGGGACGGGTGAGGGTCAGGCTTCGGGGAAGGGTTAGGGTTAGGGTTCGGGCTAGGGTTAGGGTTAGGGGACGGGGACGGTTTAGGGTCCAGGTGAGGGTACGACAACGCTTTAGGGGGAGCGTACGTGTGAGGGTGCGGGTTAGTGTCAGAGTACGGGTTAGGATTAGGGGACGGGTGAGGGTCAGGTTTCGGGGAAGGGTTAGGTTTAGGGTTCGGGCTAGGGTTAGGGTTAGGGGACGGGGACAGTTTAGGGTCCAGGTGAGGGTACGACAACGCTTTAGGGGGAGCGTACGTGTTAGGGCGCGGGTTCGTGTCAGCGTACGGGTTAGGATTAGGGGACAGGTGAGGGTCAGGCTTCGGGGAAGTGTTAGGGTTAGGGTTCGGGCTAGGGTTAGGGTTAGGGGACGGGGACGGTTTAGGGTCCAGGTGAGGGTACGACAACGCTTTAGGGGGAGCGTACGTGTGAGGGCGTGGTTTAGTGTCAGTGTACGTTTTAGGATTAGGGGAAGGGTGAGGGTCAGGCTTCGGGGAAGGGTTAGGGTTAGGGTTCGGGCTAGGGTTAGGGTTAGGGGACGGGGATGGTTTAGGGTCCAGGTGAGGGTACAACAACGCTTTAGGGGGAGCGTACGTGTGAGGGCACGGGTTAGTGTCAGCGTACGGGTTAGGATTAGGGGTCGGGTGAGGGGCAGGCTTCGGGGAAGGGTTAGGGTTAGGGTTCGGGCTAGGGTTAGGGTTAGGGGACGGGGACGGTTTAGGGTCCAGGTGAGGGTACGACAACGCTTTAGGGGGAGCGTACGTGTGAGGGCGCGGGTTAGTGTCAGCGTACGGGTTAGGATTAGGGGACGTGTGAGTGTCAGGCTTCGGGGAAGGGTTAGGGTTAGGGTTCGGGCTAGGGTTAGGGATAGGAGACGGGGACGATTTAGGGTCCAGGTGAGGGTACGACAACGCTTTAGGGGGAGCGTACGTGTGAGGGCGCGGGTTAGTGTCAGCGTACGGGTTAGGATTAGGGGACGGGTGAGGGTCAGGCTTCGGGGAAGGGTTAGGTTTAGGGTTTGGGCTAGGGTTAGGGTTAGGGGACGGGGACGGTTTAGGGTCCAGGTGAGGGTACAACAACGCTTTAGGGGGAGCGTACGTGTTAGGGCGCGGGTTAGTGTCAGCGTACGGGTTAGGATTAGGGGACGGGTGAGGTTGAGGCTTCGGGGAAGGGTTAGGGTTAGGGTTCGGGCTAGGGTTAGGGTTAGGGGACGGGGACGGTTTAGGGTCCAGGTGAGGGTACGACAACGCTTTAGGGGGAGCGTACGTGTGAGGGCGCGGGTTAGTGTCAGCGTACGGGTTAGGATTAGGGGACGGGTGAGGGTCAGGCTTCGGGGAAGTGTTAGGGTTAGGGTTCGGGCTAGGGTTAGGGTTAGGGGACGGGGACGGTTTAGGGTCCAGGTGAGGGTACGACAATGCTTTAGGGGGAGCGTACGTGTGAGGGCGCGGGTTAGTTTCAGCGTACGGGTTAGGATTAGGGGACGGGTGAGGGGCAGGCTTCGGGGAAGGGTTAGGGTTAGGGTTCGGGCTAGGGTTAGGGTTAGGGGACGGGGACGGTTTAGGGTCCAGGTGAGCGTACGACAACGCTTTAGGGGGAGCGTACGTGTGAGGGCGCGGGTTAGTGTCAGCGTACGGGTTAGGATTAGGGGCCGGGTGAGGGTCAGGCTTCGGGGAAGTGTTAGGGTTAGGGTTCGGGCTAGGGTTAGGGTTAGGGGACGGGGACGGTTTAGGGTCCAGGTGAGGGTAGGACAACGATTTAGGGGGAGCGTACGTGTGAGGGCGCGGGTTAGTGTCAGCGTACGGGTTAGGATTAGGGGACGGGTGAGGGTCAGGTTTCGGGGAAGGGTTAGGGTTAGGGTTCGGGCTAGGGTTAGGGTTAGGGGACGGGGACGGTTTAGGGTCCAGGTGAGGGTACGACAACGCTTTACGGGAAGCGTACGTGTGAGGGCGCGGGTTAGTGTCAGCGTACGGTTTAGGATTAGGGGACGGGTGAGGATCAGGCTTCTGGGAAGGGTTAGGGTTAGGGTTCGGGCTAGGGTTAGGGTTACGGGACGGGGACGGTTTAGGGTCCAGGTGAGGGTACGACAACGCTTTAGGGGGAGCGTACGTGTGAGGGCGCGGGTTAGTGTCAGCGTACGGGTTAGGATTAGGGGACGGGTGAGGGTCAGGCTTCGGGGAAGGGTTAGGGTTAGGGTTCGGGCTAGGGTTAGGGTTACGGGACGGGGACGGTTTAGGGTCCAGGTGAGGGTACGACAACGCTTTAGGGGGAGCGTACGTGTGAGGGCGCGGGTTAGTGTCAGCGTACGGGTTAGGATTAGGGGACGGGTGAGGGTCAGGCTTCGGGGAAGGGTTAGGGTTAGGGTTCGGGCTAGGGTTAGGGTTAGGGGACGGGGACGGTTTAGGGTCCAGGTGAGGGTACGACAACGCTTTAGGGGGAGCGTACGTGTGAGGGCGCGGGTTAGTGTCAGCGTACGGGTTAGGATTAGGGGACGTGTGAGGGTCAGGCTTCGGGGAAGGGTTAGGGTTAGGGTTCGGGCTAGGGTTAGGGTTAGGGGACGGGGACGGTTTAGGGTCCAGGTGAGGGTACGACAACGCTTTAGGGGGAGCGTACGTGTGAGGGCGCGGGTTAGTGTCAGCGTAAGGGTTAGGATTAGGGGCCGGGTGAGGGTCAGGCTTCGGGGAAGGGTTAGGGTTAGGGTTCGGTCTAGGGTTAGGGTTAGGGGAAGGGGACGGTTTAGGGTCCAGGTGAGGGTACGACAACGCTTTAGGGGGAGCGTACGTGTGAGGGCGCGGGTTAGTGTCAGCGTACGGGTTAGGATTAGGGGACGGGTGAGGGTCAGGCTTCGGGGAAGGGTTAGGGTTAGGGTTCGGGCTAGGGTTAGGGTTAGGGGACGGGGACGGTTTAGGGTCCAGGTGAGGGTACGACAACGCTTTAGGTGGAGCGTACGTGTGAGGGCGCTTGTTAGTGTCAGCGTACGGGTTAGGATTAGGGGACGTGTGAGGGTCAGGCTTCTGGGAAGCGTTAGGGTTAGGGCTCGGGCTAGGGTTAGGGGTAGGGGACGGGGACGGTTTAGGGTCCAGGTGAAGATACGACAACGCTTTAGGGGGAGCGTACGTGTGAGGGCGCGGGTTAGTGTCAGCGTATGGGTTAGGATTAGGGCACGGGTGAGGGTCAGGCTTCGGGGAAGGGTTAGGGTTAGGGTTCGGGCTAGGGTTAGGGTTAGAGGATGGGGACGGTTTAGGGTCCAGGTGAGGGTACGACAACGCTTTAGGGGGAGCGTACGTGTGAGGGCGCGGGTTAGTGTCAGCGTACGGGTTAGGATTAGGGGACGGGTGAGGGTCAGGCTTCGGGGAAGGGTTAGGGTTAGGGTTCGGGCTAGGGTTAGGGTTAGGGGACGGGGACGGTTTAGGGTCCAGGTGAGGGTACGACCACGCTTTAGGGGGAGCGTACGTGTGAGGGCGCGGGTTAGTGTCAGCGTACGGGTTAGGATTAGGGGACGGGTGAGGGTCAGGCTTCGGGGAAGGGTTAGGGTTAGGGTTCGGGCTAGGGTTAGGGTTAGGGGACGGGGACGGTTTAGGGTCCAGGTGAGGGTACAACAACGCTTTAGGGGAAGCGTACGTGTGAGGGCGCGGGTTAGTGTCAGCGTACGGTTTAGGATTAGGGGACGGGTGAGGGTCAGGCTTCGGGGAAGGGATAGGGTTAGAGTTCGGGCTAGGGTTAGGGTTAGGGGACGGGAACGGTTTAGGTTCCAGGTGAGGGTACGACAACGCTTTAGGGGGAGCGTACGTGTGAGGGCGCGGGTTAGTGTCAGCGTACCGGTTAGGATTAGGGGACGGGTGAGGTTGAGGCTTCGGGGAAGGGTTAGGGTTAGGGTTCGGGCTAGGGTTAGGGTTAGGGGACGGGGACGGTTTAGGGTCCAGGTGAGGGTACGACAACGCTTTAGGGGGAGCGTACGTGTGAGGGCGCGGGTTAGTGTCAGCGTACGGATTAGGATTAGGGGCCGGGTGAGGGTCAGGCTTCGGGGAAGGGTTAGGGTTAGGGTTCGGGCTAGGATCAGGGTTAGGGGACGGGGACGGTTTAGGGTCCAGGTGAGGGTACGACCACGCTTTAGGGGGAGCGTACGTGTGAGGGCGCGGGTTAGTGTCAGTGTACGGGTTAGGATTAGGGCACGGGTGAGGGTCAGGCTTCGGGTAAGGGTTAGGGTTAGGGTTCGGCCTAGGGTTAGGGTTAGGGGAAGGGGACGGTTTAGGGTCCAGGTGAGGGTACGACAACGCTTTAGGGGGAGCGTACGTGTGAGGGCGCGGGTTAGTGTCAGCGTATGGGTTAGGATTAGGGGACGGGTGAGGGTCAGGCTTTGGGGAAGGGTTAGGGTTAGGGTTCGGGCTAGGGTTAGGGTTAGGGGACGGGGACGGTTTAGGGTCCAGGTGAGGGTACGACAACGCTTTAGGGGGAGCGTACGTGTGAGGGCGCGGGTTAGTGTCAGCGTACGGGTTAGGATTAGGGGACGGGTGAGGGTCAGGCTTCGGGGAAGTGTTAGGGTTAGGGTTCGGGCTAGGGTTAGGGTTAGGGGACGGGGACGGTTTAGGGTCCAGGTGAGGGTACGACAATGCTTTAGGGGGAGCGTACGTGTGAGGGCGCGGGTTAGTTTCAGCGTACGGGTCAGGATTAGGGGACGGGTGAGGGGCAGGCTTCGGGGAAGTGTTAGGGTTAGGGTTCGGGCTAGGGTTAGGGTTAGGGGACGGGGACGGTTTAGGGTCCAGGTGAGGGTACGACAACGCTTTAGGGGGAGCGTACGTGTGAGGGCGCGGGTTAGTGTCAGCGTACGGGTTAGGATTAGGGGCCGGGTGAGGGTCAGGCTTCGGGGAAGTGTTAGGGTTAGGGTTCGGGCTAGGGTTAGGGTTAGGGGACGGGGACGGTTTAGGTTCCAGGTGAGGGTAGGACAACGATTTAGGGGGAGCGTACGTGTGAGGGCGCGGGTTAGTGTCAGCGTACGGGTTAGGATTAGGGGACGGGTGAGGGTCAGGGTTCGGGGAAGGGTTAGGGTTAGGGTTCGGGCTAGGGTTAGGGTTAGGGGACGGGGACGGTTTAGGGTCCAGGTGAGGGTACGACAACGCTTTACGGGAAGCGTACGTGTGAGGGCGCGGGTTAGTGTCAGCGTACGGTTTAGGATTAGGGGACGGGTGAGGATCAGGCTTCTGGGAAGGGTTAGGGTTAGGGTTCGGGCTAGGGTTAGGGTTACGGGACGGGGACGGTTTAGGGTCCAGGTGAGGGTACGACAACGCTTTAGGGGGAGCGTACGTGTGAGGGCGCGGGTTAGTGTCAGCGTACGGGTTAGGATTAGGGGACGGGTGAGGGTCAGGCTTCGGGGAAGGGTTAGGGTTAGGGTTCGGGCTAGGGTTAGGGTTACGGGACGGGGACGGTTTAGGGTCCAGGTGAGGGTACGACAACGCTTTAGGGGGAGCGTACGTGTGAGGGCGCGGGTTAGTGTCAGCGTACGGGTTAGGATTAGGGGACGGGTGAGGGTCAGGCTTCGGGGAAGGGTTAGGTTTAGGGTTCGGGCTAGGGTTAGGGTTAGGGGACGGGGACGGTTTAGGGTCCAGGTGAGGGTACGACAACGCTTTAGGGGGAGCGTACGTGTGAGGGCGCGGGTTAGTGTCAGCGTACGGGTTAGGATTAGGGGACGTGTGAGGGTCAGGCTTCGGGGAAGGGTTAGGGTTAGGGTTCGGGCTAGGGTTAGGGTTAGGAGACGGGGACGATTTAGGGTCCAGGTGAGGGTACGACAACGCTTTAGGGGGAGGGTACGTGTGCGGGCGCGGGTTAGTGTCAGCGTACGGGTTAGGATTAGGGGACGGGTGAGGGTCAGGCTTCGGGGAAGGTTTAGGGTTAGGGTTTGGGCTAGGGTTAGGGTTAGGGGACGGGGACGGTTTAGGGTCCAGGTGAGCGTACGACAACGCTTTAGGGGGAGCGTACGTGTTAGGGCGCGGGTTAGTGTCAGCGTACGGGTTAGGATTAGGGGACGGGTGAGGGTCAGGCTTCGGGGAAGTGTTAGGGTTAGGGTTCGGGCTAGGGTTAGGGTTAGGGGACGGGGACGGTTTAGGGTCCAGGTGAGGGTACGACAATGCTTTAGGGGGAGCGTACGTGTGAGGGCGCGGGTTAGTGTCAGCGTACGGGTTAGGATTAGGGGACGGGTGAGGGTCAGGCTTCGGGGAAGGGTTAGGGTTAGGGTTCGGGCTAGGGTTAGGGTTAGGGGACGGGGACGGTTTAGGGTCCAGGTGAGGGTACGACAACGCTTTAGGGGAAGCGTACGTGTGAGGGCGCGGGTTAGTGTCAGCGTACGGTTTAGGATTAGGGGACGGGTGAGGGTCAGGCTTCGGGGAAGGGTTAGGGTTAGGGTTCGGGCTAGGGTTAGGGTTACGGGACGGGGACGGTTTAGGGTCCAGGTGAGGGTACGACAACGCTTTAGGGGGAGCGTACGTGTGAGGGCGCGGGTTAGTGTCAGCGTACGGGTTAGGATTAGGGGACGGGTGAGGGTCAGGCTTCGGGGAAGGGTTAGGGTTAGGGTTCGATCTAGGGTTAGGGTTAGGGGATGGGGACGGTTTAGGGTCCAGGTGAGGGTACGACAACGCTTTAGGGGGAGCGTACGTGTGAGGGCGCAGTTTAGTGTCAGCGTACGGGTTAGGATTACGGGAAGGGTGAGGGTCAGGCTTCGGGGAGGGGTTAGGGTTAGGGTTCGGGCTAGGGTTAGGGTTAGGGGACGGGGATGGTTTAGGGTCCAGGTGAGGGTACGACAACGCTTGAGGGGGAGCGTACGTGTGAGGGCGTGGGTTAGTGTCAGCGTACGGGTTAGGATTAGGGGACGGGTGAGGGGCAGGCTTCGGGGAAGGGTTAGGGTTAGGGTTCGGGCTAGGGTTAGGGTTAGGGGACGGGGACGCTTTAGGGTCCAGGTGAGGGTACGACAACGCTTTAGGGGGAGCGTACGTGTGAGGGCGCGGCTTAGTGTCAGCGTACGGGTTAGGATTAGGAGACGGGTGAGGGTCAGGCTTCGGGGAAGCGTTAGGGTTAGGGTTCGGGATAGGGTTAGGGTTAGGGGACGGGGACGGTTTAGGGTCCAGGTGAGGGTACGACAACGCTTTAGGGGGAGCGTACGTGTGAGGGCGCGGGTTAGTGTCAGCGTACGGGTTAGGATTAGGGGCCGGGTGAGGGTCAGGCTTCGGGGAACGGTTAGGGTTAGGGTTCGGTTAGGGTTAGGGTTAGGGGACGGGGACGGTTTAGGGTCCAGGTGAGGGTACGACAACACTTTAGGGGGAGCGTACGTGTGAGGGCGCGGGTTAGTGTCAGCATACGGGTTAGGATTAGGGGCCGGGTGAGGGTCAGGCTTCGGGGAAGGGTTAGGGTTAGGGTTCGGCCTAGGGTTAGGGTTAGGGGAAGGGGACGGTTTAGGGTCCAGGTGAGGGTACCACAACGCTTTAGGGGGAGCGTACGTGTGAGGGCGCGGGTTGGTGTCAGTGTACGGTTTAGGATTAGGGCACGGGTGAGGGTCAGGTTTCGGGGAAGGGTTAGGGTTAGGGTTCGGCCTAGGGTTCGGGTTAGGGGAAGGGGACGGTTTAGGGTCCAGGTGAGGGTACGACAACGCTTTAGGGGGAGCGTACGTGTGAGGGCGCTTGTTAGTGTCAGCGTACGGGTTAGGATTAGGCGACGTGTGAGGTTCAGGCTTCTGGGAAGCGTTAGGGTTAGGGTTCGGGCTAGGGTTAGGGTTAGGGGACGGGGAAGGTTTAGGGTCCAGTTGAGGGTACGACAACGCTTTAGGGGGAGCGTACGTGTGAGGGCGCGGGTTAGTGTCAGCGTACGGGTTAGGATTAGGGGACGGGTGAGGGTCAGGCTTCGGGGAAGGGTTAGGGTTAGGGTTCGGGCTAGGGTTAGGGTTAGGGGACGGGGACGGTTTAGGGTCCAGGTGAGGGTACGACAACGCTTTAGGGGGAGCGTACGTGTGAGGATGTGGGTTAGTTTCAGCGTACGGGTTAGGATTATGGGACGGGTGAGGGTCAGGCTTCGGGGAAGGGTTAGGGTTAGGGTTCGGGCTAGGTTTAGGGTTAGGGGACTGGGACGGTTTAGGGTCCAGGTGAGGGTACGACAACGCTTTAGGGGGAGCGTACGTGTGAGGGCGCGGGTTAGTGTCAGCGTACGGGTTCGGATTAGGGGACGGGTGAGGGTCAGGCTTCGGGGAAGAGTTAGGGTTAGGGTTTGGGCTAGGGTTAGGGTTAGGGGATGGGGACGGTTTAGGGTCCAGGTTAAGATACGACAACACTTTAGGGGGAGCGTACGTGTGAGGGCGCGGGTTAGTGTCAGCGTACGGGTTAGGATTAGGGCACGGGTGAGGGTCAGGCTTCGGGGAAGGGTTAGGGTTAGGGTTCGGGCTAGGGTTAGGGTTAGGGGACGGGGACGGTTTAGGGTCCAGGTGAGGGTACGACAGCGCTTTAGGGGGAGCGTACGTGTGAGGGCGCGGGTTAGTGTCAGCGTACGGGTTAGGATTAGGGGACGGGTGAGGGTCAGGCTTCGGGGAAGGGTTAGGGTTAGGGTTCGGGCTAGGGTTAGGGTTAGGGGACGGGGACGGTTTAGGGTCCAGGTGAGGGTACGACAACGCTTTAGGGGAAGCGTACGTGTGAGGGCGCGGGTTAGTGTCAGCGTACGGTTTAGGATTAGGGGACGGGTGAGGGTCAGGCTTCGGGGAAGGGTTAGGGTTAGAGTTCGGGCTAGGGTTAGGGTTAGGGGACGGGAACGGTTTAGGGTCCAGGTGAGGGTACGACAACGCTTTAGGGGGAGCGTACGTTTGAGGGCGCGGGTTAGTGTCAGCGTACGGGTTAGGATTAGGGGACGGGTGAGGGTGAGGCTTCGGGGAAGGGTTAGGGTTAGGGCTCGGGCTAGGGTTAGGGTTAGGGGACGGGGACGGTTTAGGGTCCAGTTTAGGGTACGACAACGCTTTAGGGGGAGCGTACGTGTGAGGGCGCTTGTTAGTGTCAGCGTACGGGTTAGGATTAGGGGACGTGTGAGGGTCAGGCTTCTGGGAAGCGTTAGGGTTAGGGTTCGGGCTAGGTTAGGGTTAGGGGACGGGGACGGTTTAGGGTCCAGTTGAGGGTACGACAACGCTTTAGGGGGAGCGTACGTGTGAGGGCGCGGGTTAGTGTCAGCGTACGGGTTAGGGTTAGGGTTAGGGTTAGGGTTAGGGTTAGGGTTAGTGTCAGCGTACGGGTTAGGGTTAGGGTTAGGGTTAGGGTTAGGGTTAGGGTTAGGGTTAGGGCGCGGGTTAGTGTGAGCGTACGGGTTAGGGTTAGGGTTAGGGTTAGGGTTAGGGTTAGGGTTAGGGCGCGGGTTAGGGTTAGGGTTAGGGTTAGGGTTAGGGTTAGGGTTAGGGTTAGGGCGCGGGTTAGGGTTAGGGCGCGGGTTAGGGTTAGGGTTAGGGTTAGGGTTAGAGGGTTAGGGTTAGGGTTAGGGTTAGGGCGCGGGTTAGGGTTAGGGTTAGGGTTAGGGTTAGGGTTAGGGTTAGGGCGCGGGTT